>NC_064617.1:781768060-782388420 GCF_023898315.1 Schistocerca nitens
CTCAACCAGTCGATTGGCCACCTGATAGTGTGCACTGTGCATGGCTTTAGTGGTGAACTTCAGTGCATATATAAACTCACGGGTATTGCCTATAACAGGCTGAAAAACCATAAGTCTTAATCTGTAAATCTACATCAATAGCTCTGAGGAAATTATTTTCGTTATATGAGCTAAACGTGTTGTAAACTGTTTGTTACGAGCTGCAGTGGTTTGAAACTGATACATTCGCACGAGCTTCATGTTTTTACTATAATTTCTTCAAGTTGTTCCCGTCAGTTTGGTAGCTGATAATAAATTATTAAAATAGGTTCTTGTGAAATGAGTCGTGCTTAAGTACTGAGGACGACTGAGTAGCCGACAGCGTTTCATAAGTGTCATAGAAACGATCAAAATTTTTCGGGCCTAAAACATGACTCTAGAATATTGCTTATTACGAAGTACATGCATCGTCCAGCATTACCGGAGGTCAATAGTTCGTTTCTCTTGCAAAAGAAGCGTTTCATAAAGAGGAATTGTACGTGCCTACACCATCAGGTGTTCCCTTATTAACCTGTTCTTTTTTTTTGGTGGGGTGGCGGTGGTACTCGTCCATTGAGGAGAGTAATATTTAGATTATTCTGAGACGTAACAAGAAAAACAGTTTATTGTCAGGGGAAATTGAAACCGTCAATAACTGTGTTGGTACACTTTACTTAAATTCCAGTTAAATTCCTGTCACTTGTAATAAGTGAAAAACGTGTTCAGTTTATATCCAGAATGAGCATTGAATTTAGCGATAACTACGAGTGCTTAAATTTCGTATTGTAGGTGACGATAATAAACTACTTGAAATAAATTCGAACTTCAGTTGAAAACATGATTTCAACTCAGAAGAGTTCATTTCACAACATATTAAAACCACTTACCGTTTTCTACATCTACGTTCGTATTGGAACTAAAGAAGTGGATTTAATATCGCTACTCACAAATGTATAACAAGATGGCACTACTCTTTCAAAACCAGCATAACTGTCAAAACTCTAGTAAAATAAACGAAAGGACTCAGTAATCAGAGAGGTCCCAATCAACTACTTAGTCTGAAGCCAAGGCGCAACCCAGTATATACAGGCCTATCGATAACAAGCCATCTCATTATACAACATTGAAATAAAATTTAGTATCGTTATTTCTTTATAATATTTAGAAATCATCAGCACCAATGTCACCATCGTAATGGGCCGTTTTTTGTATATTACTGGGTAAAGGCCTCCTCCAGATTTTTCCATGTATTCCTGTCTTCAGCAACAAACATACTTTGAAACTTGATCATGTTATTTTCAGTTAGCTCACCCTCTCTGCTTTTCCTTGTTTCTTCGATTCTAGCGAATAATTTCCTTCGTACATTTACCGTTCATGTGTCTTGTTACTCGCCAAGCACATCTCTACTCTATTTTCGCTGTAGGTGTAATTATACAGGGTGAGTCACCTAACGTTACCGCTGGATATATTTCGTAAACCACATCAAATACTGACGAACCGATTCCACAGACCGAACGTGAGGTGAGGGGCTAGTGTAATTGGTTAATACAAACCATAAAAAATGCACGGAAGTATGTTTTTTAACACAAACCTACGTTTTTTTTAAATGGAACCACGTTAGTTTTGTTAGCACGTCTGAACATATAAACAAATACGTAATCAGTGACGTTTGTTGCATTGTAAAATGTTAATTACATCCGGAGATATTGTAACCTAAAGTTGACGCTTGAGTGTTTGATGTGGTTTACGAAATATATCCAGCGGTAACGTTAGGTGACTCACCCTGTACACTCCCCGCTGTTCTCTTGAACATTGGTAGCTAAGCAACCCTCAGTTTTTGAATGTTTTTCATGTTAAAGGTCCGCCTGTCACTGTCAAATGTGAAAACTTGTAAGATAATTCAATGAGAGCCTAACAGTTTCACACTCACCTGGAACTTCATTTCGAAAATTACTTTAGTTTACTTACAGCATATTGCATTTTTAGTAAACTGCCTAGTAATTTGTGTAAAACCCTAAAGAGAGAGTCGCTTTAAATTGGAAAAAAATTAATCCCCACCATATGATAAAATACGATGTAGTACTGGTGATTCCCAGCACCTAACTACATACATTTTGGTTTCCTATGTTAAATTGCAGGCACAGCTAAATAAGAAGCAACTGTGGAAGCAGTTTGAACGCTGTTGTGGGCGATGGACGTGCTGTAGTTCATAACATTCCTGAAATTCCTCACAGCACTGTACACAGAATTGACACTTACCTCCATGTGTGACGGGAAACTCGAGGCAGGTCAATGTCGAACACAGCTGTTTCGTAGAGAGGAGGTAAGAAAACAAAGTAGCCACTAGCTCAGAACGTCTAAAGGCAGACAATGCTCCTTTTCGGGATGTGCAGGGCAAAGAGTTTATTTTTAACGAGCTTTACCCACCGGATACATGCCACATAATGGGCAGAGCACTGGAAGAACGGTTATTGTTGAGGCAAACGTGGGAATTGACCAAGTGATACCAAACTAAATGTTTCAAAATATACATAGGTGGATCATGTTGATTCATATAAATAGTCTAGGATGAAGAGTAAAGAGCGCAACTCTTCTTACAGAGACCCAAGCGAGCTGGACAGTGTGTGAATCTAGGCAAAGAAAGGAATTAAATCATACAGATTTTAGGACGCCAAGAGCAACAAGGTTTTTAAAAGTTAAGCTCCTGAAACGGGAGTAAGTAGGGAGGCCCGAGTCTTGTACGGCAACAACTTACTCGGCGGTACTCACAACATCCAGTTTTAAGCCAGTCAAATCACACAACACCGAAAAACGCAGAACTTAAAAGATTTCCTTGTCGGAGACGTTCTGCTGATACTTCATTTTGTGATTTCATTTTCTCCACATCGAGGCATCCTCATACCCTCTGCGCACCTGGGATGAGCGGCTTTCATCTGGCTGAGTGGAACGTAGATGCAGCCAGAGACGAGATGTTAGTACCGCGCCAGTGACTGATTTTGAAGGTACTACAGCCAGCACATTCAGATTCTAAGTATGGCGAGAGCCAGCAGCAACAGTTCTAACATTATTCCAACTACAGTTCTGGCTAAAATACTGCTCCTTACAAGACATTTATAGCAGTATGAGAGTGTTGTAGTTTTTGTAATGGAATACTTAGCCTTCAATCATTGAATCACGTCAACCAATGCAGTCCATTACTGTAGATTTTGCCTCGATATAAGACTGATGCAAACTTAGATGTTAAAATAACATTTTCCACCATACTCATGAACCCTTTGAGCAGCATATGTATTTTCTGTAAGTACTCAAAGGTGTTCACACAACACCTGTAACAGACTTTGCGTCATTACAGTGGCCAGACTGGGACTGGCACCAAGTGCTTTGCACCGCTATATATGCACCTACATTTACAATGTATAATCTATGGCCTATTGTCAAGAAAATTACATTTACTGATCTATAATGAAAACCTAATATTTACAAGCTGTTAGTACATTTTTAAAGCCTATAAATGACGATTTGTTCTGAATACACTTCTAAATATTGTTCTTTTGACTTTTGTGTGGAAATTTGGCTTTGGAGTCACAATAATAATACCTAACCTAAAATCGTTAATTACATCCTGATTTCATATTGCATTTTGTTCCTAACATTTATTGAGGCACAGTATAAAATGTGAAAACGGAATTTCAGCTTACAGTTCTCTATGATAATTTTGTAGTATCAAAACGACTGAAAATTAATATTATTTACACATTAATTTCGAGAATCGTTATTTAAAAAGTTAATACAACTGATTTAATTGGTTGTTCGTTATTGACATGATACATGAAGTGCACAAATCAATAAAATGCATTAGATGACTCATAAATGTTCCAGAAATCTGTTTTCAGATAAGCTGAAATTTATGAATGTTGCGAATAAAATATTGGTCTAATGGCAACATGTTATTTCTCCTAATATTTCTAAGGGAATGTAATAATGCAATCATGGACATTACGTAATAAATTTATCTGAAATTTACGACAGTACATTAATTCACAACATCAGGTTTTTTAACGTCCTGTTAATTAGAGTTAAATGATCTGAAACAATGCTAATGATATTAATTCAGTATATAAGTTAACCAGACAGTTTAATTTGGCGATAGAAAGTAAGAGAATCCATACTTTCTAACTTTTGTGCATTACATATTGTGGATCAGGTAATACACAATTTGCTAAACTTTTAGATTTCGTAACTACCCTTCAGCTAGTCGTATTACACAACTCCACTAGCAGAACTTACATGTGTTACAAGGAAGAGAGCCTGTTATATTCCTACTCTAAGGATGAAAAACAATGGTTCATTGTGATCATGCTATTTACATTTCTAATAATATACAATTTCAACCATGATCATTACATGTTACTGTTGTTAATACATCAATGAAAATAAACAAAGAATCTGCATTTTGGTTAATTCTGTGAACTGTTATGTAATAAGTTAATGTCTTGCTTTACTTTGATGTCTTCTTTCATTGCCCACTGTTCCTAACGTCTGGCAGCACATCAGACTGGCAATCCCTGTCTATCTCTCTTATGGCTGTTAGTGTTTCTTACATGATGTGCTCCACTGCTGCATTAGCACAGTCCATGAGTGCACAACCTAACTTGTCTGTTCTGGGTTGGGATAGGTGCACAGTATACAGTCTTATTTACTAGCTAGTCATGTGAAAATTGAAGGTCATGAGGATATTCACGTAAGGTGAGATCAGTTTACACAATTATTAAGGAATATAACATACTAATTTGAAAGATAGAATGATGTTTCATGACACACCATGTTTCATTCTCTTATAACAGCCAAATATTTCATATAACTCTGAGAATCATATGATTACAAACGGTGACTTTAGGATTCATTTTATTTTGTTATACTTTAGTTCCTTTGTTTAGAATGTTACACATGGAACTCCTACAAATCCGGTTCATTGCCTTTACTCTCTGACATCTGTCACAAGTGGGTAGTAATTTTGTAACTCACTTAGTGGTATTATTGAAATACACGTTTTCTTAAATTTTTTGCATACTTTTAAAAGTACTGCAGTTTTCGAACTTTATTGTACATACTGAATTAGCACATCTTTATATTACACAGTCCAACACAACTTTCAGACATCACTGCCGGGACTAAGACTGCTGAATAAAATTCCCCTATACACCTTGTAACACTCCTCTACTTTCCCATGTCCCCTTTCTCCAAGATAGCTTTTTACTATATTCTCGTTTTTGTCATGGTTTTGATTCCTTCTTATGTCATTTCAGATGTCCCTAATCTCTTGCTCACAATGTACTCCTTCTAGATACATAATTTTGAACCTTTTATCACATTCTCCACACTCATGCTTGAAAACAACTCCCAATGAAAGTACCGAGAAAACTTCTGTAAAGTTATCTTGTCCCTTGATATGCTTGATTTTAAAACAGAATTGTTTCAAGAAAAGTGCCCACCTGGTTATTTTGCCATCACGCAAATTGCATTCTTGTATATCAATGTCTCATAGTCAGCGTACACAATCACCTGATGTCCAAATCAGTAATTTTCGAATTTCTCTAATGACTAGTAAATTGCCAAATGTTACTACTCAGTCACAATATATAATTTTTCATATTTCTGAAGGGTACAGCTGCCTGAAGTAATACATTGATGTTGAATTTTACTATCAATCTCGACTTCTTGTAACAGATGAGCTTCAGAGTATATTCATTACTACATGCCTCATGCTAAAAGGTAGTTACAAATCAGCCCTGTACATAATCTTACTGTTACATAGCTGATTTTTGATATTATCAAAGGGTGTCTGGCATTCTCCATTCCATAGCCCTATTGATTTATTTTTCAAAATTGTATTTGGGCTAGGTACATTCAAAGTTTTGGCGTTCAGAAATTTTTGGTAGAATCCACGTACGCCATTTACGGACTTACGCTGTTTTTTGGTCTTTGGACCATGAAATTTAGCTATGGTTTCATGTTCCTTAGGATGTGGTAGAATACCCTCTCCTGAAACACTGTGACCCAAAAATTTCAGTCTTTTAACATCAAATTTACGCTTTAGCAACTTCAAAGACATTCCTCCTTGCCCTAACATATAACAAACACCTTTCCAAGTTTTTATATGTTCTTCTCACGTTTCCTCAGTAATCAAAATGCCATTAACCGATATTGTAAATTTTGCGAAAAGTTCTTTTCGCATTACATAACCCAGAGTTCTGATAACTTCTGCTACAGATACATTCAGCCCAAATGTAACCACCCAGAACTGGTAACATCATCCTCCACACATGAAAGTAGTGTATTTTCTATAATTTTTCTCCAGATCGATTTGATGAAACTCAGAGGTAAGATCTAAGCTGATCACATATTTGACTAGTTGAAATTTGTGCCATAACTCCTCTATGTACTCAGGGTGGACTGTTTCCCTCTCAAGAAGTTTGTTGAGAGGTCTTGAGTCAAGTACTAACCTTACAATACTATCCTACGACTACTAATGGGTTGCTGTATTCATTAACACTTCTTTCTTCTACGTTACAGTCTTCCATTTTCATTATTTCTCTTTTTTAGATAACAGTACACTATATGGTTTTATAAAGAATGGGTTGAGTGGTTTCTGTTTGAATCTACATTGATAGTACCTTACCCCACGATGGCTCTCATCGAACATATAATAAAAGCCTTTGAATTCTTCCATTAGTTCAGATTTCTGATTCCATTAGTTTTGAGTCTACAGTGGCACCATAATCCTCATCAATATAATATTCTTCTACCTCTTCTTCACAATATCCTCTACCCTTAGTGAAATTAAATTCTCTAATTTGTATACAACAGTCAGAACAATTTTTAGAACTGGAAATTTTTCTGTTGTTGAACTCAGTGACAGAATAATTGTCAGATTTAGGATCAATGAACAACAGTGTCTTACCTTTGTGATGAAACGATGCATATATTCTAACTATTCAGTTCATACGAAACAGGACATTTTGTTTAATTTGTGGCACTACTGAATAACCTTCCGCAACCTGTGCATCGTTGATTGTAAAGGAGAGAACACCAGTCTGTTCATAATCTTACCTGTCTACGAGTGGTACGTCTTATCTTAATTCTAATAGCAGGTAACTCTACAAAATCCACATCCTGTCTTATTTTGTCTCTACGTTTACTAGAAACAGCACATTTAGGGTAGACTCTGCCCAATAAACTGTACCCTTCCCAAATTTCACTTTTGGTCTGAACAAAAGGACTACCATATGTTTCAGTATCCTTATCATCTTGGTCCTCATGCAAAAGATCCCTCTACATTATATCAAAATCATGATTCCATATGAGATTTACCCTTTCTGGTTGGATCTTTTTTATTGACATACTAGGTTCCTGATTGACTAACGTAGTTTGATGCTGGTCTAAATTTTCTTGCTCATTAGAGAGTGACTGACACAAATTTCCTTCAGTTTTGTTTTTACGTCATTAGTGTGACTAAGATCACTGTGTTTTTCCCAAACTGTTTTTAATAATCCATCTTTTACATTCTTTTCACAAATAACTCCCTGTGCTTTGATGATGTTTCACCATGCTTCACTGGGAAAATTTTACTGTAATGATGAGTAGTTTCTGAATTCCTCCCCCCTCCCACCCCATCCACACCTACCTACATCCTTTTTAACTTTCAAAAAATTTGTTCTATCTAATACACCACGAAATTCTCTTATATAATCATAATCGCCTACAAAATCACCATCACAACTATCCTTAGACACATAATCATCATCAACAACAAAATCCTCATCATCAAAACTATTCTATAAATCTGAGTTATCATCATCATCATCATCACCAGTACATTGTAAAGCTATACAATCATTTGCCTTGGCCACTAAATTATCATCAACCACTTCATCATGAACACCAGACTCATCAGCAACAACACAAGTGTTAACATCATGACTTTCAGACTGATTGTCAGCACTGTTCAGTAATCTGTTCAACCCAAATTCTTCATAACCTTTATCTAAAATATTCTCCTCATTAGATGCGGAACCGTCACATGATTCCAATAAATTTGCAGTAGTTTCAATTTCTAATATTACGTCCTTCTCAGATCTCTTTATGTTATACTGTACAGCTTCGGTATTATTACTAATTGTCTTGCAGAATTGTCTGTTGAAATTAACCTTATTAATCGGTTATGATCAGTTCTAATTCGTCTGAAAGTTGGATCTGTCACCACTGAATCCATTAAACATGGGTCTCTGTTTGTTATTAGGTCCAAATTCAGTAATTAACTAGATGATTGTATATTAGGGTCTCGCTCCAAACTTACAGGCCTCCAATGGGGCATCTATAAGTTTAAATTTCGATGTATATCGCCATGTTATCCCTGATTCTCATTACTACTGCTATCATTTCACGTTGTATTCCGATTTTCCTCTCTATGATAACAGTTCCTACTTCTGTCACTGGGACTAAAATTACGAGTATAGTCATTGCCCTTTCCTGGATTCCCTGTGTTAAAATTCGTCTCCAGTCCACTAGGTGGCGAATTATGGAAATTTCCTTGATTAGGTTCTTGCCTTTCAGAAGCTCTATCTATCTTATCTACATATTTCAAAAATTGTTCAATGGACTCGTCTGGCAAATAGAACCTAAGCCCTTTTTCGGCGTTCTACGTTTTAAGGAGTCTACAATTGTCAGTTCATCGAAAGGTTCGTCTAAATGAATTAGTTTGTGTATATGCTTTTGGAAAATGGTTTCACAGTTCCACATCTTTCTTTAGAGCCAGGGCCATTTAGAAATTGGTTTTTGATTCTAGCTTTTTCAGTTTCTGCCCAACATTTCGACGAAAAATAATAAGCGATACTTAAAATACTGGAAAAAACTATAAGCGGAAACACGGTGAAAAGTAGGAATAAAACTATGGTTCTTCTCGCTTTTTATGGAGTAATAATTAATGAATGGCGAAAATTTCTACACCAATCTCAAAACTCGGACCAATACACGTATTTAGTATGTGGTCTGTACTAACTATTATTACAGTCTAAACAACTTATCGTTAAGAGAGCGCAATAGTTACCCAGACAGATTCATCTTGCACTTGAGCTGCTCTTTATAGGTAACATTCAACTAGACTGAAGATTCTATTCTCACATCATAAAGTTTTAAAGTTAAAAGTGATGAACTTCTTACACAGTGGGAAACCATCACCAAAACTCAGGACATTTAGGTAAGAGTGCTTTATGTCGCTGCATAATGTTTTCCACACTGTGCCCTCTTACCGACAGCGTGCTCATTAAAAGTTAGCCGCGGGCTGTTGCCGAGAACCCTGTTAGCATAACAGGTTGCTTACGCGTGTGTTCGTTTTTTGACCTCTGTTCAGAATAATGGCTTACAAGCTACTAGTTGCATTTCAAGACAGTCAGGCGGCAGCCACAAAGAAACACCGAGAACACTCATAATTACCAAAGAAAAATTTTAGTACTATAGATGAAATAATATTACATTACTATTGCAGCAATATTTGTAATACGCGCTTTTGTTATGCGCTGGAACATAGAAAACGAGACAATTTACATGACCATTATGCCTGGAGTGAAAAGCGTAGTAGAATTACATAACTCTGTATTAAAGAGTTATACAGTTACCAGAATGCTCTGTGATTACGTCGTCGTACTGCGTTTGCCAACTAAAGAATATTCACATGAAATTGCCAGACTGCGTCAACTTTCTGTGTTTCCTTCTCATTTATGCATAATAAACTTTTCAGCATCTATAAACTTTCTTTCAGCAGTTATATTATAGTTAAAGGTATCCAGCTCCAAAAATTAACTAGTAAATTGAAACCATGTTATTGGTGTTCAAGAGGGAACATCCACGGAAATACAGTGGTTGGACAAAAATATGGAGACCTACGTGCTTGAACATCTATGCACATGCTAGCCTCGCTGCAGGATGCGCTGTTGTATTTGACCACGAACCACGCCAGTGCAATATTATAAAAACATTTGAGGTGTCAGTCATGGACAGAACAGTGCTCTGCGTAGTCGTGAGTGCTTTGTGTCGGAGCTAAGTGAATTTCCGCGTCGGTAAATTGTTGGTGCTCGTTTTATGGGTGTTTCCGTAATCAAGGTAGCCAAAGTGATTGGTGTTTCAATATGCACCATATCAGAGATATAAAGGGACACCAAGAAACATCATCTGCTAAGTCACAACCAGGACGAATGTGTGTGTTGATTGATCGTGACAGAATGTGACAAAAAATTAGAGGAAAAGCAATTGCAGAACTGAATGTGCCGCGCGGTTTAGGTGCGTGGTCTGAAAACGCTTTGTCTCGGTTCTCACTGCTCTCTCCGTCGGAGGTTCGAATTCTCCCTCGGGCATGGATGTGTGTGTTTCCCTAAGCGTTAATTAGTTTAATTTAGATTAATTAGTGTGTAAGCAAAGTGACCGATAAGCTCAGCAGTTTGGTACCATTGGAACTTACCAGATATTTCCAAAAGAAGTGAACGTCACGTCCGCGAATGATGTCAGCAGAAGACATCAGAACGGGAGCTCCATAAGCAGGAACTGCAGGGTGTGATGCAACCCGGAAACCCACAGTCATCAGTGATGCAAACGCGTCTAACAGGAAAACGTAGTACCGAGGCCGTAAAACATGGACTGTGAAGCGATTGAACAAATTCATTTGGTCGGATGAGTCTTGTTTCACAATGATGGTGCTTCCGGCACAGTTCAAGAATGAAACATCATGGTGTTAAATGATGGTTTTGGCAGCCATATCATCGTATTCCACGGATCCCATACCGGCCGAGGTGGCCGAGCGGATCTAGACGCTACAGTCTGGAACCGCGCGACCGCTACGGTCGCAGGTTCGAATCCTGCCTCAGGCATGGATGTGTGTGATGTCCTTAGGTTAGTTGGGTTTAAAAAGTTCTACGTTCTAGGGGACTGATGACCTCAGAAGTTAAGTCCCATAGTGCTGAGAGCCATTTGATCCATTTGAACCACGGATCCCATAGTTACTCTGCAAGGTAACATTAATGTCAAGGATTACGTGACAGTTTGGACTGTCAGATCTTACCCATTGCACAATGTTTGTCCCCAGCAATGACGCTATGTACCAAGACGTCAGGGCCCCTGCCAGATCTCAGAATTATTGAGCCCATTTGTCTAGTTTGGAGAGAAGGTGGCGTGATCATTATATACCTCCATTATTGTTAACTGAAAGCGTCAGTATTTCTCAGGAAAAAAGATATAAAATTTCCTAGGAAAACATATAGCACCTCTAGTTAGCCACTTAGAGACGTTTAGAAGTTGCTTTCGATGCCAACGGATTTCTTACACCGTATTATGCGTAGTAATGCGTTGTTATTTTCGTGTTTCCATATTTTCGTCCAGCCCCTGTAGCAAACATCGCCAAATGTTTAGTTTTGTATTTTTTTTTTTTTTTGAGTCGGCTGTCACTCAGCTGCTTTTGCTATTATTCTAAACGATTGACAGTATTTACTCCTCAGCATACCTACTACACCAACAATTCTCGGACAATATCTGTTTCAACCCTTTGAATCTCCAGGTAATAAACGCCTTTCCCTGCACTGTCCCTTCTAGTTTCTCGAAGCATGTGGCACAAACTCTTTTGTCTACAGTCCGCATCATCTTGTCGCCACCTGTCACTTCCAGAAATTTTGTTCAAATGGTTCAAATGGCTCTGAGCACTATGGGACTTAACTGCTGTGGTCATCAGTCCCCTAGAACTTAGAACTACTTAAACCTAACTAACCTAAGGACATCACACACATCCATGCCCGAGGCAGGATTCGAACCTGCGACCGTGGCGGTCACGCGGTTCCAGACTGAAGCGCCTTTAACCGCACGGCCACACCGGCCGGCTAAAATTTTGTTCAGAATGATACATATCGCCGTAGCTTTCGCGCTTACATTCCACAGACCTGTACAATAGACTATTCTTATCACTACCGCTTTGTCTCTAACATAGAAATTTTTGATACGTTTAGCATCAATTGATATCTGGTACTGTTTGTTCATTATTTTTCTGATTGGTAATGGCTCAATATTAAAAATCGCAAATCTACAGTAGTGTATCAGCAGACGTCTTTTGATACGGACAGATATCGTTTATTGGAAAGTGATTCGTCATTGCTAAACTACTAATCAAAAAAATAATGATTCTATCGACGTTAAATCATCTGATCACAGTGTTCAAAACTGCAGCCAGAAACTGCAATTCTTAAACTGATCTGAAAAGAGTAGTTGTGATGGGAAACTCGTTTCTTTATTAAATACAGTGCTCCTTGACATGTGGGACGAGTTCCGCACTGTTTTGATTTCATATCTAACTTCTTTTCCGATTTTCAGCTCGACAGTGTCTACATCTACATTTAGCCTCTGAAAGCCATCTTATGGAGTGAAGTGGAGGGTACTTCTGGTATTTCTTGACCCATTCTTGAACAGAGCGTGGAAACAGTGATTATCAGTAAAGCTCCGTATGACACCTGGTATCTCTCCTTTTCTCGTCATGATCATTTCGATAAACTTATGTGTTTGTATGTAATAACCCGACTCGTTCTGGAATGCGCCCTCTTGTAGCGTCAACCATGGGAGTTTCTTCAGTAACATTATCGCTCCGAATAAATGGGCCCTAATCTTAGATTACGTATTTTCCCTTATTACGACCATTTCTGTTTTAAATTCTTCGTGAGTGAGGCAAAACGTAAGTAGACTTTGGTGTGACTTCGTTATTGAACAGAAGGTAAGTGATAGTCAAGACGTATCCAAATATGTTCGTTATCTCAACATGAAACGTAACCTCAATTAACCGTAACGAATGTTACAGACGGACGCTGGTGATGAGAGAGACCATATCAAAAGCTTTCCAGAATATCAGAGTCATTGAAACGCAGTCCCTCTAAACCCACGTCGATTAGAGGTATTGCGTTTGAAAGACTCTATGTATGGGACTGTGCATTTCATGTTGACACCTCAGCACTTCATATGCAACTGAGAACGTTTTCTAAATGTAGAAAGCACAAGAGTAAGTTACGTCATCGTTATGGAACAGGGTTCCGTGTGTATGAATGCTGAGTCAGAAAATCCTCAAGTGATGAATGGGACAAGGTGGTAGCTCATCAAGTCACTCAGAATTGTGTTAAGTTGAAATTCATGTCAGCTGCGAGCGAGACTGCAGGCATGACGGTCGTATATGTGTTTGATCGTTCACTTGGCTGTGTAATTCAGTAGACTGAAGTAGAAACCGAGTCAAGTCGAACTACAAACTGTGGCCAGCGATCGCACATCATAACACAATCTATACTTCGAAAGAACCCAACGGAAATTTACTACACTTTGAGAAAATTGTGTGGGAATAGTGTAGTCGATCGTAGAATAGTATCACATAAATCTGCTCGTTTCCGTGAAGGTCGGGTAGGCACTGAGGACAACCCAAGAAGTAGAAAGCCATCAACTGCAAATGACCAAAAAGATGTGAGGAAACTACATATGAGGCCAGAGTATCTGTCACTTCAGGTTACAGTAGTTAAGGATGAGAGTAGTTGCTGTCAGATGGGTTGCGCGTGATCTGAGTGAAGATAAGAAGGCACGTCGCAACACAACAGCAGAACAAATGCTTCATCGTTATCAAACAGAAGAATAACAGTTGCACCAGATGAAATCTGGACGCGATATTTTGAACCAGAACTTGTTTCAGTCTTCACAGAGGAAAAGTTCTGACTGTCCACCTCCGAAAAAATTCCACAGCCAACAGTAATATGTGAAACTGGCGATGACCTTCTTGTATGACATGCACGGAGTCACAGCTACGAATAGAGTCCTCCAGGGGACGTCTGGAAGAAGCTGTTTCTACGAAACGTTTTGCACCCGAAAATTCGTCAATGAAGGCATGATATGCATGCAGCTGAAGTCCTCGTTTTGCACTATAATGAAAAACCGCATATTTCCCTACCAGTGAGAGAAAGGCTCTACAAATACGGATGGCAAATACTTCACTGCCAACCATACAATCCTCATATGAGCCCACCGCACTTAAATTTGTTTCAGAAATTGAACGAACAACTCCGTGGAAATCATTGGTACAACTAATCGAGCTTCCAGTGAGGTGACCGGAGTGAACACACAGCTCAACAATGGAATGCAAATGCTACCAAAACGCTGGGAAGCAGTCATAGTCAAGAATGGAGACTATATTCCCATTCCATCTTAAAATGCAGGTGACGGGGAGGGGGGGCGGTGAATGGCAGTAGCACCCCCTGTACTATTAATCATTACAGGCCGACTGTCATAGCCTCGGCCCTGGAAACAAGCATCTCGGAAACGGCAAAGCTGTTCTTCTGCTGCTGTCGTGAGTGTCTATGGACGGTTACCCACAAGCAAGTGACAAACGACGTCCACGCCTCATTGGAGAAATTGGAGATTGAATGCTTGCTCGCTCTGTGAAGCAGGATAGTCCATGATCTGTGGCAAGTCTGTCGGCAGAGTACAATAGTGGCGCCGGTACAAGTGTTTCAGACCATGTCGATCAACGCACATTGTTGAATATGGGGCTCTTACGACAGGAGCATAGAGACTGGACTGTGTATAGATGAAAATCGACGCATGAATCATGTTTGTTTTTATACTAGTGTAGTAAGTATGTTCTGACTCACTTGAACATCAAAGCTGGATTGCCTAGACGCAGGAGTTATGTCTTACGTACATTACAGGGGGAACATCTGACTCATCATCATCCCTCTCATTACTCTGAGTAATCCCACCCCCATCTCTCTCTCCCTCTGTGTGTTTGTGTGTGTGTGTGTGTGTGTGTGTTTGTGTGTGTGTAAAAAGCATATTTTAACGAGGCTACAGTATTGTGGTAATATACGAGGTGATTGAAAGTCTGTAATGCTTACTTTAATAAGGAAACAATGTTCCCACATATTGCAAAGGGAAAACTGTTTTCCACTGTCTAACAATGTGTGTAAGTTATATCTCCTGTAATCAGTGAGTTGTGTGGGGTGTTTTTTTTTTTTTTTCTTGGTAAGTTACGCAATAGTTTTGAAGTGGGCACATTTAATTTGAAGGTCCATTGTGCAAGTTTGGTTCGTCGTTAATGATTCGTGCTTAGGCTAAAAGTTCTTATCAGTACTCCCAATATGCAAGCTTCATGCGTTTCAAAGAGTAAGACAGACAGTACACATGCGGAAGTTTGTAATTGAATTGTACATTGTGCAGGCAAAGTGTGCAAAATCATACATATTACAATAAACAGTATAAATTTGCATTTGCACCTATTTTAGTGGAATTGTGTGGTCTGGTAGAGGATTCACTCACTCTCACAATAAAATCAGTCATAATTTTTGAGACGTTAGTGACCTCAGCTATCCGCTCTCTCCTATCCATTTAATAATGGAATTAATGTTGCGCTCTTAATGTTACCGCCCTTGTCGTCATTTTCACCGAAGGTTGTTTTGACTTTTGTACACTAGTATTCAGAACAAACAAAATACCTTGAACAACTGGAGATAGGGTGCTCATATTCACAGGACTTTTCCATTAGTATGTGCTGCAGAAATGATTAGTATTTATGTCAACTCGGTTCAGCATGTATCCTGTTGCCCAGTAGGCACAGGGTCCGCCATGGACCCTTATAACTTGTGCAGCACTGTGATCCAGTGCCAAAGACAATTGATGAACTTTGGAACCAGGTGAATGCAGCATGTATAGCTATGCCACAGGTCGCCATTCACTCCTCGATGCCTTCATGCACGGAACAAGTTATCAGGGGCCATTGAGGACCCTGTGCATGTTAGGCAACAGTACATGTATTGAACCGAGGTGACAGAAACGATAATCATTTCTGCAAAACATATTAATGTACATCTCCTGTGAATGGAAACGTCCTATCTCTAGTAGTACAGGATGTTCTCTTTTTTCCGAATATAAGTATATTTCTTCTGTTATCCGTAGTTTCCTTTCAGCTACCACTTTGTAACTATGTCATTGTTTCCAACTTTTGTGACTGCCTTTTTTAGATATGTCCATTCTTCTTCAATTGAACTGCCTACTGAGCTGTTTACTACCGTAATATCCATATCTTCACAGAACTTCAAGCATAGATCTGTATCCCAGTCTTTGCGCATTGGTTCTTCC
This sequence comes from Schistocerca nitens, assembly GCF_023898315.1. NCBI lineage: Eukaryota > Metazoa > Arthropoda > Insecta > Orthoptera > Acrididae > Schistocerca > Schistocerca nitens. The sequence goes on from NC_064617.1 coordinate 781,784,270, forward strand.
CCACTAGTCTTTTAAACTTCAGCCTACTCTTCATTCATTGTTACCTTGACTGGCTACCTGACCACACTATTCTAGAGGTACCGTTGGATGCTTGGAATTTAGTTATCTGTTTATGTTTGATAAGGAGCTAAAAGAATAGGATGTTATCTCCTGGCAGTTTGGTAAAATGAGACTGTATATCACTTGAAGGTCTTCTAGGTGAAGGCAGTGTGATTAACTTATATCCTCAAGCACTAAAAAATAAGTTGTATGGGAAAATTAAAATACTTACTGCTATGACGCACTTTTTAAATAGCAAAATCTCAAAATGAGAACAAATGTATGCACAGTGTATTCTGTACATCTACATCTGCTTATATATTCTGCAAGCTATCATATGGTGCATGGCAGAGGGTACCTTGCACCACTACCAGTCACTTCTTTCCACATTTCACTCGTAAGTAGAGAGAGGAAAACTACCACCCTTATGCCTTGGCACAAGCCCTAGTTTCTCTTATCTTCGTGGTCCTTGCACAAAATGTATGATGGTGGCAGTAGAACAGTTGGGCAGTCAGCTTCAAATGGCAATCCTCTAAATTTTATCAATAATGTACCGTGAAAAGAAGTCCTCTTTCCTCCTGGAACACCCAGTTGAGTTCACAAAGGATTTTCATAATACTTGCATGTTGATTAGACCTACAAGTAACAAATCTATTTTATTCTATGAACAAGGTGAAGTATAGTCAGATGTCAATACAGTGAAAAAGATTGTTAAATTTGGAGGGCAACCTGTACTCGTCCACAATAAGGAAAATTTCACTGTTATAGCACTCCTACTAAATGGAAACTGGGGATTCCCAATTTGGAGTTTCGACATAAGAATACCTGTTTGCCAGCATTTTAAGAAAAAAGGAATTGCTGAGAAGTCATTCAGAGATAACACACCACGTTTGTAATAGTTCGAATCTTGTATGAAATGCCATCTTGAACTTAATGTTCGTCGAACAAGGTTTGAAGATGATGACTCCCTTGTGCACGCTGCAAAACTGTGACTTCAACAGGTTGGTCCAGAATTTTACCGTGCGGGAATGCAGGCGCTGGTTCCAAGATGGCCTAAGGGAGTTGAGAGGGATGTAAATTATGTGGAGAAATGAAATTATTGTTCCTAAAGGATGTATCTACACACTGTAAAACTTTCAAACATGTAGAATAGAAGATGGATTTAAAAAAAAAAAAGTGTGCTTTTCTTTTGGAGTGACCCTCATAGTATTCGTTATTACCAGCAGAATTTTGTTGCAGAACTCAATTATACTTTCTCCTCTCTCATTCCTAATACCAAGCCCACATTCTCCTATAAATCTGTTCCTGCTGCTGTCCCTAAAACCACAATACAATCCTCCATGACTATTACATTTTCAACTCCCTATGGGTACTGATATACTCTTCTAAATTACTCATATACTTTCCTAATTCTTGATATTCAGCTTGCAACGTTCAGCATGTACTCCTGAAATATAGTTATGATTTTTGTCAATCCTGATGAAAAGCGGCCTATCACTGAAGGATTTCCAGTAACTCACTCTCTGCCCTACTTTCCAATTCAAATCGAATCCTACTGATTTCCATTTACAGATTTTCTAGCTTCCTTGCCATTTTCACACTCCTGACATCAACGCTCCAACACGTAGAACCTTACCCTCTCGTTGGTTATTTCATCTTTCTCTCATGGTCACCTCCCCCTTGTCAGTTGCTACTCGGAGATACGAATGGATGAGTATTCCGAAATCTTTCGCCAATGGAGACACCATTATCACATTTTTTGATTTATAGGAAGTTGTAGAGACAAGTCTTTTGTAGACCCAATATGTGTCTGTAATGCGGTGGTTTCCATTGCCTTCTACAGAATTATGCCGTTGATCACTACTGATTCCTCTGCCTTTTATCGGCAGTTTCCCACTCCAAGGGCATGAAAGTGCCCTGAAACTTAGTCCGCTTCTCCGCCCTCTTTGATAACGACGATTGCAGGAGGGTGACTTCTTATACCGGAGTGTCCCGGCCGTCTTTTCTAGTGAATTTTATTTCGAATTACGCAATGCTGACTTTGAAACCCGGGCCCGAGGACGTTTTCGTTACTAGTCAAAGGCACAATTTTAGACAATAGGTGCAATACGACTCGAAAATATTCTTTGAAATTCTGGATGTAATGTGTATTTTGGAATGCATCCTAATGGCGGAATCACAAACAACCCAAATAAACCACTTGTTTCAGTTACAGTTTCCACAGTTAGGAAGCGTATCAGCCGCGCAGTGTGGCCACGCGGTTTGAGGCGCCATGTCACGGATTGCGCAGCCCCTCCCGACGGAGGTTCGACTCCTCCCTCGGGCATGGGTGTGTGTGTGTGTTGTTCTTAGCATAAGTTAGTTTAAGTAGTGTGTAAGTCTAGGGACCGATGACCTCAGCAGTTTGGGTCCTTAGGAATTCACACACATTTGAACAAAGCGTTCCAAGTTCCTCGTACTAACCTTCTAAGAATGCCATAGTGCTGATTCCCCTATGTTTCGGAAGGTATTTTGAGCGTAGTTTTTGGCATGCGTAGCTGGAGTCATTCCGAACAAACACTACTCATCAAGTCTTTCATGTGGCACCCAGTGTCGGCGGGAAGTGTCGGTTTCTGTCCCATTGCACATGAAATAATTTTTATGACGGAATTGTGAGTGTATTTTCGACAGAGCGGTCCCTAATTAATCTAGTGCGATATTCATTTTATCGATATGTTTCAAGCGGTTCAGCAAAAATGAAGAGTATGTATACTACAGCAGCGATAGTACCTCCCTGTCCCGAGGTGGCTGCTGCCATCACGCAGATGCGCTACTCAGTCGCTGCTGGAATACTTGGAACTGTGTTCCTGTTAATACATTTCGATAAATGAAATATCGCGTTAGGCTATCTCGGCCACCTTATGAAATGGACACATATATATCTGCGTTACGTAAAAATGTTATTCTGCTGGCGTTGCCTCGCTTTGGCATGAAATACAGGTTTTCCAGTGTCTGCATTTCTCAGTGTCTGAATAGACTAGTACAATGTCCTTCGACATGAATACGTATATGAAGGAACAGAAACTGCTAACGATCTACAACCGTACTAAATTGAAGAAATGTATTCATGAATTGCGAATACTATTACACATTAAAAGTAATGCTGGGCCGGAAATCCAAACCGGATTTTCCACTTAACGGACATATGGAGGATTTGGTCCGTCGGGGAGGCGTGCACAGATAGCGAAAGTGTTTAAGACAACCGTCGGCGGGAAATCCATGTTCTAGTTACGGTCCGGCACAAATTTTCATGTGTCATTAATGATTTGAACTGCTGATGTAAGATGGGCTTAGTAATTTGGGAATACATTCCTTCTATTTGTGACTTAAACAACGAATAAATTTGTTTTCGGAAGGGCACCACCTTGAGCAAAACAGAATATTATTTCTAGCTCTGTTAGTCAGGCATGTTCTGTTAAGGTTTCACCATCAACAGTGGGTTCTTATTTTATTCTATTATAAGATACAAAAATGTTCTTTACTGTAACGGATGATGAAAACGTTTTACTTTTGAAGGCCGTGCAGTCCAGAATCAACATGCTAAGTAGACAAATTAGCAATGATCATCGACGCTACCATCCCACCGACGCACCAGATTGAAGATATTCGTTCAGTAAAACACAGCGTCTTACTCCGTGAAGAAGTCCGTAAATACCTGCTGCACACACTTCTTCTACAGGAATCGTCGTCCCTTCAGTGCTTTGAGGGACCGAAGGCACGATAATCGCTTGTGGAGAGATCAGAACTATAAGGCTGGTGCTCAAGTGTTTCCCATTTGTAAGTAATGGATGAGGCTGACCTTCCAAATCGACCAGAGCCTTGTATCCAATCACGACCAGCACGGAAGTTTGCACACCATCCCACACGTTGTTTGCGAGAAACATGCTCTGCCATACATATTCTTCACTCTCCGATGAATATCTACCGCTTTTTTGTCCTTCGGTTACGAAGAAAAGAATAACAACACGTTTGTCCTGTTTGGAAGTATATCGTATTAACGTCGCCATAGTTCAGATTTCCTCTTTTGCCACACATTGGAAAGACACTAAGGCCAGACTATTCCCTTGCCCACATGTCGATGCTTACTTACGGGCATAAGTCACGCTACATGGCATATACACTGCAGCAACGCCCTCACATGGAATCTTTTGATGGCCTCTATGCTTGTACACATATGCTTTCGAGTTTTTAAGCAATTATTTACAAATCGGATAAAAACACATAAATTTTATATACGTATCCTGTTACTAAAGGCAGCATATGTCGTGTTGTGTCATGGTTTGCGTAACAATTGATTTCCTTTCTCTGTCTGTCATATGTAACGATACAGAACTGTTTGTGGAAAAGTTATTCACCTCGAAGTCTTACGAATGGGAACGCTGTGGTAAGGTCCAATATTACTACACTACTGGCCATTAAAATTGCTACACGACGAAGATGACGTGCTACAGACGCGAGATTTAACCGACAGGAAGAAGATGCTGTGATACGCAAATGTTAAGCTTTTCAGAGCATTCACACAAGGTTGGCACCGGTGCCGATACCTACAACGTGCTGACATGAGGAAAGTTTCCAACCGATTCCTCATACACAAACAGCAGTTGACCGGCGTTGCCTGGTGAGACGTTTTTGTGACGCCTCGTGTAAGGAGGAGAAATGCGTACCATCACGTTCCCGACTTGGATAAAGGACGGATTGTAGCCTATCGCGGTTGCGGTTTATCGTATCGGGACATTGCTGCTCGCGTTGGTCGAGATCCAACGACTGTTAGCAGAACACAGAATCGGTGGGTTCAGGAGGGTAATACAGAACACCGTGCTGGATCCGAACGGCCTCGTATCCCTAGCAGTCGAAATGACAGGCATCTTATCCGCATGGCTGTAACGGATCGTGCAGCCACGTCTCGTTCCCTGAGTTAACAGATGGGGACGGTTGCAAGTAAACAACCATCTGCACGAACAGTTCGACGACGTTTGCAGCAGCATGGACTATCAGCTCGGAACCCTGGCTGCAGTTACCCTTGACGCTGCATCACAGACAGGAGCGTCTACGATGGTGTACTCAACGACGAACCTGGGTGCACGAATGGCAAAACGTAATTTTTTCGGATGGATCCAGGTTCTGTTTACAGCAACATGATGGTCGCATCCATGTTTGGCGACATTGCGGTGGACGCACATTGGAAGTGTGTATTCGTCATCGCCATACTGGCGTATCACTCGGCTTGATGGTATGGGGTGCCATTGGTTACACGTCTCGGTCACCTCTTGTTCGCATCGATAGCACTTTGAACAGTGGACATTACATTTCAGATGTGTTACGACCCGTGGCCCTACCCTTCATTCAGTCCTTGCGAAACCCTACATTTCAGCAGGATAATGCACGACCACATTTTGCAGTTCCTGTACGGGCCTTTCTGGATACAGAAAATGTTCGACTGCTGGCCTGGACAGCACATTCTCCAGATCTCTCACCAACTAAAACGCCTGGTCAATGGTGGCCGAGGAACTGGCTCGTCACAATACGCCAGTCACTACTCTTGATGAACTGTGGTATCGTGTTGAAGCTGCATGGGCACCGGTACATGTACACGCCATCCAAGCTCTGTGAGACTCAATGCCCAGGCGTATCAAGGCCATTATTACGGCCAGATGTGGTTGTTCTAGGTACTGATTTCTCAGGATCTATGCACCCAAAATTGCGTGAAAATGTAATCTCATGTCAGTTATAGTATAATATATTTGTCCAATGAATACCCGTTTATCATCTGCATTTCATTTTGGTGTAGCAATTTTAATGTCCAGTAGTGTAAATTATTTCTATGTGGGATATTGTGTGTGTCTGTGTGTGTGTGGGCGCACGCGCGCTTTTGTGTGTGTGTGTGTGTGTGTGCGTATGTGTGAGTGAGTGTGAGTGAGTGTGTGTGATTATGCAGTCTGTTTCACTACTTATTCTAGTTCTGATTTACCATCATCGTAAAATACTGCACAGTTTAACTTACACTGTCACTATTGACGGACTTCGAAACCAAGATGGTGGAAGATGAACAGTTTTATGTGTTCTAGGCGAGGTTTTCGTATATTTGTGAGGTATTTCTGCTATTTGCGTGTGTGTGTATGTGAGTGTGGATGGTGGGCTGGTGTTGTAGTTTCGTGTTGTCGAATAGTTCTTTGAGGGCACAGAACTGAATCCCATTACAGTGAACCGTGTTTTTATCTATTATCTTTTCCAAGGACCTTGCCGTTGGTGGGGAAGCTTGCGTGCCTCAGCGATACAGATAGTCGTCGCGTAGGTGCAACCACAACGGAGGGGTATCCGTTGAGAGGCAAGACGAATGTGTGGTTCCTGAAGAGGGGCGGCAGCCTTTTCAGTAGTTGCAGGGACTTCAGTTTTTATGATTGACTGATGTGGCCTTGTAGCACTAACCAAAACGGCCTTGCTGTGCTGGTACTGCGAACAGCTGAAAGCAAGGGGAAATTACAATCGCAATTGTTCCCGAGGGCATGCAGGTTTACTGTATGGCGTGTTCTTGGGTAAAATATTCTGGAGATAAAATAGTCCCCTATTCAGATGTCCGTGTGGGGCTGCTCAGTAGGACGTTGTTATCAGGAGACAGGAAACGGGCGTTCTACGGATTGGAGCTTGGAATGACAGATGCCTTAAATGGGAGGTTGGTTAGAAAATTTAAAAAGTGAAATGGATAGGTTAAAGTTAGACATAGTGGGAATTAGTGTAATTCGGTGGCTGGAGGAACACGACTTTTGGTCAGGTGAATACAGGGTTATAATTACAAAATAAAATAGGGGTAATACAGGAGTAGGTTTAATAATGAATAAAAGAAATAGGAGTGCGGGTAAGCTACTACAAACAGCATAGTGAACGCATTATTGTGGCCAAGGTAGACACGAAGCCCACGCCTACTACAGTAGTACAAGTTTATATGCCAACTAGCTCTGCAGATGATGAGGAAATTGATGAAACGTATGATGAGGTAAAATAAACTATTCAGGTACTGAAGAGAGACAAAAATTTAATAGTCATGGGTGACTGGAATTCGATAGTAGGAAATGGGAGAGAAGGAAATATAGTAGGTGAATATTGATTGGGGCTAAGAAATGAAAGAGGAAGCCGCCTGGTAGAATTTTGCACAGAGCATAACTTAATCATAACTAACACTTGGTTCAAGAATCATGAAAGAAGGCTGTATACATGGAAGAAGCCTAGAGATACTGGAATGTCTCAGGTAGATTATATCTTGGTAAGACAGAGATTCAGGAACTAGGTTTTAAATTGTAAGACATTTCCAGGAGCAGATGTGGACTCTGGCCACAATATATTGGTTATGATCTGTAGATTAAAACTGCAGAAACTGCAAAAAGGCGGGAATTTGAGGAGATGGAACCTGGATAAACTGAAAGAACCACAGGTTGTAGAGAGCATCAGGGAGAGCATTAGGGAGCGATTGACAAGATTGGGTGAAAGAAATACAGTAGAAGAAGAATGGGTATCTGTGAGGGATAAAGTAGTGAAGGCAGCAGACGATCAAGTACGTAAAAAGACGACGGCTGGTAGAAATCCTTGGGTAACAGAAGAGATATTGAATTTAATTGATGAAAGGAAAAAATGTAAAAATGCAATAAATGAAGCAGGCAAAAAGGAATACCAACGTCTCGAAAACGAGATCGACAGGAAGTGCAAAATGGCTAAGCAGGGATGGGTAGAAGACAATATTTAAGGATGTAGAGGCGTATATCACTACGGGTAAGATAGATACTGCCTACAGGAAAATTAAAGAGACCTTTGGAGAAAAGAGAACCACTTGCATGAATATCAAGAGCTCAGATGGAAACCCAGTTCTAAGCAAGGAAGGGAAAGCAGAAAGGTTGAAGGAATATATAGACGGTCTATACAATGGCGATGTACTTGAGGACAATATTATGGAAATGGAAGAGGATGTAGATGAAGATGAAACAGGAGATATGATACTGCGTGAAGAGTCTGACAGAGCACTGAAGACGTAAGTCGGAACGAGGCCCCTGGAGTAGACAACATTCCATTAGAACTACTGATAGCCTTGGGAGAGCCAGTCCTGACAATACTCTACCATCTAGTGAGCAAGATGTATGAGACAGGCTAAATACCCTCAGATTTCGAGAAGAATATAATAATTCCAATCCCAAAGAAAGCAGGTATTGGCAGATGTGAAAATTAACGAACTATCAGTGTAATAAGCCACGGCTGCAAAATACTAACACGAATTCTTTATAGGCGAATGGAAAAACTGGTAGAAGCCAACCTGGGGGAAGATCATTTTGAATTCCATAGAAATGTTGGAACACGTGAGGCATTACAGACCCTACGACTTATCTTAGAAAATGGATTAAGGAAAGTGAAATCTACGTTTCTAGCATTTGTAGACTCAGAGAAAGCTTTGGACAATGTTGACTGGAATACCCTCTTTCAAATTCTGAATGTGGCAGGGGTAAAATACAGGTTGTTTACAATTTGTACAGAACCCAGATTGCAGTTATATGAGTAGAGTGGCATGAAAAGGAAGCAGTGGTTGGGAAGTGAGTGAGACAGGGTTGTAGCCTGTCCCAGATGTTATTCAATCTGTATATTGAGCAAGCAGTAAAGGAAACAAAAGTAAAATTCGGAGTAGGAATTAAATTCCATGGAGATGAAACAAAACTTTGACGTTCGCCGATGACCCTGTAATTCTGTCAGAGACAGCAAAGGACGTGGAAGAGCCGCTGAACGGAATGGACAGTGTCTTGAAAGGAGGATATAAGATGAACATAAACAAAAGCAAAACGAGGATAACGGAATGTAGTCCAATTAAATCGGGTGATGCTGAGAGAATTAGATTAGGAAATGAGACACTTAAAGGAGTAAAGGAGTTTTGCTATTTGGGGAGCAAAATAACTGATGATGGTCGAAGTAGAGAAGATATAAAATGTAGACTGGCAATGGCGAGGAAAGTATTTCTGAAGAAGAGAAATTTGTTAAAATCGAGTATAGATTTAAGTGTCAGGAAGTCGTTTCTGAAAGTATTTGTATCGAGTGTAGCTATGTATGGAAGTGGAACGTGAAAGATAAACTGTTTAGACAAGAAGAGAATTGAAGCATTCGAAATGTGGTGGTCCAGAAGAATGCTGAGGATTAGATGGGTAGATCACATAACTAATGAGGAGGTGTTGAATAGAATTGGAGAGAAGAGAAATTTTGGCACAATTTGACTGGAAGAAGGGATCGGTTGGTAGGGCATATTCTGAGACATCAAGGGATCACCAATTTAGTATTGGTGAGCAGCGTGGAGGGTAACAATCGTAGAGTGAGACCAAGAGATGAATACACTAAACAGATTCAGAAGGATGCAGCCTTCAGTAGGTACTGGGACATGAAGAAGCTTGCACAGGATAGAGTAGCATGGAGAGCTGCATAAATCCAGTCTCAGGACTGAAGACCACAACAACATGTTTTCCTTCAATTATTCCTTTTTGTATCTGGTGATTGTGAGAAGGAAAGCGAAAAGGGACTTCCTGCACAAAATTCTGGCTTTTGAGCTACTGTAACTTTTAAATTCAGGTTTAGTCTGCAGTTTCAACATTTTGTTGATAGCGTAAATACGCGGCTCCAGTATCTCCACATCTATAATCGGCTCTGCATACACGATACATTTGGGACTGCCCCATAACCAGAAGTTGCACGTGTTGATATCTGCTGAAGGAGCCGGCCGTGTAACTGGACCCCTCGTCCGATCCATCGACGAGGGAAGAGGACGTTAACGGCGAAGCGGGCTGCAGCACCATCACGCAGCAGCCACATAAGCCTTCGAATCACCAATGGAACTTCTTCTAGCAGGGGAGGCAAAGTCACCCGCAAGAAACACCGATAGTTCCTACCCGTTAGGCGACGTATAAGGAAGACTGGTTCGAAACTACGTCGCCAGTTATACCGGCTGCACCGATTCTGGTGATTCTCTGTCACGATTCCACGGGGGTTCCGCATACTATCCCACAGAAGACAATTGTGACAGTTGAAGATAACACTCCCCGCAAATGTGGCCTCATCTGCGAATAGGATGGATGACACAAATACCGGAGGAAACCAATGACAAGATTGCTCCCGATGTGTCCCTAGTAAGCCCTACACATGATGTAGTCTTCTGGTTTACCTTGTACTGGTGGGCCAACCGTCTGGTACTGACACAACGGCGCCTTCCACATGGAGAATGTTCCACACGCTCGTCTGCCTTACCCTGTACTGGCGGGCCAACTGCCTGCTACCGACGCGGCGGCGTCTTCCTATTTTCCTCCAAGTCTGCTGTCCGAACATTTTGGTTAGATCCTTAATGAAATCCTGCTTGCTGAAAGCCCCCGTCTCAGACAAACGGCGAAACGCTGTTGCAAACATTGAGACCTGTGGTTGTTGACAGTGAGGATAGGTCTCCCGATACAACCTTACTCCCCACCGCCCGTTGCCTTTTTTCTTTCCGTAAATAAATGCCATTTCGGGAAACGCTCGATTAAAAAACGGAACCGTCGTGTACAACACTGTATCAAATCCATTACAAGGTGAGTCAACAAGAGAAGTGAATCTGACACAAGACTACCACATACTACGGCAGGAGAGAGTACTACGGCATGACGGATGAGGAACATTACCACCATGATGGAGGAAACCATGCATACTGTAACGGTGGATGTATGGTATAGCGCGTATTACACTGCAGTCTCTGTACAAAATATGAATAAATGGTGTCTAGCAGGGAAACCATGCCTTTCGGTATATAAGTTCATTAGACCTTTTTGTTGCGTATCCTCTCATCGATCAATCTCCTGCACACAGTTTTAATCCGCCAGGAAGTTTCATATCAGCGCACACTCCGCTGCAGAGTGAAAATTTCATTCTGGAAATATCCCCCAAACTGTGGCAAAGCCATGTCTCCGCGATATCCTTTCTTGCAAGGGTGCTAGTTCCGCAAGTTTAGCAGAAGAGCCTCTGTGAATTTTGGTAGGTAGAAGGTGAGGTACTGGTGGAAGTAAAGCTGTGAGGACAGGTCGTGGGCCGTGCTTAAATAGCTCACGCCGGAACGGTAGCTCAGCGTGTTCGGTCAGAGGGTTAGCTGCCCTCTGTAGTAAAAGAAAAGAAAAAAAACTGAGCAAATTGATCAACGACGAACTTCAACGAGTGTCATGGGACATCCACCCCGAACAAAGGCAACGAACAATACCGAGCAAAAGATCAAAAAAATGGCGGTAGAGCACTTGCCAGCGAACGGCAAAGGCCCCAAGTTCGAGTCTTGGTCTTGTACACAGTTTTAATCTGCCAGGAAGCTTAATTTTTTTGTTGTTGTTCATATTTCTCGCTCACATGTCCTGATGAGTGCGTTCTGTGGATCTGTGTTTGTACGTTGGTGATGATCTATTTGTTTTTGTGTGCTGTGTGTCCTCTTTATTTTTGTTTTACCTTTTTGATTCAGTTTGTATTCTGCCCATTCTGTACAGCTATTTGTTCCACTATATGTAACTCATTTTTGCTGATGCATTCAATAAGTGGAGTTTCGTTCAGTCTGTGCAGAATATATTGAAAACTGGATAATTAGTGCGCGGTCAGATGCTCGAGAGTGACTTTCCTGAATACAGGGAATTGGAATTTGTGGTTGTGTGTGTTTAATATGGGGGCGAGGAATTTAAACTTTTGTCATTTTATGTTTCTTCGGTTAATTTTATCTTTGGCTGATCTATGTTACTATAGAATTGCTGGGTACGACTGGGAATTATGACACCATATGTCATCTACATAGCGATACCAATACGCTACACACTAATTTTTGGGTCATTCAGTTGTTTTAAAATATTTTGCTTTCACTGTAACTCAAAAGATGTCGGTCAGGTGACACCATGGTAAGCCCATATTGTGAGTGGAACTCGTCGTCAAATGAGAAACAGTTCTGTTCTGCGACTAATTTTAGAATGCTTGTCACCATCCGATTGTGAACAAACCAAGCGGTATCCAGCACAATCTGCAGACACTTAACAAAGCTTCACTCATTGAAGGCAACCACAAATATGACATACACCTAATCAAACATATAGCTACAGATACTGCACGTAACACAAACGCTATAGACAAACTGAATCACAAAGTTTAAACAAAACTAAACTGGGCTTCTAGCAGCAAGAAACAAACAGTTTATCACCAATGTGCAAAAAACAGACATACATTCACAAGAACAATGCAGCCCACAGGATAGGTGGAAAGGTATCATACTTAAAAACAAGAGCTAAAAATAGCTTTCATGAAAGATAAAAAAAATTCAGAGAAAACTGAGGGCAACCAACAGAAACACAGATCAACACAACACATGTGGTATTTTACCAACTGTTGTGACAGGACTGCAAATCGCTTTATATTGGACAAATAAGGAAGAACTTTAATATCAGATACACAGAATACAGAAGTGCATTAAAAATGACAGCTGTCAATCTACATTTGCAAAACATTTTATGTATATGCACCAAGGCCCAACAGACGTCAACAATAGCTTGAAAGTTCTCATGTACAGCGACAGTTCCTTTAAAAACCAATCCTTGATAAAAATTACCAAATGCAAAAAGCAATACATTAAATATATTACATTCATCGTAGTTGAAGGTAGACAAATAATAAGCGAAAACAGAGGTCTCAGCAACGGAAATCAGTTCTCCACATTAAAAGGACTATTAGACACCAAACAATAAAACACACACACACACACATACACACACACACCTACACAAAAGCAACTGGGGACACACCACATAAACATTCAAAATTCCTGCACAGAACGTATTCAGCCCCTCATCTATCCGCCATGTTGGTTTCGTTGGCAATGACCACTGACTGTGACAGTTAAACAGTTCAGTTTCTCTCACAATATTTCATATAGAATTAATTAATGTTAAACCTTACAACTACACTGTAAAACGTAGAATTCGAGGTAAATAATTTTTCTGCCATTTGTTCTATATTGTTGCTGATGATAGATGACATACTATAAAGGTACAACTATTGTTATGCAAAGCACAAAAATCCAGAAAACCATAGTATGTGGTAACAAGGCATATTACAAAACTTTAGCTGTTTCTTCAGATTTATAAATAATTTCTTATAAGCTCTGATATATTTTTGTAGAAGTAGTAAAAAGTATTTTACATCTCGTATAATAGAAATAAAGTAAATGCCCACTGCCGATGCTGATATTTCAGCGAAACGTATCTGGATGATAGTAGAAAAGGAAAAAAAATGGTATTTTGCTCAAGACAGACCTCTAGCAAAACGAATTTATTTGCAAGCAATTTTGGGAAGAAAAACTTCGAACTCCAGATGATTGAATTACGACATGTGACGTTTCTTTTAGTAATCGTGTCAGCGTATTTTAGTGAGAATTGCTTAGGAGAATTCAGAGTTACTTGTAAATAATAGAATAGTTATTAGCTGATACAATGACAAGGTGGCAATTACTATATAAATGTCATTTCAAATTGGTAAAATGTGAGACATTTTTTAATTCTTGTAGCTATTCTTCCTCAAATCTTATTTCAACTCGTTCATGATACAAACCAGATTAAACCACATCTGCTTTTTTCAAATGCATGTTTATTCTGTTTGCAGTGAAGCATTCTTCACCTCTTCATATCAGACATCATCAGTCGTCTATAGATAAGTAAGTAACTGTTTATCTATACATATTTAGTTCTGAGACATTTAACGTTACTTGGTTACACTGAGGCTATCTCAATGTTTATAAATAAAGGATTGCTAATTTCTTCTTTATTTTTTTCTTTCCTACAATTTTCATGTCAGCATTGGCTCTTCTGCATACATTATAAGACATACCAAACGTTTCCAGGTGCGTCAGAACAATGTATATATAGATAAAAAGTATTCCATTTTAGAGACCATTAATTATGCTTACTATAAACAAGTGAAAAGTGTTTGATAGAAATTAAGATAAAGATTCGTGGTAGACTTTTTACTGTCAACAAATTTCTGGGCTTCAGCAAATGGAAGGAGGCACCGTCACTGTACATCCGTGTTGGTATCTGATTGGAATGGCCCAACCGCTGGAGAATCTCGCCATAGCAGGCTGACAGCCCGGAAACAGGCAAAGAGGCGGAAGAATACGGCGCGATTTATGACGTGCTATAAATCGCGATCGGGCCGCGCGTGCAGCCCGTGATGGTATTTCACATCGGGTAGCGGCAGATATCCCAGCCACGGAACGCGGTTAGGGGAGAGGGGTGTCCGGAGATGCGGGGTGCCGAGTTGGATTTACGTCAGCGCCCCGTGTCGCGATTCCCGGCGAGCCTACAGTCACGTTCTTGTCCAGACATAGACATAAGGGGTCCCACTGTCGCAAATCAGTACCAACGCGGTAGAGTATGTCACAGGTCAATGTCCGGCCAAATCCGAGCTCCCTCCACCCCGATGTATACCATAAATCCAGCTTACCTCTAACGGGCGCAGCATGCGTGAGCACTGTACGGAAATGCAGAACACGGATTTAATTTAGAAGCATTTCGGTTTACTGTCATGCTGCGCACCAGTTTACCACTTTGAAGGTTATAACGTTCCGGCATTCTTTACTTTATTTCACTTCCTTGCTCGCTACTTGTCTGCTTCGGCGTCAAAACTACATTGTAACGCTCACAGAAGAAACCTGTTTTTCGTGGCAAATGCGTTTATGACTGGTTACATAATGTTTATCATAGATATGCTGCCGTCTAGAAGGCTATTAGCAGTTATTGTAGGCTATGGGTTGTCATCATTTAAATACATGAACTATAGCACCACCAAGCAGATAAAGCACCATACTGAATTAAAGCATCAGTAAGTAAGTACAACAACAATTCAAGTAATTTTTGTTATGTTAATGTTTCTATAATAATCTGTTTTATTAAATAGGAAAGGAAAGTCTTCAATGTATATTCGTTCGAGACATGAATTGCTGTTGGACTTTTAAAGCACAAGGGAATTATTTTATATTAGGTTTGCTTATACTGTTTCTATTTTTATGGCCAAATATGTATCAAAGTAAGTTGCACTTTTCTCGTGATGCACCAAGATGGCGAGTAATGTTGCAGTCTCGGAAGCTGTATCCAGTATGGTAACTTTTCTTTCTTGAACCTTACCTATTCTGTCATTACAACTTTTGAAGATGCTAAACGACAAATGAATCGCTGATGTACAAATGCTTCTGGAAAAACAACATACACACTTCAACGAAAGTTGGGAATATCGAAGAGTTTACTACAATGACTTCTTATAGTATACCCACTGAGGTTTGTACAATACCTTATTAACAAAATAAAGATAGTTCCATCTCAAAACAAGAATGATTTTGATTAACTACAGAAAGAAATTAAAACAGATATCAGGAACTAGTCAGATTCCCGTAGATGGGAACTAGAGGGGCCTCCGTCACATCATTATAGCTGCCCAGATCTATACACTTCAGCCTGCAACGAAGAGACTTCCAGAATGTATCAGCGTTCCTGGTGTCTTGTAGCGCTCGTCTTCTAGAGTCCGGTCGTAAACCAGTCCAGCATTCTGCAATGGTCAAATGTTGATGTGCAAGACCCCAAGTCCTTTGACTGCACCGAGTCGGCTGGTTCAGTGCACAACTTCTCATTGGTCTTGGGAATAGAGACCACCACGATGCAATCTTCTACGCACTGTTGGGTCTGAGAGACGTATTCCCGTAGCCCGTGAGAAGCCATTTCCAATATTCCTGGCAGTTGATATTGGGCACCTGCGAGCCGACAGTTGGAGGAACCGATCCTGCATTGGTGTACTCATACGAGGACGACCACTGCGAAATCTGTCGTTTACATTTCCCATCTGTACTATCTCTACACCTTAGACACATCGCTTTGAGTTAACTATAACAGATCGGCAACATCTTGCTGTGGTTGACTGCTGGAAGTAAAGCCACTGTCCTCACTCTATCAAAGTGATGAATACCTCTACGTGGCATGTCCCTTCAGTACTGAAAATAAGATGAATGAAGCTGTTGTTGATAATGGACTGCTCGAGGTGTGCTGCTCTGGCAGAAGTATGTTTGCATGACTGGGAAACGGCGACAGCACATGCCAGCAGTAAACACCGTCCGGTATATGGACTTTGACTGGGTAATGCATGCAGTGCCTACGTCAATGAGCCTTCTAGTATCGTAGCTTGCATTTAACGAAACTTTTGCTGAGCAGTGTACATAGAACAGTCGATATTGGGATGCTCTCACGACATGAAAATCGAATCCTGATTGTCGCACACTCGTTTTATACGTCAGCAAGTTGGCTATTATTTACTGAAGATTAATAGCCACGAATTAGGAATACTATACCGTCACACTGTTTTTAATTCTCCTTCCACAATAGTAGCATAAAGTACTTAACAAATAGTGACACTATTTCTCTGAATAATTGTGGCACACCATGAATACGACCAGTAGCAGTTCGTTTTAAATATTTCAACTCGGTCTCCAGCAGTCAGTGCACACTTTACAATAATTAATTAATATCCTTACTGTACCATTTCTTGCCGCCCATGTATACTGCCACCAAAGTGGACAATCTCTCCATTGAACAGTCCTTTAGCTGTCTCCATCTCCCTGTTCCTGTGGTTCTCCATTCATTTAAATCAATCTGCACTCATTAGTGTACCTGTACAGTATGTAAGTAGATACGTGCTGTGTAAAACAGGTCATATGAATAAAGAAAACCAACAATAAAATGTTAACGAAAGAAAATTCCGTCACAAGGTTAATTATATTAAAATAAATGGTGAATCTTTGTCGAATGTAATTGTGAGCAGTTGAGTTAAAGGTAACTGCGGATATAGCGCCGCTGGACACTTCAGTTAGTATAATACGTTATAGCAGAAGGGCAAGTGAACATCTCTAAATATATTACAAAGCGTATGATAGCTAGTGGTACACTTTGTAAGGGGTCCGCAGGCCCTTACTGCTAAGTTTGCGCTCACACAGGTCGACAGGGCAACTATCGAGTAGTGTGTGCAGGGCGCAAGAGCTAGAGGGGATTCACCGGAGTGCCGAGTGCTGCTTGGGTAGATTCCCGCGAGGCGGGAAGAACTGGGCGGAGAGCAGTTAGAGTGTGGAGAGTGCGGAGTCAGGGTGTGGTAGGTTCCCGCGAGGCGGGCAGAGCTGTGCAGAAGCCAGCAGTTAAATTAATGCAAATTATCGACAAAGGGAGTGGCCATCGCCGCGGTTTAACCCCTTTGTGTTAATATTATACGGGAAAGTGAGAAAGTTTAATTACAGAGTGATTTCAGTGATATCAAGTGCCGATATTGAACTTCCGCGTCTACCGCGCCGGCATTACTTGGATTACAGTGATTGGATGTTGCGTGTGACGACTAAGAATAACTAAAGAAATCTGTGCTGAGATTAGCCGTCATTAACAGTGTATTGACGAAGGCAGTGGCTGTCTCCTTATTTTGTGCTTTTGCTAAGAATATAGATCTTGTTTGTGAAACTGTGTTGTGTCCTTCTTACCACCAAACAGTACTTATTACAGTATTTGCGAAGGACAATACGGAATGTAACATCCCCTGAGCAGTCCAATCCGATTGCTAGCCCATTAGGTACACGGTCACATTAATCAATTATCTAATTTTGGGCTGCTATTCAGATCCCGAACGAGCGGGAACAATAATAAAATAAATAAAAGGGCATGTTACACCCTTGGCTTACCGTGAAAGGACAAGTGCAATTTTCGGACGAATCATAATGAACAATAGGTAATTTACCATGCTTAACGCCAGAAAACTAATTTTTCAATTTGGAATCGGGACAGTGCATGAATGTTAAAATCGCGACTAGGAACAGTGCATTTTTTTGAACAATACGAAGTAATAATATCTTATGATTGTGACTAAACTGTTTTTCTGGCCAAATTAAACTGTGTTGTAAAGTGCAAATGCGTAAATTCGCACGAAAAACTGTGAAAAGTGGACGCTAAAGAGAGACACGTGTGAACAGTAAAATAGTGACACGAGCCAAGATTTCGTCACAAAAGTTGTTAGAAAGGTGTTTAGTGATAACATGTTGACGGAAATTATTTTTTGAACGGTGAAAATCGGACGGTTTAGTGTGGACCCGTAAACTGTTATGCTGACGACAAGGTATTGTGGCGACGCAATTAGTGAGTGACGTCATGCAGAGCCAAGTAGCAGTTGCACCAAAGAGCTTCGATCCGCGAAGTGATTTCACATGACACCACGGCGAGCGATGCAACTTCGAGACAACGAGCGCAGTCCCGGCATCTAGCGGCCAAACTACAAACTACGCCCGCCTACAGCGCCACGGAGCGACGCAACTTCAAGACACCAAGCGCAGTTCCGGCATCTAGCGGCCGAACTACGAACTACGCCCGCCTGCAGCGCCACGGAGCGGCCGACGGGGAACTACGTCGCCTTGCAGCTGATCTTCAACCCTCACGCGAGCTCCAGCAGCGGCACAGCCACGCCCATCTCCAACGTCAAAACATCGCGACTCGCGGTAACGTCGGTTGGTGAGTGAAGACGACGGGTTAAAATAACAGTAAATTGCAGTGTGCAATATTCGCAATAAATAAACAGTTTTTAACTGGTATTTACATTCGGAAAAGTGCTCAATTGCAGTAATTTCAGAAAAGTTGCAAAACATACTCGGAAGTCAAGCATGCTTATTTGTGCACACTGCATTGTATAAATGATAATTGTTTTGATGAATTTGCATTTATAGATTTTGTGAGTGTTATGATTATCTTGTTTAAAACATTTTTACATAAACGGTGTATGTGGAAATTGTTACTGGAAATTTAGGTTTTTGAGGGCTGTTATGTTCAGTACTCATGCATGTTGTATCATTTTGGGAACTAAATGAAAGGATTCTGCGCAGGTACTGTTTGATTTGTTTCATGGTAATTAGGAGTGTTTTGGGTTATTGGAGGTTACTTTGTATTACTTGCCTGGGCATTAAATATAAACCAAACATGTCTTCTGAAGATAGGCAGGTCTGTGAGGCAATAGTTGAAAGAAAAGGGATAGGACAGGAAGACAGGGATGATTCAGGAATTAGTGATTGTGGATTGTCATTAGGAAGCCCATCAGCACATTCAACTAGTTACCCTGAGACACCGGGACAAGCGATGAGAACTAGGCCAGTTTCAGAGGATGCAGAAATACGATCAATTTTGGCAACCTTGCTAAAAGAAAGTAGAGAGAGGGAAGAAAGGTTACTCAAAGTAATAGAGAAGGGTTTACAAGAAAGGGAAGAAATAGTACGAAAATTCGGAGAGTCATTAAAGGAAAATTTACGAGAATCATTAAAAAAGAGTTCACAAGAACTCAGAGAATCAATAGAGAAGAGTTCACGAGAAAGTTACAAATCATTAAAGGAAGATTTACAAGATACTATAGTACGAGAAATCAGAACATCTTACACAGAGATGGAAGGTAATCTGAGGAAGGAAATACAGGAGTTACCAAAACGACTGAAGATGAACGACGACGAGAGAGAGAGTAAGCTACAGAAAAACATAGACCAGATCCAGGGAGACAAGGAGAAGATGGAAGAAAAGTTAACAGATAAGATAGAAGACGATGTTGAAGAAACTAGAACCGAATTGGGAGAAAAGATCACCGAGGTGACACAGATGCAGAAACAATGCAACGATGTGGTTGAGGGGATAGGAGAGAAGCAAAACCAATTGGCAGTCAATCCGAGAAATGCTATAGCCGTGCAGCGAGAAGAAGATGACCAGGGGGTTGCAATCGAAGGTGAGGCCTTCACCTGTGAAATCAAGAAGAAGAAAGGGACTATGGATAAGGGTCAGTTTGAAGGAAAATTCTTGAGGAAATGCTGGCCCAAAGGTCGTCAGTGTGCAGCACTGGAAGACCCACTACACTGCAAGCCACTTAGTAATTGCAAAGGAACGTCGGAAGAATTTGCCAAACATTTGTGGAAATGGAACGAGACTTTGGAACAACCCATGAGTGATAACGTAATGGTATCTGCAGTAAAAAGAAGATTGAATCAGAAAAGGCAAGGAACTGTATCCAGGAGCCTAATTAAAGGTAGAGAGGCCTTAATGAAGATACTGGACCAATTGGAATCTATTAGATCACAGAAATACAAGCAAGCTAATGATCGAAACAGAGAAGGAAATAGTGACCCAAGGATTCATATTAATCATTCGTCTGATTTCCGAGGAAGAGGCGGAGGAACCAAAAAACTGAAGGACACTCCAGGTGAGGTCCGGCCAAGAGTGAGAGCTACCAGGACCCGAGTAAACCTGCTAAGACATGGTTCGGACATTTAGCTGTAAAATGGACTTTTGAAAGAGGGAAGTGTTTATTTACATTGGATTTTGTGATTTATTACAATTAGAGTTGCATATTTCATGTCAAAGACTATCTAAGGATAGATATAAAACCTGTAATAACTAAAATGGTAGAGTAATAATTCATATGTTCTGTGTTTAGGTAAAAATTTGTGAGTGTATATGTTGTGTGTTTTCATTTGTTATTGAACTGTAGAGGGCTATTGCTGTTTGAAGGAAAAATTGTAATTTTGAACAATGCCATTTATGTGATGTAATAACTTTTTGTAGAAATTGTTGTGGAGGCAGCCCACTACCGGAGTCCAGGGTTATTTTGACAAATTGTAAATTCATTAATTATTTGTATTGTATGTACTGTTTAAATGTAGCCATGTTTTAAATCCCTTGCCGATTCTTTTTCGCCTGCGGTTCAAAAGAAGTTTTTGAGGGCGGGGATGTAAGGGGTCCGCAGGCCCTTACTGCTAAGTTTGCGCTCACACAGGTCGACAGGGCAACTATCGAGTAGTGTGTGCAGGGCGCGAGAGCTAGAGGGGATTCACCGGAGTGCCGAGTGCTGCTTGGGTAGATTCCCGCGAGGCGGGAAGAACTGGGCGGAGAGCAGTTAGAGTGTGGAGAGTGCGGAGTCAGGGTGTGGTAGGTTCCCGCGGGGCGGGCAGAGCTGTGCAGAAGCCAGCAGTTGAATTAATGCAAATTATCGACAAAGGGAGTGGCCATCGCCGCGGTTTAACCCCTTTGTGTTAATATTATACGGGAAAGTGAGAAAGTTTAATTACAGAGTGATTTCAGTGATATCAAGTGCCGATATTGAACTACCGCGTCTACCGCGCCGGCATTACTTGGATTACAGTGATTGGATGTTGCGTGTGACGACTAAGAATAACTAAAGAAACCTGTGCTGAGATTAGCCGTCATTAACAGTGTATTGACGAAGGCAGTGGCTGTCTCCTTATTTTGTGCTTTTGCTAAGAATATAGATCTTGTTTGTGAAACTGTGTTGTGTCCTTCTTACCACCAAACAGTACTTATTACAGTATTTGCGAAGGACAATACGGAATGTAACATCCCCTGAGCAGTCCAATCCGATTGCCAGCCCATTAGGTACATGGTCACATTAATCAATTATCTAATTTTGGGCTGCTATTCAGATCCCGAACGAGCAGGAACAATAATAAAATAAATAAAAGGGCATGTTACAACTTTTACTATAGTTTAATTAATTTACAGTAATCGATTTATATAGTTAGTAGTAGAGTTCACAACCATACTGTGTAGTTATGTTTTTTATGACCATAACCGTGTGCACTACCCAATATCACCACTATTAAAGTCACAGTAATTTGTATAAACTATTACTGACTGGAAAAATATTGAATAATTACAGTTCAAGTTACACGACTTGGAATTTGTTTCTGAATGTTGATCACTATGATGTTTAACTCTTACACTCTCATTGCTGAAATTACCATTCTAACTTTCCTACTAGTAAATCCAATACCAGCTGTTGTCTTCCCACTGTGTTATGAGAACTTCAGTACCTTCAACGCGACCAAGCACCTCATGTCATTAGCATAACTTCGACTCACATTTAAAAAATTCTTAATGCTCATGCTCGCTTTGCTGTGGTCTGAAGGGACCAACGAGGGAAGGAAACGCACACTGCTCACTGCTAAGGTAAATGGTACTCTTCAAAATGCTACAAGGAATTTCCATTTGACATTTACAAGACATTAAACGCGTTTACATTTTACTTGTTTGAAGCGTAGTCTTACGTTTCCAGCATAATACAGAGTAAACTTTACAGGCATGTTACAAAGGATTCGTCGAAAACAACTACCAGAATCATCTGACTGTCGATCAGGTCGCATTACAGGGACGAAGGAGTCAGAAATGTCCTTTCGTTCACTAGGGTTGATGAGTGGACTCAACTGTGTCCAAATAGTGGCTGTAATGCATATGAAGCACAAAAACAACCAATGCTTAAAGAAGCGATATAATTAACGTGATAATAGTGCTCCCTAATGGTGTAAGTGGTTACAAAATACGTAAATATTATTTATTTAATACTGGTTCTGGATACTAGGACTTTTGATATTTTGAAAAATATGGGGAATCCGATGTATCCATATTTCCAGAAAACTTTTACCATTATATATTTATATATCGACAGAAAAACACTGACGCACCAGCACAAAAAAAAAAATCGGCTGCACATCGTAAATATACTGTTAGTGTCTGTATATTTAAGTATTGATTTATTATTAGATCGTATATACATCAACTAGCTATCAGCTTGTTTCTCCCAATGAGAACAAGAATTTTAAAGAAAACGATGCACATTCATGCTTGTCGACAACCGCTTTGCTAAAAAAGGCATCTGTATGTAAGTGGTGCAATAAAAGGTGTCCGATGGTCCCGTCGTTCGGTCTCGTCGCATACCGCATTTGTTCGGAACACTTCATGTCGACTTCCCTGTGTTTTAATTTTTGCAAATACCAACGACCTACCAGTTGTAGTGTCAAAATTGCGTGGTGACGTTAAACGTTGCAGTTTCTGTTGGCAGCCACGAACGCCGATTATGTCAGCATTTCCCCTCACACGTCTCCACCCACCTCAAATACCACTCTTGTCATTTAGATTTTTGGTCATCAGTTTTAGCAACTGTTTTTGAAGATATATTGTTACTCTTCTATGGGTCACCTATACTTGTTTTACACAGTAAAAGAGAAAGAATGGGAGTGATGAAAGTTCAAAAAGCAGTAAGACGCCTTCAGACAGGGAAAGTAAAAATTTTATCTATTACAATTTATAAAAAACCATCTTCAAATGTTAACCGAAATTGCCGGAAAATGTAATATAAAATAAAAATATCGGCACTCGATATTGCCATTTTGGTATCAATATCGGTGAAGAATTATATCTTTACTTTTTGGAAGAATATGGATACATCGATTTATTGATATTTTTTTCATCATCTATACTTGAAACTGTATAGGTAGGCTGGACCTCCAAGAGTCTGCTTATTCAGGGTTTTCAGCATTTCTACGACTTTCCGCAATGAATCAAACAAACTTGTGAATATTCGTGCACCATTCTTTGTATACGTTCAGTATTCACTCTTATTCCTGTTTGGGAAGAGTCCCACACACATAAACAGTATAGTAAGAGTGGACGTGCACTAGAGATCTGTAAGAAATTTTAACTGTGGAATCACTGTATTTTCCCAATATTTTAGCAATGACCTTGTGCTAATGGCCTTGTGCTAATGGCCTAAGCCTCACAGCAACAACGAGCAGTCGCTACGATGACTGCCTGGACTCAGGAGGTACAAATAAAACTGTCTGCTGGCTGACTGTGTAGTTGGGATACCCCTGCCCTTTACTCCGCACCGTAGAAATTGCTTGCTATGGAAGCTCCCCAAATGGGGACCTTCCTTACCCACGACTGAGCCTATCTCGTCATTCTGTTTCACATCTTTAAAAACAGTGTTGTAGTCATAGTGTACTTTTTTCTGCATTTTCTGAAGTTGACACTTGAAACAAGTTGCCCATTTCTTCACTTCTTAGATATTTCACCAAACTCTGGCTCGATATTTTATGTAGCGCTTTTCAGATGGCATTGCATTAAAGATAACTGCATCATCGGCCAAAATGTTTGACTTTGCTCTTAATACTATCTGCCAGGTTATTAATAACCAAAAGAAACAAAGATGCATGAGCAAGCGTTTCATCATATATACCTCGTGAACACCTGAAGTAGTCGTCACTTTTTATGTATCCTCACTAACCAGAAATCCTCAGTCAAATCACAGGATTATGCTATGCTGAATGAGATTACAGTGGTGCCACATTGCCATTCTCCGACATCCATTTTCTATCGAACCACACCCAAGGTGAAATTTCTTTATTGATTGTGTTATATACTATGTTAGGACTCGTGCTATGTGGTCTGAGTACGCGAATTTTCTTTCGCCCTATATTCATTTGGTGTCTAACGTTATAGGTATACATTGATATTAGACTGCACAGAGGGCATCTGAGGCAAACACATATTATCAGATAGTAAGGGTAACAGAAAGCTTGATTAGCTGTCACTCCAGAGTGTACTGGTTAAAGCTGGTAGCTCTGAGGCAGGATTCGTAACTCATTGAGGACAGAAACTGTAAGGCACTAGCCAAAACTAGTGAACAGAGCTGTACTTAGGGCGCCACGTTATTGTCTCTGACTATAGTAATGAATGACCTGCCGACTTAGCAGCCCAGCAACAGCAGGGGCTTTTTCATCCCCAATTCCTTCCATGAGGTAATGGCCACACTGGTCACTGAGCGCCCATTTGGGGAGCTTCCATAGCAAGCAATTTCTACGGTGCGGAGTAAAGGACAGGGGTATCCCAACTACACAGTCAGCCAGCAGACAGTTTTATTTATACCTCCTGAGTCCAGGCAGTAATCGTAGCGACTGCTCGTTGTTGCTTTGAGGCTTAGGCCATGCCAGTCACTACTGTGAGAACACCGCTGAACCGATGAAACTGATGCCACAGCACTCACCAAGCCTCGAACCTCTGACTGCTCCCTGACGTCCAAACACTTGGCAACTTCACACTCTGCCACCATCAACGTCATCATCCTCAGGGCCCAGCCCCCTTTGCTGCCTGCTGTGGCTATCTCTCCTCCTGTTGAGATGATGGAACATCCATTGACACAGCAGCAGTTGACGTACATGGTGTGCACTACCAAAGATGATTGGGGACGTCGATATGCTGCGAAATGCGGTATCAGCATATCTGCTGCACTCGCCACGTATCAACAATAGTATTACCAGTTTCTGAACGAATGTGAATAGCAAAAAAGAAAGGAAGTTTTGCATCCACAAGCTGACTTCTCAAACATCTCCGGCAGAGAATCACTCGCTCGCAACTGACACCCATTTCATTCTGTGTTAGAAGAAGCTACTGAAGATGAGGATGAACAACAGCAGCAGTGAAAGTGTAGCAGTAAATGCCGACGTTAGAATGCTCTAGGGACTGTGTGATTGCTTCAACTTTCCTTTCGTCATCCATATTATTTTGGGATAGTGGCAGTGGTGGTAATAAATTAGAATTACAGGGATACTAAAAGAGGAGGGAAGTAGACAATGGCCACAGGTCACTGCACCTCTCCTTGACACTAACTATACCTCATTGGTAATTGCTTTCTCCAGTAGAACAGAAGAAGATACTCTCCATACCTCATTGGTGGTGATGATGACATTTGGTTTGTGGGACTTTCAACTGTGCAGTCATCAGCGCCCATACTATGTCCCAAATTTTACATAGTCCAGTTCTTACACATGCCAATCTAGCCACTGTTACGTATGATGATGATGATGGTGAAAGGATGAGGACAACTCAAACACCCAGTCCCCAGACAGAGAAAATCTCCAACCCACCCGAGAATCGAACCCACACCCTGTGATTCAGAGGTACCATTTCTAGCCATTAGACCACGAGCTGTGGACGTACCTCTTTGGTAACTGCTTTCTCCAGTAGATTAGAAGAAGATATATTAATGTTATTTTGATACTCTGCATAACAGATCTGCTGTTAGTCGGTCATTACTGCTACAATTCGAACACTGTCCTCCATTGTTTGTCCTTCTTCATCGTCAGTAGCTTCTTCTAACATTGAACGGAATGGGTGCAAGCTTTGGGCGAGTGATTTTCTACTGGATATGAATGAGGGTGCAGCGGAGGAAGCTATTTTCTGGATATAAAACTTTCTTTATTGTTTACTATTAACATTCGTTCAGTCACTTGTGCCAATTAATGAAGGATTATTGACTAGTTCCACTATATTTACTAACGAATCCTAGGGCTCATGTAATGTGACATAATTAATTAAGAGCAGCACAATCGTTCAGTGGCTTCGAATAACGGTTAGTAGAATGATACATTAGAAAACTCGAGTCGAAATACTACTGTCAGCAGCTCAACGGGTTATTAGAAAAAGATTGGGAATCTGTGAAAAGTTTTGTAGAACGTATTTGGAAAATTATCATATATGAAGTGACTGAAAATGATAATCTAATGAAGGCTGTTTTACAGAAAGCTGAGCAGAGATTTCTTTTGCATTCCTGCTGTGCCTGCCACCAGAAATGCCATGTAGAGCACGCGTGAAATTTCCAATGATCTTAACTGATGTGGCAGAAACTCTAGCAGTATCAGCACAAATCGATAAGCTCAACAGGCCTTGGATATGAAAACGATACTTAATACAGACGTCAAGTGTGTTAAATGTTGTAGTCCAGGTAATGTTAACCGTAATTATAGGGAACGATAATGCCAATCATGTAAATGGTTGAGCCACTCCGTACGAAGCTGTACATGCAAGGTTTCATGGAAACAGGAAGGATACTCATCTGGGTAAATGCGGTGGGCACCGATGCGACCAGTGTACAATGATCCCAGCAGGAGTGGGCAGGGGGCTCCTCTGTGCAGAATCAGTCGCTAACCTTTGTTCTGACTATGTGAAAGGAAAGTTATGCAGGTTTCCATCAGGACTGGGACTGTAGGTATCTGTGACATCTATAAGCATACTTGATGAAGTAAAACTGAGTCCATCACACTGGAGCTTAATTGTTATAGGTTGCCGTACTGTTCATTCACTTGGTTCAGAAATTTTGTATTCCAGTTGGTGAAAAGTAACTGCCAAGTTAATGCAGTCTCTCTATCGCTGACAACAGATACTGAGACATACTAGATTTCGAGATTTCATCGTTACACATTACACCACAGTGGATGTACAACAGGAAAGTTTGCTCTCGTTGGAACATCGTACCATCTCAGTTTTAACGGTGGAAGAACCAAATTATTGGTACCAGCTTTTTTAGACTCGAATCGAGGGAGATAATACCGAACATTTTTGAGCTCGTAATTAGAACGTCAGCGATGTTGTATCGTAATACAGCAGAGATATTCACTACAAAACGCAAATCGTGTTTATTTTTAGGTTACTGTAACTTGTTTCAGTCATACGTAGACCAGCTTCAGACAAGTAATGCTAGCATTGGTAATGTGTGGAATCACCTGGAGCCATCATAAGTGAGAGAATCATTTGTCGTCAACTTCTACGGCAGCTGCATTTATAGAGGCTTTGCACATCGATCCCACGCATCACCAATGGAATCATTATTGGTGTGAAGATAGTCTATATGACTCAAACAGTTAATATATAACAGAAATGAACACCATATGCGAAGTGTATTGACTGCTTTCTGTTACATTATAAAACTGAACGGTACAGGGATACTACTCTGGATGGATGTATCAACTGATACGTCAGTATATTCTTTCATTGTGGTTACAGATTTTCCAGGGAACGAGGACTTAAATAAAACATGTTGTTTGACACAATCCAGTCAGACTACGCAGACGATATCGACACTGGCTGGGTTGTGCCAATTAGTACAGATAACTGTAGTTCTGGAGAAGTAAAGCTATCATGTGGTTCTTTAATAGCCACCTTAAAGTACTGGATGAGAATGAACCGAATACAGATTTCACATCAGTCTACATGATGCAAGGACAGTCAGTCAGCTTAGCTACATATGTTATGGAGGACGCAAAGAGTTTTGGCAGAACGCGCCGACTTATTTGATCCTCCTGGGCAATTTCTACCATACCACTAAGTCAACATAATGTTCACACTGGGAATGAACAAAATTTCAATTGGAAACCTTACAGAGTTCAACACTATTTACAGCCTGTATTGGAAGACTTTATACATCAACGACTTTGTGATAAGATAACTGAGAACAGTACGAGCCATGTGGGCACACTGGTCATAATCATATCAAAACAGTCGTCAAATGGTAGAGAAGCTTATAGACCTTGTCACAACTATAGATACTTGAACCAACGGACAGGTACAGATTTTCTACATAATGCCGAATATAATTCTGTCAACAATTTTCCAAAGCTTTTAAGCAGAGCAGGGTCTGCTTAGACATAATTGTGAATAATCACTTCTTGGCTGATCTTGTAAATACTTTACTTTCCACTTACCTGTCAGTCTGCTGGTTCCATCATTTATTCATAGACAAGCAATGTTCGAACCCATCCATTTTGTAGCTTCAATGTCCTGATTCACGATATTGAACCTGATGATGTGGCTTCTAAGCTACGAAACCGGTCGTTCAATAAATTATTTACATGGGCGGCAAAGTTGTTGTTATTTAAAATGTCTACTTACGGCTGTAGTTGTCCCTCATACAAGATAGTATGCAACATCACTGCGTTCTCGAAAGATGTCCAGGCACTTATAATACGTTTACACCAGTAGTAGATCGATTACGCGCTACGTAACTAACAATCATCGCCACATTGTATTACAAGAAGTTCATTAATTTGGACATATTATCGGCTATGGTGGTGTACGCGCCAATATATGATTTGTTGAAGCCAAAAGAAACATCCATACAGCTAGCAGAAAAACACTATTAGTCGTATTTAAGAAGAATTTTTTTTCCAAAATTCACAGATATTACTAAACACCTTACACATTTTCTTAAGAAAGGAGGAAAATTTCAACTGTTTCAGGATTGAAAAGCAGCATTTGTAAAACTGAACGATTCATTGACTACTCTTTCATTTCTCCGTTTCCCTAACTACCAAGAGTAATTGATATTGTCATCAAATAGCATCAGTCAATGATTCATGCTTTTGATTGCATATTAAGCCATCAGACAGCTGGGAAAGAACATCCACTAGCACAGACAACTGAATAAGGCTGAGAATAATTACTTGACTAAGGAGAAAGCCTCTACTTTAATACTTTACAGTCATGGCTCAAAAAAATGGCTCTGAGCACTATGGGACTCAACTGCTGTGGTCATAAGTCCCCTAGAACTTAGAACTACTTAAACCTAACTAATTTAAGGACATCACACACATCCATGCCCGAGGCAGGATTCGAACCTGCGACCGTAGCGGTCGTGCGGTTCCAGACTGTAGCGCCTTTAACCGCTCGGACACTCCGGCCGGCCTTCACAGTCATGTATTTACACTTTTGTTTTATATGAACAACACTTCAACTTAAAATCTGATCACACAGAACTGAAATGATTAAGGGTGCTAGAAGGTCAAACAAACTACTAGGTGGACATTGAGACTTAGAGAATTTTTTCTGACGTGGTACATTGATTGGGTAAATCATGTATCAATGCAGATGGACTCAGCAGGACATAGGTTTCATGTAATGTCGTAGTGTACACACAGAAAGCGCAAGTGGTAGTTCCAAGTTGTCATTAGCTGGCTAGGCAAGAGCAATTCAGCATTGAATATGATGTACTATATAGAAAGCCACGATATTTGCTCTTATTTACACAGTAGGATATGTACACAATCTTCGTGCCGTTGTATTTGAAGGCTGTGAAACAATGTGCAGTTCTCCAGGGATATTTCAGCGCGACAATGATTCATTGCAATAGGGAATTGATGAATGTGTCTTTGTCAAGAGAGGGCATTTTTAACATTTCACTAGGAAAGTGTCCTGATAGGTTCTTCACCTGTGTGGTTGCCACGACTAATGTGTTGAAGAATGGCAGAAACAGACCTCTAACAAGAAAAAGGGTGTATCCAAGCCCACGTCTATAGAATATACTTCCTTCCTCTTCGAATGAGGAATGAATCCTGAAAGTTTAAACATATCTTACGTCTGTTACCTTTATATGTTCCTATTACTAGTGAAATGACTAAGAAAGAGTAAATAGAATGAAGGAATAGTGACAGATAGTGAATTGTTTCAAAGAATTCCGTTAGGAGGACATCAAGAGTACATTCATGTAATTATTTCTCTGCTTCTGTTGCAAGCAGTTCCACATGGTGGAACTGGTGGGCCTGATTTTTTTCAAGGTAATTTAAAATTACAAACCGCAACAAGTGTCACTGCAACAAATACAGCGGCTATTTCGGTCCCTAACCAGCACAGTCAACTACCTGCAGGAACTTTAGCGCTCCAGCCTCCTTCCGCAAGACAATGAAAACCCAGGACACTTACTACCCTTTCGGGAAGCTTCTGTATTAGAAAGCGAGTTTGACACCACGGAGAAAGTTTCAATGTATTCCTCCGGATGAAAGAACCACAGGAGAGCCATATTTATACCCAAAGAGGCCAGCCGGCCACGATTGTGGTTTGCTATGACACCCAGCCTGTGTCAAGTGCTACCATGAAAACAGTATATTACCAATGACACAGCCACCAGTGCTAGCGTCACCAAACCTTGAACCTTCGATCGCTCCGCACAATGCCATCATCGCTTGGTTCCCTCTGCTTTCCCAAAACGTCCCGGACATCCATCCTCTGGTTCCGAGTTCCGGGCCCTGTGTTGTCCTGCCGCTCTTTCTGTGTCATCAGCTGACACCTGCCCGGCCAGATACGGGTTGCTAACACGAGACATCCACTGACACAGCAGCAGTAATGGTGCATAGCATCCACTATGTCTGATGAAGTCGTAAAGGGGACGCCGATGCAATGGGTGGCATACAGTGGCTTATCAGCAGCACTCGCCAGTGATCAACAATAGTAGCACCAGAGACAGAATGAATGTAATCGCTAAGCAACAAATCAAGTCTTACAAACTTCCAGAATCTGTTAATGCAACCAAAGTTGCAAATTTAACTTTTTCTGTTTACTCGATGACTAGTTTCAGCTCGGGATCCATTTTCAAATTATGATAACAGACAGTTAAAACGGCATTTCGCATAATGCAAAAGCCTTGTAAAAATAAATATGTATTGATGATGAAGCTTCCCATACTTCTTTACAGAGCGTAGGGGAGTGGGAGACCCGCTCCGCCGTATTATGAAGTGGAAATGAACAGTTACAGCGCATGCAGATAACTCTGTATCTCCATGCGCTGGTCGGAACTGGCAGCAGCAAGACTAGGGAACTACTGTCCCATGCATAGACTGTGATTAACGATATGGTGTTCTGCCCACTCGTCTAATGTAGGGTGCCTAGGAAGCTCTTTTCTCGGATCGCTAGACAAGATTTCAAGCAAATCGTATTAATGGAGTTTGTTAGAGTAAGTTAATTGACAATACTTAACTTTGCGTATCCACAAAGGTGTGACCCGAGCAAATGGCGACAGGCAAATAGTCCTTCGGTATATAAAATTCATTGCAAACAAAACAATACTGTTCATAAGTCACTGCTTTAGCGTTTGAATGACGGCTCGTCTTCGACACCGACCGCAGCTAGGTGGGGCGGCGCTTATATTCTCTTCGCGTAGAGGCCGCTCCTGCGTAGTGTCGTTCTAAGTCTTCCTGGAAAGGGGTTCGTCAGCGTAATATTGGCTGACGTCGTCTCACAGCCCTATCTGCTCTTCTGTTCTTGA
Source organism: Schistocerca nitens (assembly GCF_023898315.1). NCBI lineage: Eukaryota > Metazoa > Arthropoda > Insecta > Orthoptera > Acrididae > Schistocerca > Schistocerca nitens. The sequence continues at coordinate 781,816,106 of NC_064617.1, forward strand.
TCGTGGCTTCGGCGCTTGTCGTTATGCCGGAACAAACACCACAGTACCAACGGCTGCGTTTGGAATGGTGCCGCGACCAGGAAACATGGACTGCTCATAAGTGGAGTCGTACTGTGTCCAGCAGTGAATATTGGTTGTATACTGGGAGAAGTCCAATTCTTCCAAGGTTCTGGAGAGGCGATATGGGAATCTGTCAGGAATGACTTCACGGCTGATTGAGAGAACTCAGACATCATAGCGGAACGTCAGAGACATCTTGTGTCGGCATGTGTAACACTCTAATATGATAGTTTAGTCGTGACATATTTCAACACGATAATACTCGTCCACAAATAAGATTCTATGTCAACTGTGAGTACGGTTCTGATGTACTCACTTATACAGTAAACTCCCCACAGATCTTGGCCTAAAGACTGGCTCAGACGTCAAATCTGTCCCAGTGCCAGCGTCCAGGATACCAAGGATGAATTATATCAGTTGTGTGGCAACTTGCATCAGGAGATGACACAGATGTTTATTGACACCATTCCATCTGCATAAGTGTAAGTGTCTAGATGTGAGGGTGTGCTACGTCACACGGATAAGTGTTCTTTGTATATTTGACTGGAATTTGCGATTGATGAAATAACGTTACATAGCCCCTAAATCTAACATTCTCATTATAATTTCTGGCAGTGCAATTTAACACCAAGATCATCAGAAATTGGATGTGCTGTTGTTGAAAAAGTGACGGTAGAGGAAATACATGTATCAATATGGTTATTTGGCCTCTGAGATTTTATTCCAGAGAACCTGTCCCCCCCACCGTCCTTCCCGCACCCAGTTTCTCTTATTTAATTACGGAAAGCGGCACGTTTGCGACTTACTGGCGGCTCAGCCTCCGCTATATTTCAGCTCTCCTCGCGGAAGCGAGAAACACTGTGGGAGCAACAACCCCATAAAGCTGAGCTGACCGTAAGGGACGGCGACGACGGCTGCGGCTCCGGCGGCGTCCCTGCGGCGCCGTTGTCGGTGATTCCGCCAGATCTGCAGCCACGGGCGAATCAGCGGGAGCGCTTCCTGCTCTGCCGTGCAGCCGTTCTCCACGCGCGCAGCGGCACCGCTATCTCCCTTCCTATCTCTCTCTCTCTCTCCTTGTCTCTCCCGCTCTCTCTCTCCCTGTCTCTCTCTGTCTCTCCACCTACTGCTGACGTCAACTCGATACACGCCACTCTGCAAACACCCATTTGCCTGCTGTAACCTCACGCTCGCTCTGCAAACTTCTAAACAGGCGTATGACGACAGGGTCATAAGCAACACGTTTATTAGCATGAAAGCTTATAGCAGAAATCCAGATATACTGTATGACGCTATACTGAAAACGCTGTTATAGGTCTAAAGAATCGAAAGACATAATATCCAACACAAAATTTCCAGTCATTCGAAGGGATTTTTCTTTAGGGCAATGGGACTTACTTCAGCTAAAATGACACATGGTTATAATATTTAATTCAAGCACGATTTTTCTCTCCATTGTGTTTCAGACAAGGTATCATAACGTAAATAGGGGCAGACTTTTCTCGTCTTCTGTCATCAAACGGAGATTTATGAAGACGTGAAATCCAAAACGTTCTAATCACTTTAAAAAAAAACGAATTTGCATTGCAGCTGTGTTTTCGGCACTTTGTTGCAAGTTCCTAAACTTGATCCAGGTGGCAAATCACGAATAAACTAGGTAAAATATGCCTTTGTGCCATGTTGTGCTTTTGTCTGGAGTCCGAAAATGTAGAATATATGAGAAGGAGCTTTTGATGACTAAAGATCTAAAATTTAAAAACAGAGTGGTGTTTGTCTGTAATAGTATTAGAATTCATAAAATTTTGTCCCTCAGTACTAACTGCACTTGCAAACAAAAAGCCGGCCGGGGTGGCCGAGCGATTCGAGGCGCTACAGTCTGGAACCACGCGACCGCTACGGTCGCAGGTTCGAATCCTGCTGCGGGCATGGATGTGTGTGATGTCCTTAGGTTAGTTAGGTTTAAGTAGTTCTAAGTTCTAGGGGACTGATAACCACAGCAGTTAAGTCCCATAGTGCTCAGAGCCATTTGAACCATTTTGCAAACAAAAACTGTCTTCCTGTTATTTCGTTGGAAACTGCCTTTTCTGAGACTCTGGCTGCGAACAAAATGCACCCCGGTTCTTGCAAGAAAGATAACATCAATCCGCCGCAGTTAGTAAAACAATAATGCAATGTTAGCATTGAATGAAATTTTCACTCTGCAGCGGAATGTGCAGTGATCGAAACTTCTTGGCGGATTAAAACTGTGTGCTGAATCGAGGCTAGAACTCGGGTCCTTTGCCATTCGCTAGCAAGTGTTGTACTGACCGAGCTACCCAACCACAAGCCCGCGAAAGGCAATGATGCCGAGCTCGTGTCTCGATCTGGCACACAATTTTAATCTTCCAGGAATTTTCATATCAGCACTCTCTCCACTGCACTGTGAAAATTTCGTTATGGGAATATCCTCCATACTGCCGATGCAGTATCCTGTCTTCCGACAGTGTTAGCCTTACAAGTTTCGCAGGAGAATCCCTTGAAGTTTGGAAGAGAGGAGATGAGGTATTGGCAGAAGTACAGTCGTGAGGATGTGTGGTGAGTCGTGCTTCCGTTGCTTAGTCAGTAGACCACTTGCCCGAGAAAGGCAAAGGTCTGGAGTTCGGGTCCTGGTTCGGCACTCAGTTTTGAAGTGGAAGGAAGTTTCTCTGTCTTAATAGTTCGATACAATGTTTCTTCGAACATACATAAATACCTATATGGTGCAACAGAGACTGCTGACGATCGATAGCCTTATTAATTTGAGAAATGTATTCGCAAATGGCCAATACGATGCCACAAAAGCTACACAATTTACGGGAAGAATATGAAAATTTGTGTCAGGCTGAGACTGGAACTCGGATTTCCTTCTTATTGCAAGCGGTTGCCTTACCAACTTCGTCTACCCGAGAACGCTTCCAGGATCGCCCCAAGTCTCCTTGTGTGCCAGTGTCTACTCCTCACAGGGCTCGCAGAACTATGTGATTCCCACACAGGGAGAGACTTACTTACTTTTCTGTTATTCATGTTGGCTTGGTTTTGACATGATATACATGAATATAGTGCCTGTATTTGACACTGTCTGTGTAGTTCTATGCAATGTTCCTTCAGACGCACGCATGAACTGAACAATATGATAATATTTCACTGAGTCGAAATATTGTACCTTGTTCTGTTTCAAAGAGAATGAGTTAATATCGAGTCTTCCCATACAAAAAAAAAAATAAAATAAAATAAAATAAAATTGTTATCAGCCTAAGGTGAGAGATGTGAAAGTTTTTTTCTATTTGTCTGTTTTCTGTTTTTGCCCATCCGTTATTGACTGCTGGTATGGCGTTCTTGTGACACTGGAAAGGAATGTCAGTGGAGATCACTTGTATCAGTCTAGGGCTGTGACGTCTGGGACTAGTAATGACCTCATCACCGAACACCTTACACTTGTCTCATCAGATGCCATCCACTCAGAGTGATGATGGGGTTCATGAAAAATACGAATTAAAGCATAAGAAAAACTTTCAAGGAGACAATCTCCACTCATTCCAAATTACTAATATAAGTGTAGACCAGATGTGGCTTGAATTCAAAGAAATAGTATCGGCAGCAATTGAGAGATTTATACCAAATAAATTAACAAACGACGACGCTGATCCTATTTGGTACACAAAACGGGTTAGAACACCCTTGCAGAAACAACGAAACAAACATGCCAAATTCAAACAGCTGCAAAATGCCCAGGATTGGCGATATTTTACAGAAGCTTGAAATTCAGCGCGGACTTCAATGAGAGACTTTGTGTAGAAACTTTGTCTCGAAACCTGGCAGAAAATCCTAAGAGATTCTGGTCGTATGTGAAGTATGTTAGCGGCAAGAAACAATCAATGCCTTCTCCGCGCGATATCAATGGAAATACTATTGAAGACAGTGCTGCCAAAGCAGAATTACTAATCACAGCCATCCGAAATGCCATCACAAAAGAAGTCGAAATAAATATTCCACAATTCGAATCGAGAACAGCTGCCAACCTGAGTACCGTAGAAGTAAATATCCTCGGAGCAGTGAAGCAACTTAAATCACTTAAAAAGCAAGTCTTCTGGTCCACACTGTATACCAATTAGGTTCCTTTCGGAGTATGCTGATGCATTAGCACCATACTTAACAATCATATACAACTGTTCGCTCGACAAAAGATCCTTACCGAAACACTGGAAAGTTGCACAGGTCACACCAATATTCAAGAAAGGTAGTAGGAGTAATCCATATTGTTCACGTCGATATGCAGCAGGATTTTGGAACATATATTGTGTTCGAACATTATGAATTACCTCGAATAAAGCGGCCTATTGACACACAGTCAACATGGGTTAGAAAACATCGTTCCTGTGAAACACAACTAGCACTTTATTCACATGAAGTGTTAAGTGCTATTGAAAAGCGATTTCAGATCGATTTTGTATTGCTGGATTTCCGGAAGGCTTTTGACACGGTACCACACAATCGGCTCATAGTGAAATTGCGTGCTTATGGAATATCTTCTCAGTTATATGACTGGATTTGTGATTTCCTGTCAGAGAGGCCACAGTTCGTAGTAATTGACGGAAAGTCATCGAGTAAAACTGTGGTGTCACCGCCAGACACCACACTTGCTAGGTGGTAGCCTTTAAATCGGCCGCGGTTCGTTAGTATACGTCAGACCCGCGTGTCGCCACTATCAGAGATTGCAGACCGAGCGCCGCCACACGGCAGGTCTAGAGAGACTTCCTAGCACTCGCCCCAGTTGTACAACCGACTTTGCTAGCGATGGTTCACTGACAAAATACGCTCTCCTTTGCCGAGACGATAGTTAGCATAGTCTTCAGCTACGTCATTTGCTACGACCTAGCAAGGCACCATGTTCAGTTACTATTGATATTGTAAATAATGTACAGACAAGAGCTACGTTCAACATTAATGGATTAAAGTTAAGTATTCCACCAGCTACAACCTTTTTTTTTTAAGTCTAAATTCCTTGTCCTGTTCCAGACCACACGCCAGCCTCCTCTATAATCCTGGGTTGGCTCTCCTGCCAATCCATAACAAAAACAGAAATGATTCTGGCGTTCCCCAAGGTAGTGTTATAGGTCCTTTGCTGTTTCTTATATATACAAACGATTTGGGAGACAATGTGAGCAGCCGTTTTCGGTTGTTTGCAGATAACGCTGTCCTTTATCGACTAATAAATTCATCAGAAGATCAAAACAAACGGCAAAACGAGTTCGAAAAGGTATCTGAATGGTACGAAAAGTGGCTGTTGACCCTAAATAACGAAAAGTGTGAGGTCTACCACATGAGTGCTAAAAGGAATTCGTTAAACTTCTGTTACACGATAAATCAGTGTAATCTAAAAGCCGTAAATTCAACTAAATACCTAAGTATTACAATTACGAAAAATTTAAATTGGAAGGAACACATAGAAAATGTTGTGGGGAAGGTTAACAAAAGACTGCGTTTTTTGTTTGGCAGGACACTTAGAAAATGTAACAGACCTACGGAGGAGACTGCCTACACTACGATTGTCCGTCCTCTTTTAGAATACTGATGCGCGGTGTGGGATCCTTACCAGATACGACTGATGGAGTACATCGAAAAAGTTCAAAGAAAGGTGGCACGTTTTGTATTATCGCGAAATATGGGAGAAAGTGTCACTGAAATGATACAGGATTTGTGCTGGACATCATTAAAAGAAAGGCGTTTTTCGTTGCGACGGAACCTTCCCACGAAATTCCGATCACCAAATTTCTCCTTCGAGTGCGAAAATATTTTGTTGACACCGACCTACACAAGGAGGAACGATCACCACGATGAAATAAGGGAAATCAGATCTCGTACGGAAAGATATAGATGTTCATTCTTTCCGCGCGTTATACGAGATTGGAATAATAGAGAATTGTGAAGGTGGTTCGACGAACCCTGTGCCAGGCGCTTAAATGTGATTTTCAGAGTATCCCTGTAGATGTAGAAGGAAAAAGTCATTGAAAAAATATTGTTAATCCTGCCGCTGCTGTGTGCGTCTATACAAGTCCGACTACGTCTTTCCACAGGTGTTGTGGACGTGTATACTCGTGCCGCTTGGGTTCTCCTGCAGTGCTATAGACGTCTGAATGTATCCTGAGCAGCCGACCTCTCACTACTACGGACGAGTTACTTGCAAACCTATGTGAATAAAATGTTTTTAGTATGTATCATACAGATCCCTATGTGGACTGCGTGCTATCATTTGCAAAAAAGCCTCGTTCCAATATCTTGAGTCGTTTATGAGACACGACGATTTTTATAACCATATGATTCGCGATACGGAAGGACGTGAATGGGCGCGTCGCGACCGACGATCCTTCGGATATAAAACCCCGTAACTGAAGAACGAATTGAGATATCCTTATGGTCTCAAGTTTTGACTAAAATTTCGATATCCTATCTACATTCCATTTACTGCAATGTACGGCCCAAATTCATCCATACGCGAAGTTCATGCACTGCATTTCTACCTTCTGCAAAATGTTTGATTTGATACAGCTCCGTAAGTGTGATTTTTAACAATAATAAATGCAGTTCCTTATCAAGATGTGCAAAAATTTCATTTTTCCAGTAAATAGTTTACGAAACATCGGATAATAAGAATTTCTCATCGGCCGAGCTTTGTCTCTCACCACAGACACCAGCGTTTATCGAGAGGTAAAGCCGTAACAAAAGCTTCTGCAACACGGAATGCAAAGAGAATGTCTATAGCAGCGAGAAGGTTAAATCTTTAAACAGAGCAGAGAATCAAACGGTTACTCTATTTCCTTTGCTAATTCTTACACCAAGTGAGTTCTGAAAACGAACAGAAGCACAATTCATGTAGTGTCAAAATTTGACAACATTATTCCGTGATTCAACCTGTTGTCATTATTTGTGTTCGGTGATTGGTTCCACAACAAGAAATCAATAAAATTTTTATGCACATAAAATTCAGAACTGTTGCTGAGTCCACTCCCACAGCCATTGAACGTCCAAGCGAAATGCTTATCACAGTGAATTTTATAGATTTATATTTCCAGAAGCGAGAACGTATCCTTGTAGCTTCCACAATGATAACATATTCTTTTAACTGGCGGACCTAGTCGATAGATTTGCTCACAACTGTCGTTCTTGCGTACGGATACTGTGATGAGTGTTCTACGACACATATTCATTAAAGTTCTGTGTTGAAGCTCAGTGGTTACAGTAAAGGCTTGAGAGTTGGAATTCGCATACTAGCGCAAGGTGAGGCAGTAATTAAAAGCATGCAGTTCGAACAACTGACCACCTCAGTCTGTTTCGTACTTGTCTTTCGCAATTTTTACTCATGCACCCCAAATTTGTTCTTGTGTAAGCCAAATTGACACATTTAAGTGTATAGGTTTTTACTCAATGAACTGACTCTCAATCGCACGAGAATTCAGGCACTGAGCAACTAGTATTAACTGTTTAAAGAGAAATAATTTTTTTTAAAAATTCATCACAGTGTAATCTGTCATCAAAACACTACAACCTCTGTTAAAAAACATTTTTCGGCTCACATCCTGACAACCTGCAGCAGCAGAATACACAGTTGTGTGCAACAATTTCATCTGCACTTACCCACAAGGATGCTACTAACTCTTTCACTAACTTCTGTCTGACAATAGCATTACAATAGTACAACGGGTCAGTCGAAAAATAAGAAAATAAAAAGTAATTCATTCGTAAGTGAGTACATCTGAACTGAGAGATTATAAAACTGTAGCACGTCATGGATATTGAAACATCTCATTCAAAATTCAGATTTCTCGCCAGAATGAAAATTTTATAAGCCTAGGGCAAACGTATGCTAATTCTTCACAATATTATTAACTACAGTTGTCAATATACTTTTAAATATTGCGTGAATCGTTAAATTCTATAGAAACAATGTAGGAACATGTGGATTGCTATTTAACGCAAGGATGAAACTGCGTCTTTTAATTTTACCTGTCGGCAACTTAACTAGTCAGTTTTCCGGTACTTAGCAATCTATCTTTTCCTTCTTTGTACACTCCTGGAAATTGAAATAAGAACACCGTGAATTCATTGTCCCAGGAAGGGGAAACTTTATTGACACATTCCTGGGGTCAGATACATCACATGATCACACTGACAGAACCACAGGCACATAGACACAGGTAACAGAGCATGCACAATGTCGGCATTAGTACAGTGTATATCCACCTTTCGCAGCAATGCAGGCTGCTATTCTCCCATGGAGACGATCGTAGAGATGCTGGATATAGTCCTGTGGAACGGCTTGCCATGCCATTTCCACCTGGCGCCTCAGTTGGACCAGCGTTCGTGCTGGACGTGCAGACCGCGTGACACGACGCTTCATCCAGTCCCAAACATGCTCAATGGGGGACAGATCCGGAGATCTTGCTGGCCAGGGTAGTTGACTTACACCTTCTAGAGCACGTTGGGTGGCACGGGATACATGCGGACGTGCATTGTCCTGTTGGAACAGCAAGTTCCCTTGCCGGTCTAGGAATGGTAGAACGATGGGTTCGATGACGGTTTGGATGTACCGTGCACTATTCAGTGTCCCCTCGACGATCACCAGTGGTGTACGGCCAGTGTAGGAGATCGCTCCCCACACCATGATGCCGGGTGTTGGCCCTGTGTGCCTCGGTCGTATGCAGTCCTGATTGTGGCGCTCACCTGCACGGCGCCAAACACGCATAAGACCATCATTGGCACCAAGGCAGAAGCGACTCTCATCGCTGAAGACGACACGTCTCCATTCGTCCCTCCATTCACGCCTGTCGCGACACCACTGGAGGCGGGCTGCACGATGTTGGGGCGTGAGCGGAAGACGGCCTAACGGTGTGCAAGACCGTAGCCCAGCTTCATGGAGACGGTTGCGAATGGTCCTCGCCGATACCCCAGGAGCAACAGTGTCCCTAATTTGCTGGGAAGTGGCGGTGCGGTCCCCTACGGCACTGCGTAGGATCCTACGGTCTTGGCGTGCATCCGTGCGTCGCTGCGGTCCGGTCCCAGGTCGACGGGCACGTGCACCTTCCGCCGACCACTGGCGACAACATCGATGTACTGTGGAGACCTCACGCCCCACGTGTTGAGCAATTCGGCGGTACGTCCACCCGGCCTCCCGCATGCCCACTATACGCCCTCGCTCAAAGTCCGTCAACTGCACATACGGTTCACGTCCACGCTGTCGCGGCATGCTACTAGTGTTAAAGACTGCGATGGAGCTCCGTATGCCACGGCAAACTGGCTGACACTGACGGCGGCGGTGCACAGTGCTGGGCAGCTAGCGCCATTCGACGGCCAACACCGCGGTTCCTGGTGTGTCCGCTGTGCCGTGCGTGTGATCATTGCTTGTACAGCCCTCTCGCAGTGTCCGGAGCAAGTATGGTGGGTCTGACACACCGGTGTCAATGTGTTCTTTTTTCCATTTCCAGGAGTGTATATATAGCTACCTGGGGTTTTCGTTGCTTATATTCTACAAACAAAAATCTTTTGTGTTCGGAGATCAGAAATGAAACTTACTGCACAACATTGAAAGTGACATTTAAATTAATTGTGCAGCATGTAGATAATTACCGCTATAAACTCTTGTATGACGTAACATTATTTACACAAAAATACACAATAATTCTTATCTGTCCACTATTTAGGAGTATACCCAAGTTCTATAAACATTAAAAAACCACTTTTCTCCACGATCTAAGGGCAGTAATTTTGTCAAAAGTCACTTCTTTAGTTTATGTGATTATTGCTCACGCAACCAGTTTTGCGCCCAGTGTGATCCGTCACATTATTGTGCCTTTAATCTCTTTCTCTAATTCAGATCTTGTGACCCATGATACAGGATATGAACAAAAGGTTTTATGCATACATTTAGGTGATATTAATATCCATGTTTCTGGTCTGGTTCCTATACCAATACTTTACTGTAGTTGGTTGATATGTTTAAAAAGATCAGAATATTGTTATTCTGTTAAAAAAATTTATTCCACAACTTTAGTGCACATGAATGTTTTGCATTAAGGCTGCTGTGCATCAGATTCAGTTTGCATCAAATCTATTCACTATACTTTCAACTCATGTGAGAGTTGCCGTCAGGTAACGACGGTCTCCAACAGATCAGCTCAAGCTATCACACATTTTAAAGAAAAACAGCATCGTCCTAAGACAACGTAAATCTCTGCGTCCATTTACATCAGTGGATAAATTTTCCTTATGCATTCTATGACAAGATCTTCAACTACAAGAAACATGCAACTGATTGTTCTGTTTTGCAGTGTTACATCAAGTGTTAACTGTGCCTTAATGCTCCTTGAACGGATGCCCACTGCCCCAAATATTCTATATTTATTGACCAGTTACGTCGGGTCTTCGACTTTGTCGCATGTTCTTTGGAATAGATTGGATGACAAAACATTCACAGCTGAGCCTGTGCTGATAGTAGTGTTCACTGGTATGTCAGCCAACTGTGCATTAATTTCTGATTGGACGAAAGATGAACCTTGATTATTGTCGTTTCTTTTGTTCAAACATAGCTCATGTCTGATATTAGTCCCACCATGACACCTGATATCCGTACATCATTATCACACACCTGGGGTTATATATGCTCATAATTAGATTTCCATTCTATTAAGCGACAGTCAGTTATTATTTGTTTAATAATCAAAACGTCCTCTGTTCCGGGTTCGAACCTCACTACCGCTTAAATTTTGAATAAACATCATCAGCAATGGCGACCAAAGATTTCGGGCCTAAGAAGACACCTTAATTCAGCCAACGGCCTTGTCACAGAAGACGGAGGAGAATACAAAGGTTCAGGGCACTCTCTTGCCCTTGTGGTGGGAAATTGCCGCTAAAGGCGGAAGAATCAGCAATGATCAACGGCATGCGTATCGAAAAGACAATTAAACCCGCTTCATTAGAGACACACAGTGTACATCTATAGGACATGTGGCCTGTAATTTAAGAAAGTGCCATGAGGGGACTACCAAGGGGGTGGTGATCATGAGAAAAAGAATGTTTCAACCTGCTACGAAGCTAGCAAATCTTAAAAGGGAAATTCACAGGCCCAGTCTAGGTATAGTGGGCCTGAATGAAGTGAAATGAAGACAAGGACTTCTGGACAGATGGTGTAAGGTAACATCAACAGCGGCAGAATATGGTATAAGTGGCGTAGGATCGTTTATAAATAGGAAGGTATGGCAGAGAGTGACTTACTGTGAACATCTTAGTGCTAAGGTTTTCTCAACAGAATCGACAGCTAATCAACACCGACAATGATAATACAGTTAAACATGACGACGTCTCAAACCGAGGATGAAGGGATAGAGAAAATGTTTGAGGATAATGAACTGGTAATTCAGCACATAAACGAAGAGAAGAAGAAAGGGTGAAGAGACAAGGACTTGACACTAGAATAAAACCTAAAAACACTAAATGAGTTCTGCAATAAATTACAGCTAGTAAAAGCGAATATTATCTTCGAAAAATACTAGAACATGATGTATAGCTGCAAAAGGGCCGGGAGATACGGGAAGATTTCAGTTAGAGTACTTCAGGTCAGTAAGAGATTCCGAAATGAGTTACTGGGTTATACGGCATACCCACGAGCAGATACAGCCTCAGATCACAGTTTAGTAGCGATGAACCGTTGGCAGAAGTTAAGTAATGTGATAAGTACGTATTAAGGAATGAATATATACGACTGGAATTCTCTAAGGCTATAGATACTGCGATACGCAATAGCTCAGTAGGCAGTTCAGTTGAAGAAGAATGGATATCTCTAAAAATGGCACTCACAGGAAATTGAAAGAAACATATAAGTATAAATAAAGCACCTGGAAAGAAGCAATGGGTAACGAAGAAGTACTGCAGTTGATAGACGGAAGAAGAAAGTACAAAAATGTTCAGGAAGATTAAGGAATGCTGATATAAAAATCAATTAGGAATGAGAAATATAGGAAATGCAAGGCACCTAAGGTAACCATGAAAAACTTCAAAAAATGATAAATAAATTATCGCCTTGAGGACAGACTCGGCATAAAGAAAAGTCGAATGGCTCTGAGCACTATGGGACTTAACTTCTGAGGTCATCAGTCCCCTTAACTTCTGAGGTCATCAGTCCCCTAGAACTTAGAACTACTTAAACCTAACTAACCCAAGAACATCACACACATCCATGCCCGAGGCAGGATTCGAACCTGCGACTGTAGCGGTCGAACGGTTCCAGACTTTATCGCCTAGAACCGCTCAGCCACTGCGGCCGGCATAAAGAAAAGTGAAAAAATCATGTGGTGAAGTTAAAAGCAAGAGTGCCAAATTAAAAGGGCAATGGAATCTCCACTGTTAAATGCAGGGAAGAGAGTGGATAAATGGAAGGAGTATGTTGAAAGTCTGTTGGAGAGGGAATACTTGTCTGACAACGTGGTACAAGACGAAAGAGGAGTCGATATAGAAGGGATATGGAATTCAATATAAGAATCAGGATTTAAAACTGCTTTGGAAGACTAAATATCGAATAAGTCACAAGGGACGGAGAAAATTCAAGATTACGTTAGCGAGGCTAGATGTATCCTGTCTATTAGTTCCAGAAAGAGCACCTTGTTAGTCTGTTTTTATTCCCTAAGAAAATGCAAAATCATTGGGAGAAGTGACAAAAAACGACTGTCGAAGTTGATGTGAAGAACGTATGAGTCTGGCGAAAAACTATCTGACCCTCGGAAAACATCATCCACACGCATCCGAAGGGAGCAAAAGACGACGTGAGCGAGAGCTATCAAATAATCAACGTAACTATCCATGCATTAAAGTTGCTGACAAGAATAATATATAGCATATAAGAGTGTAAAAAACTGAGGGTGTGTTAGATGACGATCATTTGGCTTTTGGAAAGGTAAAGGCACCGGAGAGGCACAACTGACATTACGGTTGATAATGGGAGCCAGGCTAAAAAAAATTCAAGACACGTTCATAGTATCTGTCGATCTAGAAAAGGCGTTGGACATTGTCAAATGGTGCAAGATTTTCGAAATTCTGAGGCAAATAGGGAAGACCGAGAACGAAGGGCTCGGGTTAAAAAGAATGTAAGACTGGAATTTCTGGTCAGATGAGTATAGGGTAATATCAACAGCAGCAGAAAATGGTATAACGGGAGTAGGATTCGTTATGAATAGGAAGGTAGTGCAGAGATTGTGTTACTGTGAACAGTTCAGTGACAGGATTGTCCTTATCATAATCGACAGCAAACCGACAACGATACCTCAGATATACATGCCGTCGTTTCAAGCTGAAAATGAAGAGATAGAGAAAGTGTATGATATTGAAAGGGTGATACAGTATGTAAAGGGACATGAAAATCTAATAGTCGTGGGAGACTGGAATGCAGTTGTGGGTATAACGGATCTTTTACGTTGGGATAAATTTACTTTATTTTTTGTTAAATGTTTTCGTTAAATAGCTGAATTAATTGTAATTAGGAATAATTTAATTAATCAGAGTAGAAAAGATAAAGTCAAAGGGATGTTCATTGGGCGGACATTGTCGTAATGTAACGTCTTGCGTTGTTCGGTTGTTAAAACAAGTCGTTTGTGTTCCGTTCCGATGTTCGATCGTGCGCGTATCTGAAAGGAATTAATTCGGGGACTATAATAAACTTTCACATAATAGTTACGATTCGATGTTCCGACAAAAGGGATTAACTTCAATGTTAATTTGAATTGTGGGCGAGAGGATTACTTTTGACAGATACGTGAAAACGGACGTAACAAAAGTTGTTCGCATATCATCCTTGAACCGGAATTTTTATTTAATTAACGATTGCGGGCTCATTAAAAGCTATTACCTCATGATTAGGATCAATCCCTCTTTCCTCCTAGATAGAGATCATTCATTAACATTTACGTCATAAGAAAAGGATTATTAATAAAAGTGATGTTAAATGTCAATTACGTGGTATTCCGTTAGTGTGGAACCGACGTAATATCTCTGAAATGACATTGATACATAACTTGTGTTAAATATTGAACTGAGATAGGAAGTAAATTGAAATTAGTGAACATTTGATACTGAAGCGCTTAAGGTTTCTCTTCTCCAAAATGGCAAAACAGGTACGAACTTTAACTCAACAGTCGACATTCTGTATTGCAAAGACTTTAGCATTTCATACTTATTTTGACGACGCGCTGTTAAACAAAGGAACTTTGAGTCTCTGTACGAGTAATAAAATTAAATCGAAAAACATAATAACGGCGAACTCCGCTTTAACAAACTGTATTGCGTGTCGTCATTGGGCAATAACTGCTCAACCCTGGAGACTTGTGTGGTGAAATTAGAAGTCGGGCATATAAAACAAAATTAAAAATCCATTCAAGCTCCAGTGGAGTCGGCACAACACGACGTGGGTAGTTGTACATGGCGCGTATCCAACGTGGAGCTCGAAAAGGTAAATAAAATTGACTATTGCAGTGTGAATTGTGATTATTAGTATTAATTGACTGTGAACAATTAACTGTCCGGATTGAACTGTCTGTTTCATGTACACGATTACGCGCGTGGAACACGACGATTAATGCCGGAAAGCATAAATTCGGATCGACAACTACGAGAGACAGATCGACAGAGGTACGAATCCATGATACGCAAGAGAGCGTACAGAGGAGGTAAGAGACATTATTGACATAGTGTGAAATCCGGATTTGCATGAAATCACTGGTTGAAGTAAATATTGGACAGTACCCATTATGTTTTAAAATAACTAATATTAGTGGTGGATAAATGAGGCAAGTTCGGAACTTCGTATTTTCTTTTGCAGTGTATTATTTTTCTGGCGTTATAGACGATATGTTAATATATTTGGTTAGAAGAATCCAAGTGTGATTATTATTCCTAAGAAAGTTTGTATGTTAAGGTCTAGAACAGGAGCAAATATTGATACTGCAATCATGGAAGGAATAAGAACTGATAATGATAATCATGTTGAGTATTTAGATAATAATGCAGTTGATTATTTGTTAGAAGTAAATGGGACAATGATGACCGAACCTAACCCAGTAGATAAGCACGAAGCGTCAGGCAGTGATGTGGTACAGACCGTAGGAAGAACGGAGTAATCTACTGAACCGAGAGGCAAATTTAATAGGTCACGCGGTAACATAAGCCTAGAGAAGTTATTTGACTTTCTGGTACAGTCGAAAGATTCAGATCAGAAATTCATAGAAGATATCCTTGAAACTAATAGACAACGGGATCTTAGAGAACAGGAAACTAACAGACAGCGGGATCTTAGAGAACAGGAAGGTAACAGAGAACGGGATCTTAGAGAACAGGAAGCTAATAAACAGTGTGAGCTCAGACAACAGAAATTCAAGGACGATATTTTTGAAGATAATAAAAAGATCATTACGAAAGCTATTCATGACTTAGAGGGTAGAATTAAGCAAAGAGATGATTTTTTTGTTTCAAAATTGGAACAGTTAACTATAGGACTAAAAGCATCTGAGGAGAGAAGAGATATTTTACAGGATTCGGTAACCACTTTAGAGAGTGAAGTCAAGGAAATACGTGTTGATCAATCGAAGGTAGTCGAACAGGTCAATCAAATAGCCGATCGTCCAGAAAATCTAGAGATAAAGGGACAAGGGTATATTGACGAATACCTTAGTAAGCAGTCAAGTAAAACTGAAAATGAGTTTTCTGCTTGGTTACATAATACAGCTGGGGAAGTTAAAGTGCAAATGCATGAAGTTATCGAGTCTGCGTGTCAACAGGCAAAACATAACTCAGCGCAAGATGACAGCGGTGACGACTTAGAACAACTGAAGGCTGAATTTACAGCTATTAAAGATAAAGTAATCGCTGAATTACATCGATGGCAGGAACAGGTTGACAGACGAATATCACTTATAGAGGATGGGTCAGCAAAACCTAGAACGTATAATAGGTATTCTAAATGGCTCTGAGCACTATGGGACTCAACTTTTGTGGACATTAGTCCCCTAGAACTTAGAACTAGTTAAACCTAACTAACCTAACGACATCACACACATCCATGCTCGAGGCAGGATTCGAACCTGCGATCGTAGCGGTCTCGCGATTCCAGACTGCAGCGCCTAGAACCGCACGGCCACTTCGGCCGGCCAATACGTATTCTGAACACAGCTATTTTAAATATTCTTCAGTAGAAAAGAGAAACAGATACGAGTGTTATAATAATAGTTCTAATAATATTGATGAGTCATATAGAGATGATCGTGAGTTTGATCGCAGGGGATATGTTACATCTACGAAAGTAGAACACAGTATCTTGAAAGCGAGACAGTTCCAAACATTTACTAATGATAAGAATTCAGTTCATCCTATGGTATTTATAAAAAGCTTCATAACGCATTTCCCAGATCGTGGGAAGAACGTGATAAAATACAATTTATTATATCCAAAACCAGTGGTGAGGTATCACTTTGGGCATCGGAAGTAGCCGGAGACTGTCATTCATGTAAAGAGTTTGAAAGGTTATTTGTGTCTAAGTATTGGTCACAGAGCCGTCAAAATAGACTGCGTAATCAAATATATAGTCCCGAATATTATAACGCAAAGAAAGGAACTCTCCGTAAATGCTTTGAGAAGTCTATCAATAAAACTCGATATTTAGACAATCCCATAAGTCAGAGGGAAGTTATCCGAATACTAAAGGGTAAACTCCCCATTCATTTAAGAGAGAAGAAAATAATAAATGTAGACGATGATGATATCGAACAATTTTTGTCAGTAGTCGACTCGTTACATTTGATTCAGGAAGATGCGAAGAGCACGGGATGTAAATCATATGGACTGAACGGTTGTAATTCTCAACATAATTGTTGTGAAGCGTGGTATACTCCGAGGAAGTCTAACGGGATTGGTAATGGGCAATATTCTATCCGTAATCAGTGCGATTATAATAATGACCATAACAATGGTAACTCTTGAGGATATAGACCCGATAAATCCAATAACCAACGGGAGAATAACGATGGTAGTAATAGGATTATGGATAAGGTAAATAAGAAATATAATGGTCAGATTCAAAGTGGGAATAATAATGTGGATAATGGTTCGCGAAAGAGAAAATATGACGATCGATCGGGACAGCAATTCACAACACATGGTAGGCGGGTGCCGTGGAATAACGGACAAAATATTCAATGCGCAGCTCCCACTAATGTAATAACTGCTGCGGGACAATATGTACCAGTACCACCAGTAGATTGTTCGATTAACGGTAATCATGAATGGAGAAACAATAATTCTGACGTGCGGGTAGCAGTGTTCGACGAAGTTAGCAGTCACCATAACAACGACCCAACAAACTAGAGCCAGCTGCTCTTCGTCTTCCAAGTGCCGCTGGCGAGGAAGAGGAAGGAAATAAAGATCTGAAGATTTACGTGTTAAGATATAATGATGGGATAGATATCAAGGAAGAGTTATTATAGAATCCAGGGAAATGGAATGATAAACCTAAAGAGTTGGCACAAGCTTTGGTAAATATTAAGATTCTTAACGAAGATATTAGTATTCTGTTAGATACCGGCCCGTCATTTAGCGTGATGAGTGTTGGCATGTTCAAACTTTTAAATAATAAACAAAAATTACCAGTTCTTCCAGTATCTAACTGTGTGTTATCGGGAGCATTAGGGACACAATCCGTACCCATAAAGGCCCAAGTGCAGGTAGAGATTATAGCTCAGGGGGAAAGACTTAATAGCACCTTCCTGATAGCGCCTAAATTGTCCTATCCATGCATCTGGAGCTGGATTTTTTATGCGAGAGCGAGAATTAAAACTCGACCTCGCTAAAGGTGTATGTTGTCTAAATAATAACGGGCACACGTTAGAATTAAAGTTGTTTAAGGAATGGGAATTACTAAACAAATTCTGTTATAGAATTAAGATTAAGATGGCTAATGCTTTTCTACTGCCGCTAGCGGTAGAGGAACAAGTAAACTCTTTAAGTGTGAATGGACCGCTAGGAATACAACACTTGACACAAAGTAAAGTATCAGAATCTGAATATTTAACTCAAGAACAAAGAAACGAATTAGCTGAATTGTTAAGTATCAGTTCAAGTGTGTTCGACCAGAAACCTGGCATTATTAAGAATTACGAATATGAAATGGATATCTATCCCCATCAAACGTTTTGCAAAGCCTCGTATGAGATATTAAGAAAATGTCCACTGTGTCAGAAAGTGAAACCTATTACGTATAGTAATAAATTATGATTACAACCTATCACACCGTCAAGACCACTAGAAATAGTATCTTGTGATGTAATTGGTTCATTACCCACGGCTAAATGTCGATTTAAATAGGTGATTGCAATTTATGATGTTTTTTCTAAGTATGTGAAAATGTACCCCTTAAGATCAACAAGTGCAGGACCTATGATAATTAAATTATTAAAGGATTATATCCCTAAAATAGGTAAACATACTGCCTTGTTAACCGATAATGCTTCTTATTATACCAGTAATAAATGGAAGGATTGCATGGACGAACTAAGTATTAAACATATATTTATTTCCCGCTATCATGCGGAGGCATCTCCAGTCGAAAGATTATTTAGAGATTTTAATAGGTACATAAGAACATACATGGATAAGAATCATTATAAATGGACAGAATATTTATCTACATTTGAGAAAATTCATAACGAACTTCCTCATTCATCAACCAAAAGTATTCCATCGGAAGTATTGTTAGGCAAGGAAGCTTCAGTAGAATGTATTAAATATTTACCCAGGCTGGAGGAACCAAAAAGAAACCAAAGTCAATTATTGGACAAGGTTCATCAGGAGCTGCAAAAAGCGGCCTTAATGAGAAAAAGGAAATACGACAAGAATCTCGTAAAAACAGTTACTTATAAGATTAATGAGAGGTACTTTTAAGAAGACATGTTAAGTCCTCATCTTCTAAAAGACTGAATAAAAAATGGCAACATATATATATATATATATATATATATATATATATATATATATATATATACTGGACCTTACCAGATACTGGATATTCCACATCCTGGTAGCTACCTATTAGGGAAAGTAAAAAAAATGGGGGGCTACCTAAAGGGTAGTTCCCACATAAAGACATTAAAAAATATTATGAATAACAAAGAGAGACAATAAACACAATATTTTAGTAATCGTTTAGTGATATTAAGAATAAAAATGAGTAGAAATAGACTTAAGTATATTTTTTTTGTTAAATGTTCATATTGTTAGTATAGTTTTCTTTAGTTTTAAGAAAAATTCTGCCTCCATATGTAGAGTCAATATAAAGAGGCTTGCATTTGTAAAATAACATAATGAGTACTGAGACAGTATGTATAGAATTATCGTGAAGACAATTGTCTGGTAGTAAAATGTCAGTAATTTCTCTTAAGAGCGTTGATCCATTAATGAAGGCAGATAATAAAGAGAGAGAAAAAAAAACAGAGTGCAACGATTGTGTCGGGAACTGAAATTAGACAGAATCTTGATACAGACCAAGTTATAACTGTAGCTATATGTCTTAAATAAAACAAACAATTTATAGTGCAAATAATATGAACGGATAATTAGTGGAGCAAACATAAATGAATAACTATTAGTAACAGTAGGTTACTGATCATGTAGTAATCAAAGTGTTATAAGACATATAAAGTGAAGTACGGAAAGGAGATCAGACATGATAGTTATTTCGTTACAGTGCTACAAGATGTGTTGTGATCGTTGTGATTTTATTTTATGTACTGTGATATCCGGATGTAACGGATCAACTGTGCTCAAGAGTCATAGAGACGGCAGTATGACGTCGAGGCGTCGCTCCTTCATCAACCCGATGGGGTGAGACGTCGAGGCGTCGCTGCTTAAACAACACGATGGGACGAGACGTCGTGGCATCGCTGCTCAGACAACCCGATGGGGCGAGACATCGAGGCGTCGCTGCTTAGACAACATGATGGGGCGAGACGTCGTGGCATCGCTGCTAAGACAACCCGATGGGGCGAGACATCGAGGCGTCGCTGCTTAAACAAAACGATGGGGCGAGACGTCGTGGCATCGCTGCTCAGGCAAACCGATGGGGCGAGACATCGAGGCGTCGTTGCTTAAACAACACGATGGGGCGAGATGTCGTGGCATCGCTGCTCAGACAACCCGGTGGGGCGAGATATCGAGGCGTCGCAGCTTAGACAACACGATTGGGCGAGACGTCGTGGCATCGCTGCTCAGACAACCCGATGGGGCGAGACATCGAGGCGTCGCTGCTTAAACAACACGATGGTGCGAGATGTCGTGGCATCGCTGCTCAGACAACCCGATGGGGCGAGACATCGAGGCGTCGCTGCTTAAACAACACGATGGTGCGAGACGTCGTGGCATCGCTGCTCAGACAACCCGATGGGGCGAGACATCGAGACGTCGCTGCTTAAACAACACAATGGGGCGAGACGTTGAGGCGTCGCTGCCTAAACAACCTTATGGGGCGTGATTATGTAAAATCGTCGTGGAAGGCTTCAGACAACATTAGAAAACCAATGCCTAATTCATCCAGGAGCTAGTACCAGCATGAGAGTAATGTCGTTCACATGTTATAAGAAGAGGCGACGACCGAGTACTCATGCAACAGTCATTCTGGAATTCAACCAGTTCCCAAGCTATATGAAGATATCAAGAACACCAGACTCTACAAAACCGACGAGGTGCATGATAGATAAGTCGTTTGCTTGAAATAAGAAGAGGCGACGGCATAATAATTATGCAATAGTTACTGTTGTAACACTTGCTGGTCCGCAAACCATAAGAGGAGGTGGCCAGCCGTTACGAAAAACAAAATAGACATGTATACAAAGACAGTAACTTGTTCTCGAAAGAACAGTTATTGTTGATGACCGTGCAGCTTTTCCCTGAAATAAATGATGACTAACTGACAACCTCAGCTGCTGACAGGTGTTGTTGTTTTACCTCGCTGTGGACAGCTGAAAATGTGTGCCCCGACCGGGACTCGAACTCGGGATCTCCTGCTTACATGGCAGACGCTCTATCCATCTGAGCCACCGAGGACACAGATGAATAGCGCGACTGCAGGGACTTATCCCTTGCACGCTTCCCGTCTGTCGCGCTATTCATCTGTGTCCTCGGTGGCTCAGATGGATATAGCGTCTGCCATGTAAGCAGGAGATCCCGGGTTCGAGTCCCGGTCGGGGCACACATTTTCAGCTGTCCACAGCGAGGTAAAACAACAACACCTGTCAGCAGCTGAGGTTGTCAGTTAGTCATCATTTATTTCAGGGAAAAGCTGCACGGTCATCAACAATAACTGTTCTTTCGAGAACAAGTTACTGTCTTTGTATATATAGTTAAAGGCTACCCAGCCATTGACCTTTGTCTGTGCGAATGCGCACAGGTTGCCCAAACTCTTACGGGAATCGCCAACGCGTGCGCAAGTAATGAGTGGGTGGGCAAATGTCTATAAGGTACAATACATATGTAGAATTGTGGACAGTTGGGAATGTGAGTCTCACGGGAAGCGTGCAAGGGATAAGTCCCTGCAGTCGCGATATTCATCTGTGTCCTCGGTGGCTCAGATTGATAGAGCGTCTGCCATGTAAGCAGGAGATCCCGGGTTCGAGTCCCGATTGGGGCACACATTTTCAGCTGTCCACAGCGAGGTAAAACAACAACACCTGTCAGCAGCTGAGGTTGTCAGTTAGTCATCATTTAAAATAGACATGTCCAGAATGAGATTTTCACTCTGCAGCGGAGTGTTCGCTAATATGAAACTTCCTGGCAGATTAAAACTGTGTGCCCGACCGAGACTCGAAATCGGGACCTCTGCCTTTCACGGGCAAGTGCTCTACCAACTGAGCTACTGAAGCACGACTCACGCCCGGTACTCACAGCTTTACTTCTGCCAGTACCTCGTCTCCTACCTTCCAAACTTCAAGCACTCCTGCGACATGTCGTTCGCAAGTCGTGAGAAAAGGCGACGATTTGGTTCAATGGCTCTGAGCACTATGCGACTAAACGTCTGAGGTCATCAGTCGCCTAGAACTTAGAACTAATTAAACCTAACCAACCTAAGGACATCATACATATCCATGCCCGAGGCAGGATTTGAACCTGCGACCGCAGCGGTCCCTTGGCTTCAGACTGTAGCGCCTAGAACCGCACGGCCACTCCAGCCGGCAAGAGGCGACGACTGGAGTATCATTGAAATCTGGTGTTGCAACAATCTCTTGTCCGCAAGCCATAAGTAGAGGCGGGCGGCACGGAATAAAGACAATTGCAAAATGACGAGAATAACGTCGTGATTATAAGGTCCCACTGTGCAACCGCATCTGGAATATTTAAGATACGCTAACTTAATCAGTAAAACAAAAATTAACTTTGTACAAATCATGTAAAAGAATAATATTGTATCATATCCACTTTGTGCACTGTTGTGCTAAAAGGAAAAACCTAAGCGGCTTGGTCCTCACAGTTTCCTGATCCCTCAAATACCTATCACCATTATCATGTCCCCAATAAATAAGTTATAGGTGGGCAGTAAGAAACCGTTACAGTTTTGAGGTAAAATGCTAATGCCTTTAAAGTGAATTCAAGCCTGCAGCATTTGGGGGGCTTGTATGACGGATCCTTTACGTTGGGATAAATTTATTTTATTTTTTGTTAAATGTTTTCTTTAAATAGCTGAATTAATTGTAATTAGGAATAATTTAATGAAGCAGAGAAGAAAATATAGAGTCAATGAGATGTTCATCGGGCGGACATGGTCGTAATGTAACATCTAGCGTTGTTCGGTTGTTAAAACAAGTCGTTTGGGTTCCGTTCTGCTGTTCGGTCGTGCGCGTATCTGAAAGGAATTAATTCTGGGACTATAATAAACTTTCAAATAATAGTTACGATTCGATGTTCCGTCAAAAGGGGTTAACGTCAGTGTTAATTTGAATTGAAGGCGACAGGATTACTTTTGACAGATACGTGGAAACGGACGTAACAAAAGTTGTTGGCATATCATCCTTGAACGTGACTTTTTATTTAATTAACGATAAGGAAATCGTTTCTGAAGAAGAGAAATTTGTTAACATCGAGTATAGATTTAAGTGTCAGGAAGTCGTTTCTGAAAGTATTTGTATGGAGTGTAGCCATGTATGGAAGTGAAACATGGACGATAAATAGTTTGGACAAGAAGAGAATAGAAGCTTTCGAAATGTGGTGCTACAGAAGAATGCTGAAGATAAGGTGGGTAGATTACGTAACTAATGAGGAGGTATTGAATAGGATTGGGGAGAAGAGAAGTTTGTGGTACAACTTGACTAGAAGAAGGGATCGGTTGGCAGGACATGTTTTGAGGCATCAAGGGATCACAAATTTAGCATTGGAGGGCAGCGTGGAGGGTAAAAATCGTAGAGGGAGACCAAGAGATCAATACACTAAGCAGATTCAGAAGGATGTAGGTTGCAGTAGGTACTGGGAGATGAAGAGGCTTGCACAGGATAGAGTGGCATGGAGAGCTGCATCAAACCAGTCTCAGGACTGAAGACCACAACAACAACAACGATTGCGGGCTCATTAAAAGCTATTACCTCATGATTAGGATCAATCCCTCTCTCCTCCTAGATAGTGATCATTCATTAACATTTACGTCATAAGAAAAAGGTTTATTAATAAAAGTGATGTTAAATGACAATTACGTGGTATTTCGTTAGCGTGGAACCGACGTAATATCTCTGAAATGACATTGATATATAATTTGCGTTAAATACTGAACTGAGATAGGAAGTAAATTGAAATTAGTGAAAATTTCATACTGAGACTATAGAAGCAGAACCGCTTAAGGTTTCTCTTCTCTAAAATGGCAAAGTAGGTGCGAACTTTAACTCAATAGTCGACATTATGTATTGCAAAGACATTAGCATTTCATACTTATTTTGACGACGCGCTGTTAAACAAAGGAACGTTGAGTCTCTGTACGAGTAATAAAATTAAATCTGAAAACATAATTAATAACGGCGAACTCCGCTTTAACAAACTGTATTGCGTGTCGTCATCGTGCAATAACTGCTCAACCCTGGAGACTTGTGTCGTGAAATTAGAAGTCGGGCATATAAAGCAAACTTAAGAATCCCTTCAAGCTACAGTGAAGTTGGCACAAAGCGACGTGGGCCATTATATAGGGGAAGGAGAAGAAGAAAAGGATACAGGAGAATATGAACTTGGGACAAGGTATGAGAGAAGAGAAAAACTCATTGAACTCTGCAACAAGTTTTAGCGAGTAATATCGAATATTCTATTCAGGAATCAAAAGAGGAGGACGTATACCTGGAAAAGGCCAGGTGATACGGGAAGATTTCAGTTAGATTACATCATGGTCAGACAGAGATTTCAAAATCAGATAATGCATCGCAAGGCGTACCCAGGAAGAAATATAGACTGAGGTCACAATACATTTTGATGAAGAATAGGCTGAAGTCTAAGGCATTAGTCAGGAAAAATCTCTACGCAAAGAAGTGGGATTCGGATGTACTAAGGAATGACGAGATACGGTTGAAATTCTCTAAGACTATAGATACAGCAATAAGGAATAGCTCCCTAGGCAGTACAGTTGAAAAGGAATGGCCATCTCTAAAACGGGCCATCATAGAAGTTGGGAAGGAAAACATAGGTACAAAGAAAATAACATCGAAGAAACCATGGGTAACAGGAGAAATATTTCAATTGATCGATGAAAGGAGGAAGTACAAAAATTTTCCGGGAAACTCAGGAATGCAGAAATACAAGACGCCGAGGAATGATATAAATAGGAAGTGCAGGGGAGCTAAGACGAAATGGCTGCAGGAAAAATGTGAACACATCGAAAAAGAAATGATTTTAGATAGGACAGACTCAGCATACAGGGATGTCAAAACAACGTTTGGTGACATTAGAAGCAAGGGTGAAAACATTAAGAGTCAACGGGAATTCCAGTGTTAAATACAGAGGAGAGATGGATGGATGGAAAGAATGCACTGAAAGCCTCTATGAAGGGCAGATTTGTCTGATGTGATGGAAGAAGAGACAGGAGTTGAGTTAGAAGATTTAAGGGATCCAGTATTAGAATCACAATTTAAAAGAGCTTTGGAGGACTTAAGATCAAATAAGGCAGATGGGATAGATAACATTCCATCAGAATTTGTAAAATAATTGGGGGAAGTGACAACAAAACAACTATCTACATTATTGTGTAGAATGTTTGAGTCTGACGACATACCGTCTGACTTTCGGAAAAGTATTGTTCACACAATTTCGAAGATGTCAAGAGGTGATAAGTGCGAGAATTATCTCTCAATCAGCTTAACAGCGCATGCGTTCAAGTTGCTTACAAGAATAATATACAGAAGAATGGAAAAGAAATTTGAGGATGCGCTAGACGACGATCAGTTTGGCTTTAGGAAACGTAAAGGCACGAGAGATGCAATTCTGATATTGCGGCTAACAATGGAAGTAAGACTAAACAAAAATCAAGACGCGTTCATACGATTTTTCGACCTGGGAAATGCGTTCTACAATGTGAAATGGTGCAAGATGTTCGAAATTCTGAAAAAAGGTAGGGGTAAGGTATAGGGAGAGTCGGGTCATATACAATATGTAAAACAGTTAAGAGGAGAAAAAAAGAGTGTATGACCAAGAAAGAAGTGCTCATATTAAAAAGGAAACATTGATAAAATAAAAGAAAGGTCCAGGAGTGGAATTAAAATTCAAGGTGAAAGGATATCAATGACACGATTCGTTGATGACACTGCTATCCTGAATGAAAGTGAAGAGGAATTACATGATCTGCAAAGCGGAATGAACAGTTTAATGAGTACAGAGAATGGATTGAGAGGAAATCGAAGAATACGCAGGTAATGAGTAGTAGTAGCAATGAGAACTGCGAGAAACTTTGCATCCCGATTGACGGTCATGAAGTAGATGAAGTTAAGGAATTCTGCTACCTAGGTAGTAAAATAACCAATGACGAAATGAGCAAGGAAGACATCAAAAGGAGACTAGAAATGGCAAAAAGGGCATTCCTGGACAATAGAAGTCTACTAATTTCAAATATCGGCCTTAATTTGGGGAAGATATTTCTGAGATTGTACGTCTGGAGTAGAGAATTATATGGTAGTGAAACATGGACTGTGGGAAAACCGGAACAGAAGAGAATCGAAACATTTGACATGTGTTGCTACAGGCGAATGTTGAACATTAGGTGGAGTGATAGGGTAAGGAATGGGGAGGTCCTGCACAGAATCGGAGAGGAAAGAAATATGTGGAAAACACTGATAAGGAGAAAGGACAGTGAAAGGTGGCTACACTGAGCCACAGCGCCAGAGATCGCGCTAGAGAGTATTGTTCCGCCGCCTCCACTGGCAGTGATTATTGAGAACTCGTAGTGGGCAGTGCTTTGGGAGAACTCGTGGTAGTCAGTGCTGAGATGTCGTAGTGAGGAGTGTTTGTTGAGATGAGCTAGTAGGCAGTGCTTGCTGAGATGTGATACTGAAAAGTTCTTGTTGAGATGTGATAGTAGCGAGTCGGTGTGGAGAGATTGTAATGTCTAGAGTGCTTTTCATCAATATAAATTAAGGTAACAAACTACTTTTCTTTACTTTCTCATTATTTCAATGTCCTGAATAATGCGTCATTACAGGTTCAGTCAACAAAGCATGTGGTTTGTGTTCTTGTATTAGAGTGTAATTCTGGTTTTCTTGAGTAATTATGGTATTTCTATTTTCTTTAATTAATTCAGTATAAATGATATTTGAAATTTCTTGTGTTGTTGAAGAAGAACCGTGCCAGATGCGTACGTTGAGTCATACTTCCACACACAGAACAGTTACACTTGTGCTTTGGTTTCGTAGGTTTTATAGTTGCTGCGGACTTAATTAATTAATTGTGTTAATGAAAATTTCCAATTCATTCTTTGTTATTGTTCTATGCAGTCAGATAGCGTAATAATACTAGTCAGGGCCAACCGTTTACGAGACTGCGTAAGCGGACATACAGCTACTAAATCAAAAAATTAAAATTATTATCATTTTATTTATAATTAAGCCCCCATGCACGTGGCGACCGCTGCTTCGGATCGTCCCTTGGAATTATTCTGATTGTAGAAATAGTAGACAGTAGGATTGTTGTAGTAATTTGTAGTTTAGTAATTGTAGTCTATATTGCATGTGTAGATTTGGTAATTGTCATTCTTCTTATGGTATTTTTTTTTTGCAAAATTTCATTTCTGTTGTCTTGTCTACGGGTTTGACAATTAGTGCAATTATTTCAATTGTTCGATTAATCGTGTTTGAGGGAAACATTTCGTGTGAATGGTATTGTTGGAGATATAGTGTCATTGTGTGTAATTTTTTATAGTGACGAGTTTTTTATATTTTGTAAATGATCACGCGATCAATGAAAAAGGCCAAAATGATGGATAGTGAGAATGACGAGATTGTTAACATGGCGAACTCGCCAACAGAGGAAAACAGTGTGATGAATAATGAAGTGGAAAACAATGTAATAAGTCGGGAAAATAGTCCGGAACCATTTCAAAATTTTTCTCAATCAGGAAATTCACAGAATACGAGATTAACGATAGAAGATTCTGAAATAGTATCGAACACAGATAGCTTTACAGCTATGACGAAGGAAACTGGTTTTTCGAGAAATGTTAGGGGCGAAAAGAATTTCGAACCAGATCATATGGAGCAGTTGATGGGTGCAATATTAGATTTGGGATCACAAATAGGAACAATTAAAACAGAGATAGGAACTTTGGCAACACGGTTAGACTTACAAAGGGGAACAATGGAAACACGGTTAGACTCACTGGGATCACAGTTGGGATCTGAATTAAAAACAGTGGGATCACAAATAGGAACAATTAAAACAGAGATGGAAACAATGGAAACACGGTTAGACTCACGAATAGGGACATGTTTCAAAAATATGAAAGATGAGTTAAAGAAAGAAATCAGAGAAGAAGTACAACCAATTTTGAATTCTCACAATAATAGATTAATTGCAGTAGAGATTAGACAAAGGGAACAAGATAGAGAACAGGAAGAAAGAGATCGCGTGATAGTACAAAAATTTTCAGAGTTAAATTTACAACGTGCACACGATAAGGAGGAAATATTTGAGAGAATCGAGGAATCCGTACCAAATGACAGAATAAATAATCTAACACAACAATATGAACAGTTAACTACTAAATGTGTCAATACTGAAACCCGAGTCGCGACACTTACGGAAGACGTAAATAAACAGAAAGAGCAATTAGGTGACTTATCGGAAAGAGTTGAGGAGATTTCAGATAAATTGACAAATATTAGTTTACATGGGGACAGAGATTCAGATGATATAGCTCCATTGCCATTTTAAGAAACCAAAGAGTACCAGAGCATAAATAAGCATGTTGAAAATCACGGAAAATTTAATGAACGCGTTAAATGGGAATTTGAAGCATTAGGAAAGCAAGTGAAATAAATTGAAGGCGAAATTGTAGGAAAAGACAGCAAAAGAAATTTAGAATCACAAATAGCAGAGGGGTTTGAAGAAAGTAATTTGTTTTATTTACGGGATGCAACAAGAGAGCGCCAAGCGCGCGAACTTGACAATAATCGACATTCGGACTGGGACAGACGCGGTAGGTCTTTGTCGCCACGAGGCGAAAACTTTGACTGTAAACACTTCTTGACTGTTCGGAAATTTAAGATCTTCCGCAATCCTAAGAATGACATACATCCATGTTCATGATTAGATCAATTTACGTACGCACTTCCGCCAGATGTGCCACTAAGTCACAAACTGAAATTATGTGCAGCTATTAGTGTCCTCAGGGGATTCACTACACTAAGTGAATATGTGCCGTAGCGTGCATGGGGGCTTAATTATAAATAAAATGAAAATAATTTTAATTTTTTGATTTAGTAGCTGTATGTCCGATTACGCAGTCTCGTAAACGGTTGGCCCTGACTAGTATTATTACGCTATCTGACTGCATAGAACAATAACAAAGAATGAATTGGAAATTTTCATTAACACAATTAATTAATTAAGTCCCCAGCAACTATAAAACCTACGAAACCAAAGCACAAGTGTAACTGTTCTGTGTGTGGAAGTATGACTCAACGTACGCATCTGGCACGGTTCTTCTTCAACAACACAAGAAATTTCAAATATCATTTATACTGAATTAATTAAAGAAAATAGAAATACCATAATTACTCAAGAAAACCAGAATTACACTCTAATACAAGAACACAAGCCACATGCTTTGTTGACTGAACCTGTAATGACGCATTATTCAGGACATTGAAATAATGAGAAAGAAAAGAAAAGTAGTTTGTTACCTTAATTTATATTGATGAAAAGCACTCTAGACATTACAATCTCTCCACACCGACTCGCTACTATCACATCTCAACAAGAACTTTTCAGTATCACATCTCAGCAAGCACTGCCTACTAGCTCATCTCAACAAACACTCCTCACTACGACATCTCAGCACTGACTACCACGAGTTCTCCCAAAGCACTGCCCACTACGAGTTCTCAATAATCACTGCCAGTGGAGGCGGCGGAACAATACTCTCTAGCGCGATCTCTGGCGCTGTGGCTCAGTGTAGCCACCTTTCAACAGGATGATAGGACATCTGTTAAGACATGAGGGGAAGACTTCCATGGTACTAGAGGGAGCTGTTGAGGGCAAGAACTGTGGAGGCATAGAGAGATTGGAATACATCAAGCAAATAATTGAGGACGTAGTTTGCAAGTGCTGCTCTGAGATGAAGAGCTTAGGACAGGAAAGGAATTCGTGGCTGGTCTAGCGGTTCTAGGCGCTCAGTCCGGAACCGCGCGACTGCTACGGTCGCATGTTCGAATCCTGCCTCGGGCATGGATGTGTGTGATGTCCTTAGGTTAGTTAGGTTTAAGTAGTTCTAAGTTCTAGGGGACTGATGACCACAGACGTTAAGTCCCATAGTGCTCAGAGCCATTTGAACCATTTTTTTTTTTGAATTCGTGGCGGACCGCATCAGACCAGTCAGAAGACTGATGATCAAAACAAAAAGAAAAATGAGAAGACTGGAACGTAGTATTTCGCGCTTGTTGTTCTATCTATACATCGAAGACGGAATGATGAAAATAAATGAACACGCAACCACTTCCTGGTA
Organism: Schistocerca nitens; assembly: GCF_023898315.1. Taxonomy (NCBI): domain Eukaryota; kingdom Metazoa; phylum Arthropoda; class Insecta; order Orthoptera; family Acrididae; genus Schistocerca; species Schistocerca nitens. The sequence continues at coordinate 781,846,431 of NC_064617.1, forward strand.
GAGAAGAGGCGGTTAATGAAATATTTCAGGTTTTCACGGCACCAGTATCTAATGTTATGTTTGTTAACAAAGCTTGATACACAAAAATTGGTCTCATCCCTCAAGATGAGATTGTTGCACAGGGCTGGGTGGCATTCACGAATTCCAACAGATCCGAGCAAAAGCGCAATCTCTTTTTGAAGTCGCTCACATTTGTTTATTGCACTATCTGAATAGTGTATGGGTCGTATTGCAGATCCTGATCCAACATTTGTCGTACACTGTGACGTGGTGTGCCAAGCTGCAGTGCATGCTTGTGTGCAGAAAGCCGGAGAAATTCGCTGAGGGCTTCATCCACTCTTGGTACATTCTCTGTGATGTAGACACGCATTCTCCGCTTCCACTACTCTTTCGCACGTTGTTACCCATTTTTTTCAAATTTCTGTACCCACACTTCGACAGCATCTGCCTATGGGACTGTGGCATGACCACGAGACAGTAATGAACCCGAAATACACCACGCTCGGCCACACAGCTACCGTTAATTGTAAGACGTCCACATGCCAACAGCACGTTGTTCACCGGCCCACGACGCCATATCGACTGAATCTCGTTTTTAGGATCAGTGGCAAAGGTTTGTCGTTCGATTACACTGATTCCATGTTTGGATTCCTAACGTATCGTGCTATTTCCATGGTTGCCAAATTGCCCGTTTTCCAAGCGCGTCTGTTGTTAGCGATGGAATGACCTGCAACTGGGAACTATTATTTTACTTGTGTATACTTGTGTATATGGACATCTGAGGTAATTTTAGGACCCCATGGTGGTCTGATCCCACACAGAAATCGATCGCATTTACTAAAATATGCTGATACAGCTTCTACATCTACATCTACATTTACATGACTACTCTGCAATTCAAATTTAAGTGTTTGGCAGAGGGTTCGTCGAACCACAATCATACTATCTCCCTACCATTCCACTCCCGAAAAGCGCGCGGGAGAAACGAACACCTAAACCTTTCTGTTCGAGCTCTGATTTCTCTTATTTTATTTTGATGATCATTCCTACCTATGTAGGTTGAGCACAACAAAATATTTTCGATATTCCGAAGAGAAAGTTGGTGACTGAAATTTCGTAAATAGATCTCGCCGCGACGAAAAACGTCTTTGCTTTAATGACTTCCATCCCAACTCGCGTATCATATCTGCCACACTCTCTCCCCTATTACGTGATAATACAAAACGAGATGCTCTTTTTTGCACCCTTTCGATGTCCTCCTTCAATCCCACCTGGTAAGGGTCCCACACGGCGCAGCAATATTCTTACAGAGGACGAACGAGTGTAGTGTAAGCTGTCTCTTTAGTGGACTTGTTGCATCTTCTAAGTGTCCTGTCAATGAAACGCAACCTTTGGCTCGCCTTCCCTACAATATTATCTATGTGGTCTTTCCAACTGAAGTTGTTCGTAATTTTAACACCCAGGTACATAGTTGAATTGACAGCCTTGAGAATTGCACTATTTATTGAGTAATCGAATTCCAACTTAATATTTCATAATGCAATTCTTAACTATCCAGTTCATGTATCGATGAGTGATTGTCATTTACAACTTGTTTAACCATTTCCACTCCAACGTCAAGTTACAAATTTTGTTTTCAGCTCATTCGACAATGTTATTCGTAGCTCTAACATGTTCAATTCTCGATTTTGAGTGTACTATGCATCAATGCTACGTAGTGCTGCCATGTAGGGCAACTTACGGTAAACTCTAAATAAAACTTTGAAGTATCAGTTACATTTCAAAGCCAAAAACGTATGACCCGCAGTAAACCAAAAGTAAACTAGTACCAACAAGAAAGATTCACTGTAAGCACTTGCTATGGCTTACTTTATTTCTAAGCTGAACGATAAACGTAACGAATTACGAAAAGATTGTTAGTTCATTATCAAAATAATATATTTGGCTATGAGATGTTTAAAGTATAATCTCCTGAAAATCTGATGAAAAGTATTTCTGAGAGGCCGTCGCTTTTCCACTAGCGAAGTTCCTACTGTAAAAATATCACACCATGAGAAGTTTTTACTGTAAAGCTTCTGTAATTTCAATGAAAGCGCAGTTTTTTTAATATGTAAGTTAGTGGCCTCATTGTTTCCACTTAGAGATCCTCGCAATTCTATGTGGAGTACAACCACCCAGGAAGCGGCGATTTAAACAAGGGAGCGCGATGCTGCCCTGTGACTTCTTTACAGGGTGCAAAGAGTTAGCTTCTGATAAGTATTTAGTATATGTTTACACCCACTGGTTCAAACTATCTCGCCACTGTGAGAAACCTTCACCTAATTAACTTTTCATTGCCTCGAGTTCATTGGTTACCGTATTTATTATGTTTTCTTGCACTCAGTTGAAACGGGACCTATCATTACTTTTTCGTGATCAATCACCTCCTCAAAATGCTCGAACTTCTGTTCCTGTCAGACATACTGTTCCAATATTTCCTTGTCTTCTTCTAGTGACAAATTATTAACACAATCAGAGAGAATACTAACAATGTCAGATAAACTACCTTGAGCTACACCAATTTCTCCAGCATCGTCTACTAGCCTTTTTTTAGCTTCGTGTATGCCCGTTTGCACCCGATTAAGATCTTTAATCTTTTGTGAATGACGGTCCCACGACAGAAAATACATCTTTCCGAGACACAAATTCTGGCTTTGCCGAAATAGCACTAACTTAACTGAGAACAGCATAGTTCTGAATAATGTTTCCATCTTATAGAATATTTCAGCTAAAAGGGTTTTTCGGTTCAGTGCCCTGTGTGGTTTGTTCAACATTCTCAGCGGCTATCCGAACATTGCCTTGTTTGGTAACATCAGTTTTGGTTTGTCTACATATTTTTACCATACCGACTAAAGATTATCCAGAAGAAGAAAAAGTTTCTGAGTATTAGAACTAATAATAATTAACATTAATATTCAAATCTAATTCTTTTAGAATGATGTGACAATGCCGTAACACATTAATTTCAAAAAATCTCAGAGTACGCAGGTTCTAGCTCGCACAGTAAATCAGATTTGGAAATAACTATCCATTTATGCTATTCTAGAAAAATCTACACTTGTGACAGAATTCTGAACGATTAGATTAATATTTTCTTGGTGCATGTATACCATATACCAGAAGGAAGCATGATGAAATTTTATTACGTTTCTGCTGACTCCAGCGCGGAAGGTCTTGGCTCTGACAAAAACTTGTTCTTCTTGTACTTCAGTTCAACTCCAGTAGTTATACTATGCTTCAAAGGTCATGTAAGTGCTTAAATCAAGAAAATTACAAACTTATAAAACACATCTACACAATTACTATACTGGTATTTTTTATTTAATTATTTACTATTTATACTATTTGTCCGGTCGAATTGTCGATCAGAATTTGTGAGAATTGAAAATTAATGTTGTTGGATTTATTATTTAAAAAGATATATTTCTGATCGGAATGTAATTCTCGTGTATTATTATTGGATGCCTCTTTCAAAGAAATTATGTACTATGAATTAAGTGCTGCTTTATTGTTAAGTTTGACGATCTCACACTACATATTAACTTCTGGCGGAATGTACTTGGTAGCGATATGGATAGAGACAGTTTTAAAGCTAATAATCTAAAATGTTTTGCCGCCGTTAAATATCCACATCTACATCTACATACGTACTCCGCAATCCACCATACGGTGCCTGGCGGAGGGTACCTCGTATCACAACTAGCATCTTCTCTCCCTGTTCCACTCCCAAACAGAACGAGGGAAATATGACTACCTACATGCCTCTCTACGGGCCCTAATCTCTCTTCTCTTACCTTTGTGGTCTCTTCGCGAAATATAAGTTGGCGACAGTAAAATTGTACTGCAGTCAGCCTCAAATGCTGGTTCTCTAAATTTCCTCAGTAGTGATTCACGTAAAGAACGCCTCCTTTCTTCCAGAGACTCCCACCCGAGTTCCTGAAGCATTTCCGTAACACTCGCGTGGTGATCAAACCTACCAGTAAAAAATCTAGCAGCCCGCCTCTGAATTGCTTCTATGTCCTCCCTTAATCCGACCTGATAGGGATTCGAAATGCTCGAGGAGTACTCAAGAATAGGTCGTATTAATGTTTTATAAGCGGTCTCCTTTACAGATGAACCACATCTTCCCAAAATAATACCAATGAACCGAGGACGATTATCCGCCTTCCCCACAACTGCTATTACATGCTTGTCCCACTTCATATCGCTCTGCAGTGTTACGCCCAAATATTTAATCGACGTGACTGTGTCAAGCGCTACACTACTAATGGAGTATTCAAACATTACAGGACTCTTTTTCCTATTCATCTGCATTAATTTACATTTATCTATATTTAGAGTTAGCTGCCATTCTTTACACCAATCACAAATCCTGTCCAAGTCATCATGTATCCTCTTACGGTCACTCAACGACGACACCCTCCCGTACACCACAGCATCATCAGCAAACAGCTCCACATTGCCATTCGCCCTATCCAAAAGATCATTTATGTAGATAGAAAACAACAGCGGACCTACCACACTTCCCTGGGGCACTCCAGATGTTACCCTCACCTCCGATGAACACTCACCATCGAGGACAACGTACTGGGTTCTTTTACTTAAGAAGTCTTCGAGCCACTCACATACTTGGGAACCAATCCGATATGCTCGTACCTTAGTCAGGAGTCTGCAGTGGGGCACCGATTCAAACGCTTTCCGGAAGTCAAGGAATATGGCATCCGTGTGGTACCCTTCATCCATGGTTCGCTAGATATCATGTGAAAAAAGGGCGAGTTGCGTTGCGCAGGAGCGATGTTTTCTGAAGCCGCACTGATGCATGGACAGCAACTTCTCTGTCTCAAGGAAATTCGTTATATTCGAACAGAGAATATGTTCGAGAATCCTGCAACAAACCGATGTTGAGGATATTGGTCTGTAATTTTGAGGATCCGTCCTTCTACCCTTCTTAAATACAGGCGTCACCTGCGCTTTTTTCCAGTCGCTCCGGATTTTACGTTGGGCAAGAGATTCGCGGTAAATGCAAGCTAAGTAAGGAGCCAATGCAGTAGAGTACTCTCTGTAAAACCGAATTGGAATCCCATCAGGAGCTGGCGATTTATTTATTTTCAACCCATTCAGCTGCTTCACATAGTTAACGGTCCTAATGGCGTGGGGTCTGTAGTGACCCGATAGTGTAATTGTCTGTAAAATAAACCTTGCCCTATATTCTTTAAAATTATGGAAAATTCGGAGTATTCTGAAAGGAGTAATAGTTTCCTAATACAGTAATAAAACTTTTTGAATGCGTTTAGTTTTGCAGAAAATCATGGCGGAACCACTGAACACCGCCGGAGTCACAGTCGACCCCACCTCTCTGCTGGGGTTTTATGATACGTTAAAGTTGTTTTACAGTGTGTAGCTGTTGCTGTATTTGTTTTTTATTACATTCTTGGAAAAATTATTGGATAGAACAGTTGTCGACAAGATTTCATATGTTGTCGATTACTTTTATTATGTTTGTAGCAACTAGTTCTGTGTCTATTATATTTGCTAGAAAATGGCACGTCTCCTTACCTAAAAGGAAGTGCTCCGAATATTATTACTATACAATTCTGTCTCTGGAGACTCAGACAGGGATATGAGTGATACATATTTTGATGTTTCATGTAGTGATGGACAAATAGGCGTCTTAGCAGAGAATATTCCTGAATCAGACGGAAGTCCGGAAAAAGTTTCGGGCAGTGCAGACGTCCAGACCGTAAGGGAACCGACACGTACATCCTAGTTATATAGGTAACTACTTAACATGTTTTCAGTTACTATATATGTGCGGTAGCACGAAGTGCCACGTTACATAATTTTCATCTCTTTCGTCTAGGTAAAAAAAAAAGAAAAAAAACGAAAATGTAGTGTGGCAGAAATGAGAGTTGAGAAGAAGTTGTGGGAGAGAGGAAATGTGAGTAGAGTCAGACCCGACAAAATTCTCAGTAAAAAATTTGGACTCCATAGATTCAGCTTTTCAACTGTTTCGTGAGAATGTTACAGTTGATGAAATGCTGAAGTGGACTAACAAAGAGGAAGATCTCGTTTACTGTAGTAGATGGGCACGAATAGACACCATTGAACAGAAGTGCTTTATGAGTGTCCGATTCTGCTAGGCGCCTACAAGGCCCATAATGAAGATATTATACATCTGTGGAATGAACAGGATAATAGACACGTTTTTTAGCGAAGAAATTGCTAAAAATCGTTTTACCAAAATTTCAAGACGCATCCGATTTGGCGACGCGGATGCGAGACGTCTTGACAAGCCGGCTCCCATCAGAGATGTACTTGGAATGTGGGTATGTGACACTGCAACATTGTACGTTCCGAGTCTGCAGGTTTACACTGGGCGACGAGAAAACGAACCATGCGAAGCCGTTAAGGCAAGGGATTTGCTTTAGACATGGTGAATGGCTTTCAAAACAATGGCAGAAATGTAACAGCTGACAATTTTTACAGAAGCCTTAGTTTGACGAGAGCACGTTTGAAAATCGATATCACACTTTCAGGAACAGTTAGAGGAAATAAAAGCCAATTACCAGAGGCTTCTACTCGGACATAAGGTCGAGTCAACTTTTCGTCCTTTTTTGGGCTCAAAGAGGCAAAGGCAAAGTTGTGACTTGGCTCACTACAATCCACTAAAGGAAGGAAGTGGAAGATCGTGAAGAATTCAAGCCAGTAATGATATTGGATTCTAATAAAACAAAGCATGTGACATTTGTTTCATATTGTCTGAAAAGGACAAAGTTTTGACATTGCTCAGTGCATTCGACACAAGGATGGAAGTGGAAGATAGTGGAGACTCCAGCCGGTAGTGATTCTGGATTACAATAAAACAAAGCCATGGGTAGATACGACGGACAAGCTGGTAAGACCGCACACTACAAAAGGATAAACGGGTGGTGGAAAATGATTTATTTTATAAAATATTTGAGATCAGTGCAATGAATGCCTTTATGATATGTCTGCAGTTTACACCAGGCTGGCCCAGAACGAGTGACTATATGAGCCAGACATCCTTCATAGAACTAGGAAAGCAGTTCACTGGCAGAGAACTACACAATATTAGTTCACTAGCACATCTATTCAACTGACGAAAAACCGTGACTTCGTCCATTTTGTGAAATGTCTATGGATGGAAAATACACTGATAAGGGTTCAAAATGAGGGTGTTTTGTGTGTCAAAACCACTTGGCAATTTAATGCCTTAGATGAAATACCACATAATTGTCACTTTGGCATTTGATCAAATATATTTGGAACTTCATCAGAATAGTTTGTAACTCGTACTGAAATAAATGGTTAAAATAATTTTGCATCTTTACTTACGTTAATTTCACAACCATCAGGTTTTAGAAGTTGAAAAGAATGTAAGGAATGAGATTACATTCAACACTTAATGAAATTATCATTAATAAAAAGTTGGTTGCAGTCGTGTCACTAGAGACCCCAGTGGTACTCGGTGTAGCAAAAAATATTCCGTATTTGGGGTATGAAATCTTCCTTTAAGCAAGAAGTGGAATTTAAAACTTCATACGAAGTTCTAGCCGCGTTGAGCCAAGACGATATCATTCAATATTCATTCACAAACGTTTGAAGAAAGAGAACATAGACTATGAGTAATTAGGAAATTTCCAGTTACATCATTAATTCGTAGGAACTTAGGAATCCTCAACAGAATGATTGCATCTAAATTTTTTGCAGTGCTTTTTCATACAGAATAATTACAATTTATTCTTCACAAAACGGTTGTCTTAGGACGATGAAATGGCGTCTTACCTAGATAGAGGACGTAGGACTACAAAGACAATATACTTGCATTATTTTTAGCATGAAACTAATTAATAGAAGGAGGCAATGATCATTAACGCACAATGGCCGGTAGCAATTGAGCAGTAATATTCTGGGGTGACCACTGCCTTTTGGGTGTGTCGATATTAAACTGGGATTCCGCTGTTTACATACGTTTTCTGCAGGTTTAAAAACTTTCATTTGAGACGTATTTGGTGCATTTTTACCATTTGTTTATAGGAAACAGCAGCGCTGACTTACTGTTGTTGCAACGGATGCAAAAAAAAAAAAAAATTGTGAGAAGAGAAAAAAAATTTGTGTCATTGATTACGTTTATGTATTGTGCTGCTTTGGTCGTATTTTGAATAAATGTTTTACATCTGTTGTAATATTTGAAAAATGTATAGGATTGCTGGACAAAGTCTTTGTACATTTGCAGCAGTCGTTTCTAATAGTAAATCCCATCTTGGTGTTCACAAACATAAAAGGAAATCAAAATCGACACCTAAAATGCTAATTTGTTTCACTAGTGAAACTTGAAAGAAACTGTGTAGGAGCTAGACATTTTCCTCTTGATTCATTTCTGACAGCTCACATCTTCTTATTCATGGTCACCGTTCTTGTTTTAAACTGGAACAAATTTACAACATCGAACTGTCTAACATCAGGAGACGTTTTTGTTTTCTGTTCGGTACCAGGTTTGTGACATTTTTGAGGTTTGTCTGAAAGAAGAAGAAAAAAAAGCTTGCATATTTGTGTGTGTGAGTGGCGGAGGGTGGGAAACCAATTAGCAACAGCTCTTTACGGCGCATGAAATTCAGAGGAATAGTATTTCCAGTACGTGCCTGTAGTACAACGAAATGGAGGTCTGAGAAGTAACTAAAAGCTAGAACATTTGAAATGTTCTATTGGGCGAAATTTCTGCGTGAATCTTAAATAAATTCTCTGGATAATTCTGGTATAGAACATTCCATTTGCAAATTTTTATAACAACACTGGCATCCTCAGGCCTAAGCTGTATATTTTGCCTTGAAAATAACCGAGTGTGAAATCAAAAGATGGAAAGTGTGTCCTAATAATGTGGAACAGAAATCAGACAAACAAAAGAACAGCAACACGAACACAGTGTAACCAGTTATTGTTATTGTCTTTATCATTCAAGTAATAGACATAAAATACCAGTGCCTCAGATGCCAGCTAATTCCGCCATGTGTGTCATATAGTCAATGTCCCTTGTTGCTGTTACATTGTTTACTCGAAGAAATCTGAAGGTAATAATGAAGGGCTAAAACAAATTCTATAGTAGACTACTGAACTAGGCGTGATAGTGAACCCCCCTTAAATTTTAATTGTGGTGAGAAACCGGACTGTAGCATCTCTTGAGGTCTATATTAGATTCAAAGATATTAAATTAGTTTTTAACTGGCGAAGCAACAATTGTTCTGGTAACACAGCGAACGAAATTGTTACCTGATATACACATTCGTGTCGTATTTAAGCCATTCTTCCTTACAGACACTATAAATTGGAGGCAAATTCAGGTAATTTATATGACACAATGTAAAAGCCTCCGACGAGTATCCTTGTGCATATTGCGCATGAATATCGAATATTAGGTCACCAAATTGCTTAACTTTTACCTACGCCTGTGTTATTAGTTCAAGTAACATCTCTCTGTCTTTCTTTCTCTCTCTCTCTCTCTCTCTCTCTTTCTCAGTATGCGTGTGTGTGTGTCCGTGTGTGCATGCTTGCGGAGGAGAGAATCAAACAGCTGGATAAATGTTGCTTACGTTTATCCAGTTGTTTGATAATTTTTTCAGTTTATTCTCTAATATTTTGAGAGCTTGTACATAAAATGCGCTAAAAACACATAAATGTGTTACCAGTAAGCAAAAATTTAGCGTTTGCCTACAGAAAAAAGAGTGAAACTAATACGCAAAAAATAATGAAGAAATTGGTATATAGTTACTGAAGTTCAGGAAATTCGTTGCTTATAAGGGCAGTGGGTTACTATCTAGCCATTTTTGAACGTCATCAATTAAAAGACGTACTAGAAGATCTCGGCACTACGATAGAAACGCCGTATAAAATTAAAAGTACTGGTGGTAATCACAAAAATAACAAAGAAAGGTAGATATAAGCTGTGACAATTTTAGCAAAGAAACGAAATGATTCTTTATTTTGCCCTTCACATGTAAAAGCGTAGTTTAAGCTATGAATCAAATGCAAATTTGATGTCAACGTACACCTATACAAAATCCATGACATCTGCCAGTGCTAGCAAGATAAAGACATTCCAGATGTACAGGACTACTTATGGAGAAACCCACGTTGTTCCGATACCATGCAATGTTTGTGAAAAGTATGTTGCGCATCTGAATGGTCACTTCAGAGATATTTCTACTCTGTGCGCTTAACTAAGGAGCGCATAACATGTTAATCAGGAATTAAATACATTATCTCACTCGCATACTGAGAAATACGATTAGTAAGTATTTACGGCGGGGCACAGCGAATTATTGTCAAGGTATACTGTATGTTGCATGCTACTTATGCTTGGAACTGGGTGATTATATTATTATTATGACATTCTGGTGATAGCTGTTTGTTCATGTTTGGTCGTTGTATTGTGGCTCCGTCTTTCTGCAGGGCTTCGTTTCCATCATGGTCTACTCTTATTATATGATTTGGTTGTAATTTCTTGTTCTCACACTAATTTGTGCACATTGGTTGGAGCCTGCTACTGGTTGAAATATTAGATATAATGCCTGGACATGGTCATTTTTAAATTTTATAGCTGTTTTACTCATGTTATCACATGCTTGTTTGATGTTGTAGTTAAAATGTTGTTATGTAACTTCTGTATAATTACTTTTCTTTCCCGTAATACTACTACTCACACTTTTCCTTTGCCTTTATCTAAAACTGCAATATATTTAATTTTGTTCTTACATTGGCTCTGAGATGTAACTATTATTCTTGTTTCTTTTCTCATTCTACTCTTCTACAACAGACTTATACTTCTTTGCAATACTTTCAGTCTGTTGCTGTATCTAGTATCAATGTTTTATGTAAAATTTTCTAATAACGTTTAACACTGTATCCACGAAGAAGCATTTGTTAAATCTTTATGTAGGTTGGTTCTTCTTAACAAAAAACTATACTTGTATAGTCTTTGATATGATCACTCTTAGCCGATAATCAATTGTAACTGTTATTTCAAATGGAACACACCACCATTTATGGAAGCATACCTGTTTGGTTCTGTATTTATTCAACAGATCAGAAACGAAAGTAATTACATGGATTGAAAAACCGATGTAGGCATATTATATGACAAGTAATTAATAACTGATATTTTGAAAGAACTAATTTATACCAGTTATGTGCAATTAAGTATATTCTCTGCACTTATATTTGGTCATGCCTTGTTTTGAGGACAGTGTATACCGAAACCGATAGTTCTAGGCCTAATAACTTATAAATAAACAGCAGGGTGTCATTTATTTAAAAACATGTCTAAATAGTCAGTTACGTTGCCTTTGTGATAAACTGAGCGTTGGGGTTTTGCTCCATCGTTCCCACCATGCCCTGCAGTGGAGTACTTGTGCCAGTAACTTAAATTCCCCGTACAGTCTGAAAACTGATTCGTTTTTATCGTCACGATGAAGCATGTCCATGTCATCAGGTCTGTAATATACGCTCAGGGAAAAGGATGCCAAATAAAGGAGGAATTGTGCGACATAGGCGAAAGTTGGTGGGCGTGTTTCCGCTTCAGAAAGACATGCATTGAAATTTCACGCAACTTGCAAAAGGCGCGCTAGTAACGGTCATGAGCGTTAGTTATCTTAAAGATTAGACCTTAGTCAAGAAAGCGTTTAAGGCAACAAAGTCGCCATTATCGACATCCCACTTAGTTTGAATGGGGTGATGTGATAGGGATATGGGAAGCTGGATGGTTCTTTTCTGATATCACAGAAAGAACTACGGACATGTAGCCTCTGTACACGATTGGTACTAAGGTGGTCACAAGAATTTACCGTCACAAGAACATCGGACTGTGGACGGACATATGGTACTATCGACAAGGAAGACAATCTTGTTTGGCTCTCGCACATAACATTGCATCTGTAGCAGCAGTTTCAGCAGAAGATGGCACCACAGCGACACAACCAATTGTTAATAATCGGTTACTTCAAGGGCGACTACAGGCTAGATGCCCTTTAGCGTGCAGTGCAGTGACCCCAAACCACAGTCATATGAGACTTCACTGGTGTCAATCTGGAGCTGATAGGGGGGGGGGGGGGGGGGAAGCACTGTTGTGTTTTCTGATGAAAGCTGGTTCTGCCGTGGAACCAGTGATGGCCGTGGGTTGCTTAAGAGGAGGCCAGTTGAGGATCCACAACTAACCTGTCTCCGTGCTAGACATATCGGACGTATACTCTTCATTTGTGAGGCCATAGTGTCCTTAGTTGCTTTACAATTCCTGAGGGTATTTGCCAACATAACTTTTTTTTAGATTATTGTCGTGTGTAATACTATTTAATAATGATTCTGCGTATTTATATACTGTGTAAGAGTAGGGAAGGAGTAGTTAGATGGATGACATAATACGCATGTTAGATTGACTAAAAACAGAATACAGCGACTACACAAAGACATAAATACTGTACATAAAAAAATAATGTTCACAATAGAATAAGAACAAGAAACATCACTAAACTTTCTAGACATAACCAGAAGAAAAAACGTATACAGAAAACCCACCACAAGTGACATTATCTTATATGAGACCTCAAACCAACCGCAGAACCACAAACAAGCAGCAGTCAGATACATGTCAAACAGGCTGAACAGGATCCCCCTAAACACTTATGATAACCAGACAGAGCTAGCCATTATAAAACAAATAGCATAAAAACTGGACACAAAGAAACAATGGTAGACAACTTAAATAAAAGAAATTAAGAGGGAAATAATGAAGAAAAGTTAACAAAACCACAGCAAATCATAGAACTTGCACTACAACAACTACAAAAAAAAGGCTCAGTACAAAAGTACATCGCAAAACTGAAATCAAAATGAGAAAGATACCAACAATCTGGTCTATTTAAGCTCAGTTGCATTGATTGTGAAAAGATATATATTGGAATGACTGGCAGGATATTTGACACAAGATATAAAGAACGCATCACAGCATTTTAATACGGTATAAACCACTCAACATTTGCAGATCATCTAAAAGAAGAGCACCATAGACCAGGCAACATTTAAAAAGATATGAATATCATAAAAATCAGACACCTCCTTCCTTTCTAAGTAAGTTTTCACATACAAAAAGCATTAACACAAAATAAACAGTTGCTCAATGACCAAATAAATATTGGAAAGCAGACTCTATATAAAAGAACTGATGGAATTACATGAAAAATAAAAGAGCCTTTTAAATCCTTAATAATCTCCCACTCTCCTATAAACCCCCGCCCAACTCACAATTACATTTCACGTCCTCCTTGTCACCTTGTCCTCTAACTCACACTCCACCATACTGCTATCACCTAAGTCCACTCATTATAGTTTCTTTCTCTCCTACACAAAAAAATCACTCCAGCACTATTCCTTCCATACTCTTACGCAGTTTATAAATAGAGACAAACATGAAAATTCCTGGCAGATTAAAACTGTGTGCCGGAAAGAGACTCGAACTCGGGACCTTTGCCTTTCGCGGGAAAGTGCTGCTCGTCACCTTGTCCTCTAACTCACACACCATCATGCTGCTATCACTTAAATCCAGTCATCCCCAAGGCTGTGGGTAAGCCATGTCTCCGGAATATCCTTTCTTTCAGGAGTGCTGGTTCTGCAAGGTTCGCAGGGGAGATTCTGTAAAGTTTGGAAGGTAGGAGACGAGGTACTAGCAGAAGTAAGGCTGTGAGGACGGGGCGTGAGTCGTGCTTGGGTAGCTTAGTTGGTAGAGCACTTGCCCGCGAAAGGCAAAGGTACCGAGTTCGAGTTTCTTTCCGGCACACTGTTTTAATCTTCCAGGAAGTTTCATATCAGCGCACACTCCGCTGCAGAGTGAAAATCTCATCCTGGAAACATTCCCCAGGCTGTGGCTAAGCCATGTCTCCGCTATATCCTTTCTTTCAGGAGTGCTAGTTCTGCAAGTTTCGCAGGAGAACTTTTGTAAAGTTTGGAAGGTAGGAGACGAGGTACTAGCAGAAGTAAGGCTGTGAGGACGGGACGTGAGTCGTGCTTGGGTAGCTTAGTTGGTAGAGCACTTGCCCGCGAAAGGCAAAGGTACCGAGTTCGAGTTTCTTTCCGGCACACTGTTTTAATCTTCCAGGAAGTTTCATATCAGCGCACACTCCGCTGCAGAGCGAAAATCTCATTCAAGAGAGAAACATAATTGAATAGAGTAACACACATACAATAACCTAAAAAAAGGTCGTAGGTGAAAGTAGTTGAAAGGTTACGGTGGCAACACTACAAAACACAACACATACTTAAAAAAGCAAACAGAATACGGTGACGCGCACAAAAGTGTGTTCTGAAAAACATAATAAATGCATAGTGCTGCAGAACAACTAAAAATTAGACCAAAATTATCTGCGTTTCACGCAGAAAAACAACGATGCGCTACCACACGGCATTTCCCGATGTAAGCGAGAAATCAAGCGAAAATCACCTTTTCGGTCGAAAAGGTAAATAATTTAACTACAGACCGCTGATGACGCTTTATGTTAATAAAGGGAATCGCGTCTGGTGAAAAAAAGTCACGCATTTTTGTTGGTGAAACGACAGAACAAAAATTTCCTCAAAAACATAGGATCTACACTTGGGGTTGTGGTCGCAGGAGAGATTTCGGATGACCGCAGCAAGACTCGAGTGGTTATCCCACGCACCCTAACGTCAGTCTGATGCTTCGACCTGCTGTGCTTCCATTCATGAGCATCGTTCCAAGGGGTGTTTTACAACAAGATAACGCTCACGTCATAACGCTGTTGTAGCCCGGCACGCTCTACAGAGTATCGACATGATGTCTTCGACTGCTCGGAAACCAGATCTAGGTCAAAACGAGCACGTTTGGGACATCATCGGACGACAACTGCCAGTCATTCCAATGTATATCTTTTCACAATCAATGGAACTGAGCTGAAATATACCAGATTGTTGGTTTCTTTCCCGTTTTGATTTCAGTTTTTCGATGTGCTTTTGTATTGAGTTATTTTTTGGTAGTTGCTGTAGTGCATGCTGTATGAGTTGCTGTGGTTTTGTTAACTTTTCTTCATTATTTGTCTGTTAATTTTTTTGCTTAGGTTGTGTACCATTGTTTCTTTATGTCCTGTTACTGGCCGATGAAGTGCAAGAGGCACAGAACTCCATCCCACACTCTGATATTCGGTACCTGCACAGCACAACAAATGCACCAATGCGGGCCTGCCTTCAACATTCTGGCGGTTACACTGGCTATTAGTGTACCAGCATTTCCCATTTACAATGGCTTATTTCGTGGTTATATTAACCTGTGAACACGCATCGTGTAGCACTTAAATACGTTGCCTAGACGGATATATTACCGAAATTTCATTATTCTAAGCTAATTATTGATTTGGTGTTGCCATTTTTTCCGTGATTGTAGAATGGGTTACTACTTTTACAACTCTTGGCATTGTTCCAACAATCAAAGTGGGATGAAATTAAATCTTGTATTGCGCTTCGAAACATAAGAGATTTTGTTGAAGAAACAAATGCCATATATGATCATATTTATACCTTTTATTTGAATTTCCGTCAAGATTACACTTTTAAAGGTGTAATTCCATTCACATAGTTGAGACGATATCATCAAGTCATTAGCGACAAGGATGATGCTGTCTTGACTTGAGAGCCTGTGCGGTGAGTTCTTGTAACTGTAATCAACATAGTTAAGACGTTATCATCCATCCGTTAGTTGCAAGGCATGCTGTTTCGACTTGAGGCTACGTGTTGAGCTCTCTTTGGTTGGTATCTGATGATTGCTGCATGACGAAATATTTTGGCGTCGCCTAACTGTAACGAAACAGGTTTAAGGTGAGGTCTACAATCCCTTTGGATTAATAATGCGCGCGACCGCTACGGTCGCAGGTTGGAATCCTGCCTTGGGCATGGATGTGTTTGATGTCCTTAGGTTAGTTAGGTTTAAGTAGTTCTGAATTCTAGGGGACTGATGACATCAGATGTTACGTCCCATAGTGCTCAGAGCCATTTGAACCATTTGATTAATAATGAAATATGACCCCAGGAGTTCCATGACAACGAAACGGATTGACTCATCACAGTAGGCGTAGGAGACAGTGGCAGTTGTTGAAAGGCTTAGCTAGTTTGATAGATCGCCACAAAAAAAGGCAGCCCATGTTGCGTGGGAGGGCGGAAGCGGGGGAGGGATGGCAAGAAGCGATTTAGGCGGCCCCGCCAGCCGAATTTTGTCTGTCGCCTGCTCGTGACGTGGACACTGTCCTGCAAAAAGGGGTTACACCGACACCACTGAGTTACTTATACCACGTTCCTTCCTACCAGAATGGGATACCATGTAATCAGTTCTGTCTGTATATCTTCAAACAATATTTCACTGCTTTAGCTGTAATTTATATAGCAGAGAACCATCTGCAATAAATTTTAAATGTCTTAATACGGATTTCAATATTTCTATTACATTCTGATATACAGTTAGTACTCCGAACTAAATTTTTTAGGACCTTCATAAAGGGATATACGCAAAAGATGTGGAATTTAAATTAAGTAAAATGGTATTTGATGTACACTACTGGCCATTAAAATTGCTACACCAAGAAGAAATGCAGATGACAAACGGGTATTCATCGGACAAATATATTATACTGGAACTGACATTTTATTACATTTTCACTCAATTTGGGTGCATAGGTCCTGGGAAATCAGTACCTACAAAAACCACCTCTGGACGTAATAATGGCCTTGATATGCCTGAGCATTGACTCAAACAGAGCTAGGATGGCGAGTACAGGTACAGGTGCCCATGCAGCTTCAACACGATACCATAGTTCATCAAGAGTAGTGACTACCGTATTGTGACGAGCCAGTTTCTCGGCCACCATTGACCAGACATTTTCAATTGGTGAGAGATCTGGAGAATGTGCTGGCCAGGTCAGCAGTCGAACATTTTCTGTATCGAGAAAGGCCCGTACAGGACCTGCAACATACGGTCGTGCATTATCCTGCTGAAATGTAGAGTTTCGCAGCGAATGCGTTGGTTTACTCTCACTATAGTCCGATGTGAGAATGCCTCACTACCTGGATTGGAATCATTCACCGACCGAGATGTCATCGCTTACAAGATGTGGAATAGATGCTAAGACCCTATCGAGACCTAGTTACGTATGGCACCCCATACCCCCGCCGGGTGGTACGCCAGTATGGCGATGGCGAATACAAGCTTCCAATGTGCGTTCACCACGATGTCGCCAAACACGGATGCGACCATCATGATGCTGTAAACAGAAACTGGATTCATCCGAAAAAAAATGACGTTTTGCCATTCGTGCACCCCGGTTCGTCGTTGAGTACACCATCGCAGGCGCACCTGTCTGTGGCGCAGCGTCAAGGGTAACCGCAGCCATGGTCTCCGAGCTGATACTCCATGCTGCTGCAAACGTCGTCGAAATGTTCGTGCAGATGGTTGTTGTCTTGCAAACGTCCCCATCTGTTGACTCAGGGATCGAGACGTGGCTGCACGACCCGTTACAGCCATGCGGATAAGACGCCTGTCATCTCAACTGCTAGTTATACGAGGTCGTTGGGATCCAGCAGGGCGTTCCGTATTACCCTCCTGCTCCCACCGATTCCATATTCTGCTAACAGTCGTTGGATCTGGACCAACGCGAGCAGCAATGTCGCAATACGATAAACCGCAATCGCGATAGGCTACAATCCGACCTTTATCAAAGTCGGAAACGTGATGGTACGCATTTCTCATCCTTACACGAGGCATCACAACAACGTTTCACCAGGCAACGCCGGTCAACTTCTGTTTGTGTATGAGAAATCGGTGGGATATTTTCCTCATGTCAGCAGGTTCAAAAATGATTCAAATGGCTCTGAGCACTATGGGACTCAACTTCTGAGGTCGTTAGTCCCCTAGAACTTAGAACTACTTAAACCTAACTAACCTAAGGACATCACACACATCCATTCCCGAGGCAGGATTCGAACCTGCGACCGTAGCGGTCTCTCGGTTCCAGACTGCAGCGCCTAGAACCGCTCGGCCACTCAGGTCAGCAGGTTGTTGGTGTCGCCACCGGGGCCAACCTCTGAAAAGCTAATCATTTGCATATCGCAGCATCTTCTTCCTGTCGGTTAAATGTCGCGTCTTTATCACGTCATCTTCGTGGTGTAGCAATTTTACTGGCCGGTAGCGTATCATTTTAAAACCCTACCACTGAAAGTTGCTCTCTATAATGCATCAAAGAATGTGGAATCTGGGCGTTCAATAGTCGCGAGTAATTTGAAATCGATTGAATGAGGGCGTGCTTCGAAATAATGTCTCCCAATGGTTTATTTTGTTCTCGAAATTGGTCGACGAATTACTTGTTATGTATATCACTTGGTCGACTTAGGGACGCAAGGTGAAACCCTCGGCCGCTAGAGAACTCCGAATTGTAAAGTGCAACAATGCGGTGTGTACGTAACTGTCGATGCGTGAGAGGTTTCTCCTATTGAAATCCGTAGAAGAAGGATAACTGTGTTCGGTGATGATTGTATCGACATCATGTGCGACATTTGGTTATGCTGAATTAGCTCTTCCAACGATCGTATATTTTTCTATTTCGGAAGCATTTTTCCTGCTACTATCTCTCATTGGCTCCTCTGTACTTACTGTTTATTTTATCCCTGAGTGACTTATACTGCTCTATTGTTTTTCCCTGAAGTGACGTTACGCACCTGAAACAAATCAACAAGAGCACGACTAACTACCCACCAGAGTCCGCTACGCCTCCCAGCCGCTCCTGGTGCAGACTTACGCCTACCAGTATTCCACACATTGGCTGCCGATATTCCTTGCCTCCGTCTTCAGCAAAACATGAGTACATTCTGAGCTACCGCCATCATCACGAGACCACCACCGGAAATAGCTTTGGGGATCCCATAGAGATAAAAAATTAATCAATGTTCGTCGCAGCGCCGCAGGAAGAACAAATCCCTGTTGCCCAAAAATTGCCACAATTCGTCAGTAACTGTGAGACATGGATGAGGAGTCCACCTCTCCTGCTTTCTTGCAGCTGGTTGTGGATTCACAACGAGAAGAAGTTTAAAAGGGTATGATATCTCGCCACTTTATGGATATGGAGATAAGCTCATAGAGTGGCGGTGATACTATCTATGTGACACGTATTGTTGCTTCCTGCTGCCGCCACTCCAGATTCGGTGCTTCCTGAATCGACAGTTCTTAACTTAGGACTACATATCATCGGTGTATCATAGCAGCTTAAACCACTTAATAAAGCAAGCCTCTGCTCCCGATAGCATACCAGTCTAGCTCTGTTCAGAGAACGCTAATACAGTAGCTTCCATATGTTGCGATCATCTACAACCGATAGCTCGCTGAAAGATTCGTACCTAATGACCGGGAAGTTGCACAAGTCACACCAACAACCAAGAAAGGAAACAGGAATAATCCACTGAATTATAAACCCATATGGTTAACGTTATTAGGAGCAGGATTTTTGAACATATACTGTTTTAGAACATTGTGAGTTCACTCGAAGAAAACGATTTTTTTCAGAAAAACCAACACGGATTTAGAACATATATTTCTTGTGAAACACAGCTATCTCTTTATTATCACGAAGTAATGAGTGCTAGTAATAGGGGATGTCAATTTGATCGATATCTTTCGATTGCCACGAGGCTTTTGACAGCATGCCTCACAAGAGACTTCTATCCAAAATGCGTGGCAACGAAACATTGTCTCAATTGGGCGACTGGATTCGTGATTTCCTGTTGGAAAGATCGCAGCTGATAGTAACTCAGGGAATGTCATCGAATAAAGCAGAAGTAATATCTGGCGTTCCCCAAGGAAGTACTATAGGTTCTCAGCTGTTCCTGATCTGCATAAACGATTTAGGAGACAATCCGAGTAGCACTCTTACATTGTTTGCAGATCTGGCTCTCAATTACAGTCTTTTAAAGGCATAAGATTTTGAAATCAAAGTGGAAAACGATTGAGACAAGAAGTCTGCATGGTACGAAAAGTGACGATTGACTCTAAATGATGAAAATTGTGGAGTCATGAGTATTAATTTCGGTTAAACTACAAATCACACAAATCTAAAGGCTGTAAATTCAAGTAAATGCTAAGGAATAAAAATACGAATAACTTAAGTTGTAAGAACCACGTAGATAATGACGTGGGTAAAACAAACCTCTACGATTTACTGGGAAAACACAGAGAAAATGCTACAGGGCTACTAAAGAGACTTCCTATACTACCGTTCTAAGCCGTCTTCTGGAGTATTTCTGTTCGGTGTGGGATCTTCATCAGATAGGACCGACGGAGGACATCTCAAAGTTCAAAGAAAGGGCAGCACGGTTTGTACTATCACGAAGCAGGGGTGAGAAAGCCATGGATATAATAGGGGAATTGGTGTATCAATCATTAAAGAAAATGCTGGATATGTTCATGAAATTTCAGTCACGAACTTTCTCCTCAGAGTATGAAAATATTTTGTAGGCGTCAGCCTACATAGGAGGAGACGATCATCATAATAAAACAGGAGAAACCAGAGCTCGCACTGAAAGATGTAAGAGCTTGTTTATCTCGCACGCTCTTTGAGAATGGAACGATAGAGAAATAATTTGAAGGTGGTTCGATGAACACTCAGTCACGCACTTAGTTATAAAATGCAGAGAAATCATTCACTAATGGGACTGTTACCTCGCTATCTGGACTTAGACTTTGATTTAGAACTCCGTTTGTGTCAGTTCTTGGTCACGACCACTGATGATTTGGTCATTAGTCGTGATTTGAGACCATATTAATTGAATTCGTTTCTCTCACATGTAATGGTTTCAGACATTGATTTACTATCGATTTTGGTTTGCAAACGACAAGCCCCTAAGTTTTCTGCCCTGATGTGCCTGGTATACGGTATGTTCATTTTGAAATACTTCGGAAACCACGTATCGAATCAAATAAAGTTATGATTGAAACTTCCTGGCAGATTAAAACTGTGTGCCCGACCGAGACTCGAACTCGGGACCTTTACCATTCTCCGGCAAGTGCTCTACCATAAGAGCTACCGAAGCACGACTCACGCCTGGTACTCACAGCTTTACTTCTGCCAGTATCTCGTCTCCTACCTTCCAAACTCTACAGAAGCTCTCCTGCGAACCTTGCAGAACTAGCACCCCTGAAAGAAATAATATACCGGTGACATGGCTTAGCCACAGCCTGG
Organism: Schistocerca nitens; assembly: GCF_023898315.1. Taxonomy (NCBI): domain Eukaryota; kingdom Metazoa; phylum Arthropoda; class Insecta; order Orthoptera; family Acrididae; genus Schistocerca; species Schistocerca nitens. The sequence continues at coordinate 781,867,757 of NC_064617.1, forward strand.
GGGATGTTTCCAGAATGAGATTTTCACTCTGCAGCGGAGTGTGCGCTGATATTAAACTTCCTGGCAGATTAAAACTGTGTGCCCGACCGAGACTCGAACTCGGAACCTTTGCCTTTCGCGGGCAAGTGTTCTACCATTTAAGCTACCCTAGCACGACTCACGCCCGCTACTCACAGCTTTACTTCTGCCAGTATCTCGTCTGCTACCTTTCAAACTTTACAGAAGCTCTCCTGCGAAACTTGCAGAACTAGCACTCTTGAAAGAAAGGATATAGTGGAGACATGGCTTAGCCACAGCCTCGGGGTTAAATCCAGAATGAGATTTTCACTCTGCAGCGGAGTGTGCGCTAATATGAAACTTCCTGGCAGATTAAAACTGTGTGGCCGACCGAGACTCAAACTCGGGAACTTTGCCTTTCGCGGGCAAGTGCTCTACCATCTGAGCTACCGAAGCACGTCTCGCGCCCGGTACTCACAGCTGTCCTTCTGCCAGTATCTCGTCTCCTACCTTCCAAACTTTCCAAAGGTTCGCAGGAGAGGATCTGTAAAATTTGGAAGGCAGGAGACGCGATACTGGCAGAGGTAAGGCTGTGAGTACCGGGCGTGAGTCGTGCTTCGGTAGCGCAGATGGTAGAGCACTTGCCGGCGAAAGGCAAAGGTCCCGAGTTCGAGTCTCGGTCGGGCACACAGTTTTAATCTGCCAGGAAGTTTCATATCAGCGCACACTCCGCTGCAGAGTGAAAATCTCATTCTGGAAACATCCCCCAGGCTGTGGCTAAGCCATGTCTCCGCTATATCCTTTCTTTCAGGAGTGCTAGTTCTGCAAGTTTCGCAGGGGAACTTCTGTAAAGTTTGGAAGGTAGGAGACGAGATACTGGCAGAAGTAAAGCTGTGAGTACCGGGCGTGAGTCGTGCTTCGGTAGCTCAGATGGTAGAGCACTTGTCGGCGAAAGGCAAAGGTCCCGAGTTCGAGTCTCGGTCGGGCACAAAGTTTTAATCTGCCAGGGGGTGTCATATCAGCACACACTCCGCTGCAGAGTGAAAGTCTCATTTTGGAAACATCCCCCAGCCTGTGGCTAAGCCATGTCTCCGCTATATCTTTTCTTTCAGGAGTGCTAGTTCTGGAAGTTTCGCAGGAGAGCTTCTGTAAAGTTTGGAAGGTAGGAGACGAGATACTGGCAGAAGTAAAGCTGTGAGTACCGGGCGTGAGTCGTGCTTCTTTAGCTCAAATGGTAGGACACTTGCCCGCGAAAGGCAAAGGTCCCGAGATCGTGTCTCGGTCGGGCACACAGTTTTAATCTGCCAGGAAGTTTCATATCAGCGCACACTCCGCTGCAGAGTGAAAATCTCATTCTGGAAAGTTATGATTACAATTTGTTTGTGTCGGTGGGGGACATCGAACGATAACACACTCGACCCGACACCTAACCGCGCTTGGGTAGCGAGGAGTAACTTTGAAATCTTCAATGGGAATCCTCGCTGTTGATTACAGATTACGATTCTACGACAAAATCTACATACGTTATGTCTGAAGCAATTTCTTCACTACGCCACAGGTGGCGCTGTCATCTGAGGAATAGAAATGGGTACGCATACGTAACTTCCGACGTGCTACTGAATGGCCCTTGAATATCTTTTGGTACGTCGGACCACCACCTCCATGCTGCAAGGGTAGAACTGGCCAGTATTCCATAAATTATAATTGGATATCTCATTCGAATCGTTGTATTCCGTCGACATATCGAACAGGGTATTACACAATGCGCCTCCGCTTTCGTGTAGCGAACTACAAACTATCGCGACAGGCAATACACTGCAACCAGATGTCACGTATCATGCAAACGTAGAGCAGATAGTGGCTTTATAAACATTAAAATACTTGAGAGGAACAGACGGCCAAGTGTATGATGAATGTTGCAACGATGAATGATAAAATTGAAATGATCCTGATTTCCCGAGAAGGTACGAGAAATATTGAGGCTGCTGTTGCCTTGTATGCTGAGCATTTCTCAGAGGAAGCTGGCACTTGATCTTTCTGTACAAAAATGTGAACCCATTTATGTCTGATGGCAGCTTACAGACCGGCAAAAGAAAACGAATCCATCGTGTTAGAGGAGAAGCTAGGGAGACAGCTGTACTAGCGGCAGTGCACGACAACCCACGGATAATCATCTGGCAATTACACCGCGATTCAGATATGTCCATAGACAGTATTGTCACCATACTGCATCCTCTGAAGTATCACCCGTAACACGTGTCGCTTCATCAAGAAATTCATGGCCCCAAATTCCATAATTAAGTAGTGTTTTGTAAATGAACAGGTCAACAAATGAAAACGACCTCCACTTTCTTTACCGAGGTACTATTTTGTGATGAGTCTACATTCAGCAACTATGGTATCGTTAACCAACATAACATGCATCAATGGACTGTTGACAATCTCCATTGGTTACGGCAAGTTGATCACCAACGTCCTTGGTCAGTTACCGTATGGTGTGGCACAATAAGGAACAAACTCGTTGGTCCGTATATTGTCGATAGCAAATTTCGGATGTTTTCTAACGGGAACTACAGGTAATGTAGCAGGACGTTGCCCTGGTTGTTTCACAATTTATGTGGTTTCAGCAAGACGGTTGCCCAGCGCATTACACTATTGAAGCACGTGAGGTCTTAGAGCGTGTTTACACTGGTTGGTGGATCGGCAGAGATGGACCAATTAATTGGCCCGCAAGGTCGCCGGATTTGGCGTCGCCGCATTTCTTTCTGTGGGGATATTGAAAAGATATGGTCTACCAGCAAGGCCATGAAGACATGTAGACCGCATCTGAAACTCTGTGTTGGCATTCCTGCAGATATGTCGCCGTCCTTTGTAAGATCATTAGAAAAGAGGATCAGTGAAAGTACAGAAGTTGCTGATACTACGTTTGAATACTTACCCTAATTGTAAAAGCAGAGCAGCGTTCGCCTCGAGACCCAACACCATATGTCTTACGAGTACACGTTGCGAATGGGGTTTCGATTAGAAGTTGTGAAATAATGACCTATCCCACCCCACAGCACTGAGATGGGATCCCATGTGCCATTGGACATTCAAAGGCCATTCAGTAGCATGTCGTCAATTACGATTGTATACCAATTCCAAATCCCCCGACTACAGCACCGTCACTTGCGAAACTAAGAAAATGCTTCAAACAAAACATATGTAGATTTTGCCTAAGAATCGTAATTTGCAAAACAGAACGGGGATTATCACTGAAGATTTCAAACGCCTGCCTCCACCAAAGCAATTATTTTGTGGGGGTGGGGGGCTGGGAGGGGTGGGAGAAGAATCGAGTGTGGTATCAGTGGATGTCCCCCTCCGAGACAAACTAAGTGGAACTATAACTGTCTTTGATCCGATGTGTAGTTTTCGAGATACATCAATGTCTTCAGGAAAAATGAACTCCCTGTATATCAGGATACAACACATAATTTATCATTGGAATAATCCATGTAGCACAATTTTTATATGTCGCTAATATCACGTCCATTCCGAAAACCAAACCTGTATTGAATAGAGATCTACTTAATTGTCATAATGTCCAGTCAATATCTTGGTACAGCTATTCACGGACAAGCCTAGAGAAAATCGTCCGCCGCCTCCACCAAATCACACCAACTGGCCAGGATGAAATAAAAGCCCACATGGGCTCTTTTTGACGCCAGGCCAGCTTCTAAGGACCCTATTAATAAAATACACCGCTCTACAATCGGTTTATTCTATGAGTTTGCTAGAATGCTACCAGCAACGTGAGGTAACACTTTAGTTATAAACTTCACATTATCTATCATGATTTATGTCTTTCTACCTACCATTTTGTTTGCACATTCTGTATTTTAAGCTCTGTTTTTATTTGTATCCAATGACGCTTTTAAAAAGTGTTATGATCAGCATGTAATATATTTTGGTGTTACATGCATTTCTCCTGTTAAATACAAAGTCTTTGACATTTGTTTTTATGAATGATTTTGTGACTTTCTTCGTAAATGTCACAACACGGACCATACTCCCCTTTAACTTTCCCATCTCTATTTTACAGTTATGTGCGTCCCCTAACTTACGTAAGTCGAAAATGCTTCTGCTCCACCTGATGATACAGTTTATCTCACTGTCTTAAGTTTAATTCCGAAGCAGATGGCACGTTGTGATCATAAATCTCACATGTTACTCTGTAACAAGCTAATTCATTTCTTCTCGGAAGTAGAAATTGCAAAAGAAAATGGTATTTAGTCATAAATTCCAGTTTGAAATATCTGAAATAACATTAAAAATATTAAAAAGCAGGAGTATATGTTCTCATTTGAAACAGACATAACATTGCGCTCGCGCAGTGTTTGGTACTTTCTGGTAAGAAAATAAACAAAGGTTATTTCCATCACATGCTTTTAATTGCTCGTACCCTACAATAATGTTCGGTTTTTATCGTGTGAGTAACACCCATTAAATTTGGAAGAACACTGTGTGAGGGTGAACCTGAAATTTCTTGCATATATGGCCTACCTTTTACCAATTTTGCGTCTTCTATTTACATTTTCTCCGTTGTGGGTTTATAATGTGGTCAGTTCTGTCCTTCCTAACTGCTCCTGGCAGTCTGTTTCCTCCGGGCCTCCAAGGTTAATATTTTTTATCCGAAACTGATGGTTTCCTTACAGTTCAAATTCATCTTCACTTTTCAATAGAGATAATAGAACCTTGGATGTGAAATCAGTTATACTGACAGTAGAACCTGTTACAAGTTGGTACATTTTCCAGGCCCTGACAATAGCATTGTCAGTTCCATTGACAGGTAATAACCACTACCAATTCGTAGCTATAGTTCCAATTGTGTTGTTCGATATGGCATTGTCCTGCAAGTCCACGCTTCCCAATCCTTGATTGTGATTCTGCATAATATTTTGTTGATGTATTATGAGTGTTTCTTTTCATTTAAATTCATTATTGCCTCAAGGGTGCCGAAGTCGATAACAACTTTCACAACAGAAATGTTATTCCACCGTGCAGTGAATACTTTTGTTGAGACTATCGAAACTATAACCAAGGTTCCTTTTCGTTCTTTCGCTAAGGCTTTTGTTGGCTATAATTGGCAGGACGGTACTTCATTTTTTCTCAGTCGCCCAGGTGCAAGGAATTTCCATTCTGACAACAAAGTAATAAGGTAACGGCTTGTAAAGGTGGCATGAAGAAATATGATTTTCAGGATCAAGCGTAACTTCCTGCGACTTTGTAACAGCCATTTCACTTCGACCCAGAATTTCATTAGTCTTTTGTAAGGCTCTAGCGTAAACTGAAACTGATACACATATCCCCAGGTGAAGCGGCATACCACAATTTCAATCCAAACCCTCTTATGAACTTCTTATCCGAATGAGGTTAAACATATGGCACCATCCCTTCATCAATCTATATCTTATGGGATAACACAAAAAACTACATGAACAGTTTATTTAGTTTATTTGCAGATGGTCTTAGCTTCGAAAACCTATAAGGGTCGTCCAACCCTTCGTGTCAGAAATATCAATAGTGTTACGGTATATAGATAATTTTCACTTCTGGACCGTCTGACAGCAACTGAATAAAACACAATTTTAGTGCCATACGCGTTTCGCCTTTATTTTCTGCAAGGCATCATCAGTGGCAGGTTGCGTAGACAGTTTCTTACATATTACGCTCCTGTTGCATTTTTGGTGTTGTTCTTCTTCCTATGAGCGCCGATTTGCTGTTTTTTCCGCATTCCACAGCACTATGCACTGAACGCTTGTTTTTATGCAATGTTTTGGTTTCTGTTGCCGACTTTTTTTTTTTTTTGACAGTCGGCAACAGAAACCAAAACATTGCATAAAAACAAGCGTTCAGTGCATAGTGCTGTGGAATGCGGAAAAAACAGCAAATCGGCGCTCATAGGAAGAAGAACAACACCAAAAATGCAACAGGAGCGTAATATGTAAGAAACTGTCTACGCAACCTGCCACTGATGATGCCTTGCAGAAAATAAAGGCGAAACGCGTATGGCACTAAAATTGTGTTTTATTCAGTTGCTGTCAGACGGTCCAGAAGTGAAAATTATCTATATACCGTAGTATTACGCGCAACTGAGGAGGACAGGACCACAAAAATTGAAGACATCAATAGTGTTCTATACATCATCAAATCTATTCCGTGATATTATTTTGCGTATGAAAGGGATCCCTTTGACTTCAAATACATTTTAGAATGTAAGGAGACCAATAACTTTTATCAGCTCAGTACGTCAAAGAAAGTTTGTGGTAAACTTTTACTTTGACCATACCTGATTGAAAACTCTTCCATTTCATCGAAAGTTCGTTTATCTAAGAAAATGCAAAGATTTGTAACGAACTCCAACACTCAACACGTCTAAGAATACAGTTTCCAGAAGTGGTGTAAGTTGGGGAACACATCGTTTTGTTGTATGTTTCTCATTCCGTTTCAGACTCGGTTCTTCGGAAGTATTTTGTATAGCTTGTTTACTCCTCTAAAGTAGTATGAATTTCAAATGTACCGACCACATATACTGGTTGTTCATAAACGCCGTCTTTGATACGTCTTTTTTCCAAATATTCATCAACAGTAAATTCTATTCCATGAGGGGTGATGACTGCATCAATGGCTTCTTCTTCCGATAATTTCTCAAGAACAGCTATAATTTACTCAGATTTTTGTAATCTTTATGTGTATAGAAGCAATTGCTACGTTCTACATCCGAAAAATAGGGAAAAATAATGTATTCTAAAATGTAGAATAGTTTTTACGAGAAACTAAATACCATCGGAAGTACGAATGTCTTAATAGAATATTATAATATAATCTGCTTAAAAAGGAAGTCTGATGCTCCAAAAGTATTCGTGTTACATCACAAATACGGATATAATTACTAATCTTACAAAGCTTTTAAACTACAGAATACTTTGCTAGCATCAAAAATTCAAATCGAGTTCTTATCTTTGAATGCATAATTCATGACTTGTCACAGAACGTACTTGGGCTGGCAACACCCAAAGTTGCGTCAGTGAACCGATGTATAAATCTTTCATTGCTGTGTCTTAGGTCCATTATGTTAAAGGAAAAAGTTATATTCATGTATCCCACATATTCAAAGTGATTCTCAATAATGTTTATAAACCACCAAAGGGACGTAGACGAGATGAACCAAGTAAGACACACTGGGCCACAAATGTCGGACAGTATCCAAAACGTGGATAATATATGTTGAACATTACACATCACACATCGAGAGATTGAACGCTTGCACACAAGCAAACAGTGCCAATTTCGAACACTTTTCTTTTTAAATTCGATGTGTTGTAAACGTGTTGTCCTCGCTGTAACCAAGAAAAAGCTCTTTTCATTTTGCGTTTCTTTCGTTTTGTCCCTTTTGTTTTCTACTTATAGACATTATATAGCAGAGAATACGTAGATCATTCGTAAGTAAAGACGCAGTTCAGGTGCTTATACACATCTGCTTGTAAAAACAGACATAATGTCTTATGGGATAACAGCAATCAGTGATTTTATAATGTTACTTAAAATCCTTCTTGATTGCAAAATTTTTTATTATTCATATGACCGGTTTCGGTTCATTCAGAACCATCTTCAGATCTGATATATCAGTTACAGGAGTAACCCGTCCAAATCCAGCAACTTTCACATGCTACGTCACATAGCATGTGAAAGTTGCTGGATTTGGACGGGTTACTCCTGTAACTGAAATATCAGATCTGAAGATGGTTCTGAATGAACCGAAACCGGTCATATGAATAATAAAAAAATTTGCAATCAAGACGAATTTTAAGTAACATCTGCTTGTGACGCAATACTGTACTCTGCAATAAACCGGGGAAGAAAGCGAGTCTGGTAAACAGAATAATAAATCTTACCTGAATGTAAACACAAAATTGGTTAATACAATGCAAAAAATTACTGTCTACCAAATGCAACACCCGAACCTTGAGTCACACGCCCTAAAGTCGCACACATAGACCCAGAGCCACACAGATGTCAACACTGGTCTTGGTTTTGAATGCTCAAGTGCGACTGACTGATAGGCTCATTAGCGAGGATCATCTATTGGTGAAGTCATGTGTTCTACATCTATCAAATGGTTCAAATGGCTCTGAGCACTATGGGACTCAACATCTGAGGTCATCAGTCCCCTAGAACTTAGAACTACTTAAACCTAACTAACCTAAGGATATCACACACATCCATGCCCTAGGCATGATTCGAAACTGCGACCGTAGCGGTCGCGCGGTACCAGACTGAAGCGCCTAGAACCGCTCGACCACTTTTGGGGTATTTACCGAAATTTGGAGTCCTGTGTGTCTGATATTACTTGTCTCAGCTTCATCTAAGTCACTTTTAAAAGTTAATCAGTTGAACTGAACCAGTTGAAAGAAGTGAATTTTAACATTTGAAATAAGTAATTGAAAAATAATAAAAACTTGTTTTCAGTAATTTAGTTTTTAAGAATTGTTAGTTTAATTGTGAAATATAGTCTCATTGATAGAGGTTAAAATGCTTTTTAACCCATGCATGGCAAGTGTTATATGATAAGTTCATTTTGATTAATTTTGTGAAAATAAACTTAGTATTGCGTGTACGAAACACTAACACCGGTAAGTAATGGGTTAGTGGTTAAGTTTCCATCAATATGAATACTCCTCTTTGTTTAATACTCTACATCAACTATTTGCATTCTGTCTTTCCTAATCCTTGGTTCTCGTGTAAATTTCTGTGCTCAAGAAAACTTCAGATAAGACATTTATGACTATTAGATAGTGTGTTGAAAGGAAAAGGTTTCGGTTCATGAAGATTATGAAATCTATTAAAGAACATTATAATCTGGCAAGACACGGGAGTGGTGTTCTGACGAACCTACCTTGATGCAAATTACAGAAACGCTGATTTGTATAAATTCCACTAGATACTGCTGCATCATGCAACAAGCAGAATGGAAGAAAGTACTTCTTCCGTCCGACAGTTTAAACCTGATCTTGCACGGGTGACTCGCAGAACAACATACAGGTGGATGTTAAATAAGAACGTCTTTATGGTGCACGAACCATTTCCCTCTTGCTTTAATCAGTCATGAAACCTGTAGATGAGTACTCGTCTGAAACACGGACCGGCCTTATCTACGTGAGAGCACTCACCGGCCGTCGGTAGTTCTTTTCATCAGGCGCCTAATTCCACTTGATGAAGCTCCCAGCTTCTCTGCAGCAGGTGTGCAACCCAGCTCGGACGTGCCCCTTTCTTTACAGCGCCGCTTTCATTCATCAACCGTATGAATAGCGCTCTAGTCGATGGTATTTCTATTTGCAAGCCTTTTTGTCTGAAAGGGAACTCTAATGTTCTAACGAATCTTATCGTTGCGTATCGACAATATCACTTTAAGAGAAGAGCACCTAAATTTAGATTCGAGTTAAACTCTCGGGGAGCAAAGTCAGGAATTAACGAATAGGTTGTGGAAACATTTCACTAACAGAAAACAAGTCGTTCTATAATTTTAAGTATTACGCACGTGTCCGCTTCGTCCTCACAAAATGTATATGTACTGTTTTACTGTCATACCTAGCACTCATTTTCCTTCAGCATTATAACTAATCATTTCTCTTGGTGTCATCCCTTACACACTTGTGCAACCATATAATCACCTCATCTCTGCAACCTGTATAATCACTTTCTTTAATTTTATAGTTAAATTACCTGTCTGATGCATCATATTCTGTTAGAAATTGCACAGCTTTCCGTCCACATCTTTCTCATAATCAAAGCTCGTGTCACACATCAAATACTGAAAATGTGGAAAAATTTTTATTATATTATTAACTAGCTGTTACCCAGGACTTCGCTCGCACATCTGTAGCTTGTTGTGATGATAGCGGTGAAACAGGAAACTAGTAATTTATTTTCACCTGAGAATTTGTTTTTAAGGCATTACTAACCCATTACGTTTGAATACTGTACTTGGGTTTACCGTCGGATCTTATAATTGGATCTTCACAATATTTCATCTTGAAAACTAGCAGGTCTCGCCGGGAAGTGGAACAAATCTCCTTAAAACTTCAGTACCAGCACCCATGAGTAAAGACTGGATTAGCACTCTCACGGAGTAATCTATAAACACTCTGAATCGCCAAGCTCCACTCAAGCGTCGTCTGCATCCCACTCACTAATATTTTAAAACATTAATGATATTTAAGAAGGTAATACAACTACCGAACCTTAGAAGAGAGATCGAAAGGTTATTTCAGATAGTGAAATGATTGATAAACTTGCAGAAGTTAAGAAAGCAGACAAATTATTATCGAAACAAAGAGGCGACTAATTACTGGACAACTACTCAGTTTAAGAGAACTTTGTATCATTATGAGAAAACTAACTTTGCTTAGTTATATTATTAATGATAACTTACAAAAAATTGGTAGAAAGTTCATATCAAAATGAATAACGCAAAAACCAATGAACTGCTAGACAAATGTTTAAATTGTGATTGTATTATCCAAACTAAATCAAATATGAAGTAGGATATCACAAAATATGTATTATGAACCACGCAACGAATGCCTGTTTCAAAGAATCGAGCTGTGCAATGATATCATATAAACTGTAGAGTTTCGAAAATTATTAAATGGCGTTAAACTGACGAAGAAAGAAAACATATAATTTGATAATTTGTAAGAGCAGACAGCTATTTGACTGTGTATTACAGTTTTTATCTTCTGGACTATCTAGACTTCGACTTTTATGCCATTATCACGCCAATACTAAAATTTGTTAGGATATTATTAAGCCATACCTGTTAAGCAGTCCAAAGCAAAGAGAGTTCAGAAGATTAATGTAACAACACACAGTGAGATGATGGTTTACCTTTCAAAAAGAATTGAATGGCTGTGGTTCAACCCCACCGAAAACTTTTTAAATATTTATAGTTCGGTGCAATGCCAATTTTATAATATTTGTGTATCCAAAAATATCAGCAGCCCTCTTATGTCTGCCTGTTCGGTTAAGCATACCGCGTAATGTGCTTCCCCCCCCCCCTCCTCCGCAACTGCACTGACGCACGACGAAGACGACAAACATGCAGCATCAACGTAGAGCGGCGTTTGTGAAGCAGTGCCTCTTGAAATGTGGTGCTACAGATGAATGCTGAAGGTAACATTGAGTAAATATTACAGCGTTACTGAAACCAAGTGCGATCGGCAAGAACATTGTGACAAGCGACGTATTATATAAATCTATAGAGGCGATAGCAGTACCATCTGGCGAGGAATGACTGCTAGTTAGATACATACACGGAGCTCGTAGTATCAGCGTGTTGTCCGTGCGTAGTATGAGGAAGGCGAGCGATCTATCTGAGTTTCACCGAGGGCAGATTGTGGTGGCACGGCACAAGAATTTCGGAAACAGCACGACTTTTTGTCAGGTATTCGAGGAGTCAGCACGTGACGAAACCGAGGTGAAACCACAGCCAGACGTGCGGGGTTGGGCGTGCACCCCTTATTATCGAAGTCGGACGTCTTAGGCTAGGCTGAGTGGTAAAACAGGACAGGTGGCGAACTGTAGCGGAACTAACATCAGACAGTAATGCTGGATAGAGTACAAGCACGTCTGAGCACACAGTGCACCGAGCACTAACAACAGTGTGCTTCCGCAGTCGACGACTCATGCATGTTGAAATGTTAACACCAAGACATCGGCATCTACGACTGAAAGGGGCACGTGTCCATCGACGCTGAACGTCGGTGCAATGGCAGAGCGTTACATGGTCTGTGAATCCCGATACCTTATTTGCCATGCCTATGTGAGGGTAATAATACGTCGTCTTCCAGGGGAACAGCTCCTTGAAACCGGTACTGCGAATCGGAGAGAGGTTCGCGGCCGCTCCATTATGTTCTAGCGAACATTCAACTGGGTATGCATGGGTCCAGTGGGGCTCGTGCAAGGTACGATGTCGCCCAAGTTCTGTAGTACATAGGTTGCAGACCACTTACACCCAATCATGACGATCATGTTTCCCTAGTGCAGTGGCATTCTTCAATAACATAATACTCCATCTCACAAAGCCAGACGTGTGTGGAGCGCTTCGAGGAGGACAGTGGCGTGTTCTACTTGATGTGCTGGCCCCTCAACTCACCAGGTCTGAAACCGATCCCAAACATCTGGAACGTGATTGAACGCCAGAGCACATCGCCCTCCTCTCCGGAATTAACGGGAAGTAGGTGACTTGTGTATCCAGATGTGGTGCCAACTCCTTACAGCGACATGTCAAGGACTCATTGCTTCCATGCCACGAAGCATCGCCACTGCTACCCGTGTCAAAAGTGGACATACCGGCTATTAAGTAGGTGATCATAACTTTCTGGCTGATCAGTGTAAATTTATGACAACACTTAAGTATGAGGAACTAGGCGAGAGGAAAAATCCTGGGACATCAGATAATAGTCTCTTATCCACTGATACTACGGAGACATCGTTATCCTAACTGCAATGGCTATACTCGTCGTACATACTTACGTAACACAGCACCGAGCGAGGTGGCTCAGTGGTTAGCACATTAAACTCTCGTTCCTGAGGACGACGGATCAAACCCGCCTTCGGCCATCCTGATTTGGGTTTTCCGTGATTTCCTTAAATTGCTTGAGGCAAACTCCGGGATGGTTCCTTACAAAGGACACGTTTGACTTCCTTCTCCATCCATCCCTAATTGGATGGAACCGATGACCTTGCTGTTTGGTCCCCTCCGCAAAATCAGCCAACCAACCGACCAACCAACATTACACAGGTCATTCTCCTAAATTAAAACTGACTCGCTTTCTAATATTGGAGGCCGGCCGAAGTGGCCGTGCGGTTAAAGGCGCTGCAGTCTGGAACCGCAAGACCGCTACGGTCGCAGGTTCGAATCCTGCCTCGGGCATGGATGTTTGTGATATCCGTACGTTAGTTAGGTTTAACTAGTTCTAAGTTCTAGGGGACTAATGACCTCAGCAGTTGAGTCCCATAGTGCTCAGAGCCATCTGAACCATCATCTAATATTGGATGTGTATGTGAGATGGAGAGGGGGGGGGGAGGGGATTTTCGAGGGTCAGCAAGACTGAACCACAATAAACGGCTTCAAAGGGATGTAGAGGTTCAGTCGTTGTGCAGAAATGATCTGGCTTCCACAGGACAAACTGGCTTGGAGAGGGGATCACACCAGTCCTTGGACTGAAGACCAGAATAACAGCAACAACAACGAAGATGTAATCGATACAAAATTAGTGAGCTGTGCAACTTCAGAGATGTATATTTTATTTTTAAATTCAAAACGTGTTGCCTGGCCAGAGTATAATATTTACTATCCAGAAGAGAAGAGAATTTTCTGTGGATTATTTAATTTACTTATCTGTCCTACCAAAATCTTGGTCCTTCTCATTTGGCAGGTATTAACAAGGCAGACAAGCGAATAAAGAGACACTTAAATGTAAACGGCATCATCTGAAGGGTATTAATTATTTCACAGCAAAGAGAAGGAACTTAAATTTTTAAAACCGGTATTTATATAATTACTGTAGGAAACGGCCACGCCACCTAACTCCCCCCGAAAGTATGTTCCGAATATTATAGATCGCAGCTGTGAAGAACAGTCAGTAAGCGAGTGAGTTTGAGTGGAGGAGAATGACCTGGGTCACGTTCGTTGATTGGCTGATTTAGGGGAGGGGACCAAACAGCGAGGTCATCGGTCCAATTGGATTAGCGAAGGATGGGGAAAGAAGTCAGCTGTGCCCTTTCAAAATGACCATCTCGGCATCTGCCTCAAGTGATGTAGGGAAATCACGGAAAATGTAAATCAGAATGGCCGGACGCGGGTTTCAACCGTCACCCTCCCGAATGCTAGTCCAGTATGCAAACCAAAGCTGCACCCCGTTCGGTCGTGTGTCACGTAAATGGGTTCGGCAAATGCAGTCATTGAAGTTAGGACAACGATGTTTGCTTATCACCAGTCGATAGGAGAGTATAGTACGTAAGGCTCAATGGATATTGGATCCCAAAATGCGACAACAACAGTACTGGCTCGTGAGAAAGCACTACAAGAGATGGGAACTTAATTGCGTCGAAATATCAGCTCACTTTTATTCAGTTTGGACAACTGGGAAGCGTTACTTTTCATCGGAATATTATTGTCAAGAATTTGCAGACGTCCCAACCAATATTGAGCACATGAGCTCCGATGCTGAATACCGACTGACAAATAGTAGAATGATTTTCTCGGACCAGAGTACACATATGTCAACCAGGATGCCTGTTACTATGTTACATGGAAGGAGGAAGAAAGGAAGCTTTCAGATTAGTGTCCCAAACCAAGATACACTGTTACTCAAATGTTGATATGTACATTCCGTTCACTAGTAGTGACAGGAGCATAGAGCAATGTGCTTGGAGAGTGGTTGGATCAGGATTTCAGATAAGCGTTATTCGCACTATAAGGCAAATTTTATTTAAATCGCTCTGGACTGGGAACAAAATAAATGACAGTTTTATTAAATGCTAGCAAACGCCCAATTAATTGGCCTTTATAATGCTGCAAAAGGCGGCAGGACTCAAGTTCGGCATCAGTTCACAATACTGGGAGTGCCGATCTACAGGATCTGACCAAGTAGCGCAGTGACTGGCATTTCTAAAAGAAAATTAGAAATCCACTTAAGAAACACACGGTAACTTTTTCATAAAGCGAACGCGCCTTTCAAAATCTCCCTAAATTTCACATCGTATTTTCGCTAGCCAGAAATGTAACTGAATAACAATCAGGAAACAAATAAATATTTTAAGTCCCATAACTAAAGTAAGAAAAATAAACAATTTGCTTATGTGTTACGGAAATACTTCTTGCGTTTGAATAGCCGAATAACACAAATGCTTGAATAATTTCAATCCCACAAATGAAAAGAAGGAGAAATTGAAATACGCTGATATTTAATGGCGGTTCCCAACGACAACGAATCCTTAAATCATTAAAAAAATACCGAGTAAAACAATAATAGCTGTAGGCTCTTGAAGAGTTAAATGAAGTGCTGTTAAACCTGGTACAAAGGTAATACAGCTAGCCTGAAACTTGCGAGGATAGTGTTAATGTCAGGAGGTAAATCAAATAAATTTAAACAAAGCAGAGTGGCAAGTAAGACAAGTTACAAGAAATCACATCAGCAAAAGTGAGTGCTAAACGTACTCGCAATGCAAGGTCAGGATAGGTGTATCAAACTATTCTTCCCATCTACAACGGCACGCGAAAAGATAAACGATCAGTTTAAACCATAACACGAAACATTTAATCCTAATCCACAATTATAAAAACAGCGTAACGGGTGGATAACAGATAACATGAAAAATCGTCCACTACTTCCAAGTCTGTCTACGAGAAATGGATACCAAGTAACAGGTGACTCTACCAAATAAAAAACAGTACTCTATTCTGAAGCCAGTTTGTGTGGTAAGCGCGGCGGAATACTAATCAAAAAGAGCAAGGTTCGATTCCCGGGCGGATCGGAGGTTTTCTCCGCTCGCAGATTGACATTCCGGTGATGAGATGGCGCTATGTGCCGTCCAGAATATCAATAAAGTCAAAAGAAGGTAGTTTCAAGGCACAAGCTCACCGAGTGTAGTTATTTCGGTTGCATAGGGTCTGTCTGAAGTGGTCACTGGTACATTAGTCTTCCTGTCCCCTTGCCTCCCGCCCGCACGTATGCTCAGCCGGCGTTGTCGACGTCATGGACTCAGCCATGCCCTCCTCTGAAGACACCTGCTCAGGCTGCATGCCAGGAGTGGATAGAGCGCTGTATTTGACAGCGACTACCTTATCGCTTGACCGCCAGTTCAAAAATGGTTCAAATGGCTCTGAGCACTATGGGACTTAACTACTGAGGTCATCAGTCCCCTAGAACTGAGAACTACTTAAACCCACCTAACCTAAGGACATCACACACATCCATGCCCGAGGCAGGATTCGAACCTGCGACCGTAGCGGGCACGCGGTTCCAAACTGACGCGCTTAGAAACGCACGGCCACACCGGCCGGCTGACCGCCAGTCCGAGACAACAGTTTTCGAATCCATTGCGTCTGAAGATCCCTCGGAACTCGACGCGTATGCCCTGTTCGGCGCTACGCGCGAAACCGTTGCTTAGTGACAGTCAAAGAGTGTAGCCATGCACTATATCGATAGGAGCCGACGCCTCTCAAGTAGATTAGAATATTACGAGAATCAGGACTTTAGCCTCCTGATGGGCATTGAAATAAATCAGTGGTGAAGTTTGAAAATTTGTGCCTCACCGGGACACGAACCCAGATTCTCTTCTTCTCTAGAACGGCTGTCATAAACGCCTCGTCTATCCGGACAGACTACACGGTCGACCAAGACTGTTAACCTGTCACGCGCAAGTAGCTCACCCTTTCATTAGGCCCATTCACATAGTCCTGCAGGTCCTCGGACGATATGGTAAACTGAAATTATTTAAAACATCCTCGTTCATATACAAGTTGTCTCAAATATTTTAGGTCAAAGTGAAACAGGTGACGATGGGTACACAACTAACTGTAATGAGACAGGTAACCAACGGTTAGAAAAGCATATATCTTGTATTACGGACATACACATCATACATCGCATAACAACGACTTTTTTTTTTTTTTTTTTTTGAGTCAACAGCCTTCTAACTGATTCGCTACGACCTGCCACAAATTCATGTCCTGTGCCAACCTCTTCGTCGCTGGGTAGCATTTGCCACCTACGTCCTTAGTTATTTACTGGATATATTCCATTTCCAATATCTGTTTTCCGCTACAGCTTTTACCCTCCACAGTCCCCTCTAGTATAAAGGACGTTATTCCGTGATACCTTAATAGAGGTCCTACCATCCTGTTTCTTCTTCTTGTCTGTTTTCCATATTAACTATGTCATCAAAAAAATTAGGACGACTGGCTGAAAAGGACTTACAAGTTCGTGGCGCCATCCATCGGTAATGCTGGAATTGAATATTGTGTTCGCCCACCCTTAGCCCTGATGACAGCTTCCACTCTCGCAGGCATACGTTCAATCAGTTGCTGTAAGGTTTCTTTGGGAATGGCAGCCGATTATTTACGGTGTGCTGCACTGAAGACAGGTATCAATGTCGGTCATTGAGATCTGGCACGAAGTCGGCGTTCCAAAACATCCCAATGGTGTTCTATAGGACTCAGACCAAGACTCTGTGCAAGCCAGTCTATTATAGGAATGTTATTGTCGTGTAACCACACAACCACAGGCCGTACATTAAGGACAGGTGTTCGATCGCGTAGATAAGATGTAGTAGGCATCCCCGAATTGCTCTTCAACAGTGGGAAGCAAGAAGGTGCGTAAAAAATCAATAAAGGCCTGTGCTGTGATAGTACCACACACAACCACAAAGGGCGAAAGCCCCCCCCCCGAAAACCAAGACCACACCATACACCACTGCCTCCGAATTTTACTGTTGGCACTACACACGCTGGCGGATGACGTTCAAAGAGCATTCGTCAACCAACACCCTGCCATCCCATCGCCACATTGTGTACCGTGATTCGTCACTCCACACAACGTTTTTCCACTGTTCAGTCGTCGAATGTTTACACTACTTACACCATGGAGACGTCGTTTGGCATTTATCGGCCTGATGTGTGGCTTATGAGCAGCCGCTCGACCATGAAATCAAAGTTTTCTCACCTGTCACCTAACTGTCATAGCACTTGCAGAGGATCCTGATACAGTCTGGAATTTCTGTGTGATGGTATGGGTAGATGTCTGCCTATTACACACTACCACCCTCTTCAACAGTCGGCTGTCTCTCTCAGTCAACAGACGAGGTCGGCCTGTACGCTTTTGTGCTGTAAGTGTCCCTTCACGTTTCCACTTCACTATCACATCGGAAACTGTGGAGCTAGGGATGGTTAGGAGTGTGGAAATCTAACGTACGGACGTATGACACAAGTGATACGTTCGACGTCTGTGAGTTATGCGGAGCGCCCAATTCTTCTCTCACGATGCCTAATGACTACTGAGGTCGCTAATATGGAGTACCTTGCAGTATGTGGCAGTACAATGCACTCACGATGCCTAATGACTACTGAGGTCGCTAATATGGAGTACCTTGCTGTATGTGGCAGTACAATGCACCAATATGAAAAAGGTATATTTTTGGGGGAGTTCGGATACTTTTTATCACACAGTATATCACGTCTTCGCCAATTGTCCAGAGGACCTGCTCATTCCTTATCAGTCCACTTAAGTAGCTCATAGTAATTTTTCAAAGTGTCGGAAGTTTGACGCACTGTCTTAAAGATCCCTGGTGTCTGGAGGTTGGACCCCAGGAAGCAGGTCTTCCTGCGTTTCTAATCGATTTCATACATCAACGTCTTGACGTAACCCAAGAGAAAGAGTCCAGAGATGCGGGATCCGCTGATCTCACTGCCCTTGGGATAGGACATCTCCTTCCAGTTCGATGATAAGGGTACATCTTGTTCAGCCAGTTCGATGATGAGGGTACATCTTGTTCAGTTGCTCGCGGACATTAATATCGAAGTGGCCCGGTGCAACGTCACGTTGAAACTTTCTTGCGCGGAAAACAGTGGGAGAAATCTCCAAGAACTGTGGCAGCACGTCTCACAGGAACAGACGGAAATGCGGAAAATTAGGGCCTATTGGGTGATCTTGGACAATTCCCACCGACACCTTGACAGAGAATCGTTTCTGGTAGTCATCGATGGGGATGGTTCTAGCACGAGACATGGATATGGCGGCTGTTGAAAACACCATCACGTGCGAATTACGCCTTACCTGTGAACAATACAAACCATATGAAGTTCGGCACTTTGCACTGTAGTGGATAATCAGTTGTCAGAAGTGAACGCAGGGCTCAATACCTGTTGGTCCAAATGCTTGCGCACGTACTTATTGCTGGGTGGTCGGCCATACAATCCAGCTCCATTTAATCAAAGTTGGTGTTCGGAGATTCTTTGACGGAAACCTTGGCTCACTCTGTGGCCTGAACGACCCCACCTCTCGCATGTTTGTATCCGTGGAGAGAAACTTCTTGCAGTTAGGATGACGTATGTTGGGAAAGTGTTCTTTCTACATTCGTGTTGCCGCACAACCATTAAATGCATGTCTGCCGGCTCTCCTGACTAAGCATCATGCACTGTACACAGTAACACACCTCACCATCGACACATCATAATCTGCCTGATGCAATGATCAACTGACACCAACAGACGTTAATGAGCCAGTTCTAAGCCTGTTGTTTTCACGTGACACACATGCAGTGAGATAGGTTGTGACCAGTGCTTATGGGATATACACTGTTAATCACTCGCTGCCTGTTCCAGTGTACAACAGACACCTGGGATCTTTGAGAGAGCGAGGCAAAACTGCATGTGCCGTTGCAGTGCATGCACTTAGACTGCCGGTTGTCACTTTCAACATCTACTATGAGCTACGTTGTTATTATGCAGTGTACGCTGCACATGTCTATAAATCAGTAAATATGCATTTCTGATGATTGGTTTCCTGTCTCTATACAGTCAGCTGCGGACCCACGATTAGCTGTTTCAGTTTGACACAAGAGGTTTGAGACACCCCGTATGTAATGAAATGTGGTGTCTGATCCATCGGACATGTTCGAGGGAACAGTCACCACATTTTACCATATCAGGTAGACTGATTAAAATAAGTGGTGTGTTTACACAATTATGTGTTTAGTCCTGTAAGGTAGGCCCAGTGTGTAAGGCAGGTAAGTCCATGTATTTGATGATGTTGAGACAACGTGCTCATAGACCCTCACTTAAATGCACTTACATTGGCGTTGCGTGTTATACCACCAACCGGAGTCCTCCGAAACCTAGCTGCCTGTCGTTTAAAAAAATCACGAGCCCGTGATGTGCTCCCTTCATCACACAGGTAAAGAAGGGGAGAAACTTTTTCTCATTTGGGAAATGCTTTTACCGATGCGCTAATTAAAACAGGCACATCTTTTGACAGGAAACACAATTTACTTTTAAATCTACTGGCTTCCTAAAATAATAAAATGTACAAAGCTCATACTCATTTATATCAGCGCTTGATAACAAAAGTAGAGATGGGGAAATCACCTCCATCACAGCGGTCTTACACACTATCTTTCATCCTAATATCTCAACAATGGTTAGAGCACGTCAGAGCAGAACGTTATTCATCACGACCCAGCTGACCTCTACAGTTTTCCTACTACTGTCAGGAAGACACAGACATGAAACGATAATGCGTCAGAAGTCTACGTGTGACGTGAGAGAGGATGTGAAGGTGCATAGCCATCTCCAAAACTGAGGGATATCGTTACATAAGTTTTTGGAATAATTCGCCGACCCTGAAGGTGCCCTCACCGTAATACAACACAATGGAACACAGAAGAGTCTTTTACCTTCTCTGGAGATATTTTAGTATTCATCTCCACAATATGTGCCTCAGCTACAGTAAGTCGTGTTATCATGGAGCATGCATACATGCTTTCGTCGAGTGCACAGTGACAACGCCATCTACTGTAGAACCAGAAGGCGTGTCTAAGTGTAGATCCTGTTTAGTGAGAAGCAATTATTATTTTACGAGTGCCTAGGAAGCTTAAGATATTAATTCGTTCACGTTTCCAGATCTCCGTCTCAACAACTCTAAAAAGAACGCATGCGATATTATAAAGAACTTTCGCACTATTATCCGTCTTCTTCGCACATGAGCAAAAGTGTGTTCCCATTCTTGTAGGGAGGGGATGTCCTCTGGAGGAAATTGTAAAGTAACATAAGCAACCATCAGCTGCAGTCTTACTACAACACGTCTTGAACCTTCCTGATGCTTAACCTGACTACTAGAGATCTCGCCGTGTACAAGTTTTTGGCGAGATTACGCCGTAAATTCGACAATGATCGCTATCCGTACTTTTGCGCAAACGTACTTCTCTGGCGCATGATTCAAACTCACATTAGAGTCCCATCACTTTCACTTCTTTCATTAATTATTTAGCAGTTTTTACAAAAGCTAAGTAAGGCAGAATGAAGCATGTACTCAATCTCTATGTTAAGATGTATGTTTTGGCACAGGATTTCAGTGGGAGTGGAATTTGGCCGTTGGTTGAGCTGCATGGCTCCCTAACCAACTGTAATTTAATTTTATTTACTGTATGGAAAATACCTATATTACGCATAAGACAGTAAAAACCAGGACTTCACGTTCTCTTTGCCATATGACGTAACACCTGAAATAATAACATAAAAACTCAGAAAAACAAGCTTTTGTCCGTCAACAAGAAAAGGAGAAACGAAGGAGGCACACTGAATACCATACAATCATAAAATCTTAGCCTACTATACACAAATCATTCAATATAAATATTTCACCAAGCTAACATTAAATTTTTAATCCTACACCAAAACACAATATTCGGCAGGGTAGCTCAAGAACGCCCTCCTCCCCATAACCAAATACTTAAGCAAATTCAGACAGACCACAAAAACAACATACGCCATCTAAATGGACACAATAACCAAATGTACACTACTTAAGGAGACACATATGAAGACAATTGTGGTCACTAAAATACAGTTCCTTACATAATTCACTGCTTTACAACATTCAGGTCTACAGGGTATCACCATGTTTCATCAATACACAGTATACTCATGGTGAGGCACTGCTCCTCAAATTACAGAACCATTAACGACAGCGCCGTTTTTCATCAATTCAGTACTTTGACAATCCACAAATGTCACCACAGACTCAAAAACCAACACAACAAGAAAATGAAAAATATATCCTTGATATCATTTTGTTGTAGAAACTTAGGACATATTGTGAGCTGAAGCATAATGGGGTATCTCGAAAAGAATGACTTACTCCAAGAAAACCATTCCGAAAACATCGATCATGCGAAACCCACGTCACACGTTTCTCAGATGATATACTAAAAACTTTGGATCAGCATTTCCTGATTTCTGAAAAGCATTTGTCCCAGTACTATACCTACTATTATTGTCGAGAGTACGATCATAAAGGGCATCAAGCGAAATTTGTAACTGGACTGAGGACATTTTAATAGGAAGGAGGCAGCAGGTTATCTTGGATGGAAAGTCATCGTCAGATATAGGAGTAATTTGGGGTGTGCCCCAAGGAAGTGTTTTGGGACCCTTGTTTGTCATATTGTGTATCAATGACCTTGCGGACAAAATTAACTATAACCTCAGCTATTTGCAGATGACGCTGTTATCTACAGTGAATTACTGTCTGAGAGAATCGGCATAAATCTTGTCAAATTTTGATAAGATTTCAAAGTGGTGCAGAGACTGACGACTTGCTTTAGACATTCAGAAATGTAAAATAATGCACTTCACAAAACTAAAAAACCGTAGCAACCTATGAATAAAATAACAATTCGTCAGTGCTGAAATCGGCCAACTAATACATATATCTGGGTGTGACAGGCTGTTGGGATACGAAATGGAATGATGTTATAAGCTCAGTCGAGGGGAAATCAGGTGATAGACTTCGGTTTATAGGTAGAAATCTAGAGAAATCCAACCTATCTAGAAAGGAGATTGCCTAGAAATTACTCGTGCTACAATTCTATAACACTGCTCAAGTGTGCGAGACACATACCAAATAGGACTAACAGCGGATAATAAACGTATACACTGAAGGACAGCACGAATTGTCACAGGTTTGTCCCACGGATGGGAAAGTGACACAGAGATGCTGAAGAAACTGAACTGGCAGACTCTTGAAGATAAACTATCCCAAGAAAGTATAATTACGAAGTTTCAAATAACCACGTTAAAGGATGACGATAGAAATATACTAGAAGACCCTACGTATCATGCACATAGGGATGGTGAGGACAAGATTAGACTAATTACAGCATACGCAGTGGCATTTAAATAATAATTCTTCCAGCATTCCAAACGTGAATGGAACGGGAAGGAACCTTTTAAACGGCAGAATAGGACGCACTCACTGCCATGCACTTCACATTGATTTGCTGAGTTGTACATGAATAAAATGACACAAGTCACTCTTATGCATAGCCTTTCATTATTCGTAAAAGAAATCTGTCTTCCACAAAGGTATCCTGGCTCCCACCTGACAAAGTCTCTGGATGTACGGGGGCTACCACCACCCTTTGCTGCAAAGAAGGCCTGCAACCATCCCGCCATGCTGTCTCCAGCTAGCCGTTGAACCTCCCGGCTGCACTCTTGAAATTTCTCCGTTATTCATTCTACATCCGCGGATTCCAATTCCATTGTAAGTAGGCTGTTTAGGTTTTTTTATTGGTAACGCCACCTGTGTATGAAAATCACTGGCTGTGCTGTGTGCAGTCGGTGGCTGCTTTGCATTGTTGTAATACTCGCCATTGTAGTGTTAGGCAGCTGGCTGTGAACAGCGCGTAGCGTTGCGCAGTTGGAGGTGAGCCGCCAGCAGTGGTGGATGTGGGGAGAGAGATGGCGGAGTTTTGAAATTTGTCATGAACTGCTCTATATATATATGTATATGATGATATCAAGGTAAATACATTGTTTGTTCTCTATTAATATCTTTCATTTGCTAACTATCCCTATCAGTAGTTAGTGCCTTCCATAGTTTGAATCTTTTATTTAGCTGGCAGTAGTGGCGCTTGCTATATTGCAGTAGTGGGAGTAACCAAGATTTTTGTGAGGTAAGTGATTTGTGAAAAGTACAGGTTAATGTTAGTCAGGGCCATTCTCTTGTAGAGATTATTGAAAGTCAGATTGCGTTGCGCTAAAAAAATATTGTGTGTCAGGTTAAGCACTGTCTTGTAAAATTGTTTAAAAGGGGACGTTTCACCATGTTCAACTGTCACTGCCTCATGCCGAGCAACTTTCATCCATCCTCTGTTACACGTAAAGACTCTTGCACATTCTGGGCTGCCCTTCCTGGTCTAAATTATTCGACTGTCGCACCAATATCTGGCCCCATCCACACATCAAAGACTTGCCCGCCACTTTGCGTAGCGACTCGATGCTAGTTCCCAAAGGATGTGGCCAATTCCGTTCCAATGGTGCAATTCCCTCTTGCTGTGCAATTCCCTCTTGCTGTTCCGTACCGCCACAGGTGTCCTCATAGTGGCGCTGCGTGTGCGAGCTCGGCCATGCCCAACATCTCTGACGCTGCTCCAGCGCACAATACTGATGTCGCGAACACCAAGGCGAGGAGGGACTTCAAGTGTGACGTGAAGTAGCTTATTCATGGTACAGTGTTGTAAACGTAAATATTTATTGGGCATAGTGGAGACTCGTGAGTACTCGCGAAGTCATAGAGTGAGTGACTGAGGGAGTTACTCTTTGCAGTAAGAAAACGTGGCTTTCCCTTGAGCAAACAAAATTTATCTTATTTAACTACCCACTCATGTTTAGGAAAAATTGTTAATCGTCAGTGAGTTTTATTTGCTATCTGATGAAGAATACAGAAAGAATTGATGCATTATGATATTTAACATCTTCTTAATATTAAGGTACTAACATTAATATAAGCATTAACAGAAATATTAACATGAAGAATAAATATGTACCTCATTACTTCGTATTGCTGTTCACAAATCTGGTATTTGCAGCACACCTAAAATTATTGCCTTCCAGTATGTTATCTGCAGTAAACAAGCATTTATCATTGTTTCGTTATGTAATTTCCGATATTTTTCAATGCCTAATATGCTCTAATGTTTTTTTTCTTTGTTTCTTTCTATAGCACTAGTATCGTTATAAATATTTTTGTTTTGTAACAAAAATTCGCTATTTTACTCTTTCACTAGAATTTTTTTCATTTCATTTCAAAATTTTTCGAAAAAGTGTTGAAATGTATGGTGATTGCGATTATGCTTCATCAAATGTTGACTGAGGATGGGGAATAGAATGTGTAAGTAAATTTGTGTTGTACTGGTCCTCTGGGAACGATCAATATTTATTTATGGTTGACATGACATGTTTAATCGAACAGTTATTCTGTGTGCAAATGAATAAGGAAAATATTAATTATCTCACTGTTCTGTATGTCAAAATCAATATCGCTATTGCAGGATAATCAGTATTTTGAGAAAAATGTAAAAACAGAAACAGATTTTCAAAGTTATATTATGTTGGTTCGAATCTTCATATGAGAAAGCGTGGACGGAGACATATGTACCTTGTAACTTATTTCTGGTAAATATATGCTGTTATTTATAAACAAATTACTTATTTCAGTGGGGGTAGCACCCGTACATGTGTGAAAAATTATTTGTACCTTTTTACAGATTTAATAACTTGTGGTAAAGCGCGAGTTGTAATTTATATTGTTGGCCGCCATTTGCAAGACGGCAGGTTCTTCTTCAGATCACT
This sequence comes from Schistocerca nitens, assembly GCF_023898315.1. Taxonomy (NCBI): domain Eukaryota; kingdom Metazoa; phylum Arthropoda; class Insecta; order Orthoptera; family Acrididae; genus Schistocerca; species Schistocerca nitens. The sequence goes on from NC_064617.1 coordinate 781,893,204, forward strand.
CCTACATTAAATGGTGTAAAGAAAGATGGAGAAGGTTTAGAATTAATGTTTTGAATAAACATACTAAAGTCAAGTTTATTTCATTCATTTTGCAAAGAGTCGTACCGATACTAGATCATTCTTGTCGCTGCCGCTTCCCGACTATCTTTTGTTAAAGTGACGAGATTATCACAGTTAAAGTGCTCAGCTTTGAATTATGGTAATAAGTGTACCATGCAAAAAGTGTTTCCCCACAGGAATCTACGAAGATACAAATTATTATTCAAGCGATAAGACACACAATTACAACCCTGAGATGTTCCTAAATATAAAATATTACGGTGCTTCAGACAGATCTGTTCATAATTTATTTTACGTCTATACAGAAATTCTAAAGTGATTTATGTATCGGGAACTCCATTATAGAAGGACTTAACAACACCAAAAATAATAATACTCGTCCGTGATAAGAAGGTGTAGTGATTTGTGTTGTGTGTAGCTTTATGTGATATTACGATGTATTATTAACAGCACATTTACACACACACACACACACACACACACACACACCTAATACATGAAAAAAAATCATTACACTGGCGCCCATACGGCGTGGCCAGAAACACATGTGTGGTACAAGACACATTATTTGTATTTTATTGTTATTTGTGTTGTATTTTCTTTCGTGTACATTACTGCCTACGACAATGAGACTACTATCGTTTCGGCAAGACGATAAGCTGAGAGGATTTTTTCCTAATAAGATCCTGAGCAACACTACAAAACCGCATAACATCCAAGGTAAGGATACTGTGGGATACATCGCCAAGCATAAGGAATAAAAGTGATAAGTGTCCTTTGGGGCAGGCATTAAGCGAAATTTAATTTTTACGTTGTTATAGCTGCTTCTTGTTCCCAAAGAATTTGCAGTGCTGTGTGAGAAAGTTACTTTTGTAGTCTATCGTAGTAGATTAGGAAATAGCAGTGCGGAAGACTTTGTTATTTTCAATATTGTAGTTTTTTCAGTGTGTTAATACCTCTCGAGTCTTGTATTTTAGTTTCTATATTGTGCTTAGTGTACTTACGTATTCAACTTACGTAGACCTAAGAGAAAGGAAAGGTTAGAGGGCGATAACGTGACCAAGTTAGAGGTACCTGATAACATTTGTGAGTGGTCTTCTACCGAAACGTAGGGTAACTGCTCGGCATTCAAGACTTTGTAAACCGAGGAAACGGAGATAGATGTCCGGTTCTAGAGTGGGAACACTGGAACAACAGAAAAGTACCGGATCAGTTGGCGTTACTACAAGTACCACGCGAACTGTAGCGACAGATGAGCGCTTATTGCTTACGGTGGCAGGAAACGAATTCCTTTCTCCGTGCTACAGAAGCCATACATGAGAGGGAGTATATAAGAACGGGAACGGGAAGAAAGATAAAGGATTAAGGAAAAGGGACGAGAGGAAAGGGAAAGAATTCCCCAACTCGAAATAAATAATAGGCTGACCGAAATCGAAAAAAGATTCTCGATGCTCGTGATAAGTGGATCCAGGACCACGCAAAGGAGGAAATGGATAATAAATGAACAGAAATGCAAGAACTAGTAACTCAAAACAAGGATTTACTTAGGAAAGTGAGTGAAATGGACTCACGGAGAAATAGACTAACATAAGCTCAGCAAACACCTGAGGGACAGGTAAACAAATTTACTAGCACTGTGGATGATATGTCCTGTAATCTAGACTGGAAAACACAAACTGACATCTACGTGACACTGCAGCGTCTGAACATTGCAACAAATCGCGGGAAAATTTACCTCTATGTACGACTGCAACGGGACGTGAGGGAAACACAGCAGCGTGTGGTTATGGCAGACCGTGAGACTAATGAAATGAAGCTGGCAGATAGAGCCCGAGCAGTGACGAGCGCGTGTTGTCGCGACAGAAGGTGGCGTTGCAGTGCCAACATTGGCGCAAATAAATCAAGAAGAGTCGGTTATAAGACACAGACATTTCCTGGCGTTCCTGTGATTTTCATTAATATTTTTAGGAATGCACTGGCTGCTTCTTGGTCAAAGAGGCAAAAGACTCAGTTTGTGATTTCTCTGATACTCGTATCTAGCGATGCAGTAGTGTGGGCGACGGAAATCACCGACACCCGTCACAACTTTCCAGAATTCTAAAAGTTTTTCTATCACGCCTGTGGTCGAAGTGTGCTCAAGAACGCTTAAGAAACCAAATTTACCATCCCGAACCATGAAGATCTACACAGGGAAACTACGCAAATACTTTGTAAAGTTCTTAAATAAGACTCGGTACGGGGACGAGTCAAAGTCTCCAAGAGATGTACTGCGAATACTGAATGGCAGACTACCAACTGACATTAGGGGAAACATTTCCATGTCCTTCATACGGAACTGAAACAGTTTATGGCCATTGTTGACTCACTTGACCACATACAGAATAACGCAAAGCAAAATGAAACAGGGAAAAGCAGCATGGGCTATATTAATCTTTACAAAAATTGAAAATAGAATGGAAACAATCAATGGAAAAACGGACACCAAAGAGAAAATGATTTCTGTTCCTGGGCCATTGGCAGCCACCAAACCGGGGACGGAAGTCAAGGCGATTATGGAACCAATAATAACAAGAATTCTAATGCTAGAAACAATTTTAATAGGAACAGGAGAAGTAAAGTAAGCTGTTGTTGTTGTTGTGGTCTTCAGTCCTGAGACGCATTTGATGCAGCTCTCCATGCTACTTTATCCTGTGCAAGCTTCTTCATCTCCCAGTACCTACTGCAGCCTTCATCCTTCTGAATCTGCTTAGTGTATTCATCTCTTGGTCTCCGTCTACGATTTTTACCCTCCACCCTGCCCTCCAGTACTAAATTGGTGATCCCTTGATGTCTCAGAACATGTTCCACCAACCGATCCCTTCTTCTAGTCAAGTTGTGCCATAAATTTCTCTTCTCCCCAATTCTATTCAAAACCTCCTCATTAGTTATGTGATCTACCCATTTAATCTTTAGCATTATTCTTAGCACCACATTTCGAAAGCTTCTATTCTCTTCTTGTCCTAACTAGTTATCGTCCATGTTCCACTTCCATACATGGCTACACTCCATACAAATACTTTCAGAAACGACTTCCTGACACTTAAATCAATACTCGGTGTTAACAAATTTCTCTTCTTCAGAAATGCATTCCTTACCATTGCCAGTCTACATTTTATTACCTCTCTACTTCGAACATCATCAAATAATTTGCTCCCCAAATAGCAAAACTCCTTTACTACTTTAAGTGTCTCATTTTCTAATCTAATTCCCTCAGCATCACCCGACTTAATTTGACTACATTCCATTACTCTCGCTTTGCTTTTGTCGATGTTCATCTTATACCCTCCTGTTCATTCCGTTCAACTGCTCTTCCAAGTCCTTAGCTGTCTCTGACTGAATTACGTCATCGGCGAACCTCAAAGTTTTTATTTCTTCTCCATGGATTTTAATACCTACTCCGAACTTTTCTTTTGTTTCCTTTACTGCTTGCTCAATATACAGATTGAACAACATCGGGGAGAGGCTACAACCCTGTCTTACTCCCTTCCCAACCACTGCTTCCCTTTCATGTCCCTCGACTCTTATAACTGCCATCTGGTTTCTGTACAAATTGTAAATAGCCTTTCGCTCCCTGTACTTTACCCCTGCCACCTTTAGAATTTGAAAGAGAGTATTCCAGTCAACATTGTCAAAAGCTTTCTCTAAGTCTACAAATGCTAGAAACGTAGATTTCACTTTCCTTAATCCATTTTCTAAGATAAGTCGTAGGGTCAGTAATGCCTCACGTGTTCCAACATTTCTATGGAATCCAAAATGATCTTCCCCCAGGTTGGCTTCTACCAGTTTTTCCATTCGCCTGTAAAGAATTCGCTTTAGTATTGTGCAACTGTGTCTTATTAAACTGATAGTTCGTTAATTTTCACATCTGTCAACACCTGCTTTCTTTGGGATTTGAATTATTATATTCTTCTTGAAGTCTGACGGAATTTCGCCTGTTTCATACATCTTGCTCACCAGATGGTACAGTTTTGTCAGGACTGGCTCCCCCAAGGCTGTCAGTAGTTCTAATGGATTGTTGTCTACTCCAGGTGCCTTGTTTCGACTTAGGTCTTTCAGTGTTCTGTCGAACTCTTCACGCAGTATCGTATCTCCCATTCCATCTTCATCTACATCCTCTTCCATTTCCATAAAATTGTCCTTAAGATTATCGCCCCAGTGTAGACCCTCTATATACTCCTTCCACCTTTCTGCTTTCCCTTTTTTGCTAAGTACTGGGTCCCATCTGAGCTCTTGATAGTCATGCAAGTGGTTCTCTTATCTCCAAAGGTCTCTTTAATTTTCCTGTAGGCAGTATCTATCTTACCCCTAGTGATACTCGCTTCTACATCGTTACATTTGTCCTCTAGCCATCCCTGCTTAGCAATTTTGCACTTCCTGTCGATCTCATTTTTCAAACGTTTGTATTCCTTTTTGCCTGCTTCATTTACTGCATTATTATATTTTCTCCTTTTATCAATTAAATTCAATATATCGTCTGTTACCCAAGGATTTCTAGGAGCCCTCGTCTTTTTACCTACTTGATCCTCTGCTGCCTTCACTACTTCATCCCTCAGAGCTACCCATTCTTCTTCTACTGTATTTCTTTCCCCCATTCCTGTCAATTGTTGCGTTATGCTCTCCCTGAAACTCTGTACAACCTCTGGTTTAATCAGAATATCCAGGTTCCATCTCCTTAAATTCCCATCTTTTTGCAGTTTCTTCAGTTTTAATCTACAGATCATAACCAATAGATGGTGGTCAGAGTACACATCTGCCCCTGGAAATGTCTTACATTTTAAAACCTGTTTCCTAAATCTCTGTCTTACCATTATATAATCTACCTGATACCTTTTAGTATCTCCAGTATTCTTCCATGTATACAACCTTCTTTCATGATTCTTAAACCAAGTGTTAGCTATGACTAAGTTATGCTCTGCGCAAAATTCTACCAGGTGGCTTCCTCTTTCATTTCTTCCCCCCAATCCATTTTCCCCTACTACGTTTCCTTCTCTTCCTTTTCCTACCGTCGAATTCCAGTCACCCAAGATTATTAAATTTTCGTCTCCATTCACTACCTGAATAATTTCTTTTATCTCATCATACATTTCATCAATTTCTTCATCATCTTCAGAGCTAGTTGGCATATAAACTTGTACTACTGTGGTAGGCGTGGTCTTCGTGTCTATCTTGTCCACAATAAGGCGTTCACTATGCTGTCTGTAGTAGCTTACCCTCCCCCCTATTTTCCTATTCATTAGTAAAGCTAATCCTGCATTACTACCATTTGATTTTGTATTTATAACCCTGTATTCACCTGATCTAAAGTCTTGTTCCTCCTGCCACCGAACTTCACTAATTCCCAGTATATCTAACTTTAACCTATCCATTTCCCTTTTGAAATTTTCTAACCTACCTGCCCGATTAAATGACCTGACATTTCACGCTCCGATCCGTAGAACGCCAGTTTTCTTTCTCCTGATAACGACATCCTCTTGAGTAGTCCCCGCCCGGAGATACGAATGGGGGGCTATTTTACCTCCGGAATATTTTACCCAAGAGGACGCCATCATCATTCAATCATACAGTAAAGCTGCATGCCCTCGGGAAAAATTACGGCCTTAGTTTCCCCTTGCTTTCAGCCGTTCGCAGTACGACAACAGCAAGGCCGTTTTGGTTAGTGTTACAAGGCCAGATCAGTCAATCATACAGACTGTTGCCCCAGCAACTACTGAATAGGCTGCTGCCCCTCTTCAGGAACCACACGTTTGTCTCGCCTCTCAACAGATAGCCCACCGTTGTGGTTGCACCTACGGTACGGCTATCTGTATCGTTGAGGCACGCAAGCCTCCCCACCAACGGCAAGGTCTATGGCTCATGGGGGGTGAAGTAAGCTATAATGTCTCTTTTCAACGCAAGAATGTGAATAGATGAATGAAAAACGATAAAAGACAGGGCCAGCAAAGTGGCAGTCGAATCAGACACCACAGGGTAAGAATCATCTTCTGAATAACATTAATTTTATACCAATGCCAGCTTCTAATCAACAACCACAGCGGATACCACCACAGTTGACGTGTAGCATCGGAGGCTGCAGTCTTATAGAGTCAGATTAGTAGAAATGGTGGATTACACGCAACCAAGTGTCAAACTCCACGCGACCAATGTAAACCTTCCGGATGTGGTCGTGGGCGCACGAATGGATGGCGGGAAGTGGGGGGGGGGGGGGGGGGGTGGAGCAGTCGATACGTAAATCTATCCATTCTCAGATACAACGATGGGCTGAATCTGAAAAAGAACTCCGTGATGATCCGAGAAAATGCGCTCAGCGAAACACCTGGTACAGGTCGCAATCAATAGAAACATACAGGGCAATCCCGTTAATGTAATTATTGATGCAGGTGGCAGTGTATCCGATATGGACTACGACCTATTCAAGTGCATCAGTCAGGTGGACAAGTTGCCAACATTGTCTTTTCAGGATTGTAGAACTGTAGGAGCTATACGTGGACGTATGCAACTTGTTCAGATTCATGTTCAGGCCGTCATTCGAGTGGGAAAAGAAGCGAAAGAACGATAATTCCTCGTGAAAAATTTGGCCGTTCCCTGCGTTCTGGGCTGAGGATTTGTCATGGAAAGGGACACAAGAATCGACTTTTCTCGAGCTTTATGCTCATTTATGAATGAAGGGAGGTTAATCGAATTGGCAATGATAAAAACACTGATTTAAATGGACAGCATTGGAGAGGGTAGGAGATAACTATATGAAACTTGAACCATTGCACTTAGTCAGTGACTATACTCGGGAAAACTACCTGAGTGTAATTGACAACGGGGAAAGTGAGGTCGACTCCATAAGAATAAACATTGATGGAAAGGTTACTGAACTGAGCTACAACTCTCGGTTACTGACGCATTATGCAGTGGTATTCTCCGTAAAACCAGGGATAACTAAGGGATACATTCACGGTACGCAGGTCAAACCTCATGAGACCTATTGCCGTGCTATCTGTTAAGCACCATGGAATAAAAAGGAAGCATTGCCTAAGAAGATACAATGTATGATTAAATGGGGGATAATAGCGCCTTTCTTATCTCCTTATAGCAGTCCGTTAGTCGCTGTCCCCAAATCAGATGGTAGCATACTACTTCGTGTTAAATTTCGTAATTCTACCGCTAGATGGCTGCCGTGCTAGACTAGCACCGCTCGCGACGAATCATGCAAATTTCTCGACCTCCGCTATCGGTTGGAGAAATGTAGGGTCCCCCTGAATAGGTCAGGCGTGCACTACATGCAGGAAGCGGCTACAAGGGTAGCGGAGTACGTGTGGAGTGCACATGTGGGTTTTGACACGCGCAGTATCAATAAGAATTACGTACCTGTGCGAACCCAACCTGAAAGTGTGGAAGAGCAGATATAAAAATTTCGATAAGTACAGTATTTATAGAGCTTCGACTTAAAAGCCCCTAGTATAAAGAAAATGAATAAAAAGGCGAATTTCTGTATACAGGACTACACTTACTTGTGAAAATACCAGATAAAGGTTTGTTACCTTCTAGCTAATCCAAGGACACTAAAGGTGAAAAGTCAACATCCACACTGGGGGCGTGGTCTTGTACCTGCTTCATCGCAGCTCTCCAGCCAATCCAACGCTGCTTACGAGAGTCTTGTCCTGTACCTTGGGTCAACACTGCCGACGCAGATACCCGAAGAAGAAACTCTCTAAGAAGATCGCTGCAAAATTGTAAACAATCAATTATTTAACATATTTTATTACACATGAACTGTTTACCCATTACTTTTTCAAAGACTATTGCTCACATTTTCATTCTTGAGATCGAAAGAATAATTTAACGGAAGTAGTTGCAAATACTTCTTTTTACACACATGTATTGTTCCGATATTTTAAAAACTTCATAGAGCAAATTTTAAAAACATCGGTAACATTTTTAAGAGCCTAGTTGATAACTAATTTGCCACTATGGTGCGAATGGTCAGATCGGACTCCACGCTGTTTTTTTTTTTTGTCGTCGTAGGTTTTTTCCCACTGTCTGTAACACAAATGAGGGATTTAACAATTATATTTCTATGGAATGTTAAATTTTACCAGACTGTTTTCATTGGTTGCAGTAGTATAGAGAGAAGCAAGTAATAGCAAATAAAAACATTAAAAAACCTTAAGTCATAGATGTCGTCAAATACTGACTGATGATTATTTTAACCACAATTTTGAATTCATATCCAATGCTATCGTGTGCAACCTCTAATGCTTGATGAACTGGTTAATTAATAACTGGATAAAACAAATGCGATTGCGAACCCACAACTGATGTAAGAGTTAAAATTAAAAGGAAGGTCAGCGTTGGCCATAATATTGATGTTTTATTGATAGCAGAATCGATTTTCGATCACACAGTGATCATCTTCAGTGCTGTACAAATTGAACTCAGGCACTGGTATCAAGTTATCAATAACCAAAACTGAGAAGCGATCACAATAACTCCATGGAGCCGCCAATCAATGATGTAAGAGTGTTCACATAACAAAGAGTTATTCACTTGCCTTTTTGTTTTTGCGAACGCGTGGTGACGAACTGTGATATGACGAATTAACGGACGGTACGTGTGGAATGTTTGTTCACAAAGCGTTATATAATTTTGGTTACTTTGGTTCGAACCTCGTCTGACAAATATCTGCATGGAGGGGTATGTATTTGGTAACATATTTCTGGTGAATATATGTTGTTGTTTATAAACAAACCACTTATTTCAGTGGGGGTAGCATCCGTACATGTGTGAAGATTTATTTACATGTTTTTTTCAGAATTTAATAACGTGCGGTAGAGCGGGAGTTGTAATTTGTAGTATAGACCGCCATTTGTAGGACGGCAGGCCGAGTGGTTCTAAGCGCTACAGTCTGGAACCGCGCCACCGCTACGGTCGCAGGTTCGAATGCTGCCTCGGGCATGGATGTGTGTGATGTCCTTAGGTTAGTTAAGTTTAAGTAGTTCTATGTTTTAGGGGACTGATGACCTTAGACGTTAAGTCCCAAAGTGCTTAGAGCTATTTGAACCATTTTTTATAGGACGGCCTCTTCTTGTTCTAGTTACTCCTATGTTAAATGGCATAAAGAAAGATGGAGAGGGTTTATAATTAATATTTTGATTAAACGTACTAAAGTCGAGTTAATTTCATTCATTTAGTAAAGAGTCTTACCGATATTAAAAGTGTTGTCGTAGGCGCTTCACGTCTATCCTTTGTCCAAGTGACGAGATTTTCACATTCACACTTGAAGTGCTCAGCTTTGAATGACAATAATAAGTGCATCATGCGAAAGGTGTTTCTCCACGTGAATCCACGAAAGTATAAATTATTAGACAAGTGAAAAGACATACAATTACAATCCTGAGATATTCCAAATGCAAAAGATTAAGCTGCTTCACACCGAGCTGTTCCTAATTCATTTTACGTCCATACAGACATTCCAAAGTGATTTGGAATATAGGAAGACTTAATCATTAGCAAAAATAATAACACTCGCCTTCGACAAGAAGTTATAGTGAATTATATTGTGTGTAGCCTTATGTGATCGTACGATGTGTTGTTAACGGCACACGTACACACACACACACACACACACACACACACACACACACACACACACAAACACGCACATACGATTTACGAAAAAAATCACTACAGTGTGATTAGTTCTAGCAAATCTCGCCTTCTTGTGCTTCTACAGGGTGTCCGAATGGGGCTTCTTAACACTTAATGTTTCACTGTTTGCACGATGTTCAGTTGTTCCGCCCTGTTGCTCTAAGTGTTCTGGGATGTCTTTGTTTGTTTTTTGGAGTGTTTTTGTATGTATGTTTGTGTGTGTTTCATGTCTCTTGGTTTTCTGGTAATTGCTTTAGAGATGAGAAGAGGGTTCCACTGCACAGTGCTGTGCATTCATTCATCAATTCTTTTCGTTTCACTCAGACTATTTGTATATTGTGATTGTCTTCTGTTATAAGTTTCTGCGGAGAGTTATTGTTACATTTCATCTATTTCTAAGTTTCTGTCAATGTCTGTTAGTCTGTGTTTTACTCCATGAGATGTCCCCAAATATAGAATGACGGCTGTTACTCTTGTGTGCCCTCTAGTGTTCAGTGTATTTGATGTGTAATTTCTAATTGGTTGTCGAATATAGATTGTGATGTAATCTTGACCTATGAGTTGGTAGATCCCAGATGTGTAGTATTTTCTGTATTAGTATTATTTGGCCTCAGTTTCTTTTGTATAGTGTTGTCTGTTCTATATTCAATTTTCAGTCCTTGTTTTTGAAGATACTGTCTGTTCTGTGAGCGGCTTTGTTGTTGTATTTTAGTATGTTCCATTTGTCTGTTGTTGTGAATGCGTGTTTGTTAAATGTATTCTGTGTGTTTGTGTTCTGTGTACTTATATTGTTACCAGGGGTTGTGTATTGATGAAGATCAGTTTCCTGCTCTACGTTGAGTGCAGTTTCCGTTTTTTGCTCTGGTCACTCTGTCTATACTGTTTGTGTCGTATCCATTTTCATCTGCAATTTGTTTAACTATTTGTAGCATTGTTTGTAATTGACTTCATGTAGCTCATTGTGTGGAGTTTTATTCAGTCTGTGTAGCATGTGTTGGATCGTAGCTTCCTTGTGAGTAATGGGGTGGTTTGATTGTTAATGTATTGTTGTGGTGATGTTTGTGTGTTTTCAGAATATGGAAGGTTGTTGTTGATTATTGTGTCTGTGTATATTGATGTATTAAGAAATTTAAATATTTGTCTCTTTCTGAGTCTCCAACGAGTTATTTCTGTGAATGACCTACGCTTAAATCAGTATGGAGTTGTTGTATGCAGTTGACTATATGGCGTTAGCTACATAACGATACCAGTACTGTTTGGATTTCACTATGGTTTCTGATATTTTGTTTTCAATGTAATTTAGGAAGACATTGGCCACAACTCCACTCACTGGTGATCCCCAGGGGAGTCATTCCCCTTGTTAATAGAAATGGTTGTCACATGTGAAATAGTTTTCTTCTGTGAAAAAATTTATAACATTTGTTATTTCTGTTACGCGGTGTTGGGGAATTTCTTTTTGTTGTTGTAATTTCTGTTTGATGGCGTTTATGGTTTCTGTGGTAGAGATGTTGTATACATAACTGTGAAGTCAAGTGATGTAAGTTTGGCTGTGGTTCCTATGTTGCTGTGTTTGATCTTCTCTACAGCTTCATCAGTGTTGCGTATATATAATGTTCCTGTAATTATGTGCGAATTTTTGTGGCTAGGTATTATGTGTTCTTATTTCTGAGTGGTGGTGTTGATGTATCCTCTTTGTGGATCTTTGGTAGTCTCTGCTCTGTGGTTATTTTGTTTAAGACATTTTACTTTCTGTTTTGTGAATATGTGTGAGATGTTTTTTATAAGTGTTCTATTACTATTATGCTTTTTTTGTCAGATTTTGGTATAAAAGTTCTGTCGCTTCCAAGTTTACTTATTATTTTTCTGGAGTTTTTTCTTCCTCCTTACCTTTCCTACCGATGTGTTGTTCTTGTTTTCCTTCATTATAAATTTTGTTTGCTCTGGTGCTGGCTCTCTTGTTAGCTCTGCAGCGAAATTAGTATCGTTGTTTCCATCGTATTGTTGTATTACACATCGACTATCTATTATTAGGTTCTCTATTGTCTTGTGTGCAACCTGTGTGATGATATGGTATTTCGGTCCATACCTCTTTCTAGTAGCTTTAATTCGCTTGTAAAAAAAATTCAACATAATCTGTCTGCCACATAAAGAAATATCCAAGTATGTACATGTTACTGTAAACAGCATGTCACTTGCAGCACAACATGCCAAGCACAAAGTATAAGTAAATTGCCTGAAACAGGAAATTAGATATCAGCACTCCAAAAAGGACATAGTGAAAATTTAAATATTTAAAAATCATCTTGAACCGTCAAATATATACAGATCTTAGAAATATTGACTGTCACCATGAGCAGAGTCATACAACACAAAGGTTTCACAACTATATTATGATGCTCTATTTTATTGATCGTCAGTAACATTTTTGCAGCAAATGTTCAACATGACACCATAATCTCTTTCCATATTTATGATCTTTACCTCCATAACAAATTGCTTAAGGCATTTTCTTTTATTATGTCTCGCATATATTTGAAGGTTTACTCTCATATTCGACCAATATCTGTTCTCAAAAATTTTAAAGAAGTTCTTATCTTTATGATTCCATTTTACTGAAGATCTGAAGCCTGATTTGTTTCCCACCTTCTCCAAGAGATTGAATGTGACTACCATATTTGCTGGATTGTTGGAAGTACAGCAGAATCATCAGAAAACGTCACACAATTAACTTGATCCTCTCCATTATTCCTAGCCAATGGGCAATAGTATAGGTTGCTACAAAATTTTATTCCAGATTTTCGAGAACACTCTTGTAGAGGATGTGCAGTGTTTTTGATTTCTCTCTAGCCCAGCACATATTTTAAAGGCTTTTGATGTATCAATAACAGATTTTATTTTTGAGATCAACGTAGTAGCTTTTCTGATTTAGTTTGAACTGCAGAGCGCCGGCCCCAAACCCGGCACATCATCTTCCAACTAATGAGAAAGGAAATGCGAGAGGATTAAAGCTTGCAAGAGCGCAAAAAAAAAAACTACCTCAGAATTGTGGTACACAGAAAAGAATGTAGCCTATAGTTAAAGGTGACAATCAGTCATTGGTATCTAAGATATAGGCGAAATACCAGTTCCTGACGGTGGAAAGGGCGGAAGAAAGTAACCGGAATAAGGGTGTGAAAGAATTATTTCCGACTATTGTTTGGCAAATCAATTCCTACAGACTATAATACTCAAATTCAGATTTAGAATGGAGAGCACTTAATTATTTCGGATCTTTTTATGTTTACTATCGTTTTTTTATACATTAACTTCCTAAAACTGCAACCGAATTCAGGACAGTGCAGTGTGGGGTTTGGATGGACTAAGGTTTTGGAAAGGCAGTGAGAGGACATGGGCAAAATTTTACAAACAACTTGCGAAGCATAAATTATCTTTCCTTACAATTGACAATGAACAATGTAACTGAATTTAATCTGCAACCCAAATACAGTACTTGAAGACAAGACTTGAAACCGGAGGACAACAACACAAAATTCCTGTTGCACAATGAAATGAACATTTTAATTTGATCTCCTCATAGCAAAGAGAATTGGGATAATACAACAAATTCTTGCAATTCATGGTCCTCTTTCAAAGGCACCATAATGGTGAATAAAAACAAAATCCACTAATCACATGTCAGTGGATGACATTACTATGAAATCCAGACCATTAGGTGCTTACAGGCGGTGTCGAATATCAACGGGGACTGTTGAAAATGTGTGCTTGTGCTCCGACCGGTACTCGACCCCAAGTTCTCCTACTTACATGGCAGATACTCTATCCGACTAGCCATGAAAGGCACAGAGTATAGTGCGACTGCAGGGACTTATCTCTGGCACTCTCCCCATGGGACTCACACTTCCTGTCTACCCATTACCGGCCAATGATCTTCTTCAATGCGGATGCATTCACATTGTTCAAACTCTTACAGGGATCGTTAGATTGACTGCCACAAGTAATTGATATAGTGGGCAGGCCCACTACAAATGTAGTGTGCGGACAGTAAGTGGGAAGTGTGAGTCTCACGAGGAGCGTGCCTGAGATAAGTCTCTACAGTCGCAGTATTCTCTGTCTTTGATAGCTCAGTCAGATAGAGAGTCTGCCATGTAAGTAGGAGTTCCGAGGTTGGAGTACCAGTCGGAGCTCACATTTTCAACTTTCTGTAAGCAGCTGATGGTCTGCATTTCATTGTAGTTTCATTCTTCGAGAGCTGCAAGATCACCAATGGTATATGTTTTCTCGGACATGTCAGAAAGAACAGATACCATCTTCATATGAAGGGCTTATTTCAATAGTGGTACAAGTCCATTTTTGTTCATTGTGAGATACAGAGTCCTAAAGTAAATGACCGCTTAAAAAATCTGCAGTTGAGATACCAAAAATATTCAAGCATATGGCTTCTTGGTAGACATGAACTTTTCGTTCTGTTTGTTTGGATCATTAATTTCAGGAGCATTACAGGCAGAAAATTGGAGGGAATGGACTTGTACCACTATTGAAATAAGCCCTTCATATAATCATCTGTCATGACATTTTGGGATTATGTTCATTTACACCCAACTGAATTTCAATCTTTCAGAAACGTCTGGAAGCACAGATACCGTCTCCAAATAATCATCTGTCATGCTACTTAGGGCTTATGTCCATTTACACTAAACTGAATTTAGATCTATGAGTGCTCCATTGAGCAACTATTCATCAAAGTAACGTCACTGTCTATCACTACAGTACTATGTTCACAAATTTCAGGATTATAGTTTTCTATACAATAACATATACGAAAGCAATCAACCTCACAGTATAATAATAACAAACGAAATTTCTCTGTGGTACAAACGAATCAGTCCTACTCACAGCATGAAATTTACATGATGAATGTAGTTTAACCTAAAGAAAACAATCTCACGTCGAGAATGCCTTAATACACTACACTTTGCACATGGACCTTTCATGTGAAATATTAATGATCATTTATCACATTCAATGCATAGCCTGTGCTCTTTACAGTACGCTATGTTCCACTACTTAACTAATCAAAACACCGCTCTCTATCTCTAAAGCATCCTGCTAGAGCTCTTCTTGGAATGTGGAGACCCCTGTCGGCATCTCCGCAGGAACTGCTGTCTTGTCGCCTGGGGACTATACCAACTTCCCGACTTAGTTATTCGTGTCCACAGACTAGCTGCAATCCATGCTATCCATTACTGAAGTCTGGAACTCATCTTCTGGGTGAAATGGCTTTGGAGAAGACTTTCCAATCTTTTCTGTCCACTAACTCATTCCGCATCTACTACTCCTCATGCCTTGGCCACAGCAGAGCTCACATACATCATGTGAATGTGGAACCCACCGCCTGGTGATGTGAGACTGTGACTAGCTATCAGCTTAATTCTGGCTCTGGGCGAAACAAACATGCCACTCAGTACATCATAATCTCTCTCCAAACGCTGCCCCCAAACTTTTGTCTCCTAACTAGCCAGTTGACTGAAGGACGCATCACATACTGTAATACAACAACAGTATAAATGACTTGCAGCAATACAGAAGGACATACATGTAAGCGAATAACTCACTGATCATGCGCTGATTTAAGTTGATTCAAGTTGTGCTGTAGTAACATTCTTACTTAAATTCCTGACTAGGATCACAAACTGAATAATTTCAAAAGGCCTAAAGACATCCTGTCATATTAGCCTCCACTCAGCTCTGATCACCGAAATTCCTGATATATACTAAGTACCTCTCTTTGAAAGGGTAAGGGCATGTTCCTCAGTTGCAGCCTTGAGCCTAGTGCTTGCGAGCAACAAATACATTTTTTGGGGTCCTACATCTCCTCTCCCTGATCTCCTTATAGGATCTCATACTGGGCAACACAACCTTAACCTGTCGTAAGTTAGCCATTTCCATGTGTGTCTCGTACATAGCTGTACTTAAGATTTACATTAAACATTCTAGTGTTTTGCCCTACCATGCGTGGTCTGGATGGTTATAAGCGATCAGTGCCACCCTCACATTAGTGTTCTCTAGCTCAGTGAATCATGGCTTTGGGTAATATAACTTAGTAGTAGAATGCTAGATTCCCAAACCAAAAAGGAACATCTTAAAGACTCTGGAGGTACGTTTTGTTACTTTGCCGAAAACTAAAACTTGGCAGAGACCAAAAGTACCTAAAACTCTACTCATCCAGTATTCAGCACATCGTGTGGTCACCTGTCTAGTAGGAAACAACCAAGATAACCTTGAAAGGTATTCTTGGATACCAGAGAAAACTTGCTTCCTGCACATGACAAGGGATATAAAATGTCCCCAGGGATATAAAATGTCCCCATCAGCATTTCTATAGCTTCTGAAACTAGCACACTGTTTAGCATCCTTTGGGTGGCTTACTAGTTGAGCAGCTTTTGGAAGCTTGGACCATTGTCCTAATATCTCCGTCCACACCCTTCTACACGAATTCTATGAGCATCTTGGAGCATATTTAAAAAGAATTAAGTACCTCAAAGTGGAGGCTGGTGGTAGCAGCCAAAAACTAATTTTTAAAGTTTGCCCATTTCTTGGTATCCAAAACTTGTTCCAGGACCAGTCAATCATGCTGATTCAAACTATGCAAACCATTAGTCTCAGTCACCCTGTGTTGTTTATATATTCTCATTCAATCATTTGTATTTCCCTATAACAATTATTGTTACATGAAGTGTTAATGAATATTGCATTAACGAAGAAATCTGTAAAATCGAGACTCATGACTTTCATACAGTACAATAACATCAGTTTCAAGAAATAATATACACACAAGATCCACATACATTGAAAATACTTCCTTAATTTAAGGTGTGATGGTTTTAATTTTGTGATCAGCAGTAGTCAGCCAAAATTGCTGCACTTTATCGAACCTGATGCCGTGACTCGAGCTCTGAGATGTTCTCATGGAAACGGTCACCACGTCCGTTACTGATTGAACTTAGAATTTTGGGGAAGAAGTCAAGGTGTGAGTCGAGGAGATGAATTTTGAGTTACATGTTGACACTCAGTCGTTTGTATGAACTGATGCATTATTTCACGAAGTTTACAGTCAGCAAATTTATAATTGGCAAAGGAACTGGTTATAACTAATTTTAATGCGACCCTGCATTTCCTTCAGTATCATTTAGTGAGTAATCGTAGTGGTTGTCAGGACTCGCCTGTCTTACTTGTGGGTCACTGTACCGATTTTCTTTCACTTCAACGTAACTCAACACCGGAAACTTATTGCAAAATGTCCGAAATGCATCTGAGTCGTTGTCTGGTGCCTTCAATGAATTCTTCATGAACCCCAGCTAGATGAGAAGCTGTGGCATGATAAATTTGTCAAGTTCAATCAGCGACCCACGAACGACATTTGCATTTCCCGGTGGCATTTTTATCTTATTGGCCAATTTTCTTGTCTGCTATCTAATTAGAAAACAGAACATTAATACTAGGTGTACCCCAACTGCATTACCACGAGAATAATGATAACTTCTAAATCATCAAACATACAACATTCATGCAACGTGATAGCGCATTTTTTCAAGAAGTAGTGGCATAGTCTCATATGTCTTTTTAAGGCCAGTAGAATTTGAAACAGGTACTCATGCATATTTGCCCAAATCGTTTTTCATGAGTCGATGGCCAGTCACCACGCTTCAACGTTGTATTCCACTATGAGGCTTAACATGAGACTCTGAACGTCCATACAGAAGCAAATAGCATCAACCATTTAAAGGAATACCTTCTTCAGATTTGTAGTCAGATTAGGAAACGTTATTGGAAGTTGAAAGAAATCTCTCTTTGAGTTTCGTCATCATCACCACAATCTGTAGGTACTACTAGTATTTTTCAAGTGATAGAATTATGTGGAATTGATTTAGCAACTGAGGGAAATTCTGGGTACTTTACATCAGCATTAGTTTTGTAGGAAAATGCTTGACTCATGCCATACCATAGGACATCCGAATGCCAGACGGTTGCTCTTTTTGCCTTCCTTATCCAACCGTGCATGTTTGCATGCACATTGTAATTTCAGCCTCTCCAATGTTATAAAAAAAATTATTTTTGCATTTTAGCATTTTAATGATGTACTTTTCTAGCGTCTTGTTATTGATATTTCAGTACATATTTGACTTGCTACGAAGGAGTCAACATTAACTAAACGTTCGATGAATAATAAAGCAATTAATAATTTTAGTCATATTTTAAGCTGTCTATAAATCATGTTCATAGTAATTTCTCTAGGGGTAGACAGAAGTCGGTACGGTATCCTAAATAAAATGAAAATGCATCTTCACGCTGTAACTGGACAAGATTTGTTCCATATGCTGCTTTATCACAACAGTAGAAAAAATTAAATCATTCATATTTTAGAATTAACCACAGTTGCTCCATATGTGACATTCTAATAGCAATAATACAAAAAATTTATTTGCAGTATAATCGGAGTTGGATTAGGAGGTCTCAACAAGTGTTTGCACTGAAGTGAGAAACTTTCACTTTGTCACGAATCTCATACATAGAACATTATTCTTAACAGAAGCATCTTTTGTTATTTCAAACCACAAATGGCACGTTTTCCACTTTTAGGAATACATGCAAATGTAAATGAAATTACATTTTCGTAATTGCAAAATTCTGAGGAAAATAATAGAAACAAAGTATATTTTTATAAATACGAAAGCAAATTTAAGAACTGAATTATGCCACAGTGAAAAGGACAGTGGATTTTTATTTCGTATGAAGTATGCTATTATAGTTTTTTAACATAACTGCAGTTTACTGTTTACTTAATATTACATTTGCATGATATATTACGTAGATTACATTTGGAAAAATGTGTGATACATGTGATTTATTATGAATTATAAAGTGAAACTTGTAGGATGAAAGGCAATGCGTAAGTATGTGAGAAACATGTCTTGTACTTTGCAGTCAAAGATCGAAGTAAACATTAGTGAAAAGAAGGTGGTACCGCAAACGTCGGTTAACCCGAGAAGTTGCCATAAATCTATGTCTGTTATAAAAGAGCAAACAGATGAACTGTGTTGTCTACGATTTACCAGTGGCTACCTTTGAATCGATGTGTAGCTCATACGCTTACTTCATTAACGGGTTTCATATGTTAGAGAGCTGTTCACATAACAAAACAGATATGGTGAACTTCTGCAGTCTCTGGATTCCATAATATCGCCTTAAATAGGAAATAAAGGCAAACATATGCACTATTAACGATAATAATAGAATGTGAAGAAATGAATTAAAATCTGTGCCATGGTCGGGACTTGAACCCAGGTCTCCTGCTTACTGGGATCTATTACTGAAATATTAGTAATGCAGTATCGAAAGTTTTTAGACATTTTACCTACAACGTTACTGTTTTCATGGGCGACAAAACTACTGTATGGTGTTGCATGAAATTTTAGTAATAAAGTAGAGTCAGAAAAATTAAGAGTGGTGTTCCATGAATATTAAATTTTGTCGATATCTTCCAAAAAATGTGATAGAGTAAAATGGTTCTCAGAGCTGAGATCAGCATAAGAAATTATATCGGAAGAAGTTTGACCCCATGCACCTTCTTTATCGGTATAATACACGTAGGTACAACTTTAACATGTACCAGTACCCATGGCTGATTACTACCGCTACTGTTACTATACAGGACACTATTTCTCACAAAATATCCCCTAATTACCTCCTCTCTTTCTACTTTCTTTTCAGTTCCCCTCAAGGACTCATTCTCCTACTGATACTTGGAAATAGCCTTAAACAATGCTGAGAAATCCCCCAAAGTAAGATCCACTTCCTGCTTCTTAGTATCCTGACATGACTCACTGACTTCAGTCTCTACATAGTCCTCTAGCAATATGGGACTCAGTCTGCCTGCAGCATTATTATTAGTTCCTCTTACATGTCTTACGTCAAACTGGAAACCTAAAGTTCATTTAGTCCTACTGGAAATGTGGCGCATAGGCCTCAGTCACACCAATACTCAGCTCAATGCCTCAAGCTCATGAAAAGACTACTTATTTCTCAGCAGGTCTCATCAGCTGTCAGCATACGACACTGGACTTCTGCACTGTGGGCAGTAATATGACTGCTGCACCAGTCACTGAGCCATCAGTCTGCATGGTGAATTTTCTACACAAGTTTTATACGCCAAGAGATGGGTCAATTTCAGGGTCTCTCAAATGCTGCGCATCGGGTTTGGCCCCACTCAAACTTGCAACTGTTTCTCCATAAGTCATTTAGTGCCCTAGCTAATCGAGCAAAATTCGCTGCAAATATCCTAAGGACATTAACCATTCCTTAGAGTTTGTCGGCATGGGCGTTCTCTTATTACCTAGGTCTATTACTTATCAAATTTTATTTCCGTTGATGACATGATTAGTCCTAGGAACGATATAACAGTGAACACAATCCTTATTTTTTCAGTTTTAACAATCAGTCCCGTCTTCCTAAGGGCCAATTACATTTCCCTCAAGTGTTCCATATGCTCCTGCTAATTTTACTAAAAATCACCTGATCATCTAGGTAATAGCACACAAATTACATCTTGATATCAGTAAATAGTATATCAAAGAGATAAGATAACTCCACTGTGTGGGTGTCGAGTTTATAAGGCACCCAATTAATCTGAAAAAAGAAAACAGTCAGTAGAAACACAGAGATCCGTTGATCCATCGTCCACGAGTTCGATGAAGTGCCGATACAAACCTAGGATTGTAAAAACGTAATGCCCCACAAACCAGTCATAATAGGTATGCAAGTTTGCCAACAGTACAGAACAGAGGGCCAGCTTCTTTTTCCTGTCCCCTGCAATCTATCACCATCGTCAATTTTCCAGATGGCTTTGGCAACGGAAATTAGCTACAGAATAAGATAATATGAAAGGGAGAATAATTCCTCGTTGCAACATCCATTACACTAAATCTATCAATTATTTCATGCTCTATGGTGACTAGTAATATGAAGGTCTCCTTACTGGTACACTATCGATTGATGCGATATGATATTTAAACAAGTCCTTCAGCCATATCCATTGTCCCATAATTATATCTACTGCAAAAATTAATGTGCTTGTGCCATCTGTCTCGGTAATAGATTATCTGATTGTACCTCTTCTCCTCTCCACATCCTGTATTGTATTGGTTTTAATGGTGACTTGAAATGAGGGCAATAACGGAAGGTGAGTGACCTACTGTGCTCCATTCAGAATGAATCTGGTGTTCCGAATTACAAGTCAGAATCAGTTCAGTAGATAGTCGTACATTATGGGTCTTGAA
This sequence comes from Schistocerca nitens, assembly GCF_023898315.1. Classification (NCBI taxonomy): domain Eukaryota; kingdom Metazoa; phylum Arthropoda; class Insecta; order Orthoptera; family Acrididae; genus Schistocerca; species Schistocerca nitens. The sequence continues at coordinate 781,914,272 of NC_064617.1, forward strand.
AGTGGCCAAAGGCCGGAATCATGACAGCATAGCAGAATAAAGGATCTATGCAGTCAAATGACGGAGGTTTCACTTGAAAATAATTACATGACTGTGCCCCAAACATTGGCAAGGTTCTCAGGTTTTCTGTTGACGCAAATTTGTTAATTTAAATATTGTTCATGACAGGTATCTGATAAAATTGAGAAATAGCGGGCGCAAATCATGTACAACTATCGAAAAGCGATCGCTAGTTATTGATCTGCACACGGATGAGAGTGTAAGAGAAAAAGACGTGCTTTCGAAATCTGTACCGAGGTCGATGGAAAGTGATGGACAAGTCTGACATTAAATTTGAAAGCAGTTCAGACATTAAATATGCTTTAAATAATGTAATACGAATGCTGTGCAAGAAATTTGACATTTTACTGCGAACAGAGCAGTGATTGATTACGTTTACCTCATTAATGTGCCCTATGCGACAGGAGGACTAACAGCATGTTATTTCAGTTAAGAGATCATCTCTCACAAAATAAAATATGCTCCCTGCCGCTCTCCTTCCCTCTCTCCCTCTCCCCCTCTCTCTCCCTCACCCTCTCATCTCTCTCACACATGCACACACACACACACACACACACACACACACACACACACACACACACAAAGCAAACATACACAAAACAAACGGTGAAACATACCTGTCCTACACATATTTCATTACCCAAATATTCCAAATATTTGGCTTATGTCATTTTATTACGGATACAGATGTTTGTCACTCACCTATTTCTTCCTTTTATTGCTGCACTAGGCAAAAGTGTTAAAAGAGATACTTGTATAATACAACTGTTATCCACTTAGCAAAGCGAGTATTACTTTATTTAACTGTGCGCTTGCACTAACTTTACATTAGACTGCTCCTGAAATATATTTTATTTCAGTTGACTCAGGCGAGCTATAAAACAAACATAATAATGAGAATATAAGCAACTTACGTTAGTTTACTTTTTTCACAATTAAAACTGATAATATTATAAAAATAACTGGGCACAAAACCCGGCAGGTAATAACACGCTAATGATGTCTTCTGTAAGAAATCAAAACCAGTTCTTATAGAAGTAATGTCACAGTAGTTTGGAGGTGAAACAGTAGAATTATGCTTGAAGCCAATTCGTGACAGAGGTCAATATGATAGGTTAAATTCAACCTTCGTTGAACTAAATCAAACTTGTCACATTTTTGTTGCAGAATTGCCAGAATGTCATTAATTGGTCTAAAAATTTTGCTTGAGATACTTTTCTTTAAAAAAATTATACTCAAATGTTACTAGCAACTACCTATATGATGAAAAGAGATTATAGAATCATCACAAAAATTAGGTGATGATGCCTGGAAGGCTCTCGTTTTTCGGGATGAAAAATTTTGCACGGATTTGTTTCCAATATAGGACATCAAGTGACACCTCGAAGCATCCAGATCAGCAAAAGTCAAGGTATTCCACATTTTCTGAATCCACTTGACTTTCCAAGAAACAAAAGGAAAATAGAGTTGTGTTATCAGGAGAAATAAAACTGGCGTTCTACGAACTGGAGCGTGGAATGTCGGATCCCTTAAACGAGCAGGTAGGTTAGAAAATTTAGAAAAGGGAAATGGATAGGTTAAAGTTAGATACAGTGAGAATTAGTGAAGTTCTGTGGCAGGCGGAATAAGACTTTTGGTCAGGTGAATACAGAGTTTTCAATACAAAATCAAATAGGGGTAATGCAGGACTAGGCTTAATAATGAATAAAAAATAGGAGTATGGGTAAGCTACCACAAACAGCATAGTGAACGCATTATTGTGGTCAAGATAGACACGAAGCCCACGCCTACATACAGTAGTACAAGTTTATATGGCAACTAGCTCTGTATATGATGAAAAAATTGATGAAATGTATGATGAGATAAAAGAAACGATGCAGGTAGTGAAGGGAGACGAAAATTTAATAGTCATGGGTGGCTGGAATTCGACAGTAGGAAAAGGGCGAGAAGGAAACATAGTCGGTGAATATCGATTGCGGCTAAGAAATGAAAGAGGAAGCCACCTGGCAGAATTTTGCGCAGAGCATAACTTAATCTTAGCTAACACTTGGTTCAAGAATCATGAAAGAGGGTTGTATACAAGGAAGAACCCCGGATATACTAGTAGATATCAGATAGATTATATAATGGTAAGACAGAGATTTAGGAACCCGGTTTTAAATTGTAAGACATTTCCAGGGGCAGATGTGGACTCTCACCACAATCTATTGGTTATGAACTGAAAATTAAAAGTGAAGAAACTGCAAAAAGGAGGGAATTTAAGGAGATGGGACGAGGATAAACTGAAAGAACCAGAGGTTGTACAGGGTTTCAGGGAGAGCATAAGGGAAAAATTGAAAGGAACGGGGGAGAGAAATACAGTATAAGATGAATAGGTAGCTTTGAGGGATGAAATAGTGAAGGCAGCAGAGGATCAAATAGGTAAAATGACGAAGACTAAGAGAAACTCTTGGTTAACAGAAGAAATATAGAATTGAATTCATGAAAAGAGAAAATATAAAAATGCAGTAAATGAAGCAGGCAAAAAGGAATACAAACTTCTCAAAAATGAGATCGACAGGAAGTGCAAAATGGCTAAGCAGGGATGGCTAGAGGACAGATGTAAGGATGTAGAGGCTTATCTCACTAGGGTAAGATAGATACTGCCGACGGGAAAATTAAAGACACCTTTGGAGACAGGAGAACCACTTACATGAATATCAAGAGTTTTGATGGAAACCCAGTTCTAAACAAGAGAAAGCAGAAAGGTGGAAGGAGTATATAGAGGGTCTATACAAGGGCGATGTACTTGAAGAGGATGCAGATGAAGATGAAATGGGAGATATAATACCGCGTGAAGAGTTTGACAGAGTACTGAAGACGAGAGTCGAAACAAGGGCCCCGGAGAAGAACACTACTGAGAGCCTTGGGAGAGCCAGGCCTGACAAAAATCTACCATCTGGTGAGGAAGATGTATGAGACAGGTGAAATACCCTCAGACTTCAAGAAACATATAACAATTCCAATCCCAAATAAAGCAGGTGTTGACAGATGTGTTGTCTTGATTACCGAACTATCAGTTTAATAAGTCACAGCTGCAAAATACAAACGCGAATTCTTTACAGGCGAATGGAAAAACTGATAGAAGCCGACCTCGGGGAAGATAAGTTTGGATTCTGTAGAAATGTTGGAACACGTGAGGCAATACTGAACCTACGACTTATCCTCGAAGAAAGATGAAGGAAAGATAGACCTACGTTTCTAGCATATGTAGACTTAGAGAAAGCTTTTGACAATGTTGATTCGAATACTCTCTTTCAAATTCTGAAGGTGGCAGGGGTAAAATACAGGGTGCGAAAGGCTGTTTACAATTTGTACAGAAAGCAGATGGCAGTTATAAGAGTCGAAGGGTATGAAAGGGAAGCAGTGCTTAGGAAGGGAGTGAGACAGGGTTGTAGCGTATCCCCGATGTTATTCAATCTGTATATTGAGCAAGCAGTAAAGGAAACAAAATTAATGTTCGGAGTAGGTATTAAAATCCATGGAGAAGAAATAAAAACTTTGAGGTTCGCTGATGACATTGTAATTCTGTCAGAGACAGCAAAGGACTTGGAAGAGCAGTTGAACAGAATGGACAGTGTCTTGAATGGAGGGTATAAGACGAACATCAACAAAAGCAATACGAGGATAATGGAATGTAGTCGAATTAAGTCAGGTGACGCTGAGGGAATTAGATTAGGAAATGAGGCACTTAAAGTAGTAAAGGAGTTTTGCTATTTGGGGAGCAAAATAACTGATGGTGGTCGAAGTAGAGTGGATATAAAATGTAGACTGGCAATAGCAAGGAAAGCGTTCCTGAAGAAGAAAAATTTGTTAACATTGAGTATATATTCAAATCTCAGGAAGTCGTTTCTGAAAGTATTTGTATGGAGTGTAGCCATGTACGGAAGTGAAACATGGACGATAAATAGTTTAGATAAGAAGAGAATAGAAGCTTTCGAAGTGAAGAAGAATGCTGAAGATTAGATGGGTAGATCACATAACTAATGAGGAGGTATTGAATAGAATTGGGAAGAAGAGCAGCTTGTGGCACAACTTTACTAGAAGAAGGGATCGGTTGGTAGGACACGTTCTGCGACATCGAGGGATCACCAATTTAGTATTGGAGGGCAGTGTAGAGGGTAAAAATCGAAGAGGGAGACCAAGAGATGAATACACTAAGCAGATTCAGAAGGATGTAGCCAGCGGTAGGTACTAGGGGATGGAGAAGCTTGCACGGGATAGAGTAGCATGGAGAGCTGCATCAAACCTGTCTCAGGACTGAAGACCACAACAACATGTAATTTTAAATAGGTAGTTACGTTTTCTGTTTGTAAGACTCTTTAAGAATTTTGACTAATTACGTAATGACTCTCACGTTACAGTTTAGTTTGTCATGATTTACTGCATAAATTAGGTATCACTTTACTACGAATAGTGACAACCTGGAACCTAATGTCTAAAATAGTGATTTGCAATGGGAAACTTTAGTGGATAAATTGAGATCCACAGCGAAACAAACCTATGGTACATATTCCATATTATGTAGGGAAACGACTATACTTTGTATTGGTGATTAGCGCAACTACTATTTAATCGTAGCTTCTGATAGACAATGATTTAAAGTCACTAACATCTGCACCAGTACATTTTTTGCTTAACTGCAGGCACCCCTATTTCTGAACGTATTTCTGCTTTGTTAAGCATTACAGATTTGGCTAGGTAGTAAGTTCGCAACGGATGAGCTGCTTACATTAACTACTTGAAGAGATAATTTCTTGATGGAGTAAAATTTGTCATGACAAAATTTGTAGATGACTCAGAATGATTCTTGGAATCAGAATAGTGGCTGAGATGACAGAGAACGCTCAAAATGTGCACAATGAGAGCTGTGCGTCTCCTTGTTGGTTTAATAGGTTTACCCCAATTATTCTCTAAAATACTGCACGAGACATCTGGTTAGAATCCTGGAAATGCAGCCGCAAAATTTTATCATCTTTTACTGAATAGGGTTTCTATCTTCAATTTCGTCTTAGTGAAGAAGGTTAACTAGTAACACAGTAAACACCTATTACAAAACACTCTTCCTCTGCATAATTTCTCTAACTAGTAATACTTGCATCACTCACCCATATTTAATATCAACCAAGTTAAAATCTATGCTACATAATCGTATTTATTGTTAATATATATTACTTGACTGCTGGACTCCGCCGGCCGCGGTGGTCTCGCGGTTCTAGGCCCGCAGTCCGGAACCGTGCGACTGCTACGGTCGCAGGTTCGAATCCTGCCTCAGGCATGGATGTGTGTGATGTCCTTAGGTTAGTTAGGTTTAAGTAGTTCTAAGTTCTAGGGGACTGATGACCACAGCAGTTGAGTCCCATAGTGCTCAGAGCCATTTGAACCATTTTTTTGCTGGACTCCTTACATTTGAAGAGACAGAAACTGGAAAATTTCAAACCGCAAATGCTCTATATCTGACCATTTGCGCTGATAACAATATTGTGTAGCAGTTCTAACATATGAGAAACTGGTTCTGATCTATATTCCTAACACTGAGTGTTTTAGGAACTTGATGTTGAAACTACAGGCTGCAAGGAAGGAAGAAACTATACTACACGTGCAGAGTTCAGAAGAGTGCAGCAGTATGGACAGTGATGTAATCAGACAATGATCTCAACGTCACATCCACTACACTCCCTGTAAAGGAAACGTTATCACTAACAGAAACTAGTGTACTGGTTCAGGTGTAACTGTATGTCAGCAAAATTAAAAATCTTATATCTCCATTATGAAGGTTTATTTTTACTTCATGACATAGCAATGTCAGCAAAATTATGTACAGGATGGTAAAACAATGGTATTGGGTGTTCACAACTGTGAAATGAAATCCTAATTATTATAAGTTTCTTGAAGGGTAAGATGGTTGATGGCGATGTCTGGGGGTCTATAAAAATACAAACAAATAAAATACAGTTGGGGTCAGAGACTTTAATTGCGCTAAAATTCACAATGAAAGTACCCAAAATTGAATGGGGGTCTGTAAAGAGGAATCCAAGAAAAGTACGCAATGAAAATAATTCAACAAATCCATAGTATAAAGCACTCTACTGTGGCTGATCATTCCGTTTTCTTAGATCAGATATCTCGCGTTTCTGCTTCAATTAAGCCTGACAGTTGAGGGTTCGTACTTCTTAAACTCCACCCACAAAGTTTTTTGTAGCTTATCACAGGCATCGTCTCTTTCGTAGGGCAGAATTTTACTTCTGCCACGTAATACTGAGATAAACAGCTTTTCCTTTGATGCGAGTTTTAAGACAGGCAGCTACGGTGAGTCACCAATGTTCTGAGTTGAGTTTCTCTGGATGTTATCTTCCATCTCCAGAAGTGTTCCTGCAGAAAGGCTTTAAGAAGAGTCGTCGTTAAAGACAGGGACACGGGGCAGCGTTTGCTGGTAGCCTACACAGTGGCTCTGGCATCGCCTTCTGTCTGCTACGTATCCCACTGTGAGGTTCAAACCACACAGGGCGGCCACGCCGTCCGAAAATTCTCTTTCCCTCAGAACTGCATCTCGTAGCTCAGGTCAGGAAAATTACTTGTGTGCATTTACCAGTGTGAATGTTAGTGGTTTATATTCACGAAATGCAGGCTTATTTCTTAGAGCTGCATATCAATTAAATTCGTGCAATTTCATGAAACTATGTCATGTGACATTTCGATTTAACCGGAATTGTTTCAGGAATTCAATGTAAGGTGTTTTATTTCTTTGACACCTTACACAGTGTAGTAGCTGTTATTTATTTACTGTTGTATTGTGATGTCAATTCTGTTATGTGTTTGTTGCGATGTGAATAATGAAGCAGTTTCTGTTGCACAGCAGGAACTTTGTAAAATTCGGCGAAGGAATTTTCATAGGATAATTGAACATGTGTCATGCATATGTCCCAACTTTACTGTCTTAGTGCATAGTATAGAATACAATGTACATGTGTAATGCGTGGACTATGCGCTGATGATGTTCATACATAGCTTTTTTCATAAGCTTTATTCTCAACCACGTTGTGTTAATACTACTGAAACTCGAACGGCGCCCAAACAAGTCTCGAAAGACGCAATGGTACCGACTGACGACTCCATCGTCCTTGTCCAATACGCTTCACTGAATAAGGCTGTGGATGGGAGTGTGGTCAGCACCCTGCTCTCGTGGCCATTGTCAGCTACTGTGCCTGGATAAAATACTTATCAGTCAGACAGTTCCTCAACTGACTTCAGAACGGCTGAGTGCACCCCACTTGCCAAAAGCACCCTGCAGACCCAGATGGTCACCCAATCAAGTGCCATTACAGCCCAACAGCTCGTAACTCCAATGATTTGTTGGGAACTGAGGTTACCACCGGCATTACAATTTTATGAAATAGTTACGGTAGTAATGATATTTTAAAAATAAGTTAGTTTCGTGACTGAAACACAATCAAACTCTGTTCTTTTTGCCCACAATTAATGTTCGTTTTAGCACTCAGGGAGTAATTACTGCAGTTTGGGAACCACTGCTCTAGTGGAACCCTATGATACGTGTTGCTGAGTAATAACGGAAGAAGGAAGACTGCTATAGATAGGCATTATACATGGCTCATTATTATATTACTATTACCATTATTATCACCATTATTATTTTTGTTATTATTATTAATTTCTTGAGCTGAAAGAATCGCAAATTCCTAAACATGCTACTATCCTCATGTTAAGTAATAAGTGTTTCCAAGACACTTTTTGGGTCACTGGGGAACAGAGTGTGTATAACACAATAGACCTAGTTTACTAATAAAAAATAAAAGGTGGTCATGCAATTCACTTTGGCTGCAACAGCTCTAATAGAGTGTGGCTTACTTACAAAGAGATGCGTGCACATGCATATGGGACATGAATCTGGTAACCTTCACTACTACTCGACTGACCAACCTATTGGTGTGGTGCTGTCTTCCACCTGTCTAGATACTCAAATTGCCTACCTCTTCACAGGAAGTACTCCCTATGTAGTATTTTATGGCTGTTATTTTTTACTATTGAGAATGATGACGATGAGAAAAATTGAATGCTATAAATATACAGCCATGTAAAGACTACTTAGCAACCAAGAATGTATTATCCAACAATCAAGAGCCATATCAGTGTTATGCAACTACTTAAAGAAACTTGTTGTTCGACGATTAATGTGATGTTGTCCAAGATAGTGATATTTTATTTCACTCATTTCATGAACAGTGAAGATGTATCACCCATGCACAAACCAATATGGTTCAAAAAGCATTCACTCTAGGTTCATGATTTATTTCATAATCTATCCAATTTCAGTGACAAATAACATTTTAATATTACAGTTTCAAATTTTATTCATTTTATGTATGATGAGAATGTTAATGCCTCTAAAAATGTGTACAGTTTATATCGCTGCATTTCACATCAGTTCAATGGCCTTCTGCTAAACTCCATCACATGATGTTATGCAATGTCATGAAGAGATACTACTACAAAGCATCCTTATCGTTATTACTGATGTTGAAATATTTTCGTCTGTAACTGCAACAGATCATGTGACTTAATGTCCCTGTTATGTCATGGATATTGAAAGTTTTGCGAAGCACATATATTTTCCATGACTTAAAATGTGGCTCGTACTGTTGACAAGTACCTTTAATTCATCGAATTTAGCTTGAGTTATTTTGTGGCTGCATAATTTGTTCCTTTGCCTATAGTGAAATGAAGTATGGAATTCGATACAGAATTTTAGTATTCATGGTGTTACGTTTATTACAACTTATCTTCAAACTCTGGACTATTTTTAATGAAGAATTTAAATATACAATACCTACTACCAAACAGAACATTAGGACGCAGCGATCAGCGATTACGCTTATAATGATTTGCTTCGCACATAAATGTTATTTACTCCTCAAGCGATTTACGTTTTTATCAATTTCAGTTGTCACCAGTTACGCCGTTCCGAAGATATTTCTCTCCAGACATTACAACAACAGATTGTTAGAGGTGAAAACCAGTCCTGGTATTAGTTTCTGTATGTTTCGTTTCGTCGATGGACGAGTTTCGAATCTACTAAAAGCGAGTGTAATTGCTCGAACAGCTGTCTGACGGACGCCAGAAGAAAATGCAGTTCTTATTGTACGCAGCATATTCAAGATTTATATTTCTTATTTCGTAATTGAATGGAAATGTGCCGATAAAATACATTTCAAGGCATTTTCATTATCAACATCTGTAAGTATTCTCATAGCAAATCTTGCTATGAATCAACGTTTAAGAAGACTAACAATATATATTTGCAATTTCAAGTTCATATTAATATTCACACTCAGATTATTAGAACACTATGTTATAAGTGCAACCTTCTGCTCATATTCTGGTTTCATTGTTGTTTTTACTTTATAAAAATAATATGTACTTTATAGTATTTCATTTTCGTTTTCCTTACTGACGGTAAAGAAAATCAGTCACCTCATACTAAATATTAATTACCTTTCGCTCGGAACAGTACTTGCTTATAAATCTTACGTTGTCAGGCAAGAAAATTAACTTTATTTTATCGATGTACGTCTAGAGGTAATTTTTTTACAATTGAGTAGAAAATACTGCAATTCCTGAGCATATAACGGGAATGGTACCAGAATAGACTTGATCATTTTGGGATAATGAGCCGTTTGTTACCTGCGGTAGAAAGTACAGGCAAACAGTTAGCGCTACTTCTTTGGAACCTTGCAGCAGTCGCTAAGAAACAAGCTGCCCCACAAACTGCGAAGAGAGTACATTGTGGATGATGGATCTTCTTCCACACTACTCTGCCAATGGCCACTTAACACTGATGATGTATGTGTGAGCAAATTCTTGGGGCGGGCCCCTTTTGTAATGGATGAAGAAAGACGAGTAGCAGAGCGGATAAGAGTGAAGAGTGGTATTAGTGCTGTTGTCGCCAGAAGGACAGTGATAATCGAAAGTTCAGGATACACAGCAAGGTTAAGAAGTATTGGATGAAATCTCGTGTCCCACAGTTTCTTTGTTTACGTATGGTTTTGCGATGTACACTGATTCTTTGAGAGCTATATCCATCCTCTAGGGGCCTGATAATGTTTGAGCTTATTTTACGCTCTAGGATCCTGCAGAAGATGGACGTCTGTAATATATCCATCCTGGGGACGCGATAATGTTAGAGCTTATTTTATGCTCTAGGATCCTGCAGAAGATCGACGTCTCTAATACTGGTCTTTTTGTTCATACTGCTTTACATTTTTGTAAAAGTGGGTTATTTTCAGTCTGTCTTAGCGCTGAAAAATATATCCATCAACGTATGCAACGAAACAGTGTATCTGTGAATAACGTATCCTGGCAGACTTAAAACTAGTAGATACGGGTGCTTTATTTTTGTACATACACCGAGGTGACAAAAGTCATGTGATACCTCCTAATATTATCTTTGATCTCCTTTCCCCTGGCGTAGTGCAAAACACGACGTGGCTTGGTCGCAACAAGCCGTCCGAAGTCCCATGCAGAAATACTGAGCCATGCTGCCTCTATAACCGTCCGTAACTGCGAATGTGTTGCCGGTTAAGGATCTGGTGCACGAACTGACCTCTCGATTACGCCCCAAAAATGTTCGTTGGGATTCAGGTCGGGTGATTTGGGTGGCTACATCATTCACTCAAAACTGTCCAGAACGTATTTCTAACCAACTGTGAACGATTGTGGCCTGGAGAAATGGCACATTGTCATCCACAAAAAACCCATGTTGGAAAAAAAAGTCCTTGGATGGCTGCAAATGTCCTCCAAGCAGCAGAACATATCCATTTGCAATCAATGATCGGTTCAGTGGAACCAGAAGACCAAGCATATTCCATGTAAATACAGCCCACACCATTACGGACTCACCAGCAGCTAGCACAGTGCATTGTTGACAGACTCAGTCCATGGCTTCGTGGGGTCTGTTTCAGACTCTAATCCTACTGCCAGCTCTTACTAACTGAAATAAGGACCCATCGAAAAGAATACGTCCGTTGCACATCCCACATTGAATTCTGCGGTTTTTTCATGCAGTATTACCTATATGGTAGCAATAGCAATCGTACACAAACGCGGCTGCTCTCGGTTGTTAAGTGAAGCTCATCGGCCACTGCATTGTCCTTTATGAGAGATAGTGCTTGAAATTTTGTATTCTCGGCACGCACTTGACTTTGTGGATCTCGGAATACGGAATTTCCTAGCTGTTTCCAAATGTCCCATGCGTCTAGCTCCAACTACCAATTGGCGTTCAAAGTCTGTTAATTCTCCCCGTGCAGCCACAATCACCTCGGAAATCTTTCCACGTGGTCACCTGAGTACAAATGAGAGCTGCGCCAGTGCACTGTCCTTTTATACTTGAGCATGCGACACTACCGCCACATGTATAGGTACTTATCGCTTTTTTCACCTCAGTAAGTTTAATTTGTATATATCATTTGCAACAAAAGTAATTTATCAACCCATGTGTTGTGTGTAGAGTTTAGCTTAGAAAAGTCTATCAGACCTGCACCAGTGAGACGAATAAAATGTGTCAACATCGCTTATCAGCTGACGAATTAAAACAGCAGTGGGCGAAACCTACAACTACTTCTGCCCTCATACGTTGGTAAAACCACGAGAGCCCAAGAACCTAGGAAAATTCTAGTCCTACGTAAAATCACTAAGCGGGTAGGAGGCTTCTCTGTTCAGTCACTCGCCGATCAACCTGGTGTGGCAATAGAAGACAGTTATATGAAATCTGAACTTTTAAACTTCACGCTTGAGAAATCATTAACGCAAGAGAATAGTTCTGACAAATCATCGTTTAAGCGTCACAAAGAATTACATATGGAGGTCACAGAAATAGACGTCCTAGGCGTTCAGATGCCACTTAATGAATTAAAAGAAATCACTCGCTAGCTCCGGACAAAATCCCAATTCGATTTCACAAAGAGTAGTCTGCGGCATTAGTACCTTACGTAGCTCTCATTAATCACAAATCTCTCCCCAGGCATGATCTCCCAAGCGACTGGAAAAGTGCAGGTGACTGCGTTATGTAAGAAGTATAAGAGAACGGATCTCTAAGATTACAGGCCACTATTTTCAGAACGGTATGCTGCAGCATGTTCTTAGTTCGATTATCATAAATTTCCTTGGGACACAAAAGCTTGCTTCAACAAATGGACACATAAAGCAGTGCTCTTAGGAAACTCAGCTTGCCCTTTCCCACACGATATCCTGCGAACGATAGATGAAGGGCAATAGGCGGAAACCATTTTCCGAAATTGCAGAAAGTGTTTCGCAAAGTGTCTCGCTGCAAACCTCAACGAAGGTCGGAGAATACGGAATAGGATCCCTATTATCACAGTGGCTCGAAGTATTAGAACACCGAATTATCCCATGGACTGGGAGTGTTCATCAGATACAAGGGTGTCATCAGGAGTGGCACCGGGAAATCTGATAGACCGCTTATCTTCTCTATATCCATAAAAGATATAACAGGTAGAATGAGCAGAAGTCCACAACGGTTTGCCGACGACGCTACAGTATGCGACTAAGCGGCGGCGTCGAGAGATTGTAGGAGGATAGAGAATGACTTATAATTTCTTTGTAATGTGATGAATTGCTGCTTATTAGTATGCGACTAAGTGGCGTCGTCGAGAGATTGTAGGAGGATAGAGAATGACTTATAATTTCTTTGTAATGTGATGAATTTCTGCTTATTCTAAATGTAGAAAAGTGTAAGTTAATACAAGTGAGTAGGAAGAACAATCCTGTAATGTTCGAATACAGTATTAGCAGTGCGCTGCTTGACTTCGTCAAGTAGATTGAATATGAATGCTTAAAGCTGTGAAGTGACATGAAATGAAAAGGACCCCATTAATTTGATAGTATGGATGATGATGATCGACATTGGTATATTGGGAGATATCTGCGTAAGTGTAGGTCATGGTAAAGAAGGCGGCTTACGGAAGACTTTTAAGATCCCTTCTACAGTATTGTTCCAGGTCAGGTTAAGGGAATCACTTCAGATGCGTGCTGCTAGATTCTTGATTGCTAGGTTAGATCGACAACTGATCATTGCAGAAATGTTACGTGAAGGCAAGACGATGTTGATATAGCGAAACATTGTTCACAAATTTGCGTTTGACTGAACCGCTGTCATCACCGCACAATTCACGTTGTGGGACGGTGGGTTCATTCTCGTGTTACAAATCATTAGTCACGGTAGGAAATTAGAATAGTTGTAAATATTGTTCGCCGTCTTTTACGAGAGCCTGGCAACGATTTCTGTGGTCAACCAGAAAGTGATGGAGAGCATACTGACCATATTTCACACTCTTTAAGTCGACAGTCTTGTCCAGCCCACTGAAAGAAATGTTTCCTCTATCTATTTGTTCAGTGGGATCAGGACGATGATTATAAATGAAGATTTTGAGTTCTAATTGACACATATATTTGTTAATGTTTCACACACACACAACAATGTAATATTCACTATGTCCATACTGAAAATAAATCTCTCTATCCCTAAAAGCACGATGAGCAGTTCAGAGGCAACCTCTACGGTAAGTTCCTACTATATTGCCTTTCACTCTGACTAGTGATAATCAAAATAAATGCTCGCGACAAAAGTGGAAAATAATTGTCACCACTTGCCACGCGGATTTATTAACATTACAGGAGGCACACTAGCAGTTACTTTTGTGAATTCTAAGCGATCCAGGACGGTGTACAGTCCTCATGAGTTCACTTTCTATTATTACTGAAATCATACGGTTAGTAACAGCCTGTCTCTGACGTCATCCGAGGCAGCACGCACTCCGGCGTTTGACTGACGCGGATCTTATTGCTGCTAGGTTCGAAGTGAAGTCTTGTCTTGCCTCTCGGGCTGTATATATATATGTGGCCCAGCGGCCGGCCAAGAGAACACCTGCTGTCATCCGCCCTAAACACACAGCAGCAGTATCTAAACGGCCACTTTCCCGGACAAACAATATTTTATAATAATATTATAACTCAATTTGGAATCTTCATAATTTACGCATGCATACGGGCACGTTGGTTAAAATCAAAGAAAAAGTTTTAGCTAGCCTGCATTAAAACCTTGTCTCCCAGAATTTTTTTAACAGAACTGACAGTAGAACATGACCTCTGAACTACAACTTCAAGAGACCTTGTATTGGTTGTTATTAACATCAAGGTATTAAAACTTGTTATAGCCCTATTTTTTGATAGGTTTCATTATGAGCTGTAACCAAAACTTTGTAGCATTAATGTAACAGATACTTAATCTACTACAAATAAGGACGTTTTTGTACGAAATTTAATATCCAGCAAATTACTCGAAAACTATTAGAGGTAGCTTAATGGGCTCACATTGCTATTAGTTTTATGTTGAACTGAAACATCAAAAAATTTTCACATTTCTAAGTCTAATATTTAGCGCCTTAAATTTTTCTTAAAACGTGGATTTTGACCCAAAAATATTGAAATTATTGCTTTAATTACATTAAGACTTGTACTAGTTATGACCAATTTCTAGCTTTCTAGCTTTGTTATTAAGCGCCCTAATTTTTTTCGTAAAACGAAGTATGTAGGCGAAAAGTTGACCTAATCAGTTTGATAGTTGACTGTTTAAAAATTATTGCACTAAAGCATATGTTGACATAGTTTGAAGAAGCAACTTTAACTTTTAATTTCATTCTTTATTATGGTGCAATACTTTTGTGCTATGCGTTATGGTTACGTGGCGCTAATAGCAGTGAACCGGGGTAAGTACCGGCACAATCGCTTGCCTCTGTATCTCTCAAAGGGTACAGTGCTTGTTTTGCCACAATGTAAGGAGAGGGAGGAGACGATAAGAGAAAATAGTGCTCTTACAGAGGCTGACAGCCAATCGAGGAAATGGAATTACTACTAGTGATACAAAGTGGATATGCTGTAAACGGATTTCGATCTCGGTAACATACTAACCAGCGGGAGAGAACCACTGTTGGAACACCAAAAAAGGCATATATGCCCCTTTTTGGAATACTGTATCTAAAAAGTGGGGTAGCAGCTTCCTCATTCATCTTTCCTCCACACCTTTAATTTTTTCCCAAATATTTTGTAATGTAACCATATTCGCGGTCTTTTTAACATGCATCTTACCTCTAATTCCCGCAAGCTTTCATAATTCTACCTCACAATTAGTAGTCCATCGCTGTAAGTTACTCATACTAGTCCACATCCACTTGCACAATTCATTCACTTATTCAGCCCAACTCGTTGTGATTATCCCATTGTGTCTTTCTGTCACAGCCATAGTCTATCTTCGCCCTGTTCTACTACTGCTGTCTCATTGACTTCCTCTCTCTTACTGCTACTATTTCATTCATTCCTTCCCAGTGCTACTGTCTGTTCTCACTGTCAATATATCTCTCGTTCTGTCTGTCATTGCAGTAGACTCTCTCTGTTACTATCACTGGGTCTTATGCTCCCACTTTCTGCTTCCCTTTATTCCTGTCCCACTCGCACTATCTGCTTCACTAGTTTCGTGGTACTGTTTTAGTCATTGTCAAATGTGTTCAGCCACACGGGGTAGTCGAGCAGTCTCCGCCGTCTTGCCACAATTCGCGCTGCTACACCCCTCGGAGGTTCGAGTCCTCCCTCGGGAATGGATGTGTGTTCTGTCCTTAGAGTAAGTTAGTTTAAGTTAGATTAAATAGAGAGTAAGCCTAGGGACTGATGACCTCAGCAGTTTGGTTTCATAGAACTTACCACAGATTTCCAAATGTGTTCAACCACAAAAATGTACCGCTCTTTCTCTCCTTCCTACCATTTTATTCTTCAGTCTTTATATATTGCAGCCCTGTCTACTATTTTCAAGTATTTATTCCTCTTCTGACTCTTTCCCAGAGCATAACAAATGGTTCAAATGGCTCTGAGCACTATGCGACTTAACTTCTGAGGTCATCAGTCGCCTAGAACTTAGAACTAGTTAAACCTAACTAACCTAAGGACATCACACACATCTATGCCCGAGGCAGGATTCGAACCTGCGACCGTAGCGGTCGCTCGGTTACAGACTGCAGCGCCTAGAACCGCACGGCCACTCCGGCCGGCCAGAGCATAGCACAGCGCGACTATTGACACACGCCAAAATTTTAGCGAAAATTCTTAAAGGTGCAAAGGAAGGTAGAAAGAGCAGCTGGTACCCCACATTTTAGTCGGGCCTTATAAACGGGAGCACATATGGCATTTTAGTGCGCCGGTAACGTATTTTTCCGCTGGTTCCCTTCTTTCCCTGCCACAGCAGGGCACGTAACTCATATGAAAGTATCTTTATGAGAGCGTCAAATTTGTATAGTTTACTTACAAGGTATTAAAATGATTCTAAACGAATTTACACCTCAGACAAGATTTATCATGACCAAAAATTCTGTGTTCTTCAGTACTACAACATGGGCTTCCTAGAACTCTTCTGATGACAACGGTGACAGTTACAGCATAGTTCTCAGTGCTTCGTCATTTTATAAACTACGTTTTCGCATCACGCCGTATTTTACGTGTGCACCTGTGGTAGCTTTAAACCTCTGTAGTTCGGAAACGGATAAGGATAGTTAGAAAATTTACAAGGATTTCTCAGTTTGGAATATTTGGAATATATCGTAAAAACTGGACCCGTTTGTTGTTTATAGCCGCCTTGGAATTCGCTGCTCGGTTTTGGTACGAAAACATGGTAAAAAAATTTTTATTGAGGTTTTCTAAGAAACCGCCCACGAAATAATGATGTCTTAATGCCTATCGTAAACTACATCAACTGAAAAATCTACCAACCGATTTACTCCATTTTCCTAAGAAGGAAGAAATGTGTAATATTCATACTTCGACGCTGTACTGTAGAGTAGTGAGTGTACGATAGTGACAATAAGGTGGTATACCAATGATCACTACGGTATTCCAAGGGCCATCCCAAACGCTTGGCCCTACTTTTCAATCACAAACAGAGCCTGAGGTAAGATCCGCGTAAGAATCTCGTTTTTATTCGTAGCGTTTAGGAACATATTAGATAGGGCGTGATGTAACATGCGTACCGATTTTGAGACCGGAATGTAAAAGTTAAAACGAAAGAAATATCTTTACATGACGGTTACTATTATGCAGTTTGCTTATTGCGTGTAAATTGGCTTTTCATACAGTTTCAGCTACGTAAAGGGTTGTTTCACGGATTATCTGCATCCAGTAGTCTATTTTCTTGACGTCACAGCGACCGAAGGGAGGATGTAATCTGCAGGTGTAAGACATGGGGCGGACCCCTGAGGCACCATTTGCATTTCCCCGTCAGACCATCCACGCACACCGCAGTACGGAGGGATGCTAATTGTGCTCAACAACTTATGCCCTCAATTTGATTAACCTAACGTGCGAAAACTTGTGATGAATTCGTCCGCGAGCCGGTGAATCGGCGAAGTTCAGAATTTAATATAGAAACTTTACACCCGTTGAGGCTAAGTTGAGAGTAAATAACAGTCCCTGAGAGGAAGCCTGCAGTACCCGAGGCTGCAGCATTATCAATCTCAGTGACGAAGAGTTACCAAGCTGTAGCGCTAATGCCATCTTGGGAGTAAATATACCTTATAATGTCGGAGCTCTGAATTCGTAAGTGTTGTGTTTGTAGTAATTGGACGTGTAGGAATTATAGCTTTTATGGGATGTTTAGCGTCTGAAAGAAACCCGTGCTTCACTTCTGGGCTCCCCTAAGACAGGAGGTTATTTCTGGTATTCAGTTAAGTCTATTTTTCGGATATACTGAATGTGAGATTTGTTACGAAGATATTAACAAGAGTACATCTTTTTTTTAAAATAGTACTCTGTATTTTTATATGGTTATTAATTTCCTTTCAATTTTAAAGACGGCTGACTCCAGCAACCGTAAATAACTTTTCAATATATGAAGTATACATTCAACCGGTTGAATAAGTTTAATGTAAAAACAATTACCAGGTTTCGATACTTCTAAGAGCATCTTCTTCAGAAGGAAGTGACCAGTAACGTTTAAACATATTATGAAATAAACATCTGAAATACCTAAGACTTGACCACATAGAAAAGAGAGCGGGGAAGAGCCTGGTACTTACAAAAATTACGTGGCGTTAAATTTGTAAACATGCATGATGAGCTAACGAGCTCAAGTCAGATAGCAGAAAATCTGAAATAAAGTCTTCCATGGAAACAGTAAAAATTGTTGCAACAGTGCAGATTGTTAAAAGAGCAGACCTTAGACCGAACGTTGGAAAACTACACGTACTTACGTCTGGCAAACATGGTGTAGTCGTGCCTTTTACTGGGCACTAGTAGCGTGATAAGCGCTCACCTTCGTGAAATACATCAGATTGGAGTTTTAATGAAAATAACAGTCTGTATTACAAAAAAGAATGTATAAAAGATTCAAAAGGAATAAAATAATTTTTATAAAAATGAAAATGAGTAGCAGAATCAGTAAACTGATTAATTATAAGTACAAATACGTGCTGAGAATAAAGAATGTACTGTAGCAGGATTCTTTTTATTAAGATGCTACAACAAGCCAAAAGGTGGGAAATATCCTTTAATAAACTTTCCAAAACAGAGTGTGGAATACAGTGACTTGGGAGCTACTAACAGTAAGCATGTATAGCGTCCATAAAGGAATATGGAAGTGAATGGGAAAAAGTTGCGAGTAATAGCTTAAAGGCGTTACAGAACATTTTGTTTCGTAGTTGTAGTTGTTCACTTAGGATGAGGCGTTCCTTAGTGACCATATGTCTGAAGATCTCAAGTTCCTCTAAGACGTCAAGTTTTCACTTGTTCTTCTGTTTATGTAGAATCGTAATTTCGTCTAGGCTTTTTTGTTTGGGTCCCGGTATCAATAAATGCTGTGTACAAGTAGAACTACAAACTTATTAAATTTCTTCCGTAGCAACTATTCTTTATATCTTAATTTAAAAGCCCTAACGGTTAGTCCGATATAAAACACCGAGCTACTATTGCAAGTGATTTGTAATCTTCTAAGCTACGTAAACAGTATTTTTAGGTTTTTAAATTCTAGATTAACTTTTTTTAATCTTATTTGTGAAGAAAGCAACATTGCAAGGATATTGTGTAACTAACATACGCTTAATCCTGCACGATACATAACTTAAGTAAGGTACCGAAATAAATTTCTCTATGCCACTATTCTCATTAAGAGTAGTGATTCTTTTAAGGGTTTTTGCTTCAAAAATTTTCCCACTAATGAGGGTTTACAACCGTAATTGAAGGCCACTGTTTTAAATGAATTGATTTCTGTCTTTAGTTTAGCAGTTTTCAGACTATAGCACGATGAAAAGCTGAATAAAGGAAAGCTGTCTTATGGTATCCGAAGGCACAATGTGATCTTTATTCGTTGCCTCACAGAAGACATCAAAAGTTATTTTATCATCTACTATGACCAAATTTATATTCAAATAGTTTAGCTCTCAGTTTTCAGTTTGTCATTCGGAAATAAAACTAATTTTCTCATTAACATTATTAAATATTTCAAAGAATTGGTTAACGCCATTATTAGTTTCAGTGTATACAATGAAAATATCATCTACGTACCTAGAGTGAGACTTAATGACTAGTTCTCTAGCAGCATATCTTCTGAAAAATTTTTATTCTAGTGAACTTATGGTTCATGGTGTGGGTTCCTGTTGTCATGTCCTAGTTCATGAACCACGGGCAACGTATGAGTGGCCAAGTAAGTGGTCCTGACAGTCGGGAGACCGGTTACTTTGGAATAAGGCTGGGCATCTCGGACATATTCTGAGTCGTGGTCACCTTTGTGCTCTGACGGCAAAGACTACCTAATTCACCCTTTAGTCCCTCAACCGTTAGGGGTAAAACTCAATGGGACCCAGGCCAAGTAAGGCTGGCAACCTGCATCCCTGGTACTTTGAATATGATCCTGGCCACAATCAGAGGAAAATGCCTTGGACCTTTGGATGTGACGGAGTCCCACCTCTAATTGACAAACCAGGGACTCCTAAGACTCGGCAAACGAATGGTGACGAGATGGGGAGCTTTAATATCAATGGGGGCTACTCTGGGAAGAAGGTAGACCTGGCAGAGGTTGCAAGTGAGATGGGGTTGGACGTTTTAGCTGTTAGTGACATTCGGGTAAGGGGTGAGAAAGAAGAGGAAGTGGGAGAAGACAAGGTCTACATGTCAGGAGTCAAAGCAGGAATAGCACAGTGGGGTGTAGTGTTTTGCATCAGGAAAGGAATGGAACCCAGCGTAGTTGCAATAAGGTATGTAAACGAACGACTGATGTGGATAGTGTCTAGCAAGAAAATTAGGATTGTGTCAGTATATTCGCATTGTGAAGGGACAGATCAAGATAAGATGGATAGTTTTTATGACGCACTCAGTGATGTAGTTGTTAGAGTAAAGGACTAGGACAGTGTTCTGCTCATGGGTGATTTAATGCCAGGTTTGGATATCGAACAGAAGGGTATGAAAAGGTTATGGGTAAATTTGGAGACGATATGAAGGCCAACAGGAACGGGAAACAACTCCTGGATTTCTGTGCCAGTATGGGCTTAGTAATCACAAACTCCTTTTTTAAACATAAGAATATTCACCGATATACCTGGGAAGGCAGGGGAACGAGATCGGTCATTGACTATATAATAACACATCAGGAAATCAGGAAGGCTGTGAGGGACATAAGTATATTCAGGGGATGACACTGATCACTATTTTATCAGCAGTGAAATTGGCATTGTGAGGCCGAAAGTGCAGGAGGTCAGTTCCATATGTAGGATGATAAGAGTGGAGAAACTTCAGGATAAGGAAATCAGGCATGGGTACATAACAGTGATCTCAGAAAGGTACCAGTTAGTTGAATGTAGTCAATTACAGTCATTGGAAAAGAAGTGGACAAGGTACAGGGACACAGTACTAGAAGTGGCTAAAGAATGTCTTGGATCAGTAGTGTGTAAAGGTAGTATGACGCAAACAGCTTCGTGTAATGACACAGTCAAGGCAGCCTGTAAAAGGAAAAAGAAGGCGTATCAAAAATGGCTACATATTGGAACTCAGGTAGACAGAGAAAGTTATGTTGAAGAAAGAAACAAAGCCAAACAGGTAATTGCAGCATCCAAGAAGAAATCTTGGGAAGACTTTGGATGCAGGTTGGAGACTTTGGGTCAAGCTGCTGGAAAACCATTCTGGAGTGCAATTAGCAGTCTTCGAAAGGGAGGTAAGAAGAAAATGACAAGTATTTTGGACATGTCAGGAAAACTGCTGGTGAATCCTGTTGATGCCTTGGGCAAATGGAGGGAATATTTTGAAGAGTTGCTCAATGTAGGTGAAAATACGATCAGTAATGTTTCGGATTTCGATGTAAAATGGGATAGGAATGATGATGGAAATAGGATAACATTTGAGGAACTGGAGAAAATGGTCAATAGATTGCAGTGCAGTAAAGCGGCTGGGTTGGATGAAATTAAGTCGGAACTCATCAAATACAGTGGAATGTCAGGTCTTAAATGGCTACACAGGATAACTGAAATGGCGTGGGAGTCGGGAAAGGTTCCAACAGATTAGACGAAAGCAGTAATCACACCAATCTTTAAACATGGAAACAGAAAAGTTTGTAACAACTACAGAGGTATCACTTTAATCAGCGTTGTGGGTAAAATCTTCTCAGGTATTGTTGAAAGAAAAGTGCAAGTATTAGATGAGGACAAATTGGATGAAAATCAGTGTGGGTTTAAGCCTCGTAGAGGTTGTCAGTACCAGATCTTTAGCTTACGGCAAATAATGGAGAAGTGTTACGAGTGGAACAGGGGATTGTATCTATGCTTTATAGATCTAGAAAAGACATATGACAGGGTTCCTTGGAGGAAGTAATTGTCTGTTCTACGAGATTATGGAATAGGAAGCAACTTTTGCAAGCAATTAAAGGACTGTACATAGATAGTCAGGCAGCAGTTAGAGTTGACGATAAATTGAGTTCATGGTACAGAGTAGTTTCAGGGTTAAGACAAGACTGCAACATGTCTCCACTGTTGTTCATATTATTTATGGATCACATGTTGAAAACAGTAGACTGGCTGGGTGAGATTAAGATATGTGAACACAAAATAAGCAGTCTCGCATATGCGGATGACTTAGTTGTGATAGCAGATTCGATTGAAAGTTTGCAAAGTAATATTTCAGAGCTAGATCAGAAATGTACGGACTGTGGTATGAAGATTAGAATCTCCAAAACGAAAGTAATGTCAGTGGGCAACAGATATAAACGGATTGAGTGCCAAATAGGAGGAACAAAATTAGAACAGGTGGACGGTTTCAAGTACTTAGGATGCATGTTCTCACAGGATGGCAACATAGTGAAAGAACTGGCATGTTCTCACAGGATGGCAACATAGTGAAAGAACTGGAAGCGAGGTGTAGCAAACTAGTAGATGAGAACAATGGCAGGAGGGTGTCCACAACGAGGAAATCAAAGAAAAACTGGGAATGAACTCTATAGATGTAGCAGTCAGGGCGAACAGGCTTAGGTGGTGAGGTCATGTTACACGCATGGGAGAAGCAAGGTTACCCTAGAGACTCATGGGTTCAGCAGTAGAGGGTAGGAGGAGTCGTGGTAGACCAAGGAGAAGGTACCTGAATTTGTTTAAGAATGATCTTAAAGTAATAGGCTTAACATCAGAAGAGGCACCAATGTTAGCACTGAATAGGGGATCATGGAGGAATTTTATAAGGGGGACTATGCTCCAGACAGAACGCTGAAAGGCATAATCAGTCTTAAATGATGATGATGATGATCATGGTGAACTTATAAAGATATCTGCTAGAAAGCCCACTATCGGATTATCCATTGCAAGCCAATCTAGTTGCTGAAACAGTTTTTTATTTTATTCAGAATAGTTGTATTTAACTACAACTTTTAGTAACTGCATTAGGTTCTTAATCTGTTCTTTTGTTTTACCTTTTTTTGAAGACATGCTGGTTTTTCTCCACGATGGCTACTGTTGTTTGAACTGGTACATTAGTATAAATTAGTAATATCGACCGTTATTAATTTTGTATATTGGTCTCACTCCAAGTTTTTAATTTTATTCAGCAAGATCTGAATATCAGCTACCGAGTAATTATTTTGGAAGATAAATGATATATTAATATTTCTGTGAAAAATGTAGCTAATTCATGGTACTCAATGCTAATACTTTTCATAATCGAATGGCTCGGCTGATCACTTTTATGGACCCTGAACTGGTAATGTAAATTAGGAACCTATGGATTCATGTGAATTGGTAGATTCTTATGGAAAGGCCTTAAGAGACGTTTGGTGTCACCTATACAACACCTAATAATTACATTAAGGTGGAAGTGATACCCTCTTCCTCAAAAGGTTTTAAGGTTTAGGAAACATACTCATCTTTACAGGCAATAATAACAGCATTACCTTTATTATTTAACATTTCCTTATTCTTTAGTTTGCCATTAATATTTTTAATTCCTTTTAAATCTTTATTTTTTGATGATTGATTATTTGTTTCATTTTTATTGAAAATGCTACACACATCATGGGCTATTCTAACCTGCTGGGATTTTCCATTTTTATACTATGGAGACCAATGTTAAGATCTACATGAGGTTTTCTACTACTTTTACAAGTGTAACATCAAGCATTATATTATATTTTAGCCCTTTCTTCAAGAGGGACATCTCTTCTGCAAATTTTATGCGCGTTTTATTTAACACTAGACTGAAAAATTAATGATCAAATTATTAAAAACCAACTTCATTATAAAACTTAGCTAATTTCTTTTCAGCCGGCCAGGGTGGCCGAGCGGTTCTAGGCGCTACAGTCTGGAATCGCGCGTCCGCTACGGTCGCAGGTTCGAATCCTGCCTCGGACATGGGTGTTTGTGTGATGTCCTTAGGTTAGTTAGGTTCAAGTAGTTCTACGTTCTAGGGGAATGATGACCTCAGAAGTTATGTCCCATAGTGCTCAGAGCCATTTTTTTCTTTTCATGTCTTTCACTTATCGCTTCTTTGTACTCACTTTCCCAATCATTGATAAAGTCACATATCTTATCTATTTGAAAATTAAAATGCAAATGAAACACATTTGTTAGTTCCACATACAAGTATTATGTGTCCTCTTTCAAAAAGTCGTTTTCGTTATTCAGTGCAATGAATTTGTCCGAAATAATTTGTTGAACGAGACTTGTAAATGTCCTTCGTTCATTCATGCACTGATTGACATTATACAGGGATTTTACGTAGTCTGGCAGCAGTTTCATTTCTTCGCATCGTTCACTAAAACCAGTAGCCATGCCTGTGTTAAGTTTTTTTTTTCTGACACCTTGGTGTTTGGTAATATACTGGATACTTTGGCAGGTAGAAATCTCGTAAGTTTAAGCATGGCTGACAGCAGTAACTGTTAATTACTTTACTATATATTAAGTATAGATCCAATCGATTTCATAAGTTTAATGTAAAAACCTTAAACAAGGTTTCGGTACCAGTAAGGGTATTTTTCAGAAGGAAGTCATTTATAATGTTTAACCGTATTATAAAATGAACGTCTAAAATACTTAACACTTGAGGAGAAAAAAGAAGACTTCTCAAGTAATAGAACCCAGTACGTTGTCCTCGATGGTGAGTTCATCGGAGGTGAGGGTATCATCCGGAGTGCCCCAGGGAAGTGTGGTAGGTCCGCTGTTGTTTTCTGTCTACATATGATCTTTTGGATAGGGTGGATAGCAATCTGCGGCTGTTTTCTGATGATGCTGTGGTGTACGGGAAGGTGTCGTCGTTGAGTGACTGTTTGTTGGAGGACACAATATGAGTTGGACAGGAGTTGTGATTGGTGTAAAGAATGGCAGCTAACTCTTAATATAGATAAATGTAAATTAATGCAGATGAATAGGAAAAAGAGTCCTGTAATGTTTGAATACTCCATTAGTAGTGTAGCGCTTGACACTGTCACGTCGATTAAGTATTTGGGCGTAACACTGCAGAGCGATATGGAGTTGGTTAAGCATGTAATGGCAGTTGTGGGGAAGGCGGATAGTCGTCTTCGGTTCATTGATAGAATTTTGGGAAGATGTGGTTCATCTGTAAAGGAGACCGCTTATAAAATTCTAATACGACCTATTCTTGAGTACTGCTCGAGCGTTTGGGATCCCTATCAGATCGGATTGAGGGAGGACACAGAAGTAATTCAGAGGCGGGCTGCTAGATTTGTTACTGGTAGGTTTGATCACCACGCGAGTGTTACGGAAATGCTTCAGGAACTCGGGTGGGAGTCTCTAAAGGAAAGGAGTCGTTCTTTTCGTGAATCGCTACTGAGGAAATTTAGAGAACCAGCATTTGAGGCTGACTGTACAATTTTACTGCGGCCAACTTACATTTCGCGGAAAGACCACAAAGATAAGATATGAGAGATTAGGGCTCGTACAGAGGCATATGGGCAGTCATTTTCCCCCCTCGTTCTGTTTGGGAGTAGAACAGGGAGAGAAGGTACTAGTTGTGGTACGAGGCACCCTCCGCCACGCACCATATGGTGGATTGCGGAGTATGTATGTAGATGTAGAAGAAGAAAACAGCCACAGGTAGTTACAAAAATTACAATACGTTAAAATTATTAACATACATGATGTGCTAAGGAGTTCAAGTCGAGTAGAATAAAATGTGAAATAAAATCATCCTCAAGACTTGTTCACAGCGTAGGACGTGTTCAAGTAGGCACAACATTCAGCTTAATAATAAACAGAAACAGGGATTTATAAAACCATTTGTTGTACCGTTATCCAGCGAGGGTACAAAAAGGGGTAGAAGACTGAACGGAGAGCACCAGTCTTTTGTACCAAAATATTTTCAGACTATCTGTAAAAATCCTCCGAAATTTTTCGGCAGAGTTAGTGATCATTCAGCATTACACAACGTCGTCCTTATAAAGTTTCTCTTTAAATCGGGATCCACCCCTTTTGCGTCAACAATCGCTATTCCTTTTTCCCCAAGAAAAAAAAGTATGAAAAGCCTAAAATTATCAAAATTATCTGTAATGGCATACTGTGCGCAGTGAAGTACTACAGTAAATAATGTAGCAGAAAGTGTCCGGACAGCCATATATAATTTGGAACTGACCAGTGGATACCACGAGACAAAGACCCGCCAGTATTAAATGATGCGTGGAGTACTTTGTAGAGAAGCTGTAACAGTGGAAGGGGCATGGTCAGGAGAGGCCAACGACTTGAAACGCCGAATAGCCGCAGAGATCAGCTTTTTGAAACGATCTGTACGCTGCTGGTTAAGGTCCAGGACTCACACTCTCCAGCCATTTACCCTGATGGGCCCTCGTTTGCGAACAATCTACGAAAATATATGTCACATTTTCACGTGGTGCTCTAGAATTTAAATAGTTCAAATGGCTCTGAGCACTATGGGACTTGACTGCTGAGGTCATCAGTCCCATAGAACATAGAACTACTTAAACCTAAGTAACCTAAGGACATCACATACATCCATGCCCGAGGCAGGATTCGAACCTGCGACCGTAGCGGTCGCGCGGTTCCAGACTGTAGCGCCTAGAACCTCTCGGCCACATAGAATTTAAAAATTGTTAGAATGTGCTGAGTGGTTGCAAAGCGTAATGGTTGAGGCACTGACTCACATGCTAAAGAATGTAAGTTTGATTCTTGTTTGATACTTTCCATTTATTTTATTTTTTATTTTTAAACCTTTATAGAAATGACTTAAATGATTTTTTTTTCAAATCATTGGCATAAATGTAATTTTCTTCTGTTCCATTTCACATTGTATTCGTCATATGAAATACATCATTTGCTCTCATTTTTCTTCCTATCAGTCGTATACCATAAGGAATCCCTGTTCATGTGACTTTGATTACTGATATGGATTAACATTGATTTAATTGCTTCGATTTGGTCATCTTACATTTTTGTGAATGTTATTGCATTCAATTATTTCTAATTATAATTTAATTGAATTTCATTTTACTTATAGTTGCTGCTTTAGCTCAAATCATCGTCCACGTCATTTTGTTCATAGTACCGGTACGACAAGAATTTAAGTTTTAAATGTTTGTATGACGATTGACATCAAAAAGATGTACGTCTTGTAACAAAAATACATTTTTGACCCCATTGTGCAGTTCATGTGCTAAAGGTGTGGCAGAAAGAAAAAGTAAGAACAATTGAAGGAGTTAAAACTTTTATTAAAGGGATGTGACAAGGGAATGAAAGTGGAAGAAACCTCATGTTAACGAACTATTTGTATAATAAGTTTATCAAAGTCATTTTAGTAAGAATTTGGAAATAAAAATATTTTGTGTACCTGACGAAAGTTGAGCGAAAACCTCTTGGATAGGAGGTTACTACCTTAACCAATATGCTATGAAACCAATCGGTAAATCGTTACTGTTTTTTAAACGAATACACCATAACGCAAAACGTCGGAAAACTTTTTGTACAATACTCGCAGACGAGAGTCCACTAGGTTGAATGATTGCCGTATTTGCTTCTCTGTACCTTATCGTACCTCATCATATAGATTATTTCGAAAACTCGACTCCACCTCTGGGGGTAATGTGGCACCCGTACATAAGAAGGGTAAAAGAATGTACCTGCAACCTTAGAGACCAATATAGTGCAGAAATCTAGCAAATATTCTGACCTAGAATGTAATACTCTTTCTACAGACCGCAGAGCTTACATCCAAGAATCAGCACCGTTTTAGGAACCATCGCTAGTGAGAAAATCAGCTTCAAATTATCAGATTCGATTCTGAAAAGCATTTGACACGGTACGGCACTGCACACTGTTAACGAAGGTACAAGCATACGGAATAGTATCATGGGTATGCGAGTGTCTCGGAGACTTCTTAAGTAATAGAACCCAGTATAATGTCCTCGATGCCGCACCCAAACGGTATCGCTACTTTTGAATCGCATTTTCTGGTGTGTACCTGGACAGAAAATTATATAAGTTAATGCTCTCATAGTAAAGAAATGAAGTTATCCGAGGTGTCTTAAAGTACCCAGTGAGTAGACTTAAGCAAGGAAGAAAACTTTACGCATCTAGTTTGGAAACTTGGTATGGATCGCATACGCCCACAAAGAACAGGCCTATACGTATTTAATAAATGAGATCTATAATTTCGTACCAAAAGAAGGTTACATCCAAATGCTCTGTCATATGGAACAGGGAGTTGTTAGAGATTGCCACAGAGTAACAGTTGGCGTGGTTAGGCCAAGTTCTCAGCTCTCCTGAATTTACAAAACCATCATCAATGATGACAGTCGAGTCTAAAAAACGAAGGAATAGAATTGGGAATCAGAACCTGATCACTGATTTTAAAAAAAAAAGCAGTGAAGCAGTAAGTAGAATAAGATACGGGGCAACCCCCATGTAACGTGGAACGAGTGCCAAAAACGGGGCTGACATGTCTTAAAATCACGAACATTTTATCACATTACCGATTAAAATACGTTGATATCGTTCTATGTCTGGTAACAGTCAGCGCCCCTCCTACATGTTATCAAGTAAAGTATTAAGTCCTGGGATGATTGTAGGATACCATAAAAGTTAGTGACGGAAACTACCAAAAAGTAGTGCATCGAAATACACTGAATTAATGTTTTCGGGCTATCAGTTGAAACGTCCCCTTTTGAAAATTATAAATTACAGCGCTGGTAAGCCTCTTACGTTATTTGATTTTCAAACAGATGAGCAAAACTGAACGTGCTCAGACATTTCTCTCTTTACTTATTCTGATCATCAATAAGCTGACACACAATATTTTTAGCTCAACGCAATCTGACTTCCAATAATCTCTACAAAAGAATGGCCCTGACTAACAATAACCTATCCATTTCATGAATCACTTACTTCACAAAAATCTTCGTTACTCGAACTACTGCAATACAGCGAGCACCAATTCTGCCAGCTAAATAAAAGATTCTAACTACGGAAGGCACTAACTACTGATAGACATAGTCAGCAAATGAAAGATTTTGATGGAGAACAAACAATGCATTTACCTTAATAATGTTCAAAAGTCATAATATATATATCAGTTCATGACATCCTGTCTTACAAATTTCGTTTTTCTGGCGGACACACGTCCAGATCGTCCACTCTCAAATCTCTGCCATCTCTCTTCCTACATCCACCACTGCTGGCGGCTCACCTCCAACTGCGCAACGCTACGCGCTGTTCACACCTAACTGCCAAACACTACAATAGCAAATATTACAACAACGCAAATCAGCCACACACTGCACACAGCACAGTCAGTGATTTTCATGCAGAGCGCTACGTGGCGTTACCAACAGAAAAACCTAAACAGCCTACTTACACAGTGATCGAAAGGAATAAGCTTATGCTGACGGTCAAACTTACTGCAATCTGACACGCTTGCTTGTGTTGGTCACCTGCATAATAATAATCGTAGCAGCTGAGAACACAAGCATCAAGGTGTCCTGTATGTTGTCGAAGCGTGTTGAATTAGCCCCTGAGTTCAAATATGTGTTTCTGATTGACTTTCACTGTATCTATATTTGTCACCTACATTCTGCAAGATGAAAAACGCAAGATTCATATTATTCGCTTTTAAACATTTAGCCGATTATTTCTGAATAGGCGTGATAGTAAGAAATGTGGTGGTAGTTCTTGTTGTTTTTGTCCTGCCTAACAGGTGATGAAGTGGTAGAAAATGTGCATTAGTTAGCAAAAGGAATTGCCGCCCTCGATATTTAATGATTAATATTGTGAACAAAATTTATGTCCTAACCTTTACGAAGTGCAATACTTTGCATACCTGGTACTATTAACAAACCACTCCACATTGTCCGTTGTTAGACACAGCCCGAGAGAAACATATTTTAATTGGTAATGTGACAGAAGTTAGCGTTTCTATCACAGGTCAGTCCCGGTTTTGACAGTTATTCCACCGTACATAGGGACTATTCATATCTCTTTTACATTTTAATTACTGCTTTACTGATTTTTGATCAAGGATCAGTTCCTGCTACCGAATTCAATTCCTTAGTTTCTTAGACTGGACATTCATCGTTGATGATGCCTTTTATCAACTGAGGAGGACTGAAAACTTTACCTAGCCTCGTCAATTGCTATTCCTCGGCGTTGACATAAGATTTGTAAGTAACCATCTTTCGGTATAAAATAGCAAACCTTACTTTTTGAATACATATAGCCCTGTGGGTCGTATGTGATCGGCACCTAGTTTCCTAACAAGATGCGTAAGATGTGAAGGAAGTGTCTGGTCAGCAGCACAAGGTTGATGAAATAAAGTCAGTTCGCAGTAATAATATTTCTGTTAGTGATAAATCAGATATATGTACAGTATTTAACAACCATTTTCTGAGCATTGCTGGTTAATTAAATAAAAATTTAGTTTCTACAGGAAATCATATAAATTTCTTAGCAAAAGCCTTTCCGAGATTGACGTATGAAATACTCCTCTGTGGTACAGACAAGAGGGAGATTGATTCAATAATTAAATCACTGAAGACTAAGGACTCTCATGGTTATGATGTAGTGTCTAGTAGAATATTAAAGTACTGTGCTGCACATGTTAGCCCTGTGTTTAGCCATATTTGTAATTTTTCCTTAAGGAATAGTCAGTTTCCTGAGCGCTTAAAGTACTCAGTAGTAAAGCCGCTTTATAAAAAGGGAGAAAGGGATAATGTAGATAATTTTAGACCTATTTCTATGCCATCAGTGTTTGCAAAAGTTATCGAAAAGGCTGTGTATGTAAGGTTAATTGATCATTTTATATCACACGATTTGCTATCAAATGTTCAGTTCAGCTTTAGAAGTCGTTTGACAACTGAAAATGCTATATTCTGTTTTCTCTGTGAGGTACTGGATGGGCTAAACAAAAAGTTTCGAACGCTTGGCGTATTTTTTGGTTTAACAAAGACATTTGACTGTGTTGATCTCACAATATTGCTCCAGAAGTTAGACCATTACGGAATAAGGGGAGTAGCTCACAATTGGTTCACCTGTTACTTTAGCAACAGGCAGCAAAAGGTCATTATTCACCATATTGATAACTGCTTTGATGTGGGATCTGAGTGGGGTACTGTCAAGTGCGGGGTGCCCCAGGGATCTGTGTTGGGGCCACTCCTGTTCCTTATTTATATAAATGGTATGCCCTCTAGTATTATGGGTAACTCTAAAATATTTCTGTTTGCTGATGACACTAGCTTGGTAGTAAAGGATGTTGTGTGCAACATTGACTCGGTTTCAAGTAGTGCAGTACATGACCTCAGTTCATGGCTTGTAGAAAATAAACTAACGTTAAATCACAGTAAGGCCCAGTTTTTACAGTTTTAAACACACAATTCAACAAAACCTGACGTTTTAATCTCACAGAACGGGCATATGATCAGTGAAACTGAACAGTTCGAATTCCTAGGTGTTCAGATAGATAGTAAGCTGTCGTGGAAAGCCCACGTTCAGGATCTTGTTCAAAGACTTAATACTGTCATTTTCACTATTCGAACGGTTTCGAAAGTGAGTGATACTTCGACTCGTAAATTAGTCTACTTTGCTTATTTTCATTCTCATATGTCGTATGGTATTATGTTTTAGGGTAACTCTTCCCATTCTAGAAGGACATTTTTGGCTCAGAAACGGGCGGTTCGGGCAATAAGTGGTGTGAGTTCACGATCCTCTTGTCGGCCTCTGTTCACGAGTCTGGGTATTTTGACATTGGCCTCTCAATATGTATATTCCTTATTGTTGTTTCTTGTTACCAATATTAGTTTATTTCCAACAATAAGCAGCTTTCACTCAGTTAATACTCGGCAGAAATCAAACCTCCATTTGGATCGGACTTCCTTAACTTTTTGATGCATCCATTTTCAATAAGGTGCCACTCGAATTCAAAAATCTTTGCAGTAATCCACGCACTTTCAAATCGAAACTGAAGTGTTTCCTCATGGGTCACTCCTTCTATTCTGTCGAGTAGTTCCTTGAAAACTTAAGCTGATTCTCACTGTATTGCTGATAGCGTTTGCTTAAACTTATGGACTGATTTTCTTTCAGGTTCATGAACATTTATTTTTATCTGTTATTACTTTTATGTTGTAAGTTCATGTACTGACACGTTCCATGACCTTGGAGCTTTGCTCCTCAATTTGGTCCTACGGAACTTGATATGTAAATAAATAAAAAAAATTTTTTTTTCTCCCTTGTTTAAGTCTATTCACTGAGTAATTTAAGATATCATAAATAACGTCATTTCCATATTATCAAAGCATTAATGCATAACATCATTTGTAGAGATATACATAGAAGAAGCAACTTAAAAGTTGTTGAATCAGTTGCTTCAGTCTATATAAAGAAATTCTACTACAGAGGACTATTGACTTTTAATTTAGATATATGTTTTAAATGTTTTGACACTTGTAATTAATCATCTATTGTACTGTATAAATTGTCAGTCTGTTATGTATAACTGCTTTAGCTGTGGCTGCCCCATTTTTAAAATTGGCTCTCACGAAGCTGACATTACAGAGATTAGGGCTCGCACGGAGGCAAATAGATAGTCATTTTTGCCTCGTTCTATTTGCTAGTGGAACTGGAAAGGAAATGACAAGTACTGGTACAGGGGTGCAGGTTATCCTCCGCCACGCACCGTATGATGGATTTCGGAATATGTATGCAGATATAGACCTAATATATCCACTACACACATTCCAACGCTTTTGAAGGTGTCCAAGGAGAGTGTTGGTGTCATGAGCCCATACTAGAAAGGCGAATGAAGAACCACGACTGAACCACTTACAGCCAGTTCTCACGTAGCAACGGAAGGGGACTGTGGAGCATTGCGGAGGGACATTAAAATGGCGTGAAATCAGCGGAAGGGATCAGTCGTGAGTTCGAAGTGTTGTTAACTATGTAGCTAGAATATGGAAAACACTCATGGGGTTGTAAAGAATGAGGTACGATGGTCGCGCAGCTCATCATCAGCCACACATTTGTGCAGTGAATACTAAACAACGAGTGAGTTTGTCGTCCCACCGATTGTAAGGTTACCAGAGACGGAGTACAAGCTTTGACTACGACTGGATGCAGAAGTATATCGGTCGAGACCTTTTCAAAGGAACCATCCCACCAATCATGTGCAGCGATTTAGGGAAATCACGGGAACCTACTTCCGGATGGGGGGACGGAGATTTAAAGCACTGGCCTCCCGAATCCGAGCGCAGTGTGCTAACCACTGAGTCACGTCGATCGGATACTTCTTCAATACCTATTTAATGGTGGAAGACTCGCATTCGAGATTATTTTGCTTTCTCTGCTATTCCCGAAATACTTTATTCAAAGCGAACGTAAAATATACAGGGTGATTGTAATTGTAGTTAAACTTTCAAAACGGTGTAGGAATAACACCACTGGTCAGAATGACGTCCAATTGCTACGGAATATTATCGGAGAAGGGGGAAAAGTATGGCAGAAGAAAATACATAGTGTTAAAATTGATCAATAGAGGTCCTCCTATGTGTCAGAATACGTAATGGAAGACACTTGTCACGCGCACAACCCATTGAAGTTGGAATAAGAACGCCGGCTACATGGCTCTTCCTCCTTTCGCGTCTGCGACGTTCGCCATGACAGTGCACTATCGCGCTCTGCTTCTAAAGCTGTATTAGAAGAATGATTACTGTGCACACATCGCTCTGCAGAATTTCTGGACAATGAAGGGTTGCGAAAAAAGGCGTTGGTCCGATGGCTGCCGTGGGTCTGGAGAAAATGATTCGGAAATTAGAGAAGACGGGTTCTTGTGTTGTCCAGCCTGGTAGAGGGAGGAAAGGAATTGATTCGATGTCAGTGGAAGCAGTGGCCACAGTAATGCAGGAACAGGCGACTGGTGGTGTGCAAACGTGTAGTGCACGGAGAATTGCCCAAACGTTGGACATACCCGTGAACACGGTGCGGTATGTAATATACTACGAAATATCATTCTTCGCTATCCATTCAAAATTACCCTTATGCACGAGTTGCTTCCTGTTGACCTGCCAGCAAGAGAGACGTCTGCTTCATAATTTCTTGCCGCGCGGGATTAGCCGAGCGGTCTGAGGCGCTGCAGTCATGGACTGTGCGGCTGATTCAGGCGGAGGTTGGAGTCTTCCCTCGGGCATGGGTG
Source organism: Schistocerca nitens (assembly GCF_023898315.1). Taxonomy (NCBI): domain Eukaryota; kingdom Metazoa; phylum Arthropoda; class Insecta; order Orthoptera; family Acrididae; genus Schistocerca; species Schistocerca nitens. The sequence continues at coordinate 781,948,601 of NC_064617.1, forward strand.
TGTGTGTGTGTTTGTGTTTAGGATAAATTAGGTTAAGTAGTATGTAAGCTTAGGGACTGATGACCTTAGCAGTTAAGTCTCATAAGATTTCACACACATTTGAACATTTTTTATAATTTCTTGCTCGCATGAAAGTGGACAATGACTGACCGTGGACGATTTTGTGGACAGACGAAGCCCACTTCCATCTGACAAGATATGTCAATACACAGAAGTGTCGAAATGGGCACGGTCACTGTGTGGTGCGGTTTTACGGCATCATCTATAATGAGGCCATATTTTTTCGAAGAGACAGGTGCTTCCGGTCCTGTTACCTGTACCGTCACTGGTAAGCGCAAGGAGTGTCTTTTGGGCAACCATGTCATTGCAGCTCTCCAACAGCGTGGTTGTGTGGATGGGATAATTTTTATGCAAGATGGCGCACCTCCGCTCATTGCAGATCCAGTTAAGCAGCTGCTGAAGCGCCATTTCGGAAATGCTAGAATTATCAGCAGCCATTTCCCTACTGCCTTGCCGTCCCAGTCACCTGATCTTATTCTGTGTGTCTTCTGGCTTTGGGGCTATCTGAAAAATGTTGTGTTTAGGGTTACGATTGAAAACTCAGCTGTATTGAAGGCAAGCATTGCGCAACGCACTCTGAACGTTTTGCCGGAAACACTTCGATCAGTTTCGGAACACGCTGTTTCTCGAGTTCAACTTTTTGCAGAAAACGGTCGATAGCATAATGAACATGTTTTGTGCCCGTCACACGGAGATTCATAATCCGATTTGATTTTTATTGATTTGTTTTGATGTGGATTTTGGCCTCGGGACGGTTAAAAATCGATGTGATTGATGCTTTTTATGCGGTTTTTAGCCTCAGGAAAGTTAAAAATCGGTGTTAGTGATGCTTTGTATGTGGTATTTGAACTCAGGACAATTAAAAACTGATATTTTGCATTCTCTGTGATATGACCTTGCCGTGGTGGATGGGCTTACGTAACTAACAGCATCACAACTGTACACCCATGCACACTGAGTAGTACAGTTTGTTTAACATCAAACGTACACCTTAGGCTCTGTCGTATGATTGATTTGCATTTGTAGTCGACCACTATTAAATTATGATGCTTACAGCGCCATTTATTGCTACATTTTGTAACTATTTATCAGGTTACCTTCCATTAGGAAAGTTGGTGAACTCAGTGACTGTTATGCAATTTATAAATGATAGAGCGCAGCAATCAGTCGTCTTCTTTTATTTTTGTAGGTTTTATTACGCAAATTCCAGATTTCGGCTAGTGCCTAGCCGTTAGCAATGCATTATTTTTTAATCTCGATGCATGTTAGTTCCCTGTTATTCAGGAGTCAGCCACAGTTCTTTACGTACTACTATTCAAAGGTTTGAGCATTGATAATGGCCAGGCACTAGCCGAAATCTGTATTTGAGTAATAAAACCTGCAAAAAAAAAAAAAAAAAGACAACTGAGTGCTGTGCTCTATCATTTATAAAGTAGCTATTTATTTTTCTTCTGCCACACGTTTTCCCCCTTCTCCGATAGTAATCCGTTGCAATTTGACGTCATTCTGACCAGTGGTGTTAATTCTACTGCGGTTTGAAAGTTTAACTTTAATTACAATCACTCTGTAAATCTCTTCCTTGAACAGATAACCTTAAGGCTTCTGTATTGAAGAGTACCGGAACCCGTATACATATTCGTTCAGCAGCTATTATTTGCTGCTTCAAGCACGAACCGTTACAAAAATTACTAGCTGCTGGAATACTGTTTCGTCCCGCAGCTGTTTGTACGGAGTATATTAGCGGGACGTTTCTGCCACACACCAGACGCCGCTGATGTACGGCCTTTAATGAAATTAAATTAAAAAAAATGGTAAAATGAAATGTAATGCGAATTGATTTTTGCAAAATGTACGGGGGGGGGGGGGTTTAAATGTTACTTTTTAAATTTTTTTTTTCTTTGCTCTTTCTTTTAGTCAGTACGAACTTTGTTGTAGAACCTCTTATTTACGTGTGGTAATAAAAATTATTTAAATAGAATTAAGTACATTTAAAATTACGTGAACTTAGTCAACCCTGTCATGCTGATAATTTCATATTAACTGATTAAGAATATTTAGTTGAGAATTAAATCTTTTGCATAATTCGACCTTGGCACACATTTTCTAAATGCAGTGGTTTTTTTTTAAATATTTACTGAATTCTTTCCCGGCGTTAGCTATGGAACACAAGACTGTCTCTATTAGCAGAAAATGGTTAAATACTGCCAAGCCGACCTGAACGTTTAATTATCATTGATAAAACACACTTCACTATACATTTAAGTTATTTGAAAGAACAAACATATTTTTAAATTTCAATGTTAACTATCTGCCTATGAATGCACAAATGTGAACTAGTAATAAATTCCGTCAGTCTCAGGATCGCTGTAAAAGAAAAACATTTACTTAATTCACTGCTAATTTTTATCTGCTCCCGATTTACGGGTTTGGTTTATTTTTCTTAGCGGAACAATTTTTTTAAATGTGCCGCAGCTGCAAATCGTTCGGTCGCGGCACAGCCCAGCAATACCAGCGATAATTGCTAAAAATGCTGAAAATTCTTTAAAGAAATATTATAGATGACTTGGGCAAGCTAATTTACATTAGTAATACACACTTTTGATAAATTATAATGTATTTAGACCATAACAATAATTCAACTTACATTAGTTTGTAATTTCTCCTCTAATGGCGGCTAAATCTAGATACAGACAAATGAAGTCTACCCATTCATAAAATGCCACGTCACAGGTTCCTCTCTCTCTCAGCTCTCGAGGAAGAAGACAAAGAATGCACACTATATATTCTATTTATATCACTATCAACCGTTAATGTCTCTTTGCAATCTGCGGCTGTATTTTACATTTTTGTTATCGCAGATATTGACACATTTCGCAATTACATTATGAGTATAGAAATATTACAATCATAAATACATCGAGAATATAATTACAGAAAATATTACAATAATAACGAATGTCCTTTACACAAAATTAAATAATATTTTTTGTTAAATAATTACAGTATATACAAATTGCTTCATAGCGGCGTATATAGTACAATTAAATTTTAGTTTATTAATAGTGTGTGTGTTGCCAGGGAACGTCACAGGCGGAAGTTGCACGAGGTGTGGAAGTGCGTCGATGAACAGGAAATGAATCGCCCACGGGGCTCACACATGAATGGCTGCCACATTTCCAATCTCCGCCCGCTTAGTATGGTGTTAGCCAACCATCACTCATTCGCTACCGTTTTTCACGTCGTCGTTCTCGTCGTGGTACTCTTTAGTACAAGCATTTGAGAGATAGTAAAGTTGTCCAACTCTAGTGAAATATAATTTGGTCCAGCTGTTTCAGATGAAAATGTTTTCACGTGCCCTCAGTCTTATACTAGTACGCCTGTGTGTCGCGCACTTACGTGTATGTGCTATATTAAGTGTGAACTACTGTTCTGCAATTGATGCGATACATAGATATATTTTCGTCACTGCCGAGATTTTAAGGATTATTTCATTACTGTTCTCAGTCGTGTACACAATTTCCACTTTGCAGTTGATGAAATGTGATGCACGGATCCTACAGTGTCCACAATATCGTACAGTGCTTACGTTCAGTTGTAGACAGGCTCGAATTTAATTTGAGACGTAGAATCTCCATTACCGATGACATATTCCAAGGACACACACAAAAGTGCATTGTTTTCTTAGAATTATCTAAGTTAGTAATTTTTTTCTGTTTCTCTTTTGCGTTTTTATAACGATCTTTGCAATTTTATTACAAACGGGCGTTGATGTTACCAAGTCCAGGACCCGCAGTCGATGTCCATATGCAATACTTGATCAAAATGCGCAGTATGTATCTCACACTACATTAATCGTCTAGTGGAGAGTGTGAACGTAATTAGCAGTAATTGCTTTTACATGGCTACTTGCTCACATAAATTAGTAGTATACATAAAATAAGATTTCAAATAATGACAGCATATGTTTTTTATTTCTGTTTAAACGCTTGGAACACATTCTTATCTTATAACTGATTAGAGATTAAAAATGTGACTTTAAAATGTATTGGACACATTCAGATTCGACGGTTCCTTCGTATTTTAGATTCACTGTTTAACAGCGTCCAAACCTATTTAGAACATGCCATTTCTGGCTAGATAATGCTGTTAAGATATTACTGTTCTTCAGAATCGTGTTGAAAGGACTTCTTTCAGATGTATCTAGCATGACACTCTGTAGAACTACGGAAACCTTTGTCTGTTCTGAAAATTATATGTATTTTCCCTAAACTGTACATAATTAAAGTTACCAAACCTCTAGGTTTAACAAAAATACTGTGATATTGCCAGAAGATAAAGCGTAGTAATCCATTAAAAATGAATTACCGTAAAGTGGAGTCACTTTGCACCACTTTTGGACAATTTTTTAAATAAAAATAGCTTCGGGATACTTTACCCTACACGGGGTACTTTTGCTTCAACTCTGAAAAATAATTCAATCCTATTTAGCACCTGCTGTAATAAATATTTCAGAATAGTTTTAATTCTGTCCAACAGTTGACAATTTCGACATGCTGATATGTTTAAGTTATTCTATCACTCGCTATCTTAGATATTTTCTACAAAACCAATTTGTACTACTGTATTTTTTAGGTAATTTTTGACAAGAAATGTGATGGTTTCCTGCCGAAAACCTGTTTAAACAGAAGACTAATAACAATTATATTTGTGTAAAATTATTTATGTCTAAATCATACTCACAAACTCGTAATAGAAACGTTTCCCCGTCACAGGAGCGAAATAACTACTTCTTACTTACGAATTTCCACATGATAAAAATACATACCACATTCAGTAAGATGAGCTAATTGTAGTATTTTAAATACGCTATCAGTGGCTACATTTCTTCTAAAAAACATGGATAGTCTTCAGAGCAGGTACTTCTACGACTTAAATCGCTGCATTTCTAACATTTATCGAGTCGCTGAATCATATTTTATTATTTCGCAGAATAGTTGCATCCGCAGTTAGAAGAACAGCATGGAAGTCCATCACAAGTTCTCCCACATGTAATAGCAGAGTAGAATAAACGTGCTCCTCGTATGTGTCGCCGGGGACGTGGGTAATGCGAAGGCGGAGGCCATAAAACAGAACCACCACGGCCAATCCGTTTCCCGCAAAAGGCTCTGCTTAAATACCGTCGCACGTATCTTCCTAAGTGTGCACGTGCATCATCATTCTGGACCTACGTACATCCTCTGCATACCATTAAAAGATAAAGACTCGGAACCGACCTCTCGAGTATTCTATCGCAAAGCTGTATTGCAGCAGTAAGTTTTACTTCTTGACTGAAGGCACTTACAACACATGTGATTACACTGTCACAAAGTGGCCTTAATTTGACGTCCACATTTTTGACAGAAACAATCCTGTTAGAGATATTGTTGTACTGTAAATAAGCGAAGACTCACGCTGTGGCGTCCGAGTGGGCGCATAATACTGGCAATATAACATTTAGAACAAACGTGATAATCTTAAATCATATGTAATACGCTCGATTCCAGAAAGTCAGAAGAAACTTATCACACGTTATTAATGAAGGAATAAACAACTGTAATTAATAGTGCTTTCAGTCCGTTACAATTTACCAAATGAGCATAAAATACAGACACAGCAAATAATGTTTTAAAAACAAGCCGATGTGATCCCAGTTACAATATTAAGGCAAGTAACCACAGTCACGGCTGAAGGTCTTTAACGCCATGAACGGCAATTATTTAAAAAAATTAACAAACATACAGGAAGAGAGCACTGCTACAGCCAGGTTAGTTTAAAAAGACAGGCAACTGATCGCCTAACGGGTGAGACAAAATGAAAACCTCCAGTAACGCCAATACTGGTGATTAAATAAAAAAAATTAGAAAGGTACAATAAAACAGCAAATACAATAATAAAACACAGGGGCCAGTCACAGACAGTGCATCAGGAATCAACCTCTGAGTAGGTCCAGAAAAAAAAAAAAAAAAAAAGTTCACTTCACAAGATGGCAGCTCAGACTACTGGCAGTCCAACGAATGACTAATGATAATATTGATGACGCTACCTGACTTCCAGTAAACCAAATGCATAGATGTAAAAATACGCCAAAGCCGGAACCGACGGTCTGGACTCGGCCCGCAGAATACGGTGCTTAGAGCGCCCGGAACGAGAAAGGAATCACTAACACCAGAGTAGAAGAATCGCCAGCCAATCTACAATCAAGAAAGCTGTGAAAACTACACTCCTCACCGGACAGCAGCGAAAAGGGGAGGAACGTACACTGCCGTTACATACACTAACCCCCGGTGCATGAGCGGCCATGACACAGGGAAAATACCGCTGGCTGAACGTAACAAACAGTAACAAACTGAACGCAACAAATTGTAATCAGAAGTCCAGGAAAGCTAATCAGATCCGCCTTCCCAAAGCACTCCACTCGCTGCTCTTCGCTTCGGCAACACTACGAGCAGCAATACGAACCCAAGTCACTGGAGAATCGCAAGATCTCACAATGGTAGAGGTTTGTCTGCTTGAATCCAAATGCCCTCAACTTACAACTTGCAGGATCCGGTTTGTGACGAGGTTGTGCACCCTCGTGACCAAAGGCGTCCGATCCGGCAGTCCATGTGCGCTGCTGCCACTAGCGGACAGACAACGCCTGCGAAACCAAGTGACCCCAGTCAACATAAGAAGAAGACAAACAACCGCTACCATGTCAACTAAAAGATACTGTCTGGCCTCTAACAGAGGACGGAAACCTACAAACAGCACCAACGAGAGCCGCAGCAATGCTCAACCTCCCACTCTCAAGGAGAAACCTGGGTGGGGGAGGGGGTGGGGGGAGCGGGTGGTGTTAGGAGACCCAACTAGCGGCATAACCAAACTTAATTTGATTAATTTGGACCCGGTGTTGCTTACTGGTACAGTTGTCCTTAACCAGAAGATTAACTGGGCCTAAAACTCGCATAATCGTGCATGGACCCAGAAAACGGGGAGTAAACTTACCAAGGTTGCCAACACACATCTCCCTCCCGGGATAATTACGGACATACACCTGATCTCCCGGCTTACCCCTGAAGGCTCGCCGAGTACAGTTACAACGACCGGCTTTTTTGTTGTGGGCCATGAGAATACTGCGCCTCGCACGTTTGCAGTTTTCCTTGACGACCTGAGGGGTGATCTCCGCAGGAATTAGGTCTTGAATCCCCTATAAGTTCGAAAGGGGGAAATTAACAGGATAAGCAAACATCAGGGAAACCGGAGTAGTCTTCAAAGCCACGTGGCTGGCGGTATTGAAGGCAAAGCTAAGCCTAGGGAGACTAGAATCCCACTTACTGGGAGACTTCTGATGTTAGATAAACATCACCGATTTAAGGTTACGATTGACCCATTCCTCAATGGAGCCCTACGAATAATACGGAGTGGTAGTTACATGCTTAACACTGCTTTGGAGACAGAAGGCCTTGAAGAGAGCCGAAATAAAGGCCGGTGCATTATCACTAACGATTTGCTTAGGGGGTCCAAAAACATTAAATACGTTAGTTAAATGCGCAATGGTGGTGGCAGCAGTCACATTACGACTCGGAAGAAGCTAAGTAAACCTCGAAAACTCGTCACTAATAACTAATACATACCGATGGCCTCTTTTGGTGCGAGATAAGGGCCCCACTTAATCAATACAGAGTAAGTCCATGGGTCAAGATTGACGCTCAGAACCAAGGAGTCCCTGTTGAAGAGCGTTATACAGTTTGGCCACACGACACAACTGACACCAAGAAACCATTTCTCTAACATTTCGGTCAATGGACGGCCAAGTCAGATGCTCCTTAATTTTCTGCACGGTCTTATAGGTTCCTAAATGCCCGCTAATCAACGAGTTGTGAAAATAATGGAAAACCGGGCGTATTAGGGTGCTTGGTAGACAAATCGTAACTTCCTTTGAACGTCCCACCATTTTACACAAAATGCTTTTCCGGATAATGTATTCATCCAGATGCTCGCCCGCCGAAAGCCATTTCTTAGCCAGTCGCCAAGTGGGGTCCTGGTCCTGATGGTCGGCAATGTCACAAAACAAGTCAGGAATACCACCTAACACACACAACTAAGATTGCCTTCCGCAGCTTCTTGAGCACCCTCACTGGATGCTTGTTCAGTAAACATATGGCTGAGGACGTCCACGAGCACATTCTCAGTGCCTCTAATGTGCTTAACCTCGAACTGAAAAGCCGAAATGTGTACTGCCCACCTCGCGATACGGCCAGTTTTATGCGGCCTGGCTAGCACCCAGCTTAAGGCTTGACTGTCGGTCTCTAACTGAAATACACTATGTTCGAGATAAAACCGGTACTCAACCAGCGCGAACAAGACGGCGAACATCTAAATCTGCGTGATTACTCTGTTACTGACAATGAAGTGCCTGGCAGCGGGTTCAATGAACCACCTTCAAGCTGTTGCTCTACCGTTCCACTCTCGAACGGCACGCGGGAATAACGAGCACTTCAATTTTTCTGTGCCATCCCCAACTTCTCTTATCGTATCGTAACGATCATTTCTCCCTATGTAGGTGGGTGGCAACAGAATTTTTTCGCACTCGGAGGAGAAAACTGGTGATTGAAATTCCATGAGAAGATCCCGCCGCAACGAAAAGCACCTTTCTTTTAATGATTGCCACTCCAATTAACGTATCATATCTGTGACAAATCTCCCGTATATCGCGATAAAAGAAAACGAGCCGCCCTTCTTTGTACTTTTCCGATGTAATTCATCAGTCCCACCTGATGCGGATCCCACACCGCACAGCAATACTCTAGAATAGGTCGAACAAGCTTGGTGTAAGCAGTCTCTTTAGTAGACCTGTTGCACCTTCGAAGCGTTCTGCCAATGAATCGCAGTCTTTGGTTTGCTCTACCCACAATATTATCTATGTGATTGTTCCAATTTAAGTTATTTGTAATTGTAATCCCTAAGTATTTAGCTGAATTTACAGCCTTCAGATATAGTGACTTATCGGGTAATCGAAATTTAGCTGATTTCTTGTAGCACTTATGTGAATATCTTCACACTTTTCTTTATTCAGTGACAATTGCCGTTTTTCACACCATACAGATATCCTATCAATCTATTTTGCAAGTCGTTTTGATCATCTGATGACTTTACAAGTTGGTAAATGACAGCATCATCTGCAAACAATCTAAGACGGTTACTCAGATTTTCTCCTGTGTCGTTAATATAGATCTGGAACAATAGAGGGCCTATAACACTTCCTTGGGGAACGCCGAATATTACTTCTGTTTTACTCGATGCCTTTCCGTCAATTACTACGAACTGTGACCTTTCTGACAGGAAATAACGAATCCAGTCACACAACTTAGGCGATACACCGTAGGCTCGCAGTTCGATTAGAAGACGCTTGTGAGGAACTGTGTCGAAAGCCTTCCGGAAATCAAAAAATATGGAATCAATTTGACATCCCCTGTGGACAGCACTTATTAGTCATGACTATAAAGAGCTAGTTGTGTTTCACAAGAACGATATTTTCTAAATCCGTGCTATATGTCAATCAATCATTTTCTTCGAGGTACTTCATAATGTTGGAATACAATATATGTTCCAGAACCCTACTGCTAATCGATGTTAGTGATATAGGCCTGTAATTCAGCGGATTACTCCTACTTCACTTTTTGGGTATTGGCGTGACTGGAGCAATTTTCCAGTCTTTAGGTACGGATCTTTCTGTGAGCGAATGGTTGTATGTAATTGCTAAATATGGAGCTATTTTACCAGTACACTCTGAGAGGAACCTGACTGGTATACAATCTGGACCGGAGGCCTTGCCTTTATTAAGTGATTTACGCTGCTTTGTTACACCGAGGATATCTTCCTTATGTTTCTCATCATGGCAGTTATTCTTGATTTTAATTTAGAAATATTTACTTCCTCTTCTTTGGTGTGGGAGTTTCGGAAAACCGTGATAATAACTCTGATTTAATGGCACTGTCATCAGTGACTTCACCGTTGTTATCGCGCAGTGAAGGTATTGATTGCGTCTTGCCACGGGTGTGCTTTGTGTATGACCAGAATCTCTTTGGGTTTTCTGCCAGATTTCGAGACAGAATTTCGTTGTGGAAATTATTAAAAGCATCTCGCACTGAAGTACGTCCCATATTTCTAACTTCTGTAAATTTTTGCAATCTTGGGGATTTTGCGTTCCTTTACATTTGGCATGCTTTTTTCGTTGCTTTTTGCAACAACGATCTGACCTGTTTTGTGTGCCATGGGGGATCAGTACCATCACTTATAAATTTATGAGGTATATATCTCTCAATTGCTGTCGATACTATCTCTTTGAAAGCATTCCACAACTTTTCTACACTTACATGATCAGATCGGAAGGATTGAAGACTGTCTCTTAAAAAGGTGTTAAGAGCATTTTATCAGCTTTTTTAAAATAGATATACTTTTCGTTTGTTTTTGATGGTTTTAGCTGTTACGGTATTCAGCCTAGCAGCAACTGCCTTGTGGTCGCTAATCCCTGTATTCGTCACAATACTCACTATTTGTTCAGGATTATAGTAACAAACTGAACGCAACCAATAGTAATTAGAAGTTGAGGAAAACTAACCAGATTTGCTTTCACCAAGTACTCCTCTCACTGCTCTTCGCCTCTACAACACAATGGGCAGCAACACAAACCCAAGTCACGTGAGAATGGCAAGATCTCACAATGGTGGAGGTTTCTCTACTTGATTGCAAATGCACTCAAAACTTGCAGGATCCAGTGTACGACGAGGTCGTGCACCCTCGTCACCACAGGCCTTCGATCTGGCAGCCCATGTGCGCCACCAGCGGTCCCGTAGTGTTCTGACACTGCGCGGACCTGGCTCCTCTTGAGTCCCCAACCGAACTGCACACTCACTTGACCCGGAAGAACCACGATATCGAAGCAAAGATAGGGCCACAGTTACTACATATAGATAACCACCGCTGCAGCCACTAGCGGACTGGCAACACTTGCGAAACCAAGTGGCTCCAGTCAAAACGAGAAGAAGACAAACAACAGCAACCATGTCAACTAAACGATACGGTGTGGCCTCCAACAGAGGACGGAAACCTACAAACAGCACAGCTCAACTTTTGTTCTAAATTTGAAGATATCCGTTTTTATCTATATAACTAAGCTTGTTGCTTATAAATATTGAGATATATCCTCATGTTCCTTTAGCACTTTGTGAGAATCTTTTCTTCGATACTCGTTCTCCTCTCTGGAATGCGTCGCTCTGAAAGATGTACCAACTTATTTCTTGAGACTCTGTTTGCTAATGCTGAAAACATTGGTAGTAGAAACGTAAATACCTTCCTGAGCCAAGTTATTGGAAGCAAAGAGACTGACCCGTCACAGCTATGCAGTCCACATCTTTTATATCAAGACGTTACCTATACTGCATCGTGAAACAAAGTACACATTGCAATTGCAACATACACCTTTAGTTATTTCACCCGGCATTCAAGTTAAGATAACGCTACTTAATTTTTCTGAAGAAGATGTTTGGTTCTTTCTGGTTGTAAATGGTTGAAGGTGTTCCTAAACGTCTTCTCCTACCACAGGCTCCACCGTCCAGCGAGTCAGTTTGACTGCGTGAGGTACTTCAAATGCTGTCTCACGGGCTGTGTGCAGGGCCCTGTGTTTGTCGCTGGCTTACATTTTTATTTTCCTTTCTCGTCCTATGTCACCTGAATGTTCCTTATACTGTAAGTCCGCTTTCACACACTCATGCCTTTTTTGAGTATTGTTAAATTTCTGTTTCTGAGTTGTGGTGGTGAGCTTGCAAAGGTTCGTGTCCCATTCTTCAGCAAAGAGCGTTTTAAGATCTGTATACATTATAAACTAGAGGATATAGCCGGCGCTGCTCTTCTCCGAATATATCGCACGGTTAACGACATGAGGACGACATACGTAGAGTGGTGATTTGTTCTCTGTTTTGTTCATTTCGCGTTTGACGTACACTAGTTGGTTCGGGGCTTCTAACTGAACTTACTCCAATTCGTATCTGGTCTTAATGTTTCCTTTGAGATCTTTACTTAGCGATTCTCTGATTTTCTAGGCCCATTCTAGAATTTTCGCCAGTCGTCTTTCTCTTTCTTCAGATGTTTCGTTTCTAAGTACTGCTTTTCTCTTTTTTCTTTGCGTATTCATGTAAGATTATGCGAACTGTATTTACCGCTCTGTGACGACAGCTTATATATATATATATATATATATATATATATATATATATATATATATATATATATATATATATATATATATATATAGCCCAGGTGGTTTTTCTTCCCCAGACCCGGCACCTCGTCAGATGGCGGATGGGGAACGCTCGTCAGATATGGTGATATGGTGGGTACCGAGGAAATAACGTACTCGGGGAGGACCAGATATCTTACAGGAAATACAGGAGTGACGGTCTCCTGAGTGTACGACTACGAATGATCACATTTAGAACCAATAATCCTTTGCTCAAATTTCCCAGAGGAAACATTGGACCAACTAGATTACAGGCAACCATGACTCGTTCGAAGACTAACAACAGTTCCCCAGCTGGTAACCAATTGTGAGGAACCTGGAATTAACAGATCACAGGGAAGTCGGAGTTCTCGTCCACGCTTCCATACAAAACTCCGAAATATCTAGGAACCTTCAACATAAACGCATTGATCCAACAAGAAAAACTGTGGATCCTAACATTAGAACGCGATAAACATAAGATAAGTTAGTAACCAGGAATGGCATGGTCTTTATGGTACACAAGGAGATAATCAATTCTTAGAAGTCACCTCTACAAATAAAAGGCTAAAGAAAATGGGCCAACATGGCGTAAACAAGAAAGATACCATGTTCCAAATATCCGCCTCACCAATGGTGATAGCAAAAAAGACCGCAACTCAACATAGAAATTGTGGGCAACATTAGAGATAGTGATGGCCAAGATCCCCAAAGGTGACATAAATATTTGGCTAGGTGATATCAACGCACAAACCGGCAGAGAAAAATGTCACCAGAGAACTATGGAAAGTTTCCTGCACAGAAATATGGAAACAAAAGTGTTATGAGACTAAATAATGCCACCAGAACAACCTGAAGATTACGTCAACGTCATTTGCGAAAACATAAAACGAAAGATGCTCTATATAACAGATGTGAGAGTTCCAAATAGACCATGTAGCGATTTCATACCCAGTCAAGAAAGAGGTCCACGAAATTCAAATTCGCAGAAGCGCAAATGTTGATTCAAACTACTAGCTAGTTAGAAAGGAACCCAATTTTCCCTGGAAGAAAATCCATCAGATATGGCACACTTACATTTGTCTGAAACGAAAAAGTTCAAGCATTCCAACATAAGAGAGGAATGGGGAAGACAACAAGCGAACACGAGGGAAGAATTCCATAGCAAGAGAAACAGATACCACGAAAAAAGAACATGACAGACCCGTGATGGGGCTCAGAACGAGAAAATGCGCCAGGAAAATGCCTTCCAGGAATAAAAGAGCGAAAAATCCACGGAAAGCATACATCGTTTTGACAGGCTGTAAAAATCTTTAGGCAAATCAAGAGGAAGTGCATGAAGGCGAAACTGGGTGCCACAGAAATAAGTTTCCGCTATCACGACAAGATAGAATCCTACAGGACTTTCGCAAGGAAGACTTGCGGCTACACAGCCCAAAACCTATGTTCCAGGAAACAAAATGGAAAACTCGCATTAAATAATCAAGAGAAATGTCAGGAATAGGCACGTTATTTCTATGACATTAGCTGCCCTGAGAGTGAAACGAAATTCCCAACACAGACTCGCAGTCCAATCACGCAGAATCACTGCCACCAAGATCTGAAGAGATCCGCAAATATATACTTAAAGTAAACCACAACATCCGGTGAAGTCTTTCCAAGAACTTACACAAATAATCACAACGATCTGGCATGCAGAAAAACTGGAAATGTGCACATATCCAACAGTTGCATAAGAAAAGAAAATACGAACGGATACAGAAGTATCTACCAGCCACAAGTCACCTTCAAAATTTTCTCGCCCCTCTTACTCCAGAGAACAGTAAATTTGGCCTATAAATCTCCTTCCAGAAGTCTGAATTCTTCTCCTCAGAATTAAACAATCAAAAATGAGATTCAAAATTTGGCAAGATAACAGTGTTACACATTTCAAATAGGCGAAATTCTCGAACCTACTGAGGAGAAAATGTCGCACAGAATACTCGACTACAAAAAATGAGTCGGCCGTTGTGGCCGAGCGGTTCTAGGTGCTTCAGTCTGGAACCGCGCGATCGCTCCGGTCGCAGGTTCGAATCCTGCCTCGGGCTTGGATATGTGTGATGCCCTTAGGTTAGTTAGGTTTAAGTAGTTCTAAGCTATAGGGGACTGATGACCTCAGATGTTAAGTCCCATAGTGCTCAGAGCCATTTGAACCATTTGAACAAAAAATGAAGAGAGATTACGTAAATACTCAGGCCTGAAGTACCGTAAACAAGTGGAATACTAACGCTCCATTCGAAAAGCGTCATGAAAAGCGTACTGGAGGAAGAATGTAAAATCAGTAGAAAAATTCTCGGCCCAAAATTGACAGAAGTGGAATAAATATTATACTCCAGAAAGAGCACAAAGAAGGTGTCATACTACCAGCAGTTGTCACAAAAAGACGGTTAATGTTCTACAGGCATATAAGCAGCCCACCGCCAACAAGACTCACCAACATAGTCCTGACAGACGGAGAAGGGGTCAAGTGAAGAATACTATGGACCACGAAAGTCAGACTTGATCTAGGAAAAGCACAAATCGTTCCAGTGGGAACTGAATACAGAGACATATACAGAGACAAGATACACTAGCGGAATGTTAAGTCTGAGAATGTTTCGAGTAAAACATGGGGGAATCGTGGAAGATCAGAAAGAGTGCTTAATTGACGCAGAATGATGTAATATAGTAATAATAATAATAATATGTACGCTATCGGAAAACAAATAGCAACACCAAGAAGGAGCTGTGCGACATAAACCGAAGTTGGTAGGCGTGTTATCTGAAAGATGAAATCTATTAAAATTTCAAGCCAGTTGCATTAAAGTGGCGCTAGTAGTGCCACTATGAGGATGAAAATCTTATTTGCTTTAAATTCACGCTGTAACGGTGCTGAGCGTTAGTCGTCTTTGAGATTGGAAGTGGCGACTTCATGTTAGTCAAAAATGCCTTTAAGACGACAAAGACGTCATTATCAGCACCTCACTGAGTTTGAACGAGGTCGTATAATAGAGCTACAGGAAGCTGGATGTATATTCTGCGATTCTGCGCAAACACTTGGCAGGAACGTAGCCACTGTACGTGATTGGCGATAGCGGTGTTCACAGGAATGTACCGTCGCTAGAAGACCGGCCATCGGAAGGTAACGTGCAACTACTGACAGTAAAACCATCAACTTCGGCGTATGGGTCTGTTGCATCCAACTGAATCTGCAGCAGGAATTTTAGCTGGAATTGACACCATAGTGACACAATGAACTCTTACAGATCAGTTATTTCAGGGGCCCTACCGAGTCAAATGCTCGGTAATGTGGCTCAATCCACCGCCACATGTGACTTCAGTGGTGTCAAGCGGCGCTCACTTGAGGGTAGGATGTAAGTCAGTAGTGTTTTCGGATGAGAGCTGCTTCTCCCTCGGTGCCACTGATGGCCATGTGTTGGTTAGGAGGCCTGTTGAGGTCTTGCAGTTAACCTGTCTGCGTGGTGCACACAATGGACCTACAACTGGGGTTATGGTCTGGAGCGTGATTTCGTGTCAAAGCGAGAGCACTCTGTATGGAAATTCGTACTACAATTTGGTGATTCAACCAATTGAGCTGCCATTCATGAACCGCATTCCAGTGGGTGTTTCCCAACAGGATGACGCCCACACACTGTCCTAATCCAACATGCTCTTCAGTGTCGACGTGGTGTCTTGGTCTACTCGATCACCAGACCTGCCTCCAGTCGAGCACATATGCGACATCATTGGATGACAAATCCAGCGTGATGCACAACCGGCCGGCCGGAGTGGCCGAGCCGTTCTAGGCGCTTCAGTCTGGAACCGCACGACCGCTACGGTCGCAGGTTCGAATCCTGCCTCGGGCATGGATGGGTGTCATGTCCTTAGGTTAGTTAGGCTTAAGTAGTTCTAAGTTCTATGGAACTGATGACCTTAGATGTTAAGTCCCATAGTGCTCAGAGCCATTTGAACCATGTGAGCCATACACAACCAGTATTATCGTCCATATATTGACCGATCAAGTGCAGCAAGCTTGGAACTCTATCCCAAAAACTGATATCCGTCACCTGTACATCATATCGCACGCACGTCTGCCTACTTTCTTTCACCATTCGGACTGTTGCACCTGTTATCATTGTACTAACATTTCACATTTTCAATGGATTTTCTCGTGTTTACATTAACAGGTGGTCTTGCTATGTGAATCACTTAAATGTATTACATAGACAAGACTATTCCAGAAATTTCATCACTCTAATTATTTCTTGGTGCTGCGATTTTTTCGCGTTTTTCTTCTGCAGGTGAAGGCTACAATCAGGAAATTTGATGTGGTTTTCATTAACTGAGAGAATGAATCACATGGAAGTTTATTTACAGTGTTAGATATAATAATTGGCCGGCTGTCGCGCACCACAGAGAGAAGATCCAACATCCCCACAGATTTATGTGTCCGGCCGTATGCACGATTTCGCAACACTGTAGAATGCAGAAGCGTCTGCGGGAAGTCTGCTTCTCGAACTGTTCTAGTGCTGCATTAGGTCGTGTTCTATCGGTGCCGGCATGCTAGCTCAGCATGTTTGCCCAGAGGGCTGGCTACACTGTGTAATACAAACACTATGAAATTATCAGCGATGAAGAGGTGTCATGTGACGTCCACCAGACATTTTTTTTTTACCTTTTATTACTTTTAAGTTGTAATTTCATGTACTGACATGTTCCATGACCTTGGAGATTTGCTCCTCAGTTTGGTCCTACGGAACTTGACGTGTAAATAAATAAATAAAAAAGCGCAGGTTTTAAAAGAAATTTTAAGACAGATAGGAAAATATTTTTATTTAGCAAGAGTGACGGGGTACAAATTGCAGAGTATCTGAGTAGTCAGCGTCGAATGTTCAGTACTGAGGACGAATTCTAAAGCGTCGTTCAATATCCGTTAGTTTGTTACAAGCAAAATCTTAGGGGATGGAACAGATCTATCTTGGTTAAATAGCCGTATTAGAAAACTGATATGTAAACAAAGAGAGCTTTATCACAAATTCAGAAGCAGTCAAAACTTAGCTGACAAACAAAAGGTGAACAAAGAAAAAATGAGCGTAAAGAGAGCAATGAGTAAAGCGTTCAATGACTTTGAAACTAAAATTTTGGCTTCCAATATGAGTAAAAACCATAAAAGGTTTGTGTGTTACGTAAAATCGCTAATCGGTTCGGAATTCTCTGTTCATTCACTCAGTGAACATACTGGCACCGAAACGGAAGATGTGTTTCGAAAACGTTTCTACGGCCAAGATCGCTGCACGGCGCCTCCTTTCAATCATCGTATGAACATTGAAACAGAAGATACTGACACAGCCGATAGATGGATAGAAAAGTAACTACAGTCGCTTAATAGTGGAAATGCATCAGGATCAGAAGGGTTCTTCAAAATTTATGCAGGTGAACTGGCCTTCCTTGTAGCAGAAAATTATCGTAGATCGATTTAGCAACAGAGGTACACGTTTTCAAGACGGATCGTAGGACAGATTCACATAATTATAGCCCTAGAACGTAGGCGTCAATCTGCTGTACATGGAGCACATTTTAGCTGAAGAACTACGACGTTTTATGGAGAATGAAAGCCTCCTCCAGCCGGCCGCGGTGGCCGTGTGGTTCTAGGCGCTTCAGTCCGGAACCGTGCGACTGCTACGGTCGCAGGTTCCAATCCTGCCTCGGGCATGGATGTGTGTGATGTCCTTAGGTTAGTTGGGTTTACGTAGTTCTCAGTTCTCGGGGACTGATGACCTCAGTGCTCAGAGCCATTTGAAAGCCTCCTCTATGAAAATCAAAATGGATTCAACAAACAGAGGTCATGCTGAACTCTGCTCGCTGTCTTTCTCCATGAGATCCACAGAGCTCTAGACAACGGCGCTCAGGTTGATACCGTGTTCCTTGACGGCAGGAAGGCATTTGACACCGTCCCGCACTGCCGTTTAATGAAATAAATACGAGCCTACCGAATGTCAGGACAGATTTGCGACCGGATTCAAGAGTGCAGGTGGAACTCAATGTGTCGATTGTGGTGTGCGTACTGTAAGACCTTCGGTACACACACCATCAGATTATTTGACTTGTCGCTCTAACGAAGTAGGCGAGTGTCAGCAATATGTCTCGTGGTCTTATCGTGGCATGTTTTTCTTCTGCCGTTAGGTCAGACGATAGAAATGCCAGTTGCACTCTTAGAGTAGCAGATTGACGGTGACCAACTTTAAACAGAACTTGATTAATATTCACACACATTTATTAAAATAATAAAAAAGCATAGACATAACTTGATTCTGGATGCTGTTTACAATTGACAATCTGAAGTTCCTTTGGTCTTGGTACGTTAATCTTATTCTCACATATCTCTGATACTTGACAAAGTGTCTATACATTTATCTTCATGGCTATGTACAGGAATATGGTAATCTTATTACGTGCAGACTGAAACTTGACAATAGACTGGTACAGACTAATGCAGACTGGTACAGACTGGTGCAGACTGACTAATCGGAGGTATGTACACTCGTTATAATACCTCGCGCATTCATGTATCACTGCGCGAGTGTGATCCGCGAGGAGAAAAGGTTCTACATTAGCAGCGATCTCATTGGCTGCGTTACATATTAATACACGGATCGGCGGAAGCAGAATTTGGTCCATCTCTAAGGCAGCGCCATCTCGTAGTGCAGAGACGGACGAGCGCTGCGCCTGCGCTGTTGTGCTTACCGGGGCACGCTCTAGTGGGAAAGTTGTGTATGCGCTGACTACGTGGAATTATGTACACATCATCGATCTTAACGGAACAAAATCTACAGTTGTAAAACTAATCCCCTGGGTACTCCAAGGAAGTGTGATAGTAACCCTATTGTTTACAATGTACATAAATTATCTTGTAGTAAGCATCAAAAGCTCTTCAAGACTATTCGCAATTGAGGCTGCTATCTATAAGAAAGGAGCAACACCGGAAGTGAGTGTCGATTTGCATAATGATCTGCAGAGGACTGATGAATGGTACAGGCTGTGGTAGTAAATAAATGTAACATACAGAGCACATGTACGCAGATATATCCACTACCGGACAACTACACTGCTCATGACAATTTACTGGAAATAGTACCAGCCGTAAATTATCTGTGTGTAACTGTCCAGAGCTACCTTATGTTGAATGACCGCATAAAACAAAATAGTAGGAAAATCAGATGCCAGAATGAGCTCCTGGGAAGAACCTTAAGGGATGAAACTAGTCCTCGAAGGAAGTGGCTCAATTGCGCTTGTTCAACTGATTCTTGAGTACTGTTCATCAATGTGAGACCCTTAACAAGGGAGGACTGGTTAAAGAGACAGAGAAGATTCAACGAAGAGTTGCGCGTTTCGTCGCGTGGTCGTTTAGTTCGTGCAGTAACTTTACGGATAGGCACTGGTCTACGTTATAAGGGAGGCGCTGTGCATCACGGAGAGGCTTCCTACAGAAATTTCGAGAGAGCACTTTCCTCGACTAGTCGGATGACATATTACTGCCTCCCACGTAAACTCGGCGGAATGGCGACAGCTAGAAAAGAAAATTCGAGAAATGGGAGATACTACAGAGGTTTATTGGCCATCAGTCACCACACGCACCATTCGCGAATGGAGCAGGGAAGGGGGGTCGTTAGTGGTATCATAAATACCCATCGACACACCATGTTATAAGGTTTGCGGACTAGGAAGCAGACGTAGATGTACACACAGAGTGAATCATAGTTATTAGTACTTCTTTGAAGTGTAAAGCGAAATAATAATGTAAACCGAATGTTGCCAGCGCTCTTCACGTGTCATTTACCTCAGACAAGACTGTTTTAGTTATAGTTTATACGTGCATTCACTGCATATGATATCTTTGCAGGTAATACCTACTTCCACATCTCATTGTAGACACATGAATTTTGAATGAATGAATGTGTATTGTGTGTTTAAAGCCTACGCTTTGAAACATAGAGGCAGTATTTCAGTAGAGAATTGGTTATCTTGTACAATCTGGATTTCGCCATCTGTTTGGGTGTATTACTACAGTTGAATTTTGTCAACAATCCAATAAATTCTGAGCAGATGCAGAGTTTTCCTGTCTAAAGACAAGTTTACTGAAGAAGCAGTTTGTATGAATGCCATGCAGGGAAACTAGCGATTGTTTAACAGAGGCCGGCAGCTGTGGCCGAGTGGTTCTAGGCGCTTCAGTCTGGAAACGCGCTGCTGCTACGGTCGTAGGTTCAAATCCTGCCGCGGGCATGGATGTGTGTGTTGCCCTTAGGTTAGTTAGCTTTATGTAGTTCTAAGTCTAGGGGACTGATGACGTCAGATTTTAAGTCCCATAGTGCTTAGAGCCATTTGAACCAATTGATTAACAAAGGAAAAGATTTAGTTTAGAGGGAAGGCTACGAAATATCTTCGTTACGTATCCGCTGAATCAGACTTTTTATCCAGATTAAATGAATGTGTAAAAGCGGAAAACATTACATTTTGTCATATTTCGGCTGATTTCTTAGTAAGTTATTAGCTGCGAAACTGTGCACCCTCATATGCGTTACCGTGTGGGTATTAATCCGCAACTAACAGTGACGTGTGTTGTGTAAATTTTACAGAGACTAGCAATCGGACTGAGCAATGTACATTGGAGGGAGTAGTTTCAGCACAGTCCATATATAAATCATCTGTTAAGAACACTGAATAAAGTGCAAATTTCTTCACTTAACGAAGTTCACGACATAGCAATGAAAAAAATTGCACTGATAATTAATGCATTCATTACGTTCAGGGGGTACATTCTGAGTGCTTCTCAAGTAGTCAGAAATAATGTACAATTATTATACTTCCGATCACGTTAGCCAGTGGAATTTCACTTGATATGATGTCCTGCCTGTATTAACATTTATTCTTGTGTGCGTGGGAATGTCATAGTTCCGACACAAAAATTGTTTAACGTTAAATAAGTGGGAAGATAGTGTTGGGAACATATTTATACACTCCATATTGCTGTTCTTGGCTTCTCCATTAACTAAAATTTCTTTCACATTTACTGTCTCGAAAGGACGTATAATTATCGGTGTAGCAACGATACTTGTTTGCATATTACTGCATTGAATTTAAGTACAATTTTCACGAAAAAGTGCAACTAAATTTGGCTGTTCAACATGTTTATAAGATGTAATTGTCTACATAAAGGAGTGTAAAACAAATTATTAGTGTCATGGGAATCAATATATGTTTATTAGAGATTTTACATTAGTTTTTCAATACTGTTTTGTAAATATCACTGTAAATTATAATGAAGCAAGGTTTTTGATTTATATAATTTTTATGGTACAGACGGTTTGCATGATGCGAAAATGTAGTTACTGTCTAGATGTGACACATCTCACAATAAAAATTTGATATTCGCCAGTACAACGCTGAGGAATACTGAATTGAGGTGGTGACGAGTTAACCATTTATTTACACCGTAACAAGCTTCTACACTGGCATGTAGCGAATGGTCAGCTGTACAGTTTGGAAGCTTAAAAGTAGAAGAAAAACCAGAAATGTATTCGCAATTGCGAAAATGGACAAACAAGAGCTGTATAATGGAACGTCGACATTGAAAATATGTGACGGATCGGGACTCGAATCCGTATTTCTTCCGAGAGGTGGCCTTACCATTTTGCTATCCGAGCACGACTCACGAACAACCAAAGCAATCAGATGTGTTCAACAATATCTCTATAATTTCTACTCGTACATTCATTATGTTTATTCCTGTACAGGGAAGACATTTTACTTGAAAGTCTCCTGCCCGGTATCGGCGGATAAATACGAAATTGCAGTGCCTATGTTATTCTGAACTATGATGCGTGCCCAAGGAACCTTGCATCGTAATTAAGAATAAATAGGCAGGGCAATATCGTGCTTAACAATATGATTATGTTACAGTTTTAAACATGGCTGTCTTTCTGCAACTGTATGTTAAGTTTCTGCGTTGAAGTCACACAGCCAACTGGTTGCAAATAACTGTTGGACTTATGTTTCGATACCTCTAAGGATGTCTTCATCAGAATGAAATGTTAATAAACCCTATAGAATAATAAATGGAAAACTAAATTTGCCAAAAATTTTAATAAAGTTTTCAATTGTCTTGGCCTACAGAGGTACTAACGAGGGTAATCGCAAAAGTAAGGTCTCCTATTTTTTTATAAGCACATAGACCTGTTTATTTCTACATTGGTTTACATCAGTTTACAGCTTGAACATTTAGCTATTTTTCGACATAATCATCATTTCTGACGATGCGTTTTTGTAGACGCTGTGGGAATTTTTGTATGCCCATGCCATACCTGCTCGCCGCCATGCCGTTCAGAGAGTTATGAACTTCTTCTTTCACCTCGTCGTGAGAGCTGAATCGCTTTCCGGCCAAATGTTCTTTTAATCTAGGGAAGAGGTGTTAGTCACTGGGCGCCAAGTCAGGACTATAGGGTGGGTGGGTGATTATATTCCAGTGAAACGGTTGCAGGAGTGCAAAGGTTAGCCGAGTGATGTTTGGGCGAGCGTTGTCCTCTAGAATGTGTACGCTCTTGCTCAACATTCCTCTTCTCCGGTTCTGAATCGCCCGTCTGAGTTTTTTCAGAGTCTCACAGCACCTGTCAGCGTAAATTGTGGTCCCAGTTACACTGCGAGAAAGCAATGGTCAAAGTTTCTAGCAGATATGCTCAAGTCAAGAATTAAAATTAAAGGCGTTCAAGCCTTTGTCACATGTGCCCTGCTGGGGACAATATCAGACTGATGAGAGCAGTGGTTCACATTGTTGCCACGAAAACAATACGAGTTGCGTCGCCTATCGGGCACGGACAGTGACCTGTGCCTAGTTGAGGCACTGTAACAGAAGTAATTCATTTCAACAACAGTTAATAATAAAAACAAAATGCAAAGTAAGAGCGCTTAATGTACGTTTGAAAATGCAAAAAAGTCGAACAAATGAAGTATAACAGAGCTTTCTATTAGACTATATAGAAATAGCCATTACGTAAACAACAGAATGTTATGGAGAATTTATACCAACAGCTGCGCTATCCAGAAAGTATGTGCATGAAGGGAACTTCATATGCGACGAACTGGAAGATATTTCAGTGTAAGGTAAAAGGAACACTTATTGGTAAAAAGAAGCACTAACGTACATAATTGTACTTTTGTTCGTCATCTGTTAATTTCTGATCACAAACCGAAATGCGTTGAAGAAATTTTCGTTTTGCATAGGGAAAAGAAACGTCATAGGCTCGACGTAAGCGAAGAGCTGGAGATTTTCAAGCATATTTCTAAGAACAATGGCCTCATCCTCAATCAACCGTTACAATTACGTAACCACAATTTTTCAATGGCTTTAATCCACTACTCTCGGAATTTTGATTCCTCTATTTTTTCACTATGTTTTACGAAAAATATTTATCTTAGAATCTTATAAACGTGTACTACTAATGTTACCTTCATGCAGATAGTTTTTGGATTGCGTATCTGTTTGTATAAATTTTGGATAATGCCGTGTCCTTTACGTAATGGTAGTTTCTGTATAGCCTAATAGATGGCTCTGTTATACCTCATTTGCTCAACTTCCCTGTATTTTGAATACTACATTACGGTTTCTTGCTTTGTATGTTGTTTTTATATTTAATTGTTCTTTAATTCTATTATTTCTGTAATAATGTCTCAAATTGGCACATGTCCTGTCCGCACCCGATAGACGGCGCAACTTGTATTGTTTTCGTGGCAGCAATGTAAGCCACTGGGCCGATCAGTCTGATATTGTTCCTAGCAAGCCATTCGTGGCAAAGGCTTGAACACGTTTAATTTTAATTTTTGACTTGAGCGTATCTGCGCAGAACTTTGACCACTGGCTTCTCGCAATGTAGGCCAAGACAATTGTCATCTTCGTTAATACTTTTGTCAAACTGAAGTTTCTGTGTATTGTTTCATAGACGATCTTAAAATTTCATTCTGATGAGGGCATCCTCAAAGGTGTCGAAACCTAGGTCAATGTACCAAACAGTTATTTGCAATCTGTTGGCTATGAGATTCCTATGCTGGAAAGAAAGGTATGTTTATGTTGTTACTAGCTGACAAATCCCGCCTTGTACGGATATTCATTTTGCAAATTTTGTACTAGAGAGGAAACATGTGTGTTCCTGAAGTAGAGTCGTTATGAGCTGATCCCAGAAAGTTCCTGAATGGTAGGCACAGCTGCTTCACGTGTCTATAACGCGACTTTGTGAACGTCTCTATGGCAACATCACATCATACCTCTATACTCGACTATTGTTTTCGCATGCAGCCGTTAGCGCTTTGTAGTCAAAAGCTTTCAAAGGCGCCTGTTGTTTTCGCCTACAGCCATTTGCACTACGTAGTTAAAAGCTGTCAAAGGCGCTGCCATTGACTTCTTTAAGCTCATTCGACTTTAGGAAAGTCTTTATAGTTAAGAATAAATGTACTGGAACTTCGTAGATGACGCGGCATCTGAATTTACGTCTGCATTTACGATGTCGTATCTCTTGAACGATTTGTCGTACAGCCACATAATTGAGTAGGTACATTCAGGAGCCTATACGGATACTACCTGCAAAGTATGTTGCGAATAGAATAGTAAAGAAGCACGACATTCAAACATCATCCACAAGGCATCAGTTATAATACAGCACAGTGTTTATGACGTCATACATCCTGAAGCGAGGCCGACGAGAAAGACAAGCCGTGGAGCGTACGTTATCCGCTGACTGTCACGTGACCAGGGAAGGCCGTACTACGCAATTGTGCCACTGCGCATTACCTACTAACCTTCTACAAGACAGACTACATTTCTGGCTGATTCAATATTTTGTTATCTACTAATACTGGTTTACGAACTGCATCATCTACTAGAATGCGCAAGTTTGTACCAAGATATTTGTCAAGCCAATAATACTTTAAAATAGCTTATGATTATACTGGAATTACAGACTAAAATATGGAGAAAAAGGTCAGATAAATGCACATTTTAATTGGCCTTTAGTTGGGAGAGGAACATTCCTGCTACACAGTCTTTTATTTCAAACAAGATGGTCAGTGGAAGTCGATTTTTATACTACTTTTTACTCATTCTCATTTAAGATATTTATTACGTGACTAATACATTACATTAATGCAAGTTTCACTCTTACCACTTATTAATTTATGCTACAGACGAGATAAATTAAAATCGTCCCATGTCATGAAATTAATTCTAGACGAAGAATGTGATAAATATGTTCATGAGAATCACTGTAAAACCTGCCACAATCAATACAGAAAGCAATTCCCCCTTCCTCCCCGCCCCTCTGGTCTCCCTCTTATCTCTCTCTCTCTCTCTCTCTCTCTCTCTCTCTCTCACACACACACACACACACGTACACATGGACAGAGAGCGCTTAGTTGACAGACAAAACAAAGTTAGCTAACCGGATATGCAGAGAGAATTCCTGTTGGTTAATACATTACTGCAGAAACACAGCACTAAATAAACTTAACCAGGTTCGTGAGCAACAATAACTGCCAAATTGAGAGAATGATCAGTACACTGATAGTCACAAAAGAAGAGTTATTTGTAACTTGGCAGCGCTGACTCCAACAGTTTCTTGAGCATGAGGTCACAGTTGTTATTTTAACCTGATTAACAACAATTATACGTAATTTCTGATGTGAATCTTCTTCTTCTTATCAGTAAGGAACAGATATAAGCAACCAGACATCTGCATAATTCTGTACTTTTTCGAATTTCAGACCTGGGTATAAAATATTTTCTGTGGTTTGCACCTATCCTTTTACTGACTTGGTGAACCTCTGACAGTATTGTAGCTCTTTTAGTATAACACGGTAGACCATTAGCTACAAGTCATCAAAACACAATATAATATAGTTAAGAAACGTAATTTCACTTCACGATAATACCACCCATACACACTCACCTTGATTAAGAAATCACCGGCTGACACATGATCCATAGTAAAGTGGGCATTGATATATGGAGAGAAAACTGTCACTTTATTTACCATTACTGTTCTACATCTAACAAAATTCATGAGTAACTAATGAAAAAAGAGCCAAAACAGGCTGCATGTGTTAAAAAATGTAAACCAGTGGCCTACATAAGTGATGCCTCTAATGAAATAGAATTAATTTAAACTGTGCAACACTGAACTAATTATCTGAGTGTTTTAGACAGTATTACATTATGCTCAGCTTGCACTGAATGTACTCTTTAACAGTGGACAGTATACAGAGTTCAGCATTCCTTGTATCAGAGAAATACATAATTAAAGGTAGTCATGTTGTGGGTTAGATACATACACGGTATCAATTTATTCTCAAAACACAGTATGGCTGTTATGTGCAAGCAGACAGTAAACAATTTCATATCTGCCTATGTGCATGCACACTTAAATTTCTTCACTGTTCTTGATTTTCCTTGAATATCTGTGCCTTTGTCATTGCACAATTTCTCAAAACTAATTAGGGGGATTTTTTATGTACATACAGATATATAGTCTAATTTACATAGTAGAGTGTTATACAGCAAACATTTACACTTGGCATCAATAACCGCAGTGTTAATCAGCCTTCTGAAACTTCAACTGACAGCTGCTTTCCACATGCTATGAACTGCTGCAGGTACTTTTCCGGTAGCAAAGATACCATGTGCCATACCAATGGTACAGTAAAGACTACCTTCTCAGACGGAAAGGTTAGGCGACCTCTGTTCAACACTTTTACAAAACAAAAGGAAGAGTCCGCTTCAATTTCTTCATCAAATTGCAGCCATGTGCTTTCATAACAGCATAACCTCCTATGTAAGTTAAAACAGGCAAAGTATCAGAGGGTATGTCATATAGTGTGAAGATTAAATTCATAAGATCTGAGAACATACGTAAATCAACATTTTTACCCTTAAACTGATAAACAGGAAATAAGGCTTTCAGATGTACATTTCCACTGTTGGCAGCAAACAGTACATCATGCTTAAATCTAAGTTTCCTCTCATTTTCTAAGAACAGAACATAGCTAATTTAATAATTGGCACCATTCAGTTGCCAGTAGGATCAAAACCGACTCTCTAAATTATCGGACTGAAATTCCATCTGATATTTGTCAAATAAGCAGGGAGTTACTTCCAGGAAGGATTCTGTAGTCAAAATTAAAGACTGAAATGTTTGTGCAGTTAAAGCAACATTTCATGGGACAGGCTGCCTCCATGTTTTAAGCCAGTGAATCATAGCGTTTCAAAACTTCAACTGATTAACAGAAGTGATTGTAATAGCTTCTCTGTATGGATCAGTGAACCTTTGGGCTTCAAATACACTTTCAACATTACAAATTTTCCACCAGTTTACAATAATTACAATGGAAATGGCTGTCTGATTCATCTCTTCATAATTGTTAAGGGGGGTCTTTCATTGAATGTTTCAGTGCCCCTACATTATTAACATTGAATAGTCTCAGAGCTATTTTAACATTTTGCTTTTGTGTGGATGAAGGATACAAAACCTAGGCTGCAAGTGCGTGGCCGTACCTGACCATTGAGTTTTTCTTTTCTCGTACAGAAGTTCCATATGCTTGTACTGTGCTGACAACATTACACACTGGTTACTAATATCAGGAAAAGGCAGTGTCTTGTTCACATTTCTTTTTGTTTCCCAGTTGTTCAGTTGTTTCTGATGGATTTCAGTATGTGCACAAACATAAAAAACAGCTTCCTAGAAGCATCCAGAGGATGAACAATGCTAGATTGCAAGATTTTATCTGGAGTGAAGAGTTCATAAGTTGTTCTGTTAAAATTATTATTATCTGCTACAAGACTGACAACTTTGAATTCTGTACTTTCTACCATGGCCAATACTATTTCTATTAAAGACTTCAACTGTTCTGCTGTCATAACGGCAGCTGGCACTACAACATCAACATATCTTGACAAAAGAGAGGAAATCGTAAATACTTGAGCTGCCTAGGGACATGTCTCAGCATCAAAAACACTGCTTCCATATATTTCACCATACGTAAAGAAAATCTGTGGTTGAACGTAAGTCTCATCCATTAATAGAGAAACTAACAATTCATGTGGCTTTAAATAACTAACTCTATTTATCAAGTAGCGGCAACTTTCTGATGCTGAGTGGACTAGCTGATAATTGCAAATAAGTTTCTGAAGGGTACGTGGGTGTGAAAGAAAAATAACACCACATTTCTGGAGAGCATTATAAGCAGAAACTGAATGAACATATAAAAAGCAAGCAAGTATCATGGTTTTGTTGCTATAATGCCTGTTGCTTTTTGGTGTTTGTGGCAGGTTAAGTTGTTCTACACACAATTTTAAAAATTCATTTTCTTCATAATAGAGTGCGCTTTGCAGACACTGGATGGCACATTCTAAATTATTTTTTATTCTTGGGACTATTTCTTTTTTCTCTATTTGTAACATAATAGTTTCTAAAGTGTTTGCAGAGTTAAGTAACTTTGGATTATCTGAAAAGGACTTGACAACAAGTTTATAGGTGCCAGCATTCATATTTATACTGTACCTTGAATCAGAATTTATTGTGATGAAGGAAGTGACACAAAGAACTCCACTGTCAAGTTCCAAGAGATAATAAATATGCATTTTATCATCTTCCTTCGTCACAAACCACACACTACAGTTAATATTTATGTTTTCCAAAACTGAAGTTATCACACTCAGACTTCCAATGAATCCTGCTAAAGATAACACTTATGGGTTTCAACACTCTCCTGATTAGCCTTTTGCATGCTGTCTTCTTCTATAGCTGCAAGACATTTTACTTTAGGCACAGATTTCAAACGGCGCCATGGTGTGTTTGGAAATATTGCGGACACAGCATCATCTGTTAGCTTAGGAATTAGTCTTGGAAAAACTTTAAATTGCCCCTTGTCCACAATTTGGTCCACGCTAATGACATACGTCTCATTGAAATGTTCTATACAAACACTTGATACTTTCTCTTTGAAAAAGTCAGTTGGAATGTGCCTGTCCAAACATTACGACGATTTTCATCCGATGGCTATGAAAATATTGTTATTCCTTCTGTTCCCGTTCTGTAATTGGATCTGCACCCTAAGACATTACACTTTCTTGGTATTTCGAAATTTCTTCAGATCTAGAAATAAAACGAAAAAATAGTCAATACCTCCTGAAAGTAACTACCACGATGTTTGTTCAAGGTTTATTTTACTGCTACCTCGTGACTGTAACCTCAGAGCTTTAAATGGAGAGAATTTCAACTTTTACTTATCTCACATAAATATATAATAACATACACTCCAGTCCAGAAATCTTCTTGGAATGCCGTATAATCTCAGACACACTATATCAGTGACTTGTATTCCACGCAGTAATAAAGTTAAAACTCACATTGAAATAAATAGATATCTAAGTGAAATCTGTGAGGTTAATATGCGTGCTGCTCATTATTACATTAGCACTTATTTTGCACATAAAGTCATGTGTGATCGTTGGATCATATCGTCACGTGAACAGTAAGAAATCTAGTAGAAGTAACTCGCACTATAGAGTGCAATCCCCTAAAAAAACAGTTACTGGTCGTCATGAATTACAACCACAATAGCAAACCTCGGCACGGCCGATCTCGTGAGCCACGGGGTAGGCCCGAGTTCCTGTCGTCACGGAAACGGGCCGCGGCCTGTGTTTCCCGTGGGTGTTGCCCTGAGTTATGTGTGGTACTATAATATAATTCTGTAAGCTATTCAGCGGATATGTGGATACGGACAGCGAAATTTACTGCGAGTAAAGTAAGTAGCAGGAAAGTAATAAATTGAAACGTTATGTATAATGCGGCAGTATTTCACGTATCTCACTGTGTATGACGTCGCATCCGCCTAGATATTGTTGTCTGACGGTTATAGGTAGCAAGTTTGGTTGAAACCTGTTTAAGAGATGTGGAACATACATATACATACACACACATACACTGTGTGATCAAAAGAATGTGGACAACCACAAATACATACGTTTTTCAAAGTAGGTGCATTGTGCTGCTACCTACTGCCAGGTAAACCATTTCAGTGACCTCAGTAGTCGTTAGTCATTGTGAGAGAGCAGAATGGGGCACTCTGTGGGAGTCACGGACTTCGAACGTGTCCACGTGATTGGGTGTCACTTGTGTCACACGTCTCTATGCGAGATTTCCACACTACTAAACATCCCAAGATCCACTGGTTCCGATGTGATAGTGAAGTGGAAAGGTGAAGGAAGATGTACAGCACAAAAGTGTACAGGCTGACCTCGTCTGTTGATTGACAGAGGCTACCGACAGTTGAAGAGTGTCGTAATGTGTAATAGGCAGACGTCTATCCACACCATCATACAGAAATTCCAAACTGCATCATGATCCACTGCAAGTACTGTGACAGTTAGGCGGGAGGTGCGAAAAATAGGATTTCATGCTCCAGTGGCTGCTCTTAAGCCACACATCACGCCGGTAAATTCCAAACGATGCCTCGCTTGGTGTAAGGAGCGTAAACATTGGACGATTGAACAGTGGGAAAACGTTGCCTGAAGTGTCGAATCACGGTACACAGTGTGGCGATCCGATGGCAGAGTGCGGGTATGGCGAATGCCCGGTGAACGTCATTTACCAGCGTGTGTAGTGCCAATAGTAAAACTCGGAGGCGGTAGTGTATGGTGTGGTCGTGTTTTTCATGGAGCGGTCTCGCACTCCTTGTTGTTTTGCGAGGCACTATCACAGCACAGGCCTACATTGATGTTTTAAGCACTTTCATACTTCCCACTGTTGAAGAGCAATCGGGGATGGCGATTGCATCTTTCAACATGATCAGAACCTGTTCATAATGCACGGCGTGCGGCGGAGTGGTTATTCGACAGTATCATCCCTGTAGTTGAATGGCAGCACAGAGTCCTGATCGGTAGGACACCTGTGGCATGTTTTGGAACACCGACTTCGTGCCCATTCTCACTGACGGATATCGATAACTCTCCTCAGTGCAGAACTCCGTGAAGAATGGGATGCCATTCCCCACGAAACCATCCAGCACCTGATTGAACGTATCCCTGCGAAAGTGGAAACTGCCGTCAAGGCTAAGCGTGGGCCAACACCATACTAAATTCCTGCATTACCGATGGAGGGCGCCACGAACTTGTAAGTCATTTTCAGCCAGGTGTCCGGATACTTTTGATCACATACCGTATATCCGTTTTTATAGTAAGTGTGTATGTATATAATTGTGTTCAAATGCTGTATCATCAGTGGAATTGTAGTTAAAGTCGATATCACATCAATGTAAGTCGCATTAACAAATGGCTCTGAGCACTATGGGACTCAACATCTGTGGTCATAAGTCCCCTAGAACTTAGATCTACTTAAACCTAACTAACCTAACGACATCACACACATCCATGCCCGAGGCAGGATTCGAACCTGCAACCGTAGCAGTCGCGCGGTTACTGACTGAGCGCCTAGAACCGCTAGACCACCGCGGCCGGCTCGCATTAACAGGTGGTACCCATTCCGACCTTCCGATCAAACTCATCACAGTAGCTCTTCTGTTCCATGTAGAGTGTCAGTACTCACGGCAACGAATATATCATAAACTCCTGTGTAGGGTAGACTCTTAACTTCCATGATTGCTGGGGCCTTCCAAGGAGAGTAGAAACCATACTTAACAGTGTTTGGCTGAAGAGAAACAGTGTTAGAATTAAATACAACATGATTAGTTATCATGCACTAGGAAAGGATACGCTGCGTGATCCAAAGTGTGTCTTTACAGTTTTTTTAAGTGGAAAGTGTTTCAAAAACAGTAATTGATATTGTAGTATCCAGAAAACTATATCACTCCTGGAAATCGGTAAAATCATCTCCCCATGTGTATATCGAACGATATGAACAGATGTATAGTGGACAGACGTTGATTCAAGGGAACGTGGAAAAAATGTGTGTGAAATCTTATGGAACTTAACTGCTAAGGTCATAAGTCCCTAAGCTTTCACACTACTTAACCTAAATTATCCTAAGGACAAACACACACATCCATGCCCGAGGGAGGACTCTAACCTCCTCCGGGACCAGCGGCACAGTTCATGACTGTCAACGTTCAGATAATAGTGATAATCTGAAAACAACTTTCCGAGCATATAAATTGTATTATCGATCCGTTACTAGATGATTATAAAC
The DNA here is from genome assembly GCF_023898315.1 of Schistocerca nitens. Lineage (NCBI taxonomy): Eukaryota > Metazoa > Arthropoda > Insecta > Orthoptera > Acrididae > Schistocerca > Schistocerca nitens. The sequence continues at coordinate 781,981,214 of NC_064617.1, forward strand.
ACCTCCAACAATTATTAAATTGGCTTACTCCTTAACAATTAGAACATAATGACGAAATGAAACCGCCAATTCTAGACAGACAGAAATATCAGGAAGCAGAATTGCCTGAACGTAGTTTGGACTTCAGAAGCCTTTGCTCAAGATATCTTCTGTCTAACACAGTGCAGTAGCAACTTCACCCATAATTCAATTTCGAAGGGTGAATGTATATCTAACGAAGGAGAAATTGCAGAATGTACGGTTATTGTGCAGAAGAACACGACATAACACACATTCTCAAAATATCACTGGTCAGAAGGATTTATGGACATATAGAAGCTTCAGACCATTTCCAAAACAGTACTGCTGCCTGATTTTTAGCGTGGACGTCATACTGTAGTGTTACAGTACCCATTGGTATCGTAACGTTTTATTTTCCTTCCATACGATAACAAAAATTAACAGTAATTTAGAACACTAACAACAGATATAGAGAACGTCTGCCATTTATGAAGAAACCCGAAAAACTCTGTGGGTCTATCACAAAGCGCTGGTGTCCAAAAAGTATTCGTACTGGCATTGTGATTTTTCCGTGCGTTAGCACCACTCCGTGGGCGCTGTTTTATCTGTGAAACGAAAACACCAAAGACAAAACACGACAAAGGTACAGGCGAGGCGTTTGCTGCCCAATGGCGCGGAACGAGAGAAAACAGGGCGAGGCAGGAATGTCGTTCACTGGGACACAGCGCCTTGCGGCACTAACACTCTGGTTTCGCCGAGGAATATATTGGTGGCAAGGAAACGGAGTGTAGTCCTTGTGGAAAGGACCTACATTACTGAGGCTCTAATGCGTTCCTGTAAATAACGCCAGTTTTGTCTTCCTGGTGCTGGGGACCAAATAGTCACCCTCTCCTTAGATAAGAGTGTTATGTGCAAGACTGTTATCCTGTATTACGTTTCGTTATAATTTCTGTGGTGCGACGGTCATTCCGCAAGTCACGTCAATTACGGTGTATCGTACGAACATGTGGCAACACCGTAACTGCAGTAAGTACATTCTGAATCCCGCGTAAAACATGCCGGCCGTTGTGGCCGAGATGTTCTAGACGCTTCAGTCTGGAACCGCGCGACCGCTACGGTCGCAGGTTCGAATCCTGCCGCGGGTATGGATGTGTGTGATGTCCTTAGGTTGGTTAGGTTTAAGTAGTTCTAAGGTCAAGGGGACTGATGACCTCAGATGTTAAGTCCCGTAGAGCTCAGAGCCATTTTTGAACCATTACCGAAGTCAACCGAAAGATTGCGACTGCATGCGAGGATGGTTCTGTAGCAGCGCTTGAAATATTCAGCGCGAGATTGGCCGTGTTACAAGGTGGATTCTCCTTCAGCCATCGTACTCACCGCATCTAAACCCATCCCCCTCCGACTTCATTCAGCAACTGAAGCAACAAATGCGTTAAAGGCACTTTGCAAACAGGGGGACGTCGTGGAACCGTTGCACGGTCAGCAGCTCGGGCCACGTCTGCTGGAACACAGTCTTTGTGGCGTGAAGGGACCTGCCACGTTTGCCACGAGTGCCGTTAAAGCCGCTTTCCAGTAAGAAGCAGCAATGAAGCAACACGGACAGCGCTGGTCGAGGGGGGCGGGGGGGGGGGGGGGAGAGGAGGCAACGACCGTGTAACATCCAAGTTTTTTCTAGTTGATGGGAGTGGACTCATTATTTCTTTCACCGACCAAGTCTGGAAGCGAGCGGTAGATCGTCGTCATCTTCAAATTCAAATGGCTCCAAGCACTATGGGACTTAACATCTGAGGTCATCAGTCCCGTACACGAACTACTTAAACCTAACTTACCTAAGGACATCACACACAGTCATGCCCGAGTCACGATTCGAACCTGCGACCTCAGCTGCAGCGCGATTCAGGACTAAAGCGCCTAGAACCGCTCGGTCACAACGGCCGGCCGTCATCTTCATATCTCCAGGCGGCTTCAAATTTTTCCACCGTCTGTCGTCCTACAGCTGGTGTGTACGCTCTGTGAGTTACTTTTAGTTCGTTGCTTCGGTGACGAGACAATGTAGAATTCCTAAAGATTGATCTTCCTCCGTGCTGTGACCATGGTAATAGCGACCGGTTCTCTTCTTGTACGTGTTTGTCAGCTGCTGCTTCTACATTTTACTAGGTTCAGCTTCTAACATTCTGCGTGGTATCTGTTTGTTCTAAGTCGTGTCTCCCTACAACTTTCGTGCAATGACGCTCTGAGCGTGTTTTTTAGGGAATTGACTGGTTTGAACCTGGGATCTGTTGCTGGTAAGGAGACGCCAGACCACACATGACATGTAGAGTTCAGAAGAGTTCAGTGAGACTAGCGATGATCTAACCAAATACCTAATGATCCCAGCGTCAGCTCCACTGCACTGCCTGTTAAAGAATCTTAATACTAACTAAATTTAGTGGAAGGGGTTCAAGTCTTTCCTACTTTTAGTTAGCTGGTAAAATAACGTCAAAAAAGCATTTAAGATTACCATTGGAAATTTTATTCTACTCACAAAACATTGTTTATAAATTGCACTATTGATAAAAGGAAATATTTTAATACATGATGATAAAAACCAACTGCATTCAAGAAAAATGTGAACGAATATTCGCTGCGTGGGTTTAAAGGTTCTACAATGGATCGAAGGATGACCTATGCCATATCACCTCTATAATCTATGTTTAAATTAATTATCACAAAAGAGAAAACTATCAAAATGGTCTACAGTGACCCTCAATTATCTTTAATTACTTATCTGATTTGTCGTAAATTGCAGTGGCTCATGTGGCTTCTCAATAATTATATAACAAAAAACTCATCGCGTTTCAAACTTTAACTTACGTGTTGTTGTTGTTGTGGTCTTCAGTCCTGAGACTGGTTTAGTGCAGCTCTCCATGCTACTCTATCCCGAGCAAGCTTCTTCATCTCCCAGTACCTACCGCAACCTACATCCTTCTGAATCTGCTTAGTGTATTCATCTCTTGGTCTCCCTCTTCGATTTTTACACTCCACGCTGCCCTCCAACACTAAATTTGTGATCCCTTGATGCCTCAGGATACGTCCTACCAACCGATCCCTTCTTCTAGTGAAGTTGTGCCACAAACTTCTCTTCTCCCCAATCCTATTCAATACTTCCTCATCAGTTATGTGATCCACCCATCTAATCTTCAGCATTCTTCTGTAGCACCACATTTCAAAAGCCTCTATTCTCTTCTTGTCCAAACTATTTATCGTCCATGTTTCACTTCCATACATGGCTACACTCCATACAAATACTTTCAAAAATGACTTCCTGACACTTAAATCTATACTCGATATTACCAAATATCTCTTCTTCAGAAACGCTTTCCGTGCCATTGGCAGTCTACATTTTATATCCTCTCTACTCCGACCATCATCAGTTATTTTGCTCCCCAAATAGCAAAACTCCTTTACTACTTTAAGTGTCTCATTTTCTAATCTAATTTCCTCAGCATCACCCGACTTTATTCCACTACATTCCATTATCCTCATTTTGCTTTTGTTGATGTTCATCTTATATCCTCCTTTCAGGACACTATTAATTCCGTTCAACAGCTCTTCCAAGTCCTTTGCTGTCTCTGACAGAATTACAATGTCATCGGCGAACCTCAGAGTTTTTATTCCTTCTCCATGGATTTTAATACCTACTCCGAATTTTTCTTTTGTTTCCTTCACTGCTTGGTCAATATACAGATTTAATAGCATCGGGGAGAGACTACAACCCTGTCTCACTCCCTTCCCAACCACTGTTTCCTTTTCATACCCCTCAACCCTTATAACTGCCATCTGGTTTCTGTACAAATTGTAAATAGCCTTTCGCTCCCTGTATTTAACCCCTGCCACCTTCAGAATTTGAGAGTATTCCAGTCAACATTGTCAAAAGCTTTCTCTACGTCTACAAATGCTAGAAACGTAGGTTTGCCCTTCCTTATTCTAACTTCTAAGATAAGTCGTAGGGTCAGTATTGCCTCACGTGCTCCAACATTTCTACGACATCCAAACTGATCTTCCCCGAGGTCGGCTTCTAGTAGTTTTCCCATTCGTCTGTAAAGGATTCGCGTTAGTATTTTGCAGCTGTGACATTAATCTGGTAGTTCGGTAATTTTCACATCTGTCAACACCCGCTTTCTTTGAGATTAGAATTATTATATTCTTCTTGAAGTCTGAGGGTATTTCGCCTGTTTCATACATCATACTCACCAGATGGTAGAGTTTTGGCAGGACTGGCTCTCCCAATTCCGTCAGTAGTTCTAATGGAATGTTGTCTACTCCGGGGGCCTTGTTTCGACTCAGATCTTTCAGTGTTCTGTCAAACTCTTCACGCAATATCGTATCTCCCATTTCATCTTCATCTACATCCTCTTCCATTTCCATAATATTGTCCTGAAGTACATTGCCCTTGTATAGACCCTCTTTATACTCCTTCCACTTTTCTGCTTTCCCTTCTTTGCTTAGAACTGGGTTTCCATCTGAGCTCTTGATATTCATGCAAGTGGTTCTCTTATCTCTAAAGGTCTCTTTAATTTTCCTGTAGGCAGTATCTATCTTACCCCTAGTGATACTCGCTTCTACATCGTTACATTTGTCCTCTAGCCATCCCTGCTTAGCAGTTTTGCACTTCCTGTCGATCTCATTCTTCAAACGTTTGTATTCCTTTTTGCGTGCCTCATTTACTGCAGTATTATATTTTCTCCTTTTATCAATTAAATTCAATATATGTTCTGTTACCCAAGGATTTCTGGTAGCCCTCGTCTTTTTACCTACTTGATCCTCTGCTACCTTCACTACTTCATCCCTCAGAGCTACCCATTCTTCTCCTACTGTATTTCTTTCCCCCATTCCTGTCAATTGTTGCGTTATGCTCTCCCTGAATCTCTGTACAACCTCTGGTTTAGTCAGTTTATCCAGGTTTCATCTCCTTAAATTCCCACCTTTTTGCAGTTTCTTCAGTTTTAATCTGCATATCATAACCAATAGATTGTGGTCAGAGACCACATCTGCTCCTGGGAATGTCTTACAATTTAAAACCTGGTTCCTAAATCTCTGTCTTACCATTATAAAATCTACCTGATACCTTTTAGTATCTCCAGTATTCTTCCATGCATACAACCCTCTTTCATGATTCTTAACCCAACTGTTAGCTATGATTATGTTATGCTCTGTCCAAAATCCTACCAGGATGCTTCCTCTTTCATTTCTTAGCCCCAATCCATATTCACCTACTATGTTTCCTTCTCTCCCTTTTCCTACTCTTGAATTGTCACCCATGACTATTAAATTTTCGTCTCCCTTCACTACCTGAATAATTTCTTTTATCTCATCATACATTTCTTCAATTTCTTCGTCATCTGCAGAGCTAGTTGGCATATAAACTTGTTGTAGTGACTTGGCCAGACAGCCAAGCCACTGTAAGGTAGCCGAAAGGCACGCGTTAAGCTCACGCAGACTGGCGTGAGGTCTGGAACAGTTAAGAGAAATTATAGTAGCAAATAAAGTATGTAGTTGATGTAATACTTAACTTTAATCCACAACTGGTGAACATCTCTCGTTACTGTACATGCTTCACAATATTAATTATCAAATGCTATGGTGCCTTGCTAGGTCGTAGCAAATGACGTAGCTGAAGGCTATGCTAACTATCGTCTCGGCAAATGAGAGCGTAATTGTCAGTGATCCCCTTCTGGTAAAGTCGTCTGTACAACTGGGGCGAGTGCTAGTAAGTCTCTCTAGACCTGCCGTGTGGCGGCGGTCGGTCTGCGATCACTGACAGTGGCGACACACGGGTCCGATGTATACTAATGGACCGTGGCCGATTTAAAGGCTACCACCTAGCAAGTGTGGTGTCTGGCGGTGACACCACATTCCTCCCCCGCAAATCGGCGAACGGTTGTGTTATAAGGCTTCCGCCCGCCGTGGGGAGGACCTCATGTTGACGTATGCGACGAGGTGGGGAGCCTAACAACAGGCGAGGCTGTGCCACCCGCACCCGGCCATTCGGTCCGAGGGGAGCTAGGAAACGCCTGAAAACCTAGTCCAGGGTGCACGCCAACATGCGGTGTATGCGCCCGTAGAGAGACAGGAGGGGCCGAAGGGTCGACCTCCATCGCGTCGGGGTACCCGACGGGCGAAGGCAACAACTGGTCCGGAGCGGGCAAGAGTTCCATGGCGGAGGATAGCTGGTCACGGGAAGCGATCGGCGGCGCGTGACCCAGGGAGGCGCTTGGCGGTTGGAGCGAAGCGTCCACTGCGGGCTTCGCAGGCGGGAGAACAGGCGGCGGCGGCGGCACGTCGCCATGGGGCAAAATGGAAGGCAGCGTCGGTAACACCTGGGGATGAGGCGAGCCAGTAGATGGGTCCCCAGGGCGCTGACCGAACGGCACCGTCGCTGAAAGCAGACGGGGAGCGGCAGAACCCGTGCGACGACAGAGGCGCAGCTGATTGAGATGCCGACGCACCTCACCAGAGGCCCCCAAAACCCGATACATTGCGCGGCCGTGGCAGCGAAGAATGCGCCCTGCGAGCCAACGCCGTGAACCTCGATAGTTGCGATAGTATACAACGTCGCCTGGAGCAAAAGCAGGTGGCTGCCGCTGCACAGGAACCTGATGCGGCGGATGTAGCAAAGACATCAAGGTTCGATGAGGACGACCGTGGAGCAACTCAGCCGGCGAGCGACCATCTCGAGGCTGAGAGCGATACGAGGACAAAAAGAGCAACAACGCGTCCTCCCGAGAATGCGGCTCTTTCAACTTCGACATCTGTGACTTGAAAGTCCGGATCAATCGTTCAGCGGCACCGTTGGACTGAGGCGAAAACGGCGCGGACGTCAGATGTTGAATACCATTGGCCTTGCAGAATGACTGAAATTCTGCGGACATGAATTGTGGGCCATTGTCGGAAACAATAGTCTGTGGAAGACCTTCAATACAAAAGATAGCGGATAACGCTTGGATGGTGGCAGATGACGTCGTGGAAGACATCCGGACAACAAAAGGAAAATTACTGAATGCATCGACCACAACCAGCCATCGAGCATTCCAGAATGGACCAGCAAAATCGATGTGTAAGCGTTGCCAAGGGGAAGTGGCTTTTGGCCATGCAAAGAATTTCCGCGGTGGTGCGGATTGTAGTTCAGCACACGCCATGCAAGATGAGCACATATCCGTAATCGCAGCATCGATTCCGAACCAAGTACAGTGCTGACGAGCAAGTTGTTTCGTTCGCACTATACCCCAATGTCCTTGGTGGAGAAGCTGTAAGACAGAGGACTGTAACGAACGTGGGACCACGACCCTGGACTGATCATTATCAGAACGCAACAGCAAAACACCACATCGATCAAAAAGTCTCTCCTTGTGAGCAAAAAATCGGCGAACCAATGGATCCTCGATCCGTGACTTGGACAAGTGCCATTGAGTAGCAACAAAACGCAAAACTGTAGCAAGGACAGGGTCAGCAGCTGTGGCTGTAGCTACACGACGAAAATCAATCGGAAACGATTCGACCACGTCATCGGTTTCCGAATCAATGAAAAGGCAAGCAAGTTCGGAGGAATCGAACGCTCTATCCTCAGCAACAGGCAAACGGGACAACGCATCAGCGTTTCCGTGCTTAGCAGTGGACCGATACAAAATATCGTAGCGGTACTGCGAGAGGACAATAGACCAGCGAATAAATTTCTGCGCTGTACGTGGAGATACAGGCTTGTTCGGATGAAAAAGCGATGTCAAAGGTTTGTGGTCTGTGATGATGGTAAAGTGACGACCATACAAGTAATCATGAAACTTTGTAACACAAAATACGAGAGCCAAAGCTTCTTTCTCTATCTGTGAATAATTTCTTTGCGCAGACGAGAGCAATTTGGATGCAAAGGCAATAGGGCGATAGTGCGAACCATCTTTGTGTGCAAGCACAGCACCGATCCCGAAGTCTGACGCATCTACCATCAACAAAAGGGGTTTCTGGGGATCGAATGGCGTAAGGCAAGTAGTGGAAAGCAACGCCGATTTCAACTGGCGAAAGGCGCGTTCGCATTCCGTCGACCAGACGAACGGAACACCTTTATGGCGTAAGCGATGAAGCGGAGCTGAAACGGAAGAGGCGTGGCGAACATATCTGTTGGAATAATTAATTTTTCCCAGCACACTCTGTAGCTGCTTCAAATTCTGCGGCGAAGGCAAGTCCTGTATGGCAAGGAGGTGCTCTGGACTCGGATGAATGCCTTGGGTAGTTATTACATGTCCCAGATATGGTAAATCACGAGCAAAAAACACACATTTGTCCTTCCGCAAGCAAAGACCATTTTGTCGCAAGACCTGAAATAATGTTCTGAGATTGGCTAAATGTTCTTCTTCAGTCTGTCCGGAGATCACAATATCGTCCAGATAGTTTGCTGCAGTAGGGACCGACGCACAAACTGTTTGCAGATATTGCTGTAACAATGCAGGGGCGGATGCACACCCGAATGGCAGTCTTTTGAATCGATACAAACCAAGATGCGTGTTAACCACCAAAACCCGCTGGGATTCTTTGTCCACTGGTATTTGCAAGTACGCATCGGCGAGGTCCAACTTCGAAAAATATTTACCCAGGCACAGTTTGTCAAAAAGATCTTCCGGGCGGGGTAAAGGAAAAGTTGCAATCACTAGTTGTGGATTCACTGTAGCTTTGAAGTCCACACAAAGTCTCAATTTTCCGGAAGGTTTTGGCAAAATTACTAAGGGTGAGGCCCAGAGAGAAGCCTGCACACGTTCAATGACACCTTGTGATTCCAAATCGTTTAATTTTCTTGCGACCTCATCACGCAATGCGTGGGGAACATTGTGCACTCTGAAAAATTTTGGTTGCGCGTTTACTTTCAGTTCCAAATGTGCTGTATAGTTCTTAGCGCAACCAAGGCCCGGTGCGGAAATGTCTCCAAATTTTTCACATAGACGAGAAACACTGGCTGAAGGCACAGTCTGGTTCACTGATAGGACCTGATTGACTACAGACAAGTTAAACAACTGAAATAAATCCAAACCAAACAAGTTCACTGCAGCAGAAGAATGAAGTACGTAAAATCACACAAGTTTTGTTTGTCCGTTGTATGTTGCAAGAAGGCTACACTGTCCTAACACAGGGATTTTCTGACCGGAATAGCTAGTTAACGTAACATTTGCGGCACGCAAGGGAGGTGTGCCCAGTTGTTTGTAAGTGTCTTTATTGATCAATGAAACGGCAGCTCCGGTATCGAGCTGGAATGGTATCACGTGGCCATGAATGTCCAAGTCTACAAAAAGTTTATTGTCCTGCTGACGACAAGAGCGACTGTCTCGTGGAACGTGAATTGACACTGGTACAGAATCACTTGCGACTTGACGGGGTTTCTGGCGACGTCGACGCACACTATTTGTGGGACGAACACAGTCACTGTTAGAAAGAGTGGCACTGGGCGGAGTGGAAGTAACTACATGAATTTCCATAGGCGAAGGTCCACGAGCCTCAGTATTCTTGGTTCGATTCCGATTCCGGCGCGAAGCAAAGGGCCTGGAATGGTTTTTAGTGTCCGAACTGAGCTTTTTCTGGCAAAAACTTTGAACATGTCCTTTTTTATTACAGAAAAAGCAAATAGCTTGGCGTGACGGGCAATTGTCACGCGAATGTCTAGTTGCACACCGCGGGCATGACTTTAGCACTGCATGTGCGTGCTTGCGCGGCAAACGTAGCGGAGAGCTTGGCGGCAGCTGCGCGGACGAGCGCGAGGGCTGTTTACTGTTCTGGGCAGCTCGCCCGGCGGGCCGATTAACGTGACACACGGCTGGCGAAGTTGCAAATGATTCCTGAGCAAAGTCAACTGTGTCCTGCCTATCAAAGATGTCCATCACTTGTTGAAGGGAGGGATTGACTAGTTTCGAAATCTGTTCCCTTATACGAACATCAGAAACGTTCTGTGCAATTGCATCATGTACCATAGTATCTGAATAAGGGAGGCCACATTCACACTCAAAAGCACAATCCCTAGTAAGATCTTGCAAAGTTGCAACCCACTGCCGATTAGTTTGACCGTCCGTACGTTTGGTATGAAAGAACGTATACCGTTTGGCAACTACATTGACTGATTCTTTGAAATATGCATCTAATGCAGACAAAATTTCGTAGTAGTACAAAGTTGCTACGTCGCGTCGCAGAAACAATTTCACTATCACACGGTACGTGTGCACCCCGACGGATGCTAACAAAAAAGGCTGCCGCTCGTCACCTTGACTTCTGTAGGCGGCGAGATGGAATCCAAATTGGCGTGACCACTCCGTCCAGCTTTCCAGTGCCGCATCAAAAGGACGAAAAGGTGGTGCAACTGCGTGTTGTGGCTGCGGTAGCGGTGAAGCGGCGGCTGCCGCATCGTTTTGCATTGCACGTTGACCCTGGACGAGCTGTCCAAGGACACCCAATAAGGCCTGCGTCTGCTGATTCTGCAAGCGATAAAATTTGGACAGTACATCTGGAGATTGTGGCGAAGCCATGACACAAGTAAATTAAGGCAAGATCAATTGGTACAAACGCGATTTAGCTCGTCGCCAACTGTAGTGACTTGGCCAGACAGCCAAGCCACTGTAAGGTAGCCAAAAGGCATGCGTTAAGCTCACACAGACTGGCGTGAGGTCTGGAACAGTTAAGGGAAATTATAGTAGCAAATAAAGTACATAGTTGATGTAATACTTAACGTTAATCCACAATTGGTGAACGTCTCTCGTTACTGTACATGCTTCACAATATTAATTATCAAATGCTATGGCGCCTTGCTAGGTCGTAGCAAATGACGTAGCTGAAGGCTATGCTAACTATCGTCTCAGCAAATGAGAGCTCATGTGGGTTCTCAATAATTATATAACAGAAAAATTGTTGTGTTTCAGATTGTAACTTGCGTAGCAAATGTGATTAGCATGAGCTTCAATTGACGATCGACACTAATATTACATATAAAGGGGATGTAACAGATGAGACTTCTGCAGCTCTGAGTGAAGCCTTATGCACTCAAAAATGCGGCATCGTGTGCATTAATTACCTTGTCGGTGTTCGTCAGGGGACGGCGGCCGGCACAGCTCCACGCATCTCGTCGTCTCGGAAGCAACTCTTTTCTAACTTCTCCTCACTACAATTTACCGAAGTTGGTTTAAGAAAAAAACTATCTGGCTGTGTTTTCATTTGACCAATCAGGGTCTCAATGTTAACCTTAAGCTCCTCCTACAAAAATTCTGTCTACCCAATGAGAAACGTTATACTTTTTGTGGTGGGGCAATGTTTTTAAAGTTTGCAATGTAACAGAAACGCGAAAAAGTCTCACGTTAAAACTTGCAGCTGGTGTGGCCCTTTCTGTGTTATCGTAAGATCTATACTGTTCTTCTGGAGGGCTCTAGCTTTTAACATGGGCTGGGGGTGGTCCTGGTGGTTAGCGGGAAACGTGGGTGTCCGTCCCTTATCGTAGGGCCTTCTAGCTTAACATGGTTCTGCTCTCGGCTTATGTTCTCGTTTCTCCCCTCGGAACTGCGTCTGTCTCACAGTGGGAAGGTATGACATGCATTTATGCATTCTTGTGTTAGTCTGTGGTATGCCATTTACTCACTCGTTACTCGTATTACTTTGGTTAATTTAATGTCACGATCAATTGGAGCTATGAGACATACTACTGGATTTACTTATCATGTCAGGGTTTTTATGGAAGGTGTTGGATTTGCCTGACACCTTCAAGCTTCTAGTTATTTTTGTTCCCTGTTTCTGTGTTTGGCCAGGCAAACACATAATTGCTTGTATCTGAACTTAATGGTTTCCATTTGGTAATTGTCGTAGGGCTATAATTCGATTGTATGTTTTAAACTGTCTGGCTTTTGTAAATCACTTTTATGATCAATGTCATTAACCATGAAGTAGAAAACATTTGTCTTGGCTGTTGTAAATCACCAGATCGCTTTCTTTAGCGATTTGGGGCCCCGCAAGCTTACGTGTTTCACCGTGGCCAATCTTGTTGCTCGTATTTTGGCGGGCTATACTTCAGAGCCAAGCTTGTGTTTCATCAGCCAACCGTTAGCGTTTTCCTTCCACTGATGATTTCCGTCTCACATGATGGTTATGTATTTACCGTTTCCGCCTCGTCTGGTAATCTGAATCTGAATCTCGATTGGCCACTGAACTTCTATACTATAAGGTGTGAGCGGGTGTAGTTGAGTTCGCCAGTTGCCTACTTATCTTTTGCCGACTGTTCACAGATATTTTGTCTATGCTACCAGCGTATAATCTGATGACTTAAGTTTTCCTAGTTTTACTTAAAAATTATATCTCTACAAAATTGTTGAGGCTTTCGTGGCCACTTGTTGACATTATATCTCTCTTCATCATCATTATAAACTTGTGTCTTGGTTCGAGCTCTCACTGGTAGCTTAGAAAAGGAGGAGTAAGATTAGAAGCATATTCGTCTTAACAAAATTGCCCAATGTGTGGTGGTTCCATATAAAGCACCTTTGATTTTATTCCCTTCTGAACTCCTCTTAAGATAAACCTTAATTATTTGCGGTATTTTAGTCAAACTCATTCTAAAGAAGTTTGTTGCCTATCTATATGAGAACTGTTTTCTTAGAATCGTTGAAGGGATCGTTATTTAACTTCTATTGATGAAGTATTATCTCTATTCTCTTAAGAAAATTTTCTGTAAATATTGCTACAATAGTAACCAGTGGCATACATGATTATTATATTTTTGGAAAGAGAATAGCAATTGGTGTAAATCTAAGTTTCCATACATGTTGCCATGAAACTTTTGGAGAGCTCAAAGCAAGTATTTGAATTAAATCTATGGCCTTTCTTTATTCCATCTCAATGAAATACTTGATAAATTGTTAATCGCCTACAAATATCGGTTTTAAAATAACTTAATTTAATTTAACAGCTTTGACGAAATACATCAAAGTCCTGTTGGCCTAACTGATAAAGTTGATTTGCTGAGAAGTGTTAATAACAACCGTGATACGAATGACGGTCAACCCTCATTTTGCCCGGTCCTTCGACTCCCAGGCAACCTTACGCCAGTTCTACATACCATATTGGTAGCAGAAGGTGGTTGTTTCTAAAAACTGAAGCAGTGAAATATGTTGAACATCGTCTGTATGTACTTGTATTGCTTCTAGCTATACACAGTCTGTTGCCTTTAGGCTTTGGGTTTCAGGAGTATTCGTCTGTTATGGAGCCTCGAGTCGTGTCTTCGCAACGACCATTTGAAATATAAGAAGAAAATTTGAAAACTGGCAAAGGATGAGAACTTCTCACAACTAACAGCATGTCTTCACGCAGCTGTGGGGCCTCCATCGCAGGTGACTGTGGAACCTATTGGCCAGGTGTGTATGGCCAGAAAACACGGCATAGCTTTCCTAACAGAGATAGGGCAGATCTTAAAGCTTCATCGATTTAATGCACCATCATGTGCTCAGATGTACTGCAAGCAGGGGCAAATTACGCACTGGTTATGTAGAGTTGCAGACCTGGCTTCGGTTGTCACAAATCCCCAGTTCAGACGAGAGGCTGATCTACTACTTAATAGAGTGATAAATTGGCAAATTGGTTTGAGTGTCTTAGAGTGGGAGAGTCATCAGGAGTTTAGTCAATTGCAAAAACCGATGCTTGCCAAAAACGAAACCGCTTCCCAGAGACTCAGAAGTGGAGATATAGACAACCCACAGTCCAGTTTTGCTTAATATCCTAATCCCTTCCTGAATATATTTTGTACAATAGAATGCCTCCTATTGATACTTAACGGATTTGATTAAATTTTATTGGTTTACTGTTACCTTAGAAGAACAAGTTAATGTGTACTAAAATGTGAGAAACTGTATTCCAGTTGATGTGTCCTATGTGACATGGATCCTTGGTCAAAATGGTCAGTGAGGTTTTAGCAAGGAAGGTATATTTAAGGGAACTGAGCACGAAGATGTAAAGAAAGTGCACATCTGCCATGTTTAAGAGCGATTTCGTCAATCAATTTTCTTGTGTCCAAGATTACGAGGACCTAGTTGAGTATATTCGTGAAGTATGGATGGCAGCCTTGGTCTCTGATCCAGAGCTAAGCACGACATTGCTGTCATGATTTTTCAAAGGATTAAACCTGAGGATCGTTCCACGGTCTTGCTTGTTGAAAGGCCGGATAACTAGTCACTCTTTTAGAGAGGGTTTAACAAGCGATTCAAAGTAAAGGCTGTGAGAAGACGTTTTCTCATTCTTATGCCAAATTCAACTCAGGCTCCTTTTCCACTAGATGAGGTTCTCCCAAGGTAGGTGTTATCGCTGTGGTCGGCGGGGGGAGTTTTTTTTGGCAGTGTGAGGTCAACTGAAAAGGTGTTTCGACAGCCGACGCCGTAGGCTAGGGCGGCATGACATCTTTTTTACGTTGCTGAGTGCATGTAGTAAAGTAAAAGGGATGGCCGACATTGCTCTGCCATTTGTGTCTATGTACATCAGTCATGAACGGCTCTGTTCACTATTATATGCTGGCAATAGTCTTTGCTTAGTGAGTCGTAGGTGGTACTCCCGATACCAGATCATTTGTCAGTTTCCTATTTTAAAGCCCATGGGTAGAAATTGAAGAACTGTAAAAGATCAACCTCTATCTATTATAGGTTCCATGCATATTTCTTATCACTTAGGTGAATTTTCTTGGCCCAGGCTGCTGTTGGTGACAAGAGGCTTAAGGGATTTTATAAGTAAACGGAATCAATTTTGGATTATAACCTTTATCAATTCTATTTGGGGCCTGTGTAACACTGACGGTAGTGGGGCAGAATTCGTCACTGCAGACTTACATCCAGACTAACTTCCTTATTTGGCTAAGGCTCTCCTCCAGAAGTTGCGTGGTGGCTGGAAGTGTTCAGACATAGTTTGGGAGTGACTAAGAGTAATAACTAACAGATTTTACTTTCCAACCACCTTCCAGTCAGGCAATCGATCTGCCGGCTACCTCCATCTACACTACTGGCCTTTAAAACTGCTACACCACGAAGATGTCGTGCTACAGACACGAAATTTAACCGACAGGAAGACGATGCTGTGATATGCAAATGATTAGCTTTTCAGAGCATTCACACAAGATTGGCGCCGGTGGCGACACCTACCACTTGCTGACATAAGGAAAGTTTCCAATCGATTTCTCATACACAAACAGCAGTTGACCGGCGTTGCCTGGTGAAACGTTGTTGTGACTTCTCGTGTAAGGAGGAGAAATGCGTACCACCACGTTTCCGACTTTGATAAAGGTCGGATTGTAGCCTATGGCGATTGCGGTTTATCGTATCGCGACATTGCTGCTCGCGTTGGTTGAGATCCAATGACTGTTAGCAGAATATGGAATCGGTGGGTTCAGGAGGGTAATACGGAACGCCTTGCTGGATCCCAACGGCCCCGTATCACCAGCAGTCGAGATGACAGGCATCTTATTCGCATGGCTATAACAGATCGTGCATCCACGTCTCGATCCCTGAGTCAACAGATGGGGATGTTTGGATGACAACAACCATCTGCACCAACAGTTCGTCAACGTTTGCATCAGCGCGGACTATCAGCTCGGAGACCATGGCTGCGGTTACCCTCGACGCTGCATCAAAGACAGGAGCGTCTGCGATGGTGTACTCGACGACGAACCTGGGTGCACGATTGGCAAAACGTCATTTTTTCGGATGAATCCAGGTTCTGTTTCCAGGTTCAAGGTGATTGCATCCGTGTTTGGTGACAACGCGGTGAACGCACATTGGAAGCATGTATTTGTCATCGCCATACTGGCTTATCACCCGGCGTGATGGTATGGGGTGCCATTGGTTACACGTCTCAGTCACCTCTTGTTGGCATTGACGGCACTTTGAACAGTGGACGTTACATTTCAGCTGTGTTACGACCCGTGGCTCTACCCTTCATTCGATCCCTGCGAAAGCCTACATTTCAGCAGGATAATGCACGACTGCATGTTGCAGGTCCTGTACTGGCCTTTCTGGATACAGAAAATGTTCGACTGCCGCCCTGGCCAGCACATTCTCCAGATCTCTCACCAACTGAAAACGTCTGGTCAATGGTGGCCGAGCAACTGGCTCGTCAGAATACGCTAGTCACTACTCTTGATGAACTGTGGTATCGTGTTGAAGCTGCATGGGCAGCTGTACCTGTACACGCCATCCAAGCTCTGTTTGACTCAATGCCCAGCCGTATGAAGGCCGTTATTACGGCCAGTGGTGGTTGTTCTGAGTACTGGTTTCTCAGGATCTATGCACCCAAATCGCCTGAAAATGTAATCACATGTCAGTTCTGCATTTCTTCTTTGTGTAGTAATTTTAATGGCCAGTGGTGTAGGATGAAGGTACTATGTGATCTATAAAATGTTTTCTGAGGGATTATGAGGCCGTCCAACTCGCCTTATACATTGCCGATATTTATGGTGGTTAAGAACAATGGGTGACAAGGGGGCGGGGGTTCAGATACGTCGTGGATTATCGAATTTGTAATCAGAAAGTAATTTTCTGGTAACTATTATTTTTCCGTTTGCTATTTTAACCAGGATTATTACCAGATTCCCCTTGCCAAAGAATCCCAGGCAGCCACTGGATTTTGCACAGGCTGGAACTTAAATGAATTCAACAGGGTGCCTTTTGGATTTTCTACTGAGAGGCAGTTCTTTCCAGGTGACTCGATTCCGTCCTCGGAGATCTAACCTCCAGTGCGTGCATAACTACTTGGACGATGTTGTCATTTGCAGTGCCACCTTCTCCGAGCCTTTGGATCACTTGCAACTGGTTTTGGAGCATCTGAGGTAAACGGGGCTAAATGTTAAACCCTCTGAAGTTACCTCAATTCATCGTGAAGTAACATTTCTAGGTAATCTAGTCTCGCCCGGGGGGGTCAGGATTGATCAGTAGAGGACCCGAGTTATTTGCAATTTTCGCCCTCCTAAGATTTAGGAAGGGATATCCCATTTCATTGGAACGACTAACTTACGTCGATCTTCTCCCACTGACCCAAGGTGGGCAGCGCTATATCATGTAGTGGTTGACGGTTTTACTCTGCTCATCTGCTTACTCGCCAGTAATGGTGTACTGCCGCAATGAGCATTATGCATCTGAATAAGATTTTCGGTCCTGGGAAGGCCGTTGTCAGCGTTAGTGCGCCTTTTTTCGCTTCGTAACATAACTACTCCTCTAGGTGCCTGTCTCCAGCTGAGAATAAATACTCTGCTTATGAGGTGCAATTCGTATGAGAATGCTATGAGAAGACAAGGCAATCTGGATGCACTTTTAATAACTTTACTACTCTCTTGACTACTGTTATACTTTTCATCAACCTTACGCGTTTCGACTTTCATTCGTTTTCAAATACTTAGCAATGTCTTTATGAAAAAGTTTAGTCGACACATAAGTAAAGTTATTACAAACATACTCCGCTGATGAGTTAAAGGTCCTGGTTGTCCTCTTCGCTTTAGAAAATTTTGAATACCATCGTAAACACCAAGAATTCTAACTGGATACGGATAACCGGGCCCTTCGTTGTTTTCTGTCTCGCCTCTCTAAAAGTGGGTGTATTCTTGGTGGGCTGTCGGAATTTCCACCTACCGCTTCAACGTACGCCTCATTTGGCAGTGCGATAATGTTATAGCGGACGCCTAGCGAAGAATATTCGAAGAGTACGAGGTTTTTCTCCACAAGATGCCGAGTGGTAGAAGATCTTGTTAATTCAGTGCTTACTGAGAATCCGGTATTGTTTGCTGACTTTGCGCAACAATAAGAGCAGGAAACCGAGTTGGGCGCCATTAGGGAGCAATTGAGAGCCAGTCAGAAAGTTCCCACGCACGAATTGTGGAAGGACATTCTGTGCCGTCGTGGGCGCAGTGAAGAGCTGAAAATCCGTCTGCCTACCATCCTTTTTCAGGCTTTTTCAAAATGATAATAATTCGAATGTGAGGGGTCATTCTCAAGATCCACGAGTCCGAAACATGGCCCATCCTGTATCGCGCTGTTAGAAAAATGGTTGGTCAGCGTCGGGAATACAATATGGCTAAGCCGAATTGTGATGGGCGTAGGGGGCTGCTTCAATCCACTGGAGTGTCTTTTTATCGATTACGTCGATCTTCTCCCACGGACCCAAGGTGGCAGCGCTACATGTTGTAGTGGTTCACGGTTTTACTCGGCTCATCTGGTTACTCTCCAGTAATTGTGTTACTGCCGGAAAGAGCATTAGGCATCTGAGTAAGATTTGCGGTCCTGGAAAGGTCATTGTCAGCGATACTGCGCCTTGTTTCGCTTCGAGAGAGTTTCGGAACTTGTGTTTCCGATCAGGGGTTCAACACATCACCACGACACCTTATTACCCCAACCTTCATTGGGGGAAGGGGTTAATCGTAACTTAAAGACCTATCTGATATATTTCCGCTCTGTGGCTCAAAACTAAATGCGATCTTTCTTTACCACGGTTGGGATTAGTAAAATCTGGATTTATCAGGGGTAGTGAAATGATATGGGAGGACTGGGAACTTTTAACTAAATTCATTTTCCCTTCTGACAACAAACATTTTTTTAAGTTACAACAGATCCCCTTTAAGAAAAACAGGCAGGAAAATTCCAAGTTAGCTGGCCATTTTCAGGTTACATACTTGATAGCGTTCAAAATGATGAAAAACACAGTCACTGAATTACAATAATAATGGCCTCAATAAAGATGCAAGAAAGTGAAACTTTACCACTGTTGACCATTACAAATTTAAAATTTAAGAAATGTAAATAAACGACCCATTGAAAGCAACTAAAACAGAGTTTTAGATAAATTTCTTCAAGGAGGCTCAGATCCAAAACATTAGACAAACTCCCAAAAGAAGACGTAACAATTCACCTTTACGGCTCACCTGAAAATTTTGTACCAAATAACTTACTAAAACATTTGCAACAACGTTACAATATGTATGAACAGAACAATAACATTAAAGGGACAATTCATTATGCGAAGCCTCTTTGACAACAGCAAAATTTTGTTTACAGTGCAAGACAGATAATATAAGGTACTCAACTCGAGCACAGACAGGCAGGAAGTGCGGTTGCTGTTAACAAAAACCGAACATAAATGTCTCAGTGAATTACAAGAGAAGGTTATTGTTTAACCACGATTGCACTGACAGATGCTTTCCAGTAAGGTTACACACCACCCATGTGTGCAGTGTTAGATTCGGTGAACGACGTCTCCCCACTGGATTAAACCTGTTATAAGCGTTATAATTCGTTAGCCCATAAGTTTTTAAGTTTTCGGTTAGCTGCGGGTGCGACTGTTTTGTCACGTCTGTAGGATTCAGTCCTGGGGGATTTTAAGGTCAAGTTATTTTATAATTACCTTGATGATGTTGTCAAATACAGTGACCTGTTTTGAGAAGCAATTTGATTATCTCCGTCAGGTGCTTGGGCGTCCGAGGGAAGTCGGTTTGTCTGCAAAACACTCGAGGCCATATTGTGTCTCGTAAAGGTGTAGTCATCGACCACAGTCTATTCATTCATTTCCAGTTCCCAGACAAGAAAACCATTGAAACTTCCCGGCAGATTAAAACTTTGTGCCGGACCGAGACTCGAACTGGGACCTTTGCCTTTCACGGGCAAGTGCTCTACCAAGTGAGCTACCCAAGCACGACTCACGCCCCGTCCTCACAGCTTTATTTCTGCTTGGGTAGCTCAGTTGGTAGAGCATTTGCCCGCGAAAGGCAAAGGTCCCGAGTTCGAGTCTCGGTCCGGCAAACAGTTGTAATCTACCAGGAAGTTTCATATCAGCTCACACTCCGCTGCAGAGTGAAAATCTCATTCAAGAAAACCATTGTTCGTTTTATTGGAATGGGGAATTTTTACGCAAATTTTTTCCGAATGTTTCTCTTCTCAACCATATACGTAGGAAAGGGTGAAAATGATGTGGGGTAAATCACAGTAAGCCGCTTTTGATGATCTGAAGCTCCGGCTCCGGTGTTGGGAATCCATTGTTTTAATGCTCCATTTATTTTTCAAACCGATACTTCCAGTGTTGATGTGGCTGTGGTCCTGTTACAAGAACAGGATGGGGAGAGGAGGACCGTCGCATATGCCACAAGGGCGTTGTCACCAGCTGAGAGTAAGTGCATGGTTCACTGATTAGTAGCATTGACCGTGATGTTCGCCTTAGAAAAATAAGTTTTATCTAGAACGGCTCGACCTCGCAAGAGGGGGCACATAACACGGCGGAGAGTAAGGATGTTCGAGGTTCAATTTTATGTCTGTCATACAAGATGGGGACAGAATCAGACAGCTGACGCATTGGGTCTAAATTTCAGGTTGATGATGTAGGTGAAGAGCCGGAGGCCGACACGCAACTGGTGTGTCACATAGGTGTTTTGACAGAGATTCCTCCTTGTCCGTCAACTCGACTGCAGCCCATGTTTGATAAACTGAACGCCGGCGAAGTAGTTCCAGAAAACTCCTTGGAGAAGCGTTTCCTCTGTTTCCACCATAACAGGAGTCAGGGGGCCAAGCTATGCATCCTGCAGCGCTTAATTCCTGGCGTCTTTAAATATTTTCATCAGTCCTTACAGGGAGGTCACCTCGAGTACTATAAGACGCAAATGAAGATCAAAGATATGTAAGCATGGCGTTGCCTGGGATACGACGTTCGCAAGCTGGTCGAAGAGTGTGATCGGTGAAAAGCAGCTAAGCCCGATACGGGTCACATGAAATAGTTTCTCCAATCGACTCGCGAATCCCACCAATTGACCGACTTTTCCTTATCTATGTTGATTCGCTACGTTTGTCTGGTTAATTCATAGCAGTGACGTTATGTCTGCCATAAGTATTCAGAACATTGAGAAGATATTCGCAGTTTTGCACTCCAACAATCATGGTGAGCCAGTATTTAAGTCCAAAGAGTTGGCGGGATGATGCATGTTACTACGACACCTTATTACACGCAATCATCTTTCGTGGAAAGGATGAACCAGAGCCTGAATTCCGTCCTCGTCGCTTACCATTTATCGCCACAGAATTGTGATTCGTCGCTGAATTGACTGTTCCTGGCCTTTAGTATCGCCCACCATGAATTTCATAATACTACTCTCCCCCAAATTAGTGTTCTCCTTCTCATTGAACTCTCCATTGGCCGATTTATGGTCGCTGAACGATTTGCTGCCGGAGCACGAAGATGCGAAGGAGACAAAGAGAAAATGGGAGGCATCTAGGAACTATATCAAGCTGGTTCATCATCGAGAGATAGCACGATATAACAAGGGAAGGCAGGCAGCATCCTTTAAGATAGGCAGTGAAGTGTTCTTATAAAAACTTTCGTGCGCAAGGTCACGGAAGTGAAGACCTCATGGAAGAACTGTTACTACATTTTGTAGCACCTTATGTTTGAGTTAAGTAGCTTCCGCCGTGGAACTTCCTGATGAGGGATAGCAAGACAGGGCGAAGAACTCGCACACCGGAACCAGTTGAAGGTTCATCAGGTACACCGTGAAACCAGGGCCTTAGGCAAAGGAGATTCTAGGCACTCACCCCTGATCCGCTTTAAGGGGAGGGGAGATTGGGCCAGAACTTTTCTCTGGAGCGGTTAGTGTGACAGCTCTTTCTTGTTCCTGTGCTTCGCCGCAATGTGATTGGCCACGATCGCCTGTTTAGGTGAACTGGGAACGATTCGAAGGGGCGTCGGCGTAGCAGCGAGACGCGCTGAAAGTTACGCTCGTTTCCGAAAGAGGACGGTAACCCTGTCATTCGTCATCGTAGCAGTACTGGTCATGCCGTAGTCTGTGGTAGGCCGCACGAATCCGGAGATTGTTTTGGCCGAGTACGAAAACAAGACTTGTGAGTGGACGAAGTGGTGTGAGACGTCACGCTAATAGCGTAACTGAAGGTCAGTGTAGCCGCTTAAAGACCTGAATATAAACGTCTGCATCCGTCCAAAGTCTTCTGTCTGCCGTTGCTAAGTTAACTTTGCTAAATCTGGTGGGTAAGCTGTTTTGTCATCCAGAATCTTTCTTCTACGATCAACTGTTGGCTCGCTCTTTGCGACTCTCGTGTTGAGCTGTGCACCTCAGATGTGCTGTCTCGTTTACTTGTGGGAGTGCTTCGCCCTGTAGGTTCCGCTTTTCTGTTAAGTAATTTTCAGCTTACGAAAGCTGTGCGAATTGTTCAAACTCTAGAGATTGTGTCACGAAAATTCTGCTGTAGTGATATCTGTTTATTTAAACTCCAATTCCTGGCAAGCTCTTTCATCGAGATTTTGGTGAAGTTTGTTATGTTGTTTGAAGTATGTTGTATTGAAAAGCAGCAAGCGTAACGTTAATTGTGAGTCGATCAAATTACTGGTAACAGCTGCTGTTGCAGAACTTAATTGTATAGTGATTACTTCTGCTCAACTGGGTCTACGCGAGCAGCTCAAATTATGCAAATAGTTGTAATTTTAAAGCTGTAATTTTATAGTAACCCTTTAATTAGCTGTGCTTTTACTGCTGTGAGAACTGGTAGAGTATTTTATTAATCATTTGATGGTTAAAGTTTCAGTGAAAATATCTTACGTACTCTAATGTATTGTAATTTGTTCTAAGATCTTCGGCGTTACTGACGTTTTGTAAAGCTGTACATTAATATCTGATTCAACATCTTGCTTGAAAAAGGTTAGCTGATTTCACAGTTGGGATTAAATGGTGCATGTTCTGATAATTTGGTGTGTTCTAGAACGGACCAGTTGTTTTCTAAGCCAGCTGGAGTGCTCCCCACGCGTTGCAGCTTGACCAGTAAAATTACCTGGGTCTACGACCGTGGAAGGCTGCTAAGTTTGAGTAAAACTGTAACTGATTCATAGACTGTACCCTGAGAATTTTTTTCTGGTTTTAGAGTGTAGCTAGCCAATAACGTTTTTGGTGGTGTAGACTACTTCGGAGCGGCAATGATTGTTAGTCCTCTGTCAGATAATACTGTCTAAGGTATTTGCATTGAACATGTAGAATATCTGTAAAATCTTTCCTTAATGCTTTTTTAAAGGAAGTCCCAAGAATTAAAAGAATTTCT
Source organism: Schistocerca nitens (assembly GCF_023898315.1). Taxonomy (NCBI): domain Eukaryota; kingdom Metazoa; phylum Arthropoda; class Insecta; order Orthoptera; family Acrididae; genus Schistocerca; species Schistocerca nitens. The sequence goes on from NC_064617.1 coordinate 782,004,304, forward strand.
TTTATTGAAGGAAGTCACTGTCATTTGTCTCGAATTAAAATACATATACTGTTAAACGTTATGCTTGTTGCTTTGCAATAGTTTTCTGAATTTTTTAGCTATGTATTATTCGAACAAGTTGTAATATCATTGTGTCTCTGTGCTGTTACGCGTGTTGGTTGTTTCAATGCGTGGTAAATAACGTCTGTTGTTGGGAATCCTCTGTGGAGTTCGTCCTTTCACTCCCATCAGCCTTGAGACCTGCAAGCAACATACCAGAATTTTGTCTTACTATGACAAGGTAGTGTTTGCTCAATTGGTTACGTTATTTCCCTGATAAGTGTTAATAAAAATCTTCATACGAATGATCAACCCTTATTTCGCCCAGTCTTTGCAATTTCAGGCAACCTTACACCAGTAGTGCGCATCAATAGTTAAGGCATTTTGACAGGTGGCCCACATTGTGGGTATTTTGAAGTACTGTAATTGGTTTTTATTCATTTTTGTTCCATTTTTACTCTTTCTTTCTTACTTTCGCTTGCGCCTTTGTCCCACAGTTTGCGCAGGGTCAGCGTGGTTACAATCGGATTTGGCAATGTTAATTTGAAGAGGTGGCCTGATGCCCTTCCTGCTGCCACCCTGTACCCCCGGTATGGAATCAGTGTACCCCAGCTCTCTGCGTCCAGTGAAAATCATGAATTGGTGCAAACGAGTTTCAAATGTCTCGAGTCGTGTAAATGAGGCAGGACGTGGGGACCAGCCCGGTATTCACCTAGTGGGATGTGAAAAACCACCTAAAACCACATTCAGGCCGCCCAGCACACCGGCCTCCGTCGGTATTCCGCCAGGCGGATTCGATCTGGGGCTGGCGCACCTACCTGAATCCAGGCAGCAGCGCATTAGTGCTCTTGGTTAACCTAAAGGGTTTTGTTCCATTTTTACTTGTGCAAAATGAGCCTGTGTCTCATTGCTACTTTTACCCTGACTTCGTGTACTGGACCCCTATTTTATGTTGGCTTTAACATACACACTGCTGTGGCGCTACAGATATTCTGTGGTTGCCATAGATTATGGAGCGACCCTCATATTTCACTGATACTAAGTATTACTGTTGAGGCTACCAGGAAAAAGTGACGTCCTTTGTACACATCGTGGAAAAAAACATGGAAATACCAGAAATGCAACCCGCTAACAAGCATAATGTGGTGTGTGACAGCAATTGACATTCAAAACAGCTTTCGATCATGTCGGAATGCATAAATACTCATCTTGTTTGGTATTACAGGGAATCTTATACCAATGTGCCAGCAAAACAGTGGCAGGTTCAGGTAAAGATAATAGAGGTGCATCGTGATAATGCACTTCTCTCTTCAAAGTAGCCCAGAGGGACATAATGATTCTGCGGTCTGCTGATTAGGGCAGAAGGGGAGATGGGACAAGTCATCCTCGTGCACGCAACACCAGTCCTAGAGATGCGAGCTGTGTAAACGGCCCCGGTCTTTTTTTAAAACAGCGTATACATTTTAGAACAAATATGTTACCATGGAATATATCTGATCAGCCAAAATGGTCACATAATCATTTCCAGAAATGCGACCTAGCAGAGTAACCATTTGTCATACAGCTGGAAATGGCAACGACCCTCTAGTTATAAGTGAAACCTGTGATGAAAATTAGTTTTGTGTTGTAATTTGTACTTTATTAAGTCTATGTAACTTCGTACCACACCTGTAGGTTAATGTACACCCTGAATTGTCATAAAAACTGTAGGATAATATATCCATTGTTCAGAGGACAGTATGGTGTGACGGGCCCTAATGGATACTAGTAGCGTAGTTGCTCTTCCAGTGTTCCGTACGAGCAAACCACTTCCCCCTTAGGTGTGGCTCCTCGTACTTTAGGTACTTAGGCTATGCATGGTGCTCTTGAAGAAAAATACCTTCATATAGTAGTAGGGTCGACTAGCACACGTCTGCTTTCTTGCTGAGCTGCTAGTTCGCTGCAAATAAGATCCTGTAGTTGAGGGCCTACATTCAAGTAACCTATGCATTGGCTAGAATAGCGAGTTAACAAAAGTACACAGAAATGCAATATAAAAGTTAACTGAATAAAGTAATAACAAGGTTCTATTCTAACATCTATAACTGAGGTGGATGACAAGTAATTATGCTGAATAATAGTTATTCAAGGAAAGTTATCACAATGAATAGGAAGCGGTTCTACTGCAGTCATTAAAATAGAAACGGAAAATACTGTTATAAAATGCAGTAATGTTACAGTAAGAGCGTTAGGACAGTGGTAGAAAACTCACCAACTTCTGTAGTCATGACATATAGGGAAAAACTATGTACATTTCGTAATCACAGTACACGAAATATTCACCAGCTCAAAACAGCAGGCTTCAACGGGACGAATTACAAATTAACACTTGCAAGATGGCGAGTAGAAACTCATATTATGTCTATCCTTAGTTCTGTAATACAAGTAGAAAATGTTAGATTCCTACTATGGGACACATTCGGACCTCTCAAAATATCAGGTCCCTTGAGAAATTAAAGCATGGTAGCTGCCGTTCACCACCCAGAATCTGTCACCCACTCCACAAAAGCCACACAAAACCACAGGCAGGTCTACCATCTACCAGAACGAACATGCAAGTGCACAAAACTGCTCCCTTGAGCTCTTCATTCGAAAAGTCTCAGTCTCCATTTGACTCCCAGTAGGTTTCACTAGTGACTGTTGTTTCATTGGTTGAAGGCTGTCCCCACCAAAAATACATCGGTCTTAAGTTCTAGAGACCATGACTCAACTAGACCACTTCCTGCGCTAACTAATATATTACAACAATATTTAAATAAAAATGAATATTAATATTTGGTCACATTCTGATCATTCACAATAACTACAAATAAAGATTCAATCATAAATAAGAAGGTAGTATTCGTGCCCAAGTGCTCCCACATGAAATGACAATGAATTGTCGATAAATATTGTTTAAACACTTATTCATGCCTTCTTGACACAAGCATCTTTTGGCGCTTTTTTCAGCAGTGGTGTCAGCTAACACGTCATTGACCTCTCCTTAAATACCATAATTTATTAATAGCACTTACAACTATCATTTAAATCAAGTTGGCAATACAGTAAACAGTTCATTAAATAATAACACAACTATGACATTTTTTGAGGCATGCTCATGCTGTAATTGGGGAAAATGTAATAGTCTGACAAACATATCTGTCTTAAAAATATGTAAAAGATGTCGTAATTCAATAAATAAAACATTTACACGTGAGTACTTTCAGGGATAATAGCTACCACGCTATGTTGAAATCGCAGGGATGATAGCCATCGTGCAGTGTTGAGGTAGCATGAAGCGTTTAAAAGACGTGAATTCAAAAATTCATTGTGAGAATACTTAATGAGTGCAAAATATTAACTTCTATAGTTTTAAAGGCATTGAGAATGTTGATGTGTCATTGAATGCATCTCATTTTTCTGACATCGTAAATGTATCTGGACTTGCTTTAATACGTGATTTTTAATTATTATGCATTCTCAAAGAGCTATAAGAAGCCATCCTTTAGCACGTCTGACACTCCGCCGTTTTTGATGCATCTCATGCACAAAGGCCGTACAAGCAAAGCTGCCTAATTTCCCAGCTTTGGTATTTATCCATTGTCGCCGATGCTGTTCGTCTTTGTACCTGCACCTGCCTGTAACGTTCGCCTAGCCATACCTGCAGCAGCACGTCCTGAACACTGAGCCCCAAAGCGTTCGTCTGTACTACACTTTCTCCTGCGCTCATTGCACCTCCAGGGGTCAAGTCGCTCGCCTACACTGCATAACATTGCAATAAGCAGGTTAGTAAAGAAAGCAAATTTAAATGCTCATGCGTGGTCGATACACGTTGGAGGTCAATTCTTTTATCAATCACACTAGATATTACCTTGACTACTGCAGCTGACACAAACCAAGTCATACTTATTGAAAAAAGCAAACTCTCCTAGAATTATCATATAACATGGTAAAATCCTGTATCATCCGAAAGCACAATGTTAACACAAGTGGTAACGCATGTGGTATGTCCCTTTTTAATTAATATGGCAATGAATCTCTACCTAGAGGGTGATCTAATGCGGCATGGACTATGGTCATATTGTTTTAGAAGAGAATTAGATTCTGCGTGCGCTCTTCTAACTAACTTCAAATTTTAACTACATATAACAAGGTGCTGTTGTTGTTGTTGTTTTTGTGGCCTTCAGTCCTGAGACTGCTTTGATGCAGCTCTCCATGCTACTCTATCCCATGCAAGCTTCATCATCTCCCAGTACTTACTGAAAACTACATCCTTCTGAATCCACTTAGTGTATTCATCTCTTGGTCTCCCACTACGATTTTTAACCAACACGCTGTCCTCCAATGCTAAATCTGTGATCCCTTGATGCCTAAGAACATGTCCTACTAACTGGTCCTTTCTTCTCGTCAACTTGTGCCACCAACTCCTCTTCTCCCCAATTCTATTCAATACCTGCTCATTAGTTATGTGATCTACCCATCGAATCTTCAGCATTCTTCTGTAGCACCACATTTCGAAAACTTCTATTCCATTCTTGTCCAAACTATTTATCGTCCATGTTTCACTTCCATACATGGCTCCACTCCATACAAATACTTTCAGAAACGACTTCCTGGCACTTAAATCTATACTCGATGTTAACAAATTTCTCTTCTTCAGAAACGCTTTCCTTGCCATTGCCAGTCTACATTTTATATCCTCTCTACTTCGACCATCATCAGTTATTTAGCTCCCCAAAAAGCAAAACTCCTTTACTACTCGACTACATTCTATTATCCTCGTTTTGATTTTATTGATGTTCATCTTATATCCTCCTTTCAAGACACCATCCATTCCGTTCAACTGCTCTTCCAAGTCCTTTGCTGTCTCTGACTGAATTACAAAGTCATCGGCAGACCTCAAAGTTTTTATTTCTTCTCCATGGATTTTAATTCCTACTCCGAATTTTTCTTTTGTTTACTTTACTCCTTGCTCATTATACATATTGAATAACATCGGGGATAGGCTACCAACCTGTCTTACTCCCTTTCCAACCGCTGCATGTCTTTCATGCCCCTCGATTCTTATAACTGCCATCTGGTTCTTGTACAAATCGGAAATAGCCTTTCGCTCCCTGTATTTGACCCCTGCCACCTTCAGAATATGAAAGAGTGTATTCCATTCAATCTTGTGAAAATCTTTCTCTAAGTCTACAAATGCTAGACACTTAGGTTTGCCTTTCTTTAAATTATCTTCTAAGGCAAGTCGTAGGGTCAGTATTGCGGCAAGTGTTCCAACATTTCTACGGAATCCGAACTGATCTTCCCAAAGGTCGGTCTCTACAAGTTTTTCCATTCGTCTGGAAAAAATTCGTGTAAGTATTTTGCAGGCGTGACTTATTTAACTGATAGTTCGGTAAATTTCACACCTGTCAACACCAGATTTCTTTGGGATGGGAATTATTATATATCCTTTTTGATGTCTGAGGGTATTCCGCCTGTTTCATACGTCTTGCTCAACAGATGATAGAGTTTTGTCAGGACTGGCTCCCAAGGCCGTCAGTAGCTCTAATGGAATGTTGTCTACTACCGGGTTCTTGTTTCGACTGAGGTGTTTCAGTGCTCTGTCAAACTCTTCATGCAGTGTCGTATCTCCCATTTCATCCTCAACTACATCCTGTTCCATTTCCATAATATTGTCCTCAAGTACATCGCCCTTGTATAGACCCTCCATATAGTCCTTCCACCTTTCTTCTTTCCCTTCTTTGCTTAGAACTGGGTTTCCGTCTGAGCTCATGATATTCATACAAGTGGCTCTCTTTCCTCCAAAGGTGAAGGTCTTCGATTCTTTATGTTTTTGAGAGTGCTTGTGACGTCCACACAGGCAGGCAACCTAAACTGTTGTCGTCATGAAAAGTCACCTCAGGGTGTAAGATCTCCAGAGGGTCGGAGATATCACACATTTACGGCTCGCCCCCAGATCTGCAGCCAGTCAGAGGACCAGGGAAGGAATTTTCCCATTAAAAGGCCGGGATTTCCTGTATTCTGATTAGTGCCTTCATGAGATGGCAATCTTACGCGTTCCTTAAGAAACACGGTATGCAGAAAAATAAGAGCCTAGCTTCCTGAGCTGTTTTCACTTTCAGAGGACTTCGAACGCGAGGCTAGTTGCTGATCGCAAAAAGGCAGAATTGTTAAAAATGCTTATAAAGTCCCGAAGACGAAGCAAAATCTGTAGCTATTTTGTTAAATGAGGTCGAATCGGAAAGTCATTGGCGTTTTAATACGATGCCCATACTTGCTGGGGTTTTTGTTCAAGAAGGAACTACGCCATTGGCTGGATGAGTCTTCATATTCAGCGATTGCTGGAAATGTCCTGCTTAGACGGAAGAAATGAGCAGTCTCTAGGATTCAGTGATAATATAGAGTGGGCAAGGGTCTGAGACACGGTTCGAAGATTTCATCCATAGGTGTGGAAAGTCAGATCTGGATTCCATATTAGCAGTTCATCGGTGTCCACAGATTGACTGGGGGGAACTTGACCCTGTATCGCAGAGATATGGGGATGATAGCATCTTTCAGAGCATCTCATGCTGAATATTTACTATGAGCTTTGATAACAGTAAAGGTATCATTTCACAACCCTTGGTCCGCATTTGCTCGTTTCGTTGTGGTTATCTGTCACAAGTACAGCACTACTTTAGTGGAGGCATGTTATTCTCAATCTAACTGCCAGGCCAACAGTAGCTGTATTTGCTGAAATAAAAAATAATGAGAAGTTTTAGAACGTCTGTTGCATCTAAAAGGGCGTCTGCTTTTACAATCAAGTAACGCTGAAAACCCGCAGTTTTACTTGATATAATTCACCTAGGGCACATTTTGATATATCTGTTGGATTTCTTTCATAGACAGATAAGTTTAATGGGCGTCTTGGATTGAATAAACTAATGTGTTCATTTAAAATTTCTTTATGTTACCATCTTCCATTAATATCTCTTTCATGCTACTCAATTCTCCACTTTAGGATCCATCGTTAAGGCCATAAATTATTTGCGTTAGTCATTCCGGTGTGCACAATAATTTGAGCTTGAATCATGAAGGCTCTTGATTAAATTCCGAGATTACGTAAACATTTGATGCATGCACGGGGTTCTGCGAGAATAACCCTTGCCCAGGTTAGGTTTTTTCGGAAATCGTGGGAAGCAATCAGTAACCCCGTGAAACAAGGTTGTATATCAATTGATTTCACATTAATTGTAAGTGCTTTGGTCAGAGTGATAATACATAGAACTGTGGTAGCCTATAGCACTCTGCTGGTGCAAATAAATAACACAGTTTTTTTGTTTTCCAGTTTTATGGTCATGCTTTCGAGGATTTTCTTACACGTTTTATGGTTTGAAATTTTTTTAATTGTTGTATATGTGAGGAAATTTTATGTGACTGCGATTTACTGTATGCGGGAAACTAGATAACCATTGTCAGGCTCTCGCGATCATATTAGCGAGAAGAATATGTCCCATTGTCCAGTATTTCGTTTAGAGTTAATACATGAGATTCCTCTACACAATTTGAGTCATTCCAAGATGAACGCATGAGAGTCAGATAATATGCGTCCTACTAAGTGCACATAATGTAATTTGTCTGGGCACAGTGCACCGTGTAATCGAGCAAGGCAGGAATGTTGTGCCACGTGTAGACTCTATGGCCACTCAGCACATGAATGAAACGTTTGCACTCGGCTGACCCTAAGGAGGAAGAAATAAGCCAAATGTCCAGAGAAGCATAGAGAAGCAATAGGAGTATAGAGAAAATATAATAATTAAAGAAAAATTTGTTAGAATGACAATAAAAGACCAGTGGACCGCAGTAATGTTCAGAGAAATCCAGGACAGTGAGTCTCCCTTGTCCTGGAGATCATATTTTGTTGCATTATATACAGGTATGAGCATGTCAGTACCAGAACTAATAATTCTGATGTTCGATTGTCTCATCTGCGAAATTCACATGTGTGCAGGAAGATGTGATCACATGAAAAAAAAGTTAACCAACTTGTGATAAGTGGCATTTACTGTTCAGATGAGCAAGATGCTCAGTTTCCGAAAGATGAGGGTGTATAATTCTTGTTAGCTGCGATTGTAAGGAAACGCACAAGGGAGTTTATTGTGAAGATGACGAGTTAACGTATTTTGGGGCGAAGGAGGGTATTATTCAAAATTGTGAACGTTATCTGGTAGATGTGTCTATCAATGCATTGTTTTCTGTACAAAATTTAGTTTTCTTCACTCAGACACTGAGATTTTGGATGCTTTTGTTTCAGCTGTTTTTCTTACCATGGAAACAACTAACTGCTGAAGTTAGTTTGCTATTATAAGTCATACAATATCTTTTGTAAAAATAATTTACTTAGTTTCCCTACTTAACATTGTTCTTCTACGTGGGTGTAGAAAGAGAGTCCTCTTAATTACAGAACTGAAAGATAAAGTTTCTCTTTGTAGTAGGTAATTTTCATCCGAACACATTGACAGCATTTATATTTCGGATTTACAACCACATATTCAGTAAAACATAGAAGATTGCAGTAACTACAAATTTAAGCGAAATTTATAAACATATTTGTAGTTTCCGTTATATTTAATTCCATTAATTTCGTAGAAAGAAAACAAATTGTAGCCCAACTGCGTGACGTGCCACTGCTAAAATCCTGCACTAAATTCTACACTCGTTTTGCAAGGAAGGCCTTCCACAACTTTTATTACAGCGCGCAGTTTCTTTCATCCTACCGCTAGCTCAAAAGGACACATTACTGGAAATTGCTTCTTTAAGAAAAAGGTTTAATTTCATGCCCTCTATTATTTTTTAAAACTAGAAATAGTGGTTATAATACACCTTGCATAATGTTCCATTACCATCAAGATCATTTATGAAGAAGTAACACAAAAAACAATTGCTAACAATGTCTCTAATTCCCTGTGCATCTTTGTAAACACTAACAAATTGGTTCAAATGGTTCTAAGTACTATGGGACTTAATAGCCGACGTCATCAGTCCCCTAGGCTTAGAGACTTAGAACTACTTAAACCTAACTAACCTAAGGACATCACACACATCCATGCCCGAGGCAGGAATCGAACCTGCGACTGTAGCAGCAGCGCGGTTCCGGACTGATGTGAGTAGAGCCGCTCCGCCACAGCGGCCGGCTGAAGACTAACACATCCATCGGATTAACCATGAATGAGTATGCAGTGGTTAGATCCTGAATATCGTGAAAGATTAACAGCTTCATGACACTTTCATGGTGGAAAATCCTGGAAGTTTAGTAATAAAATGTGATTGGAAAGTAGTGATTAAGACAGTTATCAGGAACCCCAGACCACCACAGTTAGGGAATTGGAGGACAGTTCGATCGAGACCCACACTGGAAGAGAGATACCTGGTACTGTACGGCTTTAGAAAGCATTGATAGTGCGATACTAACCTTACCTTTTCCCTACAAGATGCGCTGTGAGTTATGGATGAAGTACAACAGGCCAGCGCGACATTTCAGAAAAACATCTGACACCATACGCAACTGCACAGTATTGACGAAAGTATGAGCTAACAGAATGCTTTCCCAAGTACGTAAGTGGCTCTTCGACATCATAATTAACACGGACCAGTACTTTATCCTCGACGGACATCATAAGTAACACAGACCAGTACTTTATCCTCGACGGACATCATAAGTAACACAGACCAGTACTTTATCCTCGACGGACATCATAAGTAACACAGACCAGTACTTTATCCTCGACGGACATCATAAGTAACACAGACCAGTAGTTTATCCTCGATGTACATCATAAGTAGCACGGACCAGTACTTTATCCTCGACATACATCATAAGTAACACAGACCAGTACTTTATCCTCGACGGACATCATAAGTAACACGGACCAGTACTTTATACTCGACGGACGTCATAAGTAACACGGACCAGTACTTTATCCTCGACAGACGTCATAAGTAACACGGACCAGTACTTATTCTCGACGGACATCATAAGTAACACGGACCAGTACTTTATCCTCGACGGACATCATAAGTAACACGGACCTGTACTTTATCCTCGACGGACATCATAAGTAACACGGACCAGTACTTTATCCTCGACGGACATCATAAGTAACACGGACCAGTACTTTATCCTCGACGGACATCATAAGTAACACGGACCAGTACTCTATCCTCGACGGACATCATAAGTAACATGAACCAGTACTCTATCCTCGACGGACATCATAAGTAACTCGGACCAGTACTCTATCCTCGACGGACATCATAAGTAACACAGACCAGTACATTATCCTCGATGGCGCGGCGAGTACCCAGTCAAGTGTGATAGGAAAACTGTATTTTCCTGTATACGTAAATGATGTGGCGGGTCAGCAGCGATCTTCTGGTGTTTACTGATAGTGCTGTGGTGTACGGCAAGTTGTCGTCATTGACAGACTGTTGGGGAAAGCAAGGTAATTTAAAAAAATTGGTAGCTGGTGTGATGAAAATATAAATGTAGGAAACTGTAAGTCAATGCGGATGAGTAGCAAAAACAAACCCGTAAAATTCGAATACAGCATTCTAACTGTGCTATTTGATAGCGTCACGTCGCTCAAGTATCTAGCCATTAAGTTGCAAAGCGCTATGAAATGGAACGAGATTTAAGGTTTGCGGTAGGTAAGGCGATTGGTTGACTTCGGTACATTGGAAGAAATTTAAGGGAGCGTGGTTCATATGTAAAGGAGATCCCACATTGGACACTTGTGCGACCCATACTTATTACTTTTCGGGAGTTTGGGATCCACACCAGATCGTATCAAGGAACGACATCGAAGGAATTTAGAGGCTGGATGCTACATTTTTTACCGATGGGTAGAAAAATATACAAGTATTATGGAGATGCTTCAGGAACTGAAATGGTAATCCCTGAATGGAATGCAACGTTCTTTCCGAGGGACAAAATTGTGAATATTTGGAGGACCGACATTTGAAGCTGACTGCAGAACGATACTAATGTGACCAAAGCATATTTTGCTTAAGGATGAAAAAGATAAGGTAAGATAAATTGCAGCTCGTACGGAGGCATGTAAACAGTCGTTTATCGCTCGCTCAGTTTGCAATTCGAACAAGAATGGAGATGACCTTTATTGGTACAGAATACCCAACATCACGCACCATGGGTTTACTTGCGAAGTGTGTATGTAGATGTAGACGTAAAGTGACGAACTCACAACTTTGATTTCAGATGCTTCACATAATGCATTTCTATGAAATATACTCTTATGTACGAGGGAAAGTCAATTATTATTCTTAATTTAGTCATATTTTTGTTTATTTTGGTGGTACTGTCGTTTTACGTTGATGACGCATGCTTTGTTTATTTGCTGTAATATCATTGCAATTTTCGAGCTGCTAGGTTAGTTGCGTTATCGCTGCCGTGCTGTTAATCATGGCCGCGCCGCTGTCTATTTGCATCGAAGAAGAAGAACGTTCGGTGATCCATTTCTTGTGGTCGGAAGGCGTATCAGGGACCGAAATTCATTGAAGACTATTGGTACAGTACAGGAACAGTGTTTTATGACAGCGGAGTGTCTACGAATGGATTGAAAAATTCCGAAATCGTCGCACAAGTGCTACGCACGATGAAGGAGCTGGATGATCGTTTATCGGTCTATTGACACACAGTCAACATGGCTTTAAAAAACATCGTTCCTGTGAAACACAACTAGCTCTTAATTCGCATGAAGTGCTGGGTGCTATTGACAACGGATTTCAAATCGATTTCGTATTCCTGGATTTCCGGAAGGCTTTTGATACTGTATCACATAAGTGGCTCGTAGTGAAATTGCGTGTTTATGCAATATCGTCTGCGTTATGTGACTGGATTGGCGACTTCCTGTCAGAGAGGCCACAATACGTAGTAACTGACGGAAAGTCATCGAGTAAAACAGAAGTGATTTCTGGCGTTCCCCAAGGTAGTGTTATAGGCCGATTGCTGTTCCTTATCTATATAAACGATATGGGAGACAGTCTGATCAGCCGTCTTTGGTTGTTTGCAGATGACGCTGTCGTTTATCGACTAATAAAGTCATCAGAAGGTAAAAAAAAACTGCAAAAAGATTTAGAAAAAATATCTGAATGGTGCGGAACGTGGCAGTTGGCCCTAAATAACTAAAAGTGTGAGGTCATCCACATGAGTGCTAAAAGGAACTCGCTATACTTCGGTTACACGATAAATCAGTCTAATCTAAAAGCCGTAAATTCAACTAAATACCTAGGTATTACAATTACGAACAACTTAATTTGGAAAGAACACACAGAGAATGTTGTGGGGAAGGCTAACCAAAGGCTACGCTTTATTGGCAGGACACTTAGAATCTGTAACAGACCTACTAAGGAGACTGCCTACACTACACTTGTCCGTCCTCTTTTAGAGTACTGCTGCGCGGTGTGGGATCCCTACCACATAGGACTGACGGAGTAAATCGAAAAAGTTAAAAAAAAGGCACCACGTTTTGTATTATCGCGAAATATGGGAGAGAGTGTCACAGAAATGATACAGAATTTGGGCTGGAAATCATTAAAAGAAAGGTGTTTTTCCTATCGACTGAATCGTTTCACCAAATTCCAATCACCATCTTTCTCCTCAGAATGTGAAAATATTTTTTGACACCGACCTACTTTGGGAGGAGCGATCACCACGATAAAATTAGGGAAATCAGAGTTCGTACGGAAAGATATCGGTGTTCATTCTTTCCGCGCGCTATACGAGATTGGAATAATAGAGAATTGTGAAGGTGGTTCGACGAACCCTCTGCCAGGCACTTAAACGTGATTTCCAGAGTATCCATGTAGATGTAGATGTAGATGTAGATGTACCGCCACCAATGAAGAAACCATTGAGCGTTCACGTGAAGTGATTCTCTTAGACAGACGATTAATTATTGACGAAGTCGTACATCGCTTCCTAATTAGTTACGTTTCTGCCTACTAAATCATCCACAACAGACTTGGGTTTCATAAAGTTTGTGCAAGATGACTCTCAAAACATATCACACAGTTGCATAAACAAACACCCTTGGACATCTGCAAACAAACCTTTGGATCGCTATGTTAACGAAGGGGACAACCTCTTAGACAGGATCATTACTGGTGACGAAACATGGATCCATCTTTACGAGCCGGAGAGTAAACGGCAGAGTATGTAATGCAAACATCCAAATTCGGCGTGCAAGGAAAAGTTCAAGACCTTACCGCCGCAGGAAAATTTATGCTTACAAATTTTTTACGCACAAGGTCCAGTACTGAAACATTATGGGGAAAGGGGCACAACAGGAAACAGTGTATGATACGGCCTGAAATTCGATGGAAACGCCGTGGATTGCTGTGAAAAGGTGTTGTGTTGTGCCACAACAATGTCCGTCCGCATACTGCTGAAACGCTTCAGAAACTCAAATTTGAAGTACTGCATCATCCTCCATATAGTCCCCATCTTTCCCCTTCTGACTATTACTTGTTTGGTACACTCAAACAGGCATTAAGGGGTCGTCGATTTGCCTCGGACTTAGCAGTGTAAGAAGCGTTGCATTCCTGGCTCGCAGCCTTCTGTTATGAGGCCATCAGGAAGCTTCTACGATGCCGCAAGGGCGTTGAAACGCAAGGAAACTATGTCGAAAAATGATCTTCTTGTAAGTTTCCTATTAGATTAGAATAAAATTTTATAACTAAATTGCGGATAATAATTGATTTACCTACGTATGCTCCAGTTATTTTTATTTTTTTAATTGTTTTAATGTTCTTCACTTTCGAAAGGTCAACTGATGTCTACATTAACGAAATGCGTGGTTCTACGACGGTCCTTCAATAAGTAATTCCCCAATTTTTTTTAAAAGCTATTAATATACATAGACAAATGTCTTTGTTGGTGCTTCACATCTGCTGTTTGTTCGGCGCGCGGGTAAAGTTTCGAAACGTTGTGGCAGGTAGCACAACCCTAGTACAGCGTCAAAATGGCGCCTATATATGATTCACGTTACAAGCAGTGTGCTGTTATTGAATTTTTGTGTACAGAGAAAGAAACCGTGGTGAACACCCATAAACCTAAGGCCCCCTGGCTCAGCAGCTGTTGTGGCTGAGCACCTGAAGGATAATTTGGAAAATATTCCGAGTAGATTTCCCCACCATGTTATGGTTCTGGGTGGAGATTTTAATTTGCCGGATAGAGACTGGGAGACAGAAACGATCATAACGGGTGGCAGGGACAAAGAATCTAGTGAAATTTTTTTAAGTGCTTTATCTGAAAACTACCTTGAGCAGTTAAACAGAGAACCGACTCGTGGCGATAACATATTAGACCTTCTGGTGACAAACAGACACGAACTATTTGAAACAGTTAACGCAGAACAGGGAATCAGCGATCATAAAGCGGTTACTGCATCGATAATTTCAGCCGTAAATAGAAATATTAAAAAAAGGTAGGAAGATTTTTCTGTTTAGCAAAAGTGACAAAAAGCAGATTACGGAGTACCTGACGGCTCAACGCAAAAGTTTTGTGTCAAGTACAGATAGTGTTGAGGATCAGTGGTCAAAGTTCAAAACCATCGTACAATATGCGTTAGATGAGTGTGTGCCAAGCAAGATCGTAAGAGATGGAAAAAAGCCACCGTGGTGCAACAACCGAGTTAGAAAACTGCTGCGGAAGCAAAGGGAACTTCACAGCAAACATAAACATAGCCAAAGCCTTGCAGACAAACAACAATTACGCGAAGCGAAATGTAGTGTGAGGAGGGCTATACGAGAGGCGTTCAATGAATTCGAAAGTAAAGTTCTATGTACTGACTTGGCAGAAAATCCTAAGAAATATTGGTCTTATGTCAAAGCGGTAGGTGGATCGAAACATAATGTCCAGACACTCTGTGACCAAAATGGTACTGAAATAGGGGATGACAGACTAAAGGCCGAAATACTAAATGTCTTTTTCCAAAGCTGTTTCACAGAGGAAGACTGCATTGTAGTTCCTTCTCTAGATTGTCGCACAGATGACAAAATGGTAGATATTGAAACAGACGACAGAGGGATAGAGAAACAATTAAAATCGCTCAAAAGAGGAAAGGCCGCTGGACCTGATGGGATACTAGTTCGATTTTACACAGAGTACGCGAAGGAACTTGCCCCCCTTCTTGCAGCGGTGCACCGTAGGTCTCTAGAAGAGCGTAGCGTTCCAAACGATTGGAAAAGGGCACAGGTCATCCCCGTTTTCTAGAAGGGACGTCGAACAGATGTGCAAAACTATAGACCTATATCTCTAACGTCGAACAGTTGTAGAATTTTGGAACACGTATTATGTTCGAGTATAATGACTTTTCTGGAGACTAGAAATCTACTCTGTAGGAATCAGCATGGGTTTCGAAAAAGACGGTCGTCTGAAACCCAGCTAGCGCTAGCTAGAGTTCCTAGATAACAGAACGCAGCATGTCATTCACAATGGAGAGAAGTCTTCCGAAGTAAGAGTGATTTCAGGTGTGCCGCAGGGGAGTGTCATAGGACCGTTGCTATTCACAGTATACATAAATGACCTTGTGGATAACATCGGAAGTTCAAAGAGGCTTTTTGCAGATGATGCTGTGGTGTACCGAGAGGTTGTAACAATGGAAAACTGCACTGAAATGCGAATTGACGCATGGTGCAGGGAATGGCAATTGAATCTCAATGTAGACAAGTGTAATGTGCTGCGAATACATAGAAAGATAGATCCCTTATCATTTAGCTACAAAATAACATGTCAGCAACTGGAAGCAGTTAATTCCATAAATTATCTGGGAGTACGCATTAGGAGTGATTTAAAATGGAATGATCATATAAAGTTGATCGTCGGTAAAGCAGATGCCAGACTGAGATTCATTGGAAGAATCCTAAGGAAATGCGATCCGAAAACAAAGGAAATAGGTTACAGTACGCTTGTTCGCCCACTGCTTGAATACGGCTCAGCAGTTGTAAGTAGGCTGTTTAGGTTTTTTTATTGGTAACGCCAACTTTGTATGAAAATCACTGGCTGTGCTGTGTGCAGTCTGTGGCTGCTTTGCATTGTTGTAATACTCGCCGTTGTAGTGCTAGGCAGCTGGCTGTGAACAGCGCATAGCGTTGGGCAGTTGGAGGTGAGCCACCAGCAGTGGTGGATGTGGGGAGAGAGATGGCGGAGTTTTGAAATTTGTCTTGAACTGCTATATATATATATATATATATATATATATATATATATATATGGACCTGATGGGATACTAGTTCGATTTTACACAGAGTACGCGAAGGAACTTGCCCCCCTTCTTGCAGCGGTGCACCGTAGGTCTCTAGAAGAGCGTAGCGTTCCAAACGATTGGAAAAGGGCACAGGTCATCCCCGTTTTCTAGAAGGGACGTCGAACAGATGTGCAAAACTATAGACCTATATCTCTAACGTCGAACAGTTGTAGAATTTTGGAGTAACCAAGATTTTTGTGAGGTAAGTGATTTGTGAAAAGTACAGGTTAATGTTAGTCAGGGCTATTCTTTTGTAGGGAATTCTGAAAGTCAGACTGCGTTGCGCTAAAAAAAGAAAAATATTGTGTGTCAGTTAAAGCACAGTAGTGTACTATTATTGAAAGGGGACGTTTCACATGTCGACCCTTAGCCTAGGATACCTCACTGGAATCTTCTGATTTTTTTATTGTAGTTTGTGTAATTAGTGTAGATTTTGTTTATTGCTAGCGCGTAATTGTAGAGAGAATCTCCTTTGTAGTTGCAGTCTATCATTGTTGTACAGTAAAACAGGTGTGGCACGCATGTAGATTTGCAATAAGTATTTCGCAGCTGCAATTAAGTAGATATTATTTTCAGTGCTATGTTAATGTGTTCCCCTATTTTTGCTCTTCAAATTGTGTTTTTCTGTGTTGTCGTGTGAAATATTGTGACAATAATGGCCTGTGAAAAACGTAACACTAGGCTCCAAAGTAAATTGAGAAATGACAGCGAAGACGAAAGCAGTGTGTTAGCGCCACCGTGTAATGAATGATCTAATATTCAAAGTAGTAATTTGGTAACTGTGCATAGGGAAATGGAGCGGGTGGCAAACAATGGCGTGGACAGTGAAACAGTGAAGAGGGAAGCATTATCGATCGATCGGTCGGCAACAGCTCGCCTCAGGAATCGGGAATGACAGGACACAATTTTGCATATACTGTAGATTCAGGTTTTGGGTCCCCACCGTTTTCTCAAATAAGTCAAGACACAATTTCTGCTTGTCAAAATGTGAATGTTGCCGGTGCAAATGCACTGCCGAAAAGCATAGAGGAACAGATTCCAGACACTAATACATTATTATTGCAATTAATGCAACAAATGAAACAAAATCAGAGACAAACACAGCAACAGTTAGACACAATGGAACAAAATCATAGACAAACACAGCAAAAGCTTGAAAAGTTAGACACAGTGGAACAAAACCAGAGACAAACACAGCAACAGTTAGACGCAATGGAACAAAATCTTCAAAAGTTAGTCTTATTGGAGCAAACTCTTGAACAAACACGTGAGGATTTAACTACTGAGTTACATCACATTGAATCGAAATGTCAAAAAGTCTGTAATGACGTAAAAACACAAATTTGTGAGCATTTCCAACCTATTTTTTCGTGTCATGAAAATGCACTACAGAATCACGAAGCAGCCATAAAAGAACTGCAAACTACTGTTCATGAAAATCATGAGACCTTGCAAGCTAAATTTGACTCAGTTGCATCTACCGATTCGGTTACGCAACTTGCAAAAACTCAGGAAAACTTAAAGGACACAGTAGATACTCTGAAATTTGGTTCAGAAAAACACACTGAGGAAATAAGTACACTATCGGATAAAGTAGCCGAACTTTCAGATCAGTTCACTAACTTATCTACAAAGGTAGATGATGATCTGAATGACACAAAACCGGTAGTCTTTAATGACACAGAAGAGTGCGAACAAATTAGGAAATTCAAACAAAATCAGAATCAAATTAATACGCAACACCAAAGAGAAATCCGGGATGTACAAGATCAGCTGACTCAGGTAATACAACAATTACGTATTTCAGAGGACACTCGCGCTCCAATACGGGAAGAGGGACATAGAAATACGGAACAGACACAAAATAACAACAGAGGGCACTTCGGAAATTATGAAAGAAATTGGCAAGGTACACCGAATTTTGAGATGGAACCGCCGAAACGACGTAACAATGAGCGACATGCGACTTGCCGACATGATGATTTTCACTATAAGCTGTTCATTACTACACGTAAATTCAAAACATTTAAGAATTCTGGCAACGACATTCATCCACAAGCATGGCTCCATCAATTCTCTCATTGTTTTCCTCCCAACTGGTCGTTAGAACACAGATTAGAATTTATGTGTGGCTACTTAGAGAATGAACCAGCTGTAAGAATGCGATCGGTCATTCACGATTGTCACAGTGAAGGAGATTTTTACCATGCGTTCCTCTCAGCATATTGGTCTCAAGCTACACAAGACCGAGTAAAACATAGCATCATGATGATGAAACACTTTGAACAATCTGAATTTTCCAGTCTTGTCAAATATTTTGAAGACATGTTGCATAAGAATCAGTATCTTTCAAACCCATACAGCCCCTCAGAACTCATCCGCATTTGCTTAATCAAATTGCCTGAACATTTACGACATATTATTTTGGCAGGACGTTGCAAAGACGACATTGAAGCGTTTCAGGGACTCTTACAAGAATTAGCAATTGACACTGACAATCGCAGAACGTGGAAACAGGAACACAACAATTACAGGTCATATCCGTCGCAATTCCACGATGAAAGAAATAACTGGACGCGACAAGGCTATACTCACAACACAAATCGTGACCAAATAAGACACCACCCATATGACAACCGTTGGCAGAATAATAGGTATAGAGAAAGATCGCACTTCCATAGTAATGAATATGATAGAGATTACCATAGAAACAGACTATATGGAACCAAAACAATTATTATCAAGGGAGACAAAATAACTTCAGACGCAACAGTTCGGCGCACAGTTACGATTCAGGGAGAAATTCTCCACCACGTGACGGACAAGGAAGAAACTACGGAACCTACCGACATGACGACAGACGATATATTCGTAACGACAGACCTGAATTGCATCAGAGCTGGCGGGATTTAAACAGGGCAGGGCCTTCTCGTCAAGGTGAATTTGTAGAAGTTCGGTCTCCTAATCCCAATAACGGCGCGCGCCAACAAAGAGACAGACAATGACTCGCACAGCAGGCAGCCGCGTGCGCCCACTGGCTCCGAGAAAAATAACATAAGACGCTAGCCTTGAGAAAAATTTTAGCATTCTTTACCGATGTATACAACATGATAATTGCTTTGAAGTTGAAACTCTGCATACTAGGAAGAGCAAAGGTTTACACCACATTTCACACATAAAATCGTTTATTGAGAGATAATGTGCTTTTTTTAACTTGAGATTTTAACGCAACATTTTGGTTTACTTGAAAATACATTCTGGGTTTAAAGTACTTTCTGTGAGATACCAGACGACACAGCGGTTAGTTTATGTGACAGCTACACGATTTTATCACGACGCTACTAATGAGTGACAATTTACAATTTTGCTTTTGTGGTGTATCTGTTTTATATCTGCACAGTTTTCTGAATTCTTCTGGAAAGAAAAACATGTTTTAGTAGTAACTTTTGTGGTATAGCAACAATGAGACAGCCTTTTTCGTGGCACAACAATACATTACAGTACAGTACTTTCTTCATCACAACAATAAGCGTAATAACTACGATATCTATACACAAAGCATTTCACTTTTGTTTATCATGTGGTAAGTACATTGACTTCTGCAGAACTTAGCTTTCGGAGGACGATAAATACGAGACTTCCACAGAGAATTATCTTACAACATGACGCACAGTTTAGCGCTACAGTACACGTATTTGATTGATTAATTTCGCACTTAAAATATTTTTTTAAGGTATTGGAAGTGCAATGATACAAGGGTTTTCCGTGATACATTTCATTCCATTGCTGTAATCTGTAACACCTGAGGGTATAGTTACATTAATCCTCAGGGGGGTACACGCTTACTTTGTGTACCATGTGTTTGACAAGCACAAGGAACCCTAGCTAATGTGGTATTTGCTTATACAACTTTACACATCGGTACCATATTTCTCTAACACACAAATTACACAGCTATCTGATTATTTACCTGAGAGAAACAAACATTTTTTTACTATATTAGTGACAGATGTTTACGTAATTACACAGTTGAATAATTTCACACTTATGAAATTGTATTTTGTCAGTACTTTGTGAACTGTTCATATTTTTTTCGGAGCCATTGTGGTACTATGAGAGCTTTGAATGATGTATTTGGTATGGGATCATGATTTTTAAAGTACGTTTGAGGTTGATGACACTATTGAAATGAGCAGAGAATTTTTTTAGGTTTTGAAACAATTGGAGGAAGCTACGACGATTTTGAGAGTTGACTGAGGTGTTATGATGTTATTTTTACGACGACGATGTGTATTATGCTGTTGAGGTATGTTTATGATCAATAAGCTGATACTATATAAGGAATGTGATTACGTGTTTATATGTATATGAATAATGAATAGAAGTTAGGGACTATGGTTTGTGAAAAAGGTTGTTGGAAACCAACAGTCGTACTTTAAGAGTTATGAAATGTGTGTATATGCGTGAATGTATCCCAATGCTGGCGAAAATTTTTTGGACACTGTTATATTTATAGGATTTTGCTTCTACACATTTGCAACGCAAATTCTTGACCTGTGAAATATTTTTATATGAGACTGTCACTGTAGTGGAAACTGCTGTCGTAAATCTTTCCGTACGAAAGTTAAGTGACCACCTGCACGTAATGCGTCGCGGGCACCCAGCTGTCAGACGCCTGGAGAAAAAGCCATTTTTGCGAGCCCTTTTCAGCGGCACAGGTAGAAAAAAAAATGGGAGGCCATTATCCTCGCTACTGACATTCCTTTGTTGAAAGCATCGTAAATACGACACGCTAATAATAACTTGGAAACATTCTTTCATCTGCATACCTGATTAGGACAAGTGTCTATGTACGAGAATTGAGAGAATTTCTACTAACTTATGAAATGCCTCATGACTACTGAATGATTATTTTATGCTTTACTTTGTACATAGTTGCTTATTTCATTTGATATCTGGTTTCCAGCTGTCTTGCAGCATTGGTTTCATAAAATAAAATTAAATGCATTTGCTAATGTGAACACTTTCTGTCAACAGATCTATTAAATAATAATTTTGTGATCCACATTCTTCAAAAAAGGAGCTCTTGGAAAGGAAAGAACAATAAGAAGGGACTAGTAACAGTAAATGCATACATAATATTCTTTTGAAGTACATGGTAATATTTTTTTTTTACAATAAGTTGCTGTGGTGCACCACTTTAATTACTTAGACATTAAGATGTGATTATACATTTCCCTTATCTGCATTGTTATCTTTAGTGTACTATTTTTTCTGCTTGAGCTATGTCATATTTAGATATTTCATTTTCTGCTGCTGTTTGCCAGGCATAGTGTTGCTGAATTTGAATTTGTGTTACTCTGCTAAGCCAGATTCATTTTTCTTGTTTTCTGCGCATTGCCTCATATTAGTTGTAATGTGAATTGCTTGGTAATTTAGATTTACTGTAGCTTGCTTTGCAAATTTCCATTTTTTTGTCATTGCTGTTTGTGTTAATTGTTTTGTGCTGCTGCATTGCCTCGTCGCTTAGTTTAATATCTGAGCTCAGTAGATTTAAGTTAGCTTAAGAGGGGGTAGACTATATAAGAACCTAACTATGGAGAATAGGGAAAGAATGCTTTGAAAGTTATATGAAAACGATTTGGGCATAAATGAGTATTGTACAATGAGCCATATTTATTTTGAAAGAAATATGGTTAGAATACAGAAAGGAGGTACAGATAGGATTTTTGGGAATAATGATGAACGAAGGGAGATCTCCAAGAACAAAAAAGGTTTTGTTCGCAAAATACTGCAGTACCAAAAGTTACACTGAAAACGAACCCTGTCCTTTCCTTTTGTGTTATCCCACTATGTGTTTGTGTACCCATGTGTATTTGTTTTCTTCCTGTCTCTGTGTACTGTTTCATAGAATTTTTTTTCTCTTCTAATACTAAGCTACATTCACTATAATGAGGAGTACTGTTATCCTCAAATATAATTTGCATTAATAATATGTTATTTTCTTTGTAAAGATGTTTAGACATTATTTATTCTGTTTTGTTTCAATGCTCATGTCTGAAGTTGATGTTTCAAAATTTATTCTGATCTTTATGTATGTGCTTATGTCATTACTTTTGTAACACTGATGTATATGTTTATTTCTATTCTATTGTAAAACTTGTACTACAAATGTTATCTGTATTGTTATGTTCTTTAATGATGTATTTTGTACCTTTGTAATTGTATTCTTCTGTTATGAAATTGTAATTGACACCAGGTCATCAAATTAAGTAACTTGTAAGTTACATTTCACTGCACACGTTTCTATTGGTCATAGTATATGGACAATATGTGAGAAGTAGGGACTGTTAGTGTTTGCACGTGTGTTAATAATTCAGCAAGGGACTGGTTAACAGCATTGCTGGTTCTCAGGACAATTCAAAAACTTTGTGAGTGCACAAGTGGTGGTTATGGACTTGCTCTATTATCCGCAAGACTCTTCAATGGTGATTGTGCACCTGCATAGTCACAACAGATGGCTGCTGGCCATCTCTACAAGGACTACAGTGGGTCTGCATCTTTGGTGGCCCACCAATACCGTAATTTCTACCAGGACTACAGTGGGTCTGCTCTGTGATGACCTACCCACCAATACTCTTCAAAACTTCGACTGACTCTGTTGTGGGTTTGCTCTGTTGTGGCCCATTACCTGTCTGCATGTCAAGAGTCAGAACTGTCTTTCCGTTGGAAGGACAACTCTACTTCTTCAAGACTGCATGGAAATCCACTACTTCCGTGTGCATTTTCGTTTACTGCTCAGACTTTGACAAAAACACTGCAATGTGATGAATGATCAGGACTGTCTTTATGGATTGTGAGAAAGTTTAGCTTTTGACCAACATTGTATCAATAAGTGTGTGCATTTGATTTCTTTGTTATTGTAATTATGAAAATTTTTTTCAAATCTGTATTGGCCACTGCCCAAAGCAATTTGTAAAATTTTTTTGTGGGGAGCATGGGGGCTATGTAAGTAGGCTGTTTAGGTTTTTTTTATTGGTAACGCCACCTTTGTATGAAAATCACTGGCTTTGCTGTGTGCAGTCTGTGGCTGCTTTGCATTGTTGTAATACTCGCCATTGTAGTGCTAGGCAGCTGGCTGTGAACAGCGCGTAGCGTTGGGCAGTTGGAGGTGAGCCGCCAGCAGTGGTGGATGTGGGGAGAGAGATGGCGGAGTTTTGAAATTTGTCTTGAACTGCTATATATATATATATATATATATATATATATATATATATATATATATGATGATATCAAGGTAAATACATTGTTTGTTCTCTATTAAAATCTTTCATTTGCTAACTATCCCTATCAGTAGTTAGTGCCTTCCATAGTTTGAATCTTTTATTTAGCTGGCAGTAGTGGCGCTTGCTGTATTGCAGTAGGGGGAGTAACCAAGATTTTTGTGAGGTAAGTGATTTGTGAAAAGTACAGGTTAATGTTAGTCAGGGCTATTCTTTTGTAGGGAATTCTGAAAGTCAGATTGCGTTGCGCTAAAAAAAAATATTGTGTGTCAGTTAAAGCACAGTAGTGTACTATTATTGAAAGGGGACGTTTCACAGTGTGGGATCCGTACCAGATAGGGTTGATAGATGAGGTAGAGAAGATCCAACGGAGAGCAGGGCGCTTCGATACAGGATCATTTAGTAATCACGAAAGCGTTACGGAGATGATAGATTAACTCCAGTGGAAGACTGTGCAGGAGAGACGCTCAGTAGCTTGGTACGGGCTTTTGTTAAAGTTTCGGGAACATACCTACACCGAAGAGTCAAGCAGTATATTGCTCCCTCCTACGTATATCTCGCGAAGAGACCATGAGGATAAAATCAGAGACATTATAGCTCACACAGAAGCATACCGACAATCCTTTCTACGAACGAGACTGGAATGGAAGGGAGAACCGATAGAGGTACTCAGGGTACCCTCCGCCACACACCGTCAGGTGGCTTGCGTAGTATGGATGTAGATGTAGATGTAGATGTAGAGCAGTGTATGGCAATACTGCAGTTGATAGGAGTACAGTTGGGCTATCGGTGAATAAAGTTACAGCCTCAGGAAATGCAGAAACAGAGCTCAACGGTCAGCCACGCTCGGGACGTCCTGTCACAGCCACTGCTCCAGACATGCTGAATCGTGCGGATGCTATTATTCGTGCCGACCGGCGCATCACAAGTCGACAATTGGCTCTACAGTTCCGGTCAGCGTTAGAAGTGCGTCTGCAATGATCGAGACTCGGATATTGAAAGAGGTGCTCACGATGCGTTCCACGAAAGCCCGCAGCGGACCACAAGATTCAAAGAAAGGCCATTTCATCTGAATTGTTGGAGCTTTTCGTGACCGACGGGGAGGCCTTTCTGTCTCGGATGGTTACGGGGGACGAAAGTTAGGTGCATCACTTTGCGCCGGAAACAAAAAAGCAGTCGATGGAGTTGCATTATCGTCATTCACCAAAAAAGAAGAAATTCAAGACAGCACCCTCTACTAGAAAATTCATGACAATTTTCTGGGATTGTGATGGCGTCATTCTCGGGGATGTGGTGCCAAGTGGGTCAACCATCATTTCAGAGGCATAGGTGAAGATTCTGAATAAAGTCAAGAACCGTTTCCGACGTGTTCGGTCGGACAAGACTCCAGCTCAAACACGATAATGAACACCCACACAAAAGTCTGAGAACCCGGGAACACATCGTCAATTTACATTGCACATCACTGCCTCATCCACCCTACAGTCCAGACCGGGCATCCTTGGGCTTTTATTTCTTTGGGTCGCTTAAGGATTCTCTCCGGTAACATGCTTTGAAGATGACGACAGTGTCAGTCATGCAGTGAAAACATCTACAGGACAAGAGCTTTTCCCATTAGTGAATACATGTTCTTCCACAACGTTGGCGTACGGCCATAGAACGTGATGGAGACTACGTAGACAAATAGGACATGAACATGTTGATTTATATTGTCACCAAATTCTGACTTTTTAGAATAAATATATTATGAGAAAAAATTGTGGGGCATTGGTTATTGAACGACCCTCGTAGTAACGATGCGATGTGGTGTGTTCTGCCTCTTTCCGTTCCCTAACATTGTCCATACATTTCAGCAAACAGACATCAGCGCATAGGCTGAAATTATTTGGCAACGAGTAGCTTACTACAAGTAGCCTACTTGCCTGTTACACTGTCAGTGACGCTTTGCATTTCTTTTGTTCAGCCAATGTTTGAATCACACCATAAGAGTTTAGTTCGCTTGTTAAATTATATTCAGTTGCCAAGGTCTCCAAATAAGTGACACCTTGTCGATGCATAGGTGTCTGAGACAATATTTAACACGAGCTAGAGTCTTGAAACACCATTCTGCTTCAGATACAGTCACTGGAAGTGCGTAAAAGGTGCGCATATTTACATAAACGTTTGGAAATATAATTGAAATTTTTAGCTCGTGTATCTTATTCAAGACGTCTAATGGTTTCAAAGCAATTTATTCTAAGTTTGAAGCATGAATTGTTTAAAAATATTTAATTTCTTCTTCTAAATCTGTTGTTACATGTCTATGGAATTCACCGATAAATAACGTACATGCATCAGCAACCTTATCATGAGTTGTCTCTGAGTACTTCCATAACAACCCAAATGTTTCATCTAAACTCCTCACTTTCATTTTAGACATTAGATAGTCAATGATGACAGAATGAAACATTTATCTTGAATATATTTTCTGCATCCACATCTGTCCACTTCATTCCTGGTTACGTCATAAAATGATGAGTATGTTGGAATTTGGTTTCATTGTCAAATGGTATCAACTATTTTAACCAATTTTATGGCATGATTAAACACATGAAAGACCTCACACAATTCGAGACATACCGTATCACAGAACGTGTTTAAGCTGGAAAATTTAACTCCAACAGAAATGGATATCTTACCCAGGTGAGCTGCAAGTGGACTTACAGCATCAGCCCGACCACTCCAACGTGTATTTGACATGAAACGTAAAGAGCTTCTAAGGCACTGTTTCAGAACTGTCCTTGGTTGTGAAGTGGAGCTGAACATATTGCAAAGAAGCGGAATCAATAAAAAAAAAAAAATCTCTGTTTCCGTGCGAGTAAATGCGACTTTTTACGGGCGAGGAGTAATGCTGGCCCTGGGCTGAATCTACCAAACAGATTAATGGCTACGGGTCAGTACGCCGATCAGCCTAAATACTGTTTTTAGGTGATTTTCCACATCTCACTGTATTAATGCCGCGCTGGTACCAATGTTCCATGTCAGATACATGCTACGCAAATATTTATATTATTTTCTTAATCATGCATACAGAAATTACTCCATACATGGACAGTTTTGGTACATGGCTTCTGTCCCAGGGGGTTGGGGGAGTTGGGGTGAATAGTACACTGGTGACCTTAGCTTTTTGGTCTCCTTAAACACTTACTCCGGACCAGCCTCAGGCCGAAAAAATATCTACTTCGTGGCAACTCTCAGTTGCACATTGTCCACATAAGGCTACGAGAAGGACACACAAATGATTTTGCAAGATGATTCCACTGGAGGAAATATGTTTGACCTCGAATGAAACAACAGGTTTGTTTTTACCAGTGACTATTGTGACCGGTAACATTGACAGATGACTGTAACAACTAACAGTAACAGCAGTGACTGCTAACAGTAAACATGTGGTATCATTCGATATCAATAGCAGTCATGGTAAAACCTAGTCTAAAATGTTAGCATTTAAACTGCGAAGATGTTTCATCAGACCCTCTCGTATTATTTCTGTTGTCATCACCTTGTATTCGGCTTTCAGTGAAGGGAACTGAGTGTTTCACAAGTATAATCGTGCACTGGAAATTCCTATTTTCTGATTCTTATCTATGAATTTCCAAAAATGTTCATGTGTTTTGCAAGTACAGAATACTGGCGACTCAAGAGCTCAAACATTCCGAGGATATTTGAAATATTTGGATCATGAACCTCAGAAGGGCAAGCTTCTTTGACCTAAAAACAGTGTCACATCAAGTAATATGAGAGCTGCCGACCCGGTTGGCTGTGCGGTCTAACGCACGGATTTCCGGGCGGGAAGGAGCGCCTGGTGCCCGACACGAATCCGCCCGGCGGATTTGTGTCGAGATCTGGTGTACCGGCCAGTCTGTGGATGGTTTTTAGGCGGTTTTCCATCTGCCTCGGCGAATGCGGGCTGGTTCCCCTTATTCCGCCTCAGTTACACTATGTGGGCGATTGCTGCGCAAACAAGTTCTCCACGTATGCATACACCACCATTATTCTACCACGCAAACATATGGATTCCACTCGTCTGGTGTGAGATGTTACTTGGGGGGTCCACCGGGGGCCGAACCGCACAATAACCCTGTGTTCGGTGTGGGGCGGCGGAGGGGTGAAGTGGACAGCGGTAGTCTAATGGCTCAAATGGCTCTGAGCACTATGGGACTTAACTTCTAAGGTCATCAATCCCCTAGAACTTAGAACTACTTAAACCTAACTAACCTAAGGACATCACACACATCCATGCCCGAGGCAGGATTCGAACCTGCGACCGTACCGGTCGCGCGGTTCCAGACTGTAGCGCCTAGAACCGATAGGCCACCCGGCCGGCACAGCGGTAGTCGTCGTGGGGTTGTAGACCACTGCGGCTGCGGCGGGGACGGAGCCCCTCCGTCGTTTCTAGGTTCCCGGTTAACATACAATACAATACAATACGACAGTTCGCATATAGATTACCTATTCCACGGATGAACGAAAGAAGAACATTACCTCTATGTACAAGCATCAGAATGGCCAATTTACGTCTTACATGTAATTTCGTTTCTTCACTTTTACCATTCTTCCAGGAGAACATTTTATTTTTTGTTTGCTATTGATTGCAAAATATGCTCTGCATATTTCGTGTAAAATCATCTTTTGATGGAATCATAAGTGCCTTATATTTGAATGTTGTTGGCAGTCCTTTCATGTTATAATGTCGTATTCCCGACGGGGTCAGGGATTTTCTCTGCCTCGTGATGACTGGGTGTTGTGTGATGTCCTTAGGTTAGTTAGGTTTAAGTAGTTCTAAGTTCTAGGGGACTGATGACCATAGATGTTGAGTCCCAAAGTGCTCAGAGCCATTTGAACCATTTTATAATGTCGTTTCGCAACTGTTGCCGTTTACATTTGTTGGGGACATATTGTGATAGGATGTACGACAACATTCAAAGCAACTACATATTCGACTCCATCGCAAGTTGACTTTAGCGTACGGTGTCTAAAGAGAATTTTGCGAATTCAAGATTAACCATGATATTCAACTCTAAATTGTCATGTAATTATCAAAATAGTGAGGAAATGATGTGGAAAGCTAGAGCTAGATTAGCTACCGTGATATTGTGGTAATGTTCTTCCACTTATTATGTGATAATGACGAAAGCCGCGCGGGATTAGCCGAGCGGTCTAGGGCGCTGCAGTCATTGACTGTGCGGCTGGTCCCGGAGGAGGTTCGAGTCCTCCGTCGGGCATGGGTGTGTGTGTTTGTCCTTAGGATAATTTACGTTCAGTAGTGTGTAAGCTTAGGGACTGATGACCTTAGCAGTTAAGTCCCATAAGATTTCACACAAACACAATAATGACGAAAGATTTCGAAAATATATTTTAAAATTCGAAACCTTTCCAGTTGAAGATATTGATTCAGATTGTAATTTTCTCGTAATGAACAGCAGATTAAAACTGAAGAAATGTCAGGAAAGTTGGAAATGAAAGACTAGGTTCCTGGATAAATTGAATGAACCAATAATTGCTGAGAGTTTTAAAGGAAACAACAGAGAGCTACTGAATCGTAGGAAGGGCAACATAAGACGAATGGTTAAGTTTGACGGATGAAATAGTGAAGTCAGGAGAATATCAATTAGGCAAAAAGAAAACAGCCATGTAGAAATTCTCGCCCATCACATCCTATGCAGTACGAATATTCGAAAAGAGGAGGAGGCTACACAGAGCTCAACCTCTAAAAATGAAAATGAAAGACAGTGTGAAACGTAGAAGCAGAAATAGGTACTGGAGAAACACGTAGCTGTATAACACTTTGGGAAATATTGATGCCCTTAGCAGGATACTAAAGAGACATTTGGAGAAAAGAGAAGCAGCTCTGTGAATATCAAAAGCTAACTTCTGAATACAAATAGAAGATTGAGAGGCAGAAGCCTATAAGGAATATATTGAAGGACTTTATAACAGCGAAGAGCTCTAAGACAATTGTGGAAAGAAGAGATGAAGTTAGTAACGCTAAGAGATGTGATAATTAGAACTTTGATTTATCTGTAATCAGTAACAAGGTGCCTGGAATAATGACATACTGTCAGAATTATTAGATTTTCGGGAGAAGATACCATGTTCCTCCTAGTACGCAAGATATAAAACAATTATAAATAGGACGCGCAAGGAAGAGAAGGTTGCAAGAAAAATGTGCAGCCATGAAAACAACCCGCGGGGATGAGGCAACTAAACGCTAATTCAATTGAGTTTGTAGAGTCTACGACTCTGGAGATTTTAAGCAAAATATCAGCCTTATCATCCCGAAGATGACATGGGCGTATAAAAGGTGGAGCTATCGCACAATAAGCCTAACAGCTCATGAATTAAAGCAGCTGACAAATAATGTCCATAAGAATGTAAATGAAAAATGAGGATCTGTTACATGACGCTGAGTTTGATTTTAGGGAAAGTCAAGCCACCAGGAAGTCAGTCCTGACGCTGAGTTTGATAATGAAAGCAAAGCTTAAGAAAAGATAGGAGACGTTCGCAGGACTTGCCAATGTACAAAAAGCGATAATTTAGTAAAATGGTGTAATATTCCACTCAAGAGCCGATGTTGGTGCTTAAAATTCATCGTATCACTGACACGAACTGTTTACCTAAGAATGGGAAGACAGGTCGAACTGGACCTCAGCGAAGATACGTCTGTGTTCCAAAAAATGTACGAACATGGGACACAATACTGACCCAACAAGGGCGTCCGGTGTGGCCGTGCGGTTCTAGGCGCTTCAGTCTAGAACCGCGTGACCGCTACGGTCGCAGGTTCAAATCCTGCCTCGGGCATGGATGTGTGTGATGTCCTTAGGTTAGTTAGGTTTAAGTAGTTCTAAGTTCTAGGGGACTGATGACCACAGATGTTAAGTCCCATAGTGCTCAGAGACATTTTTTTTTACCCCACAAAATATCCTAAAAGAGAAAGGGAAGACAGGCCAAGCTAGGATACTCGGAAATTTGCTTACGTCTACACTGTATGTTGGAAATGAAGCCTACTGGCGGCTATGTAAATGTATACTCGGTCAATCTTATTGGAAAACACTTTGTGTTGATTTGCTCGCGATATGCTCTCCACGACTCACTTATTTCCATTTTTGAGCCCCCAATATTGCATGGAAGCGGGCAGTTGCGAAACAATACAGATTTGGCTGTTTTCCAAAGAGAAAAGTCTGGAGGAGCTACGTCCGGTAAGTGAGGAGGCCAAATATTTGTTTAGATTACACGTTCCGCAAAAAAAATTCTAGATTACGCATAGTGTTCTTAGTTTTGTGTGCAGTAGCGTCAACCTGTTGAAACGATGTGTACTTGATTCCACCTTCCCTTAGCTGTCTAATGATATTGTTTATAATTAAAAACTAACATTCACGTTTCATGCTTCCTTGAAAAATAATAAAGATTGATTAGTGCACCATTTAAATTTTCTGACTCAGCAACGCCGCTTCAAGCACAGCATGAAGTTTCTCCGTTGACTGTAACGCTGCGTTTTCTGTGTTAACGTGGCCAGATACGTGGAACCAGGCGCCGTATGCGTAGAAGTTAACATCAAGAATACCGATAGTATTGCTTTCAATAAAATAGTTTTACTGTTTGTAGGAACTGATTCGTTTTGCATGATCCGAACCTTTTAATTCTTGCGCCGCTGTCAATTTATAGCGAACAAAAAAAAATCTAATGTTCAAATGTGTGTGAATTCCTAAGGGATCAAACTGCTGAGGTCATCGGTCCCTAGACTTACACTTTACTTAAACTAACTTAAGTAAACTTATGCTAAGAACCACACACACATATGCAAGGGCGGACTCGAACCTCCGGCGGAAGGAGCCGCACAATCCGTGACATTGCGCCTCAAACAGCGCTGCCACTCCGCGCGGCTATAGGAAACAATTTCAGTGTTTGCCTAATCGCTGTACGTACGGTAGCAAGACCAATATCTTTGCTTGTGCCTACATGTGCATTGATTTTCATTTGTTCTGCTGAATGAGTCGGAAATATCTAACAACATCTGTTCATTTAATTTAGGCGGTCTTCCAGTTTGTTCAGCATCTAACAGTGAACAAGTCTCTCGAAATATCTCAGTAAATCGACGAACCACAATACGATGAGTTACAGCTGTTTCCAGGAATTTTCCTCAAAATGCCTCCTGCACTTAATCTGTGTATTCATCACTTTGTTAGGAAAAATAATATCTTCGGTTGAAGGCTTCATAATTTTTAAAAATGTACGTCTGAACGCTGCAATCGCATTCAATAACGTTCAACTGAACCGAGCGGTCAAACGTTACGCTGCAGTGGAACGAATTAAAGAAAACGATTGCTTGCCTGTCAGAAAACAGTTTCGTCATCTTGAGTTCAACCAAATTTACTTCGAACTTCCATTCCAATATACAGCACTAGTCCGTAGTTCAGTCCACAGTAGTCTGTAGTCCAGTCCATAGCGCCTTTCCGAACGCATTGTGGCAAGTGTAAATTTAAAGAAAGCTTTCGACAGTACTTACTAGAATACACACTATGAAGTAATGGAGGTAGCAGGGAATACATGGAGGGAAAGGTAGTCCACAACAATAGATTATCAGTCTCAGTTCTGGCTGAGATAACGATTTTAACTCAAGATCATTCATAAGACCTCCGTGGTATCGGGTTACAAAGCGGCAAATGGACGAGCTCACAAACTCTCCCCTGTTGTCAATGAAGCACCATCCAGTTACACATACGTGCGGCAACTGTGCGCGTCATTCATTGGAACCCTCGAGCTACCCGCGTACCACTTTCCACCTTCCCTCAAACATGAACCAGTGAGATGCTGAAAATTGGGTTCTCCTCTCCCATTATGAATCCAGTAGCCTGAGCACCCTCATTTAAGCTTTGTGTGTTATAGTAAAAGGATCAACATGAAGCACCATCATGGATCAGCCAGTGACCACAGGCATAATAAGAAGATCAACACTGTTAGATATAAAAATAAGTATTTGTTCTTCAGTATTATATTTTTAATCAGGTTACCTTCCATTCGGAAAGTGGGTGCACTCAGTGACTGTTATGTGATTTATAAATTATAGAGTGCAGCAGTCAGTTGTTCATTTTTAGATTTTATCACGCAAATCCAGATTTCGGCTAGTATCTAGCCATTCTCCATGACTATTTTCTATTATCAATGTATGCAAGTCCCTGTTATTCGAGCGTCAGTCACAGTTGTCCGAATACTACTCAAAGAACTGTGACTGACGCCGGAACAACATGCATTGAGAATAGAAAATAGTGTATTGTGAATGGCTAGCTTCTAACCGAAATCTGGATTTGCGTAATAAAATCTAAAACAAGACAACTGGTTGCTGCACTCTATAATTTAAAAGTTTTTATTTTTAATATTGTTATTAGTAATTTATAAATATATTCGTTAGTACTTACGTTTTGCTGTTTTTTATTCCAGCAGTGTAAAGTGCCCGTGATGCTTCAGTGTCGTTACTGAAGGATCAGAACACTCAGATGTTCAATACCGTAGATATTCAATACCATTTTGTCCACGTTGCTGCAGTGGCTGCGACAGCCCACAAGCGGTCTACTCGATTTACCGTTCCTGGTGTTTAGTTACTTTATAACATCACCATAACTACAGCCGTAACAGAGCCGGAACATACTCATCTCATCGAGTCTCGACGAACTCCCTCTGGAAAACTGTTGTTTGCCAACACATACAATCTGTGTGCCGATGCATGCAATCTGACTGATTTGATGCGGTCCAC
Source organism: Schistocerca nitens (assembly GCF_023898315.1). Classification (NCBI taxonomy): domain Eukaryota; kingdom Metazoa; phylum Arthropoda; class Insecta; order Orthoptera; family Acrididae; genus Schistocerca; species Schistocerca nitens. The sequence continues at coordinate 782,037,741 of NC_064617.1, forward strand.
CACAAATTCCCCTGCTGTGTCAACCTCTTCATGATAGAAGAGTTGTACTTGCAGCCTTCATCCTTAATTATTTGCAGGATGCATTCCAGTTTCTGTTCTCCTATGTAAGTTTATGGTTATGTGGTATCTTATTCTGTGACTGAACACAACTGTGTGAGCTGTAATAACATTGTTTAATATTGCAATCTTGTCACTTTGCCATTGCCATTTTGCAAGGTTATTGTTAAGTGGTTTCTTATTCTGTGACTGAACACATGTGTATAAGCTGTAATGACATTGTTTAATATTGCAAAATACACACATTTACACGGTTTACAATGTGACCTCGTCCTCAGAAAGTGAAATAATCCTAAACACAACAATTGCAAATTTTAACTAGAAGTTTCTTTTCAAAATTATTCTGACGACTACGTCATGATGTTGGCCAGTTCTACAATAAATCGTCCTATTCCGGTTCCAAGTTTGGTACTATTCAGGATGACAATCAAGTCTATGGATGATGATTAGTTTTGTGACAAGTTGAGCAAAAGGTTACCCAAAGTCGCTCGAGTTCACAGTGGATGCAAGCTCATGAACCAACAAGTTTACACCTCTGCGCACAGTATTTACCTTAGCTGTGATGAGCTCTCGTCTGCATGGCTGCTCTCACCCACTGAAATTCCTGCAAAATCTAATTAAGCCTTTGCTGATTTTTTTCAGCAGAAAATCTCCCTATGTTCCTTGTGATGCCAGAGAACATGCACTCGTCTCTAGTCTTGGTATATGGTAATATGGACGCGCATAGTTGGAGCAGCGTGCATATTAAAATGCCCTCTCAGTCCCCGCAAGGGCTATTAACTAACTGGCTGGTTCGTTTCTCCACAGTGGGAGCTCAACGATGCTACAGCTAATATCTAGCTGAATGTCAGCCACCATGAATGCAGTGTTCACACAAATTTCTCCTCTGCATCGTACAGAGCGTTATGCGCTCCGTTCTGCTCTTGAAGCCAGTTCAGAGATGAGTCCACGAGAATTTCGCTCTCGTCTTTCGCATAGCTGAACTCTCTCCCCACCTGGGTTCTTTCGTTCTCCAGTCACAGCTTTCTTCGAGCAATGGGAACGTTTCTCTTATTTTGTGGAAACTCTAAAAATCACAAGGGCCTTACCATTGAACCGCGTCAAAATCTTGGTACTTTACTCTTTCCTAGTTCGTTTCCGCCAATCAGACGTTTCGTGCCCACTTCCATGTGTACTATTCCCTGTTCATATAATCACTTGTTTTGTTCGTATCCATTTGGAAATCCGAAAAGTAGTTTTCGAAAGCTTCTTTCTGTCCTACCTCTTGTGGCCCATTACTCGCTCTGCAGTATGCGTCACCAGTCTGGTCACTGACTCCCACCACGGGACACCTCCTTAAGAGCTTTCTGTAGTGCCTCCCGGGGTGTGGCCTCTTCGTCTGCCTGTGCTGCCTTCCACACAAAACGTTCCTCTCGTTGCTTGTTTCACATTCTGCTCATAGACATGCATTATGTAGGAGTGGTGTGTTAATACCGTCGATTGAGTGTCATCTCCTTTTCATTACATGCTTACAGACAAACCTGCTCATTACCGCCGAAGTAAGTTAGGTGTCATATTCACCTTCCCATTCGATGTATAAAACTCTTATGTAGGTTTCGAAATTGACCTTCATTTATTCTGCCACCTATACAGTTTCTCTGCAAACAACTTCTTCTAGTACCATGGAAGCTCTTACCTCATATCTTAACAGATGTCCTACCATCATATCCCTTCTTCTTGTCAGCATTTGTCATTTATTCCATTCCTCGCTGATTCTGTCGAGAAAAAAATGTTAAAATCTGTGTGAAATCTTATGGGACTTAACTGCTAAGGTCATCAGTCCCTAAGCTTACACACTACTTAACCTAAATTATCCTAAGGACAAACACACATACCCATGCCCGAAGAAGGACTCGAACCTCCGCCGGGAGGTCCATGACTGCAGCGCCTGAGACCGCTCGGCTAATCAGATCACAAAATTTTCAAATTTCATCTGCAACACAACATCTCAAATTATTTGGTCCTCTTCTGTTGCAGTTTTCCCACAGCCCGCATATCACTACCATTGAATCCTGTCCCCCAGGCACATATTCTCAGGTATTTCTTCCTCATGTAAAGGTCTTTGTTTGATACTAGTAGATTTCTCTCGACGATAAATGCCTTCTTTGCTATTGTTAGTCATATTTTTATGTGTTCCTTTGCTTCACCCATCATGGCTTATTGCTGCCTACATTGCAAAACTCCCTCACTTTGTCTGCCTAATGGTCTTTAATTCTTAATTTTTTCGTTTTTCTCATTTCTGCTGCTTCTCATTACTTTCTTCTTTCTTCTATTTACTCTCAATCCATACTCTGTACTCATTAGACTGTTCATTACACTTATCAGATGTTGTGATTCTTCTCCAGTTTCACTAAGGTTGGCAATGTCATAAGCGAATTTTATCATCGATATCCTTTCACCCTGAATTTTAATCCGACTCTTGAAACTTTCTTTTATTTCCGTCATTGCTTCTTAGTCATATAGATTTAACAGAAGGGGCTAAAGACACCAGTGCTGTGTTAGACCCTTTTTAACCTGAACAATTCGTTCTTTATCTCCTAGTCATACTCTTCCCCAATGGTTCTTGTACACATTGTATGTTATCTGTCTTCCTTTATTGCTTGGCTCAAATGGCTCTGAGCAATATGGGACTTAACATCTGAGGTCATCAGTCCCCTAGAACTTAGAACTACTTAAACCTAACTAACCTGCCTTTATCTTTCCTAGAGTCAACTTGATCTTCGTCTCACAGATTCTCAGTTTTCTGCTCCATTCTCCTCTGTATTATTTGAACCGTGACGGAATGTCACGGCTGGTTCTCTGGGTTTCTTCCTGGTCTGTAGCGCGTTCCCTCCTCGCGCTCTGCTGTTCCCTTACCCTAGCCAGAGAGCGCTGTGGTGTTGCTGCGGCCGGCTGCCTGCCGTGTTTGCGGGAGAGCGTCGGTCGGGAGGAGGAACTCCCGATTGCGGAGGTCTGGGAGTATACACGAGGCCACGACGCTTTGTTGATGGTTGGTGTGACTCGTGTAGGTGTGACTCGTCGTTAAAGCCGTGATAGCAGCCAGTGTTACTGTCTTGGCTGCAGGTGGATTCAAGGGAATGAGGCCTGGTTGTCCATTGAAACTCCTATCCTACGAATGTCACCGGACTTAAACTAAGACGTTTTGACCATTATTTGCGTCATTTGCAGGCAACTGGGGATTCCGCAACCTGCAGTAGTTCGGCGAAGATAATTTGTTTCGTCGGTGTGTAAATGATTAAACAAGCAACATTTTATTTAATGCTCACCTTATCCTCCTGTTCTGCATGTGCTGCTTGCGAGTGTAACCTTACTCTCATCTTTGTCTGTTGATTTTAAGCTCATCGTCAAATAATGAATCCAAGTTGTGACCTTCAAGTAATTAGATGGATTCTTTCTTTCCTCGTCACGACGCGTGTTAAATGGCAAAGTATAATTGTAGATCTTAACTTGCTACCTCATTTGCATGGCATCAGTAACAGAACCTAACATGTTTACTAATTAAATCTTGCGGTAAACAAAGGTATTTAAGTATGTGCTTTTAAAATATTATCTTAAATGTGCCGATGATTTATGTTGTCTGGTTGATTCAGGGCTATGAACTGAAATATTGGCACGTCTGCCGTGTAAGGGAATTCTGTTAGTTTTGGTTGTTTTGGAAACTTTAATTGAGAGAGAAACTAGTGTGCTTTAGTCCTGCCTGGGTGAAGGCTATATTCGGGCTCTGGCATTTGTACTGTAAGCTGCAATATCATTCTGTTGTTTCATGGTTGTTTTGTTCTCAAACTAGGTGTTTGCGCTAAACATGCTTTGGGCTGGACGTTTCACCCCTCAGCATTATACTTGGTTTTCAGCTGAGTGTTCAATCTATTGACTGTCTATCGTACGCCACATGTGTAATGGTCAACCTGTCATCAATTGATTTCAGTGCTGTAGTTAGTTGTAGATTAGTACTGGTTCCATTACCTTCTGACCAGGGTTCTTGGTCGACGCTTGTCTTTAAATACGCTGCTAACCTGGTTAGCGTATGTTGTGGCTAGATTATATGAGGGGCGTTCAGAAAGTAAGCTCCGATCGGTCGCGAAATGGAAACGACTATGAAAATCCGATAAAGCTTTGCACAGATGTGTTGGGTAGTGTCTCTAGTATAACCCCAGTTAGCGTCACGTCGCTCTTCTCATTTCTGAGCTCGCAGTGAGTGCGTAAAGATGTCTAGAAAATAGTGTCTGCCGCCAAGTACGAGGGCATGGTGAGAAATTTCGCCTGAAGCTATGCAGCTAACATTACATAACTGTCGTGCTGTTTCTTCTTCAAGACAATTCTCAGCCGCATTCTGCAGGGGCAATGAAGATGCTGCTGCATCGTTTTCAAATGGAAATGTGAGATTACCCACAATACAGTCCGTAATTGTCTCCCCCTGAGTTTCATCTCTGGTCACATGAACCGCTGTCTTTGAAGACAACATTTTGACACAGACAACGAGGTGTAGGCCAGCGTGGAGAATTGGCGGAAAGCACTGGCGGCTGCCTTCTATGATGAGGCTATTGAAAAGTTGGTACAACGCTATGACAAAAGTCTAAGTCAGAACGGCGACTACGTAGAGAAGTAGCTGAAAGGTGTAGCTAATTGTTACAAGTAAAACATTTCTGATGTTCACTGTGGTTTCAATTTGGCAATCAATCGGAGCTTACTTCCTGAACAGGCCTCGTATTAATCACTGCTCAATAACCCAACACAGTTTGTCGGCCGTCAGAAGCCCTATATGTGTTATTTATTCCTTTATTCTAGTCGATCTATAAGCATGCTATTCTTAATTTTGTTACTCTAGGTAGCCATTAAGTTGTAATTCAGGTCGTGTTTAATCCAAATGTTTTTTGTTACTAATTACTATTGAGCTGTACTTAATATCATATTTTAAAGAAAGGAAGTTCAAAAATGGTTCAAATGGCTCTGAGCACTATGGGACTTAACATCTGTGGTCATCAGTCCCCTAGAACTAAGAACTACTCAAACCTAACTAACCTAAGGACATCACACACATCCGAGCGCCTAGAACCGCTAGACCACCGCGGCCGGCAAAGAAAGGAAGTTATTGGAGGTTAATTGTCGCCGTAAGATGTTGTGGACGGTGCACCTTAAGGCGCCTACGCGCATATTTATATTTATGGGAGAACTTAAATTGTGTTCGTTTTTTGAACTGTAAGTAAAGTGCAGAAAACTGAATCAGGTGTTTATTATAGTTCTAATGCTATTATCTGTCAAGTGTAACACGCGACATTTTCTTGGTCTGTTATCAAGTGTTACAATAAATGCAAATTGCAGTGAAGTGATGCGTTATTTCAGTTGTTGCCGTGAATTTATATCTCCGCATATAATATTTAATTGTTTGATGTAGTACTGATTAAGCCTTTGTTGAAATATTGGAGGGAGGTGCGTGTGTCCTACTATTTGTGTCAGCAACTTGGATATAAAAACTGTTAAACTGATTGTTAGATAATTCTCGCAATTTGCGTCTCTTAGAACCGTCAGAATTATATGGATGATGATTTCCCAGAAGTATGACGGTATATCGCCGGTCTCATGCGATCTTCACACCAACGTGAATAGTCATTTTGTTACCACTTTCCAATTTATTTTAGAAATTACTATGATTTGTTACCTATAACTTCTGCCTCTTTTGAAATTCACAGAGGCCTTCAATATACTCCATCCACCTATCCACTCTCTCCTTAGCATGTAAGAGTGGAATTTCCACGGCGCTCTTAAAGTTTTGAGCTTCCTTTTAATTTACCAAAGAGTGTTTGGACTTTGCCGTATGCTGAGTCAGTCCTTCCGACAATCATTCCCATTTTCAATTTCTTCACATTTTTTAAGCAACTATTACGTGTTGCCTTCCCCGCACTTACTGTTTATTTCATCCCTTAGTCACTTACAGTGCAGTATTCCTATACTGAATCGGATTCCTGTACTGCAGTACAAGTCACTGAGAAATGTAATAAACAGTAAGTGCGGGGAAGCCAAGACGAAATAGTTGCTGGAAAAATCTGAAGAAATTTAAAATGGGAATGATTGTTGGAAGGAATGACTCGGCTTATTTTTGTAATTCCTTCTAGAGTCGAACAACTTACAGGTTTTTTCCGTATTACATGGTTTCATCATAGTTAGCTTCCTCGTACCTACGTTTTTTTCCAATTTCGTGATTTCCCTTTTTAGAGATGTCGATTTCTTTCAGCTAAACTGCCTACTGAGCTATTCAGTATCGCAAAATTTTAGTCTCATAGAACTTGTAAGTAGGCTGTTTAGGTTTCTATGTTGGTAACGCCATGTAGCGCTCTATATGAAAATCACTGACTGTGCTGTGTGCAGTCTGTGGTTGGTTTGCATTGTTGGAATTTGCTATTGTAGTGTTGGGCAGCTGGCTGTTAACAGCGCGTAGCGTTGCGCAGATGGAGGTGAGCCGCCAGCAGTGGTGAATGTGGGGAGAGAGATGGCGGAGTTTTGAGAGCGGATGTCCTGGACGTTTGTCCATCAGAGACAGTAAATTGGTAAGACTGGATGTCATGAACTGATGTATATATTATGACTTTTGAATACTATTAAGGTAAATACATTGTTTGTTCTTTATCAAAATCTTTGATTTGCTAACTATGTCTATCAGCAGTTAGTCCATTCAGTAGTTAGAATTTTTTATTCAGCTGGCAGTAGTGGGGCTCGCTGTATTGCAGTAGTTCGAGTAACGAAGATTTTTGTGAGGTAAGTGATTCATGAAAGCTATAGGTTATTGTTATTCAGTGCCATTCTTTTGTAGGGATGTTTGGAAGTGAGATTGCGTTGCGCGAAAAATATTGTGTGTCAGTTTAGTGTTGATCAGAATAAGTATAGAGCGAAATGTGTGAGTACGTTCAGTTCTGCTCAGCTGTTTGAAAATCAAATAACGTAAGGGGTTTACCAGCACTGTAATTCAGTAATTTTTCTAAGGAAACGTTTCATATGTCGACCCTTAGCCTTCACTGACACAGAAGAATACGAACAAATTAGAAAATTCAAACAAAATCAGAATCAAATTAATACGCAACACAAAAGAGAAATCCGGGAAGTACAAGATCAGTTGGCACAAATAATACAAGAATTACATATTTCAGAGGAGACTCGCGCTCCAACACGGGAAGAGGAACATAGAAATACGGACCAGCGACAAAATAATAACACAGGGCACTACGGAAATTATGAAAGAAATTGGCAAGGTACACCGAATTTTGAGATGGAACCACCGAAACGAAGTAACAATGACCGATATGCGACTCGCCGACATTATGATTTTGACTATTAGCTGTTCATTACTACACGTAAATTCAAAACATTTAAGAATTCTGGCAACGACATTCATCCACAAGCATGGCTCCATCAATTCTCTCATTGTTTTCCTCCCAACTGCTCATTAGAGCACAGGTTAGAATTTGTGTGTGGCTACTTAGAGAATGAACCAGGTGTAAGAATGCTGTGGCGTTCGCTGTGTTATTCAGTGGTTTGGTATATAACTAATTTGTAAATGAATATGATAATCTTATTTTATTACATTGAGTAATTACTAAATAAATTTTCTCCCGGCTAAAGAATTTGTCAAGTTGCTAAAGAACTCCAAGTTAACGTCGTGTTAAAGTGTTGTCTGTAAGTTGTGTAAGTGGCACTAAATCACAGTTCATAAAACAGATTCTATATAACTATGGATTATGATGGAAACAGTTATCTTCAGCAAAATGATCATTCAAACCACAGAATATCAGCCGCGCACAACACTGACGTATGTTACCTGGAACAATATTCTTCGTAACTCGTGCGTAATTAATTTCGGCTCCATACATCAGCTAAAAAAGTTTGTTATAGCGTTCGTGCTATGAGCACTGTTTTTTAAGAACCAATCTGATTCGAATCATTTTCATTAAAATGAGTTCGGAACCACCGGTGCACATTTATTTTTACACATTTGTATTACGTTCAGCATTTATGTCTGCAGAATTGCGTAATTTGAATTTGCCGCTGTGATTATTGTTAAGATGGCGGCAGACAATTGATAGAAACTTTCTATTGTTAGAGCAAATAAGTATTTTAAATGCTTATTGAACTTTACAGAAAATCTACTTTCGTATTGTGCACTATTTAGACTTCATCAAGCAAACATTTCATTTGTTTCTAAGGAAAACACAGACAAACACGCGATACAAATCGCTAGCATCAATGGCTACTCTCGTTGCAACCGAAAGAAATAATTAACACATATAAGGTTTACTGAGAGAGGAATTAGAGTTACAAATAATTAATCACTCATATTTATAATAATAATGAACTCTATTTTCAAGTAATAATTAACAAATAATTACAATTTCTTAACAGACCTCAGTTTGATATACGTCTTGCGTGCTGAACCTACAAAAGCCATCCAACAAAAGGTAAAAACAAAGGAAGACAAACTCAGATCATAAAAGCACTTTACAATTATCATTGTCTTTGTATGATACACATCGATATGTCCAATTATATCATAGAATATTATATAAATAATTAATTCACTATTTTTTCATATGTCGAATAGATAATGTTTATAACTGCCAGAGGCACAATTTCCTCTCGTCGCACTGTAGCCACAAATTTATCTCGTGGATGTTACAATGCGATTGGTCATTCACGATTGTCACAGTGAAGGAGAATTTCATCATGCCTTCCTCTCAGAATATTGGCCTTAAGCTACACAAGACCGAGTAAAACATAGCATCACAATGATGAAACATTTCGAACAATCTGAATTTTCCAGTCTTGTCAAATATTTCGAAGACATGTTACATAAGAATCAGTATCTTTCAAACCCATACAGCCCCTCAGAACTCAGCCGCATTTGCTTAATCAAATTGCCTGAACATTTACGACATATTATTTTGGCAGGACGTTGCAAAGGCAGCATTGAAGCTTTTCAGGGACTGTTACAAGAATTGGAAATTGACACTCACAATCGCAGAACTCGAAAACAGGAGCACAACAATTACAGGTCACATCCGTCACAATTCCGCGATGACAGAAATAATAACTGGCCACGACAAGGCTATTCTTACAATGGAAATCGTGAGCAAAACAGACACCACCCGTATGACAACCGTTGGCAGAGTAGTAATAATTGCAAGGGAAGATGACTTCTCTGCGGTGATGACTATCACAGAGACAATCAGAGAAACAGACAATATGGGAACCAAAATAATTATTATCAAGGGAGACAGAATAACTTCAATAACTGCAGACGCAACGGTCCACCGCGCAGTTACGATTCTGGGAGAAATTCACCACCACATGACCGACAAAAAAAAAACTATGTAAACTATCGACAAAACGACAGACCTGAATTTCATCAGAACTGGTGGGATTCAAATAGGGCAGGGCCATCTCGACAAGGTGAATTTGTAGATCTCCAAATTCCAGTAACGACGCACGCCAACAAAGAGACAATAGGCAATGACTCACACCGCTGGCAACCACAAAACGTACTTATGAAGCTGACGACTTAGCTGCCGTGACTAGTAATTACGTAAAAATGAAAGATATAAGTGACATCTTACTCCAGGAACACGATGTAAAACATAGCAACATTGCATATCCTGTAATTCACATTACAGTAAATGACGGAAAATTTACGGCAGTACTTGTCTCTGGCAGTCCCATTTCAGTAATTAGTGAAACAGCCTTTAGCAAATGCAACAAATCGAACGATAGCCAAAGTGTGGATGTACGCCAACAAACAACCTTAGAATTCTTTTGTAAAAGGCACAGCTTCTCTATGAACTTTCTTATTGTTCCATTATTGTCGACGGAAATTATATTGGGAGTAGACTTTTTGAATGAAGACCAAGCAATCTTAAAGTTTCACGATGCTCAAATACGTTTAGAGAAAGAAGGTAAGTCAATAGCTTTGAAATTTGAAGATTGGCTCTCAAACCATGACGAGGAAATTAATCGACTGTACCTCCTCTTAGACAACAGTTCGGAATTTTCGACGGAACTTGACACTAACAATCACTTTGCAAGTACTGACAGGGATGATATCGATGGCGTATTTGATACTATTGAGTTAATTCAGAATAAAATTAAAACAATTGAGAATTGTAATGACACTGATAGGCAGGACCATTTTGAGATTTTACAAGCACATTCCACAGTTTTTACTAAGAAAACAGGAACAATCAAGGGATTTCAATACCAATTTCGTGTTCGTGAGCACACTAAATTTTGTGTTAGACCAAACGTAATTCCGGCACATTATAGGGACCGTGTTAGAACATAAATACAATCTATGCTTGACGAGGGCATTATTGAGCCTGCAGTAAGCTCGTACAACAATCCATTACACGCTGTGGAAAAAAAAATGGATCGATCAGGCTTGTCTTAGATTCGAGACAAATCAATACTATCATCATTCCTGGAACAGTCAGGCCGCAAACGTTGGAAGAACTTCTTCAAAATTTTAATGGTGTAAAAGTGTTGTCTTCTATTGATCTCAGATCCAGCTTTTATCAGATCGAACTTCATCCAGAATATAGAAAATACAAAGCCTTTCTTAGTTTCGGTGTTTATCAGTTTCGGAAACTTCCTTTTGGTTTGAACATTTCTTCGGCAGCATTCATTCGCGGGCTAACCTACATATTACCTGAGTTCTTAAAACGTCACATCAACTTTTATGTGGACGATATTCTAATAGCAGAAGGCTCATGGGAACAACATAATCGCATCCTCAACAGTGTGTTCCGTATTTTTGCAGAATCTGGAATTACAGTTATTTTGGAAATGTCTGAATTCGGTAGGACAAAGGTGAAGTTTTTGGGACATGTTATTTTTTCTGACGGCATTCAGCCGGATCATGAAAAGTTAGAAGCAATCAGAGGCATTCCAGTTCCATCCACAAAAAACAAGTCCGCAGTTTTCTAGCTCTCGTAAATTTTTACCGTCGTTTTCTGAATATGCAAACTCTAGTTACACCAAAACTTTGTTATCTCACTGGAAAAAATTGGTATTTGGATCTGGGACGAACAGGCACAGCTGGAATTCAATTGTTTGAAAGAAGCGCTACTTAACGCGCCAATACTAGCTCATCCAGATCTGTCACAAGAATTCGGCCTTAGCACGGATTCTTCTAAAGTCGGTCTTGGTGCCCATTTACTTCAAGAAGCCATAGAAAATGACACTACTGTTCAGAAAACCATTGCTTTTGCTAGCCGAGTGCTAACAAAATCTGAAAAAAATTATTCCGTTACTGAATTAGAAGGTTTAGCTATCGTTTGGGCATTTAACCAATTCCGTTTCTTTCTTTCTGGTAAGCACGTAAAAGTATACAGTGATTATCGCGCATTACAATTTCTTGTATGTTCAAAATTAAATCATGACAGGTTAAAACGTTGGGCATTGTTTCTGCAAGAATTCCACTTCACCATAGTCTACATTCCAGGCAAGGAGAACATTGTTGCGGACGCACTGTCACGCGCACCAGCTGGGCTTGAGAAAAGTAACACAGAAGGCAACCTCGAGAAAAGTGTCAGTATTCTTTACATTCAGAAAGTCGCCTTCGATAACTTCATCACCACATCTTTAAAGGACATTGCTTATGAACAAGATAAAGATCCGCTTTGGAAAGACATCAAAAGCAAATGGCATGAAAAGACACACACACAGATTCGGCATTATTATCTGGTGAGAAACAACATACTCTTCAAATGCTGCACTGTTGATGACAAGCTATTGGTACTTTGCGTTCCTGACGATTTTGTTAATAAGCTCATTAGGTACATTCTTTTCAGCTACCCACATTTTGGTCCAAGAAAATGTTATCATATTCTTCGGACGACTTGTTATTTTAACAATATGGAAAAGAGAATTCGAAGTCTTGTGTATTTGCAAACTTTGTCAAAAAGCTAAATCATCTACCATCTCACACCGTGCTCCATTGTTTCCTATCATTCCTTCTAAATTAAAAGAATTTGCTGCTGATGATCTCTTGGGACCCCTTGTCAGAACAACGAATGGATTTTCGTACGTTCTAGTCGCTGCTGAACTTACTTCAAAATATGTTTCTTTCACACCGTTCTGTGAAGCCACTGGACGATATGTATCCAACGCCTTTGTTAAAAATTTCTTATGAGAAATGGGACACGTTAGTAAAGTCATTTCAGATAACAGCCCACAATTCAGATCTGCTGTTTGGTCACGCATGCTTCGGAATCATAAAATCACACCTATTTTTATTTCATTGTACCCACCACACTGTAACCCGTCTGAACGGATCACGAAAGAAATCGATAATCTTAACAGACTTTATTGTCACAGAAAGCATCAGTATTGGGACAGATATTTACACTTATTTCAAAACGTGCTGAATGAAATGCCTCATGACTCCACTGCTTTACCACCTATTCTTGTACTGAAGAATGAAGAATCACCGAACAGAATCAGAGAGATTGTACCTTTTCCCAATACACGTAAACTTCGACACAAAGACATAATTGATTTGGCTATTAAAAATATAAAATCTGCAGCAGACAAAAGGAGAAAACTACACGGTAAAGCAAATGAAAAGATATTATATATTGGTCAGAAAGTTCTCATTAAAGCTCATTCATTGTCACATAAGAAGAAACACGTGAGTCACAAATTCTTTCTGATTTACAATGGACCTTACAGAATCCGATATATACCACATGATAATTGTGTTGAAGTTGAAACTCTGCGTACTAGGAAGAGTAAAGGATTGCACCACATTTCACATGTAAAACCGTATATTGAGAGAAAATCTGTTTTTTAATTTAGTCTTAGGTATAAAATTTTTCACTTCACGCTACTAGTACTCTTTGTGACACTTAGAAACTGTTAACATGCAACTATGTTCTAAAGTTAACTATCCAGTCAAGAACCTAGGGAACTTATTTAGACAAGTATTTACAAATGCATTGTTATAGTGAACAGAGGACACAGTGTTACTGTGTATGTACATTCTTGCTTGTTAGTTGCACGATTACGTAATGACTATACGGCTTACATACTTAGAACATATACTACTAATGAGATTTTAATGCAACATTTTGGTACTTGAAAAAACATTCTTTATTTGAAGTACTTTCTATGAAATTAAAGATGACTTGGTATTTGGTTTCTTTGACAGCTACACGATTTTATCACGACGCTACTGATGAGCCACACAATTTACATTGCTGCTTTTTTGCTGTATCTGTTTTATATCTGCACAATTTTTCTGAATTCTTCTGGAAAGTAAGACATGTTTTAGTAGTAACTTTTGTGTTATAGCTACAATGAGACAGCCTTTTGCGTAGCACAACAATACGTTACAGTATAGTATTTTCTTGATCACGGTAATGTACGTAACAACTACGATATCTATACGCACAGCATTTCATTTTTGTTTGTGATGAGGTAAGTACATTGACTTCTGCAGAAGTTAGCTTTCGGAGGACGATAACTACGACACTTCCACAGAATTATCTTACATCAAGACGCACATTAAGCGCTAAAGGACACGTATGTGAGTGATTAATTTTGTACTTAAAACATTTATTTTTAAATATTTTTGAATTACAATGATACAAATGTTTTCCGTGATACATTTCATTCGATTGCTGTAATCTGTAACACATGAGGGTATAATTACATTAATCCTCAGAGGTGTACACGCTTACTTTGTGCACCATGTGTCTGGCAAGCACAAGGAGCCCTAGCTAATATGGTATTTGCTTATACAGCTTTACACATTGGTACCATATTTCTCTAACACACAAATTACACAGCAATCTGATCATTTAACTGAGAGAGACCAACATTTATTTTACTACATCAGTGACAGATGTTTACGTAATTACACAGTTGGATAACTTCACACGTATGAAACTGTATTTTGTCTGTACTTTGTGAACTGTTCATATTTTTTTGGAACCATTATGATACTATGAGAGCTTTGAATGATGTATTTGGTATGGGATAATGATTTTTAAAGTACGTTTGAGGTAGATAACACTATTAAAATGAGCAGAGAATTTTTTTTAGGTTTTGAAATTATTGCAGAAAGCTACGACGTTTTTGAGATTTGACAGAGGTGTTATGATGTTATTATTACGACGGCAATGTGTATTATGCTGTTGAGGTATGTTTATGATCAATAATCTGATGCTATATGAGAAATTTGAATATGCTACATATATATTGTGATGAAATATTGAAGAAGTGTCAATGAATATGTATGTGTGTAATAAGTTGGGGAATAATGAGTAGTGGTTAGCGACTCTGATTTGTGAAAAAGGATGTTGGAAACCACAAAGAGTTATGAAATGTGTGTATATGCGTGAATGTACCACAGTGCCAGTGAAAATTTTTTGGACAATGTTATATTTATAAGATTATGTTCCTACACATTCGTAACACAGATTCTAAACCTGTGAATTTTTTTTTATATGAGACTGTCACTGCTGTCGTTAATATTTTGGTAGGAAAGTTAAGTGACCTTCACGTAATGCGTCGTGGGCGCCGAGCCTTGCCACCTGCCTGGAGAAAAAGCCATTAGGTGGAGAAAAAAAAATACCATTAACCTCGCTATTGACGTTCCTTTGTAGAAAGCATCGCAAATACGACATGCTCATTACTTGGAAACATATCGTACTTCTTGCTACTTACTGAAATGCTTATGAATTGATGGGAAATATTCTTACATCTGTACACCTGATTATGACAAGTGCTTTTCTACGAGAGTTGAGAGAATTTCTATTGATTTATGAAATGCCACATGGCTATTGAATGATGTTTTCATGGTTTGCTTTACATAGTTGCTTATTTCATTTGATATCTGTTTTCCAGCTGTGTCGCAGCATTGGTTTTATAAAATAAAATTAAATGTGAACACTTTCTGTCAACAGATGTATTAAATAATAATTTTATGATCCACATTCTTCGAAAAAGGAGCACTTGGAAAGTAGAGAACAATAAGAATGGATTAATAACAGTAACTGCATACATAATTTTCTTTTCAAATACTTGGTAATTCTTTTGGTAGAGTAACTTGTTGTGGTGCACCACTTTAATGACATAGACACTAAGATGTGAATAGACGTTTCCCTTCTCTACATTGTTGTCTTTAGTATACTATTTTTTCTGCTTGAGCTATGTCATATTTAGGTATAAGTTATAGCATTTGCTGCTTCTGTTTGCCAGGCATAGTGCTACTGAATGTCACTTTGCATTACTCTGTTAAGCCAGTTTTACTATTGATTTATTTTTCTTGTTGCTGCACATTGACTCACATTAGTTGTAATGTTGCACTTGCTTTGCTAATTTAGATTTACTGCTGCTTGCTTTGCCAATTGGCATTTTTTTGTCATTGCTGTTTGTGTTGATTGTTTTGTACTGCTGCATTGCCTCGTCCCTTAGTATATATATCAGAGCTCAGTAGATTTAAGTTAGCTTAAGAGGGAGTAGACTATATAAGGAACTAACTGTAATGAATTGGATGAAATTCATTGAGAAGCTATAAGAAAAATTTTTGTCCAAAAAAGTAGTGTACAGAGGAGAATAACTATTTTGACAGAGGATGTGAATAGAATACAGAAAGCATGCTTGGATAGGATTATTTTGGTGGAAACAAATGTAGAAATAAGAGGAAAGATCTATAGAATGAAGTTTTGGGTTAGACTGCAGTACCAAATGTTACACTGAAAACAAACCATGTCCTTTCCATTTGTGTTGTTCCACTATGTTTTTTTGTACCCTTGTGTATCTGTGTTCTTCCTGTCTTTACGTGTTTATCTGATAAGAGATATGTAGTAGAATTTCTCTAATAATGTGTTATTTACTTTGTAAAGATGATTAGACATTATTTATTCTGTTCCATTTCAATTCTCATGTGTGAAATTAATGTTTCGACAACAATTCTCATTATTTTAGTTATTTATGTCATAATTCCTGTAACACTATTGTACATGTTTATTTCTATTCTTTTGTAAAGCCTGTATTACTACAAATGTTATCTGTATTATTATGTTTTTAATGATGTTTTCTGTACCTTTGTGATCGTATTCTGATGTTAGAAAATTGTAATTGACACCAGTTCATCAAATTAAGTTACATTTCACTGCACCCGTTTCTGTTGGTCATTGTATGCGCACAATATATGGAAAAAAAGGGACTGTTAGTGCTTGCACATGTGTTGATATTTCAGGAAGGGACTGATTAACAGCATTGCTGGTTCTAAGGACACACCAAAAAGTTTGTGAGTGCTCAAGTGGTGGTTTACGGACTTGATATATTGTCTGCAAGACTTCTAAGGACATACCAAAAAGTTTGTGAGGGCATAAGTGGTGGTTTATGGACTTGATATATAGTACAAAACTCTTCGATGATGATTGTGCACCTGCACAGTCGCAACAGATGGCTGATGGCCATCTCTACAAGGACTGAAGTGGGTCTGCACCTTTGATGATCCACCAATACCATTATTTCTACAAAGACTGCAGTGGGTCTGCACCTCTGGTGGCCCACCAATACCATAATCTCTACCAGGACTACAGTGGGCCTGCTCTGTGATGATCTACCTACCAATATTCTTCAAAACTTCGACTGACTCTGCTGTGTGTTTGCTCTGTTGTGGACCATTACCTGTCTGCATGTCAAGAGTCAGCATTATATTTCTGTCGGAAGGACAACACTACTTCTTCAAGACTACATGGAAATCCACTACTTCTGCATGTATTTTCTTTTACTGCTCATTGTGCATGAAATTGTAATTGATACTGTGATGAATGACCAGGACTGTCTTTATGGACTGTGAGAAAATTTTAGCGTTTGACCAACATTGTATCAATAAGTGTGTGCATTTGATTTCTTTGTTATTGTAATTATGAAATTTTTTTTCAAATCTGTATTGGCCACTGCCCAAAACAATTTGTAAAATTTATTGTGAGGAGCATGGGGCTATGTAAGTAGGCTGTTTAGGTTTTTATGTTGGTAACGTCATGTAGCACTCTATATAAAAATCACTGACTGTGCTGTGTGCAGTCTGTGGCTGGTTTGCATTGTTGGAATTTGCTATTGTAGTATTGGGCAGTTGACTGTTAACAGCGCGTGGCGTTGCGCAGTTGGAGGTGAGCCGCCAGCAGTGGTGGATGTGGGGAGAGAGATGGCGGAGATTTGAGAGCGGATGACCTGGATGTGTGCCCATCAGAGGCCGTAAATTTATAAGACTGGATGTCATGAACTGAGATATATATATATATATATATATATATATATATATATATATATATATATATATATATGTGTTCTTTATCAAAATCTTTGATTTGCTAACTATGCCTATCAGCAGTTAGTCCCTTCAGGAGTTACAATTTTTAATTTTGCTGGCAGTATTGGCGCTCGCTGTATTGCAGTAGTTCGAGCAACGAAGATTTCTGTGAGGGAAGTGATTCATGAAAGGTATAGGTTATTGTTATTCAGGACCATTCTTTTGTAGGGATTTTTGAAAGTCAGATTGTGTTGCGCTAAAAATATTGTATGTCAGTTAAGTGTTGAGCGAAATGTCTGAGTACGTTCATTTCTGCTCTGCTGTTTGAAGATCAAATAACGTAAGGGGTTTACCAGCACAGTAATTCAATAATTTTTCTAAGTGGACGTTTCAAAATTCAAGCATAGCTCTTCAATCCTTAGTACTTACGTATTGTCTTTGGGCTGAAGGGCCAAATAAACTGCTACATTTGCCTAACGTATGTCAGAAGTAGTGCTGGAGGGAACTGACACCATGAATCCTTCAGTGCTGTCCGTAGGTCCGTAAGTGTATGAGGGGTGGCATCACAGATATGCTCAATAATGCTCATGTCTGGGGAGTTTTGTGGGCAGCGGAAGTGTTTAAACTCAGAAGATTGTTCCTGAAGCCACTCTCTAGTAATTCGGGACGTGTGGGAGTGTCGCATTGTCCTGTAGCAATTTCCCAAGTCAGTTAGTATGCACAATGTGTATGAATGGATGCAGGTGATCAGACAGGATGCTTACGTACGTGTCACCTGTCACCTGGAAGTATCAGGGGTCCGATATCACTCCAGCTGCAGACGCCCCACACCATTGCAGGGCCTCCACCAGCTTGAGCAGTTCCCTGCTGACATGCAGGGTCTATGGATTCGTAAGATTGTCTCCATACCCGTACACGTCTATCCACTCGATACAATTTGAAAACAAACTCGTCCGACCAGGCAACAGGTTTCCAGTCATCAACATTCCAATGTCGGTGTTGGCGGATCCAGGAGATGCGCAGAGCTTTGTGTGGTGCAGTCATCAAGCCCATATCGATGATATTTCGTTGAATGGTTCTCATGTTGACACTTGCTGAAGGTAGAGCACTGAAATCAACAGCAATTTGCTGAAGGGGTGCACTTCCGTCACGTTGAACGACTCTCTTCAGTTGCCATTGTTCCCATTGTTGCAGGACCTTTTTCAGGCTACAGCGATTTCGGAGGTTTGATGTTTTACCGGTTTCCTGATATTCACGGTACACTCGTGAAATGGTCGTACAGCAAAATCCCCATTCATCGCTACCTCAGAGATGTTGTGGCCCATCGCTCGTGCGTCGACTATAACATCACGTTCAAACTCACTTAAATCTTGCTAAGCTGCCATTGTAGCAACAGTAAGCGATCTAACAACTACGCCAGACGCTTGTTGTCATACGTAGGCGTTGGCGATCGCAGCGCCGTAATCAACATATCTTTGTATTTGAATACAAATGCTTGTAACAGTTTCTTTGGCGCTTCATTGTATTTGTGCACTGAGTCTTCCTGAACAGTCTCTTAAACGTCAGCCTGTTCTTCATCATAAGAGTATATCTGTCCCTGGATACGCCTTACAATACAATATCTGTTGTCGAATTCTCTTCTCTGATCATGATGTAATCGAACTAGAATCTTCCCTTATCATTCGATTGTTTCCAAGTATACTTCAGTCTCTTGTTTTCCTTGCACATAGCATTCACTATTACTAACTAATATTTATTGCAGAATTCAATTAGTCATTCTCCTCTCTCGTTCCTCCTGCCAAACACTCCTTTTTACTCCCATCCATACAACAAGTTTCCAATACCCCATGACTATTAGATTTCCATTTCCCTTTACGTACTGAATTAGCCATTCTATATCCTGATATAAATTCTGTATTTCTCCATGCTCTGCTTCCTCTTCCTACCCCCCCTATTTTTGTTGGCGTTGTTTTGCTGTCGATAATGACTGCTAGTGTTCCTGTATGTGTGACAGTAGCGTTCGTATCTTCGAATGACTTTGAAATTGTTTTGAAGTAGAAAACCCACACATTGTTGGTGATAATTAGCTGTAAGGTATTAGTGGGACTATCTTGGTAGGATAATGGAGTATGTAGAGAAGAAGACGACAACTGATCATGAGTCATTAGACAATCCTATTGACGTTAAACTATTTGATTATAAGATGGCCTTGTTGATATAAATGGAGAGACAGGGCTTGAATTAACTTCACATTACACGAAAACATACCTAAAATGTTCCATTGTTGCAAAACTGAATGCGCCTTAGCTATCGCAATAGACAGAGTTTGCTGTAGCCGTCCATAAGTAATGCGATGAATTTGTTGATTGTTTTCTTCAAGATACTGTAAATAAGAAGCAATTGGTGCAGCCTGTAAGTGCCTGTATTCACCAACGTCAAACTATATAAGTATAGGTCCTGCGAAGTCCCCAAGGGCTGAGTTCACAGACAGTATTCCTATGTACATTGTGCCGCCTGTTATACTTAAAGCTGTACAGGCAGAATTTATGGGTTAGAGCAGACAACTGTTAGCGAAATTGTTTGGTAAACAATAATTGTAAAAAATGTATATATGTATAAACGTCCTGCTTTTAGTACAATGTTACTACTTAATGAAGTGACAGAAGTTGTGGGATACCTCCTAATATCGCGTCGGTCCTCGTTTATACCGGCGACGTGCAGCAACTCGGCGTGTCGTGGACTCAGAAGTCCCGTGTAGAAATAGTGAGCCGTGCTGCCTCTATAGGCATTCATAATTGTGAATGTGTTCCTGACGCAGGATTCTATGGACTAACTGACCTTGCGATTGTGTTCCACAAATCTCTGAAGAGATTCAAGTCGAGCGGTTTGGTGAGTAAATCTAAGGTTCGAATCGTTCTGAATGTTCTTCAAACCAAACTCTAACATTTTTGGCCTGGTGACATGGCGCATTGTCACCCATAAAAATTGGCAGCGAATGGTCACCAAAATGAGTTTCCTGTCGATTGTTGATTCAGTTGAGCGAGAGGAGCTAGTCCATTTCATATCAACGGAATCCACACCATAATGGAACCACCACAAGCTTGCTGAGTGTCTTGTTGACAACCTGGATCCATGGCGTCGTGGGATCTGCTCCACACTCGAATCCTGCCATCAGCTCTTACCAACTGAAATCGGGACTCATCTGACCAGGCTACGGTTTGTCAATCGTTTTTAGTCCAGCAGAGACGCTGCAGGTGATATCATGCTGTTAGCAACGGCACTCGCGTCGTATGTCTTCTGCCATAGCCCAATAACTCTTAATTTCGGCACATTGTACCTGGTAGATACTTTCGTCGTACGCCCCACATTGATTATTTTAAAGCAATGTTGCTTCTCTATTAGCACTGACAACTTTACGCAAACGCTGCTGCCCTCGGTCGTTGGGTGAAGACCATCGGCTGCTGCGTTGTTCCTGGTGAGAGGTATTGCCTCAGATTTGGTATCCTCGGCATACTCTTGACACTGGGAGTCGCGGAATGTTTAATTCCCTAATGATTTCCGAAATGACCTTCAACTACTATTCCGCGTTCAATAGTCTGTTAATTCGTCGTATGGCCGTTATCATTTCATAAACCTTTTCACATAAATGACATGAGTAGAAATGATAGCTCCGCCAGTGCACTGCCCTTTTTTACCTTGTGTACGCGTTACTCCCGTCATCTGTATATGTGCCTATCGCTATCCCATTACTTCTGTCTCCTCGCTGCAAGACTATGTCGGCAGAATTCAAATTTTGTGGCAGACAATTGTTTGCGAAATATTGTGGTAAAACAACAATCGTAGAAACGTTTTTATGCTTACCGCAATAAAACAAAGTGTAATTCCTTCGAAGTTGTATTTGTTTCTTCCTTTGTCCTATTCTACCAATAGTATAATGCTGGTGCTAAACGAGAGTCAGTGCTGCCAAGGCCCATTGCCCACCGCACAACTCCGCTGCTGTCTCCTCACTCTTCGAACTCAGTACTTGACAAGTGTTTGGCTGTAGAGATACTGCTGCACCTATGTCGAGACCCACCAGCGCAAACCGAGCAACGTGACGCAGTGGTTAGCACACTCAACTCGCATTCGGTTGGACGACGGTTGAAATCCGCGTCCGGCCATCCTGGTTTAGGTTTTCGTGGATTTTCCTAAACCACTTCGGGAAAATTTCGGAATGTTTCCTTTGGAAGCACACCGCCAACTTCCTTTCCCATCCTTTCATAATACGATAAGGCTGAAGGCCTCCCCTCCCCAAATCAACCAACCAACCCACCAACGAGGGCAATAAGCTGCAGTCTATCCAACAGCAATAGTCAATTATAAAATAAGAGTTGGTGAAAAGATGTAGCCACTGTGCCTTAGTGAACAATGTGCTTCATTCCTAAAATTTTATCACAATTCAACCTAGTTTCTAAATTGCAGTGTCTACAAATGTTATTATTCTATTGAAAATAGATTCAGTGAGAAAAAAGTCATTTAGTTTCCTTACGTCCGCCCGGTTACCTGACAGGTCATAGCGTCTGACTGCTATGCAGTGGGCCCGTGTTCAATTCCCGGCCGGATCGGAGGTTTTATCCACTTGGGGACTGCGTGTTATGTTGTCATCATTATCCTTTCATCGTCATAGACACTCAAGTCAGTCCGTCTGGCGTCAACTGAAAGGACTTGAAACTTGTCGGGCGACCTTCCCTAAGTTGAGAGTCGCAGTCATCAGCGCCATACGATTATGTCATTTCCCTTATTACAACCAACACAGGGCGATGTAATGGGAGAAGGTCCATCTATCTGGCATCTTGGACTCACATCATAAAGTTCGTAGCAGGGATAATACTTTCAAAGGTACACACCGTTTTTAAACACATGAGACAGCCAGTTAAATCAGTGTGAAACATCACATAGCAAAAGAATAAGCTATATAGGAAGCACATAATAATCTACAGCATTCAAACTGCGACGCCTTTCCGTAAGTTTTCTATAAATGTCCAACAGCACTTTTCAAATACTTCTTCATTTCAGATACTCGAAAATGTAAAAAGCAGTAACTTGATCGTTTCCTTTTTCTTGTTGAAACCATAGTCCTCAAGCTGAAGTGTCGTAAAATATTTCATAATAACGAGAACACCTTATCAAGTCGATAGCTTGAAAACATCGTAGTTGTAGAGAGTCACAGATCTCCCTTAAGACTGAGTTCATGACTGTGTTCAGAGCACAGCCACATGCATCAGTAGTCATAACTTGCAATACACACTGACTGATGCGTCTGACCGCACTTTGAATAGAGTCGTGTGTTATAATCCTGAGGCAAATCAGTAAGATACCTCCTGCCCTCCTCCTCCTAAGCAATGTTTTGCCAGGTACCAATGTCTTACTCCTATTTCTCCTAGGTTGGGGCCAGCCACACAGTACTTACCAGTGTAAGTGCAAGAACACAAAGAAGGCCAGAAATCAGCCCATTGCCTCGCCGTGCTGTCCAGTGCAGTTATACAGGCTGCTAGGTTTCTAGTCAATGTGCAGCTGTGACGTTACGAGCATTACGTGCTCCGTTAGCTTTGCAATTTTTTGCACACGATTTTCCTGAAACCATTTGCTAAAGAAAACTTAATGAAGGGTTTATATGTCATCTTTATGGTGAAGTGTCCATCGTTTCGTTGAAGATCATAGTTGTTGTGACATCCTGCATTTAAGTAAGACGCTGCACGAAATATCAAAAGTCTGCCTTGAGAAAACGGGGTCGTTATGGTTTTGCGTTTGGTACGTATTACACCATTTGTTGCTGTCAAACTTAGATAACATATTGAATTTTTTCCTTAGCTTAGTGAGGAGATTTCTGTCACCAATCTCAAGAAAAATGATTTTACGTAGCGTACTCACAACCGTAAGTGCCTGTGAATAAATCCTGAATGTTCATAATGTCCGTCAAATTTCATAAACGGTTTCAGATTACGAAACGAGATTCTGACAAGTGATAGCATGCACACAGGAGAATATTTTGCCTTATGATTAGTGTGTGAAAATTCATTATGTGCCACATTTTTCAAGCAACTACTGATTATCTCAATGAAACTGTGGAATTTTTAAAGGGCCTAGATAGCTGGTCAAACGAGATTTGCTGTGGATTTTGCAACAACTGAATTGGAGAAATTAGAAGTTTATTTTCGTACTGAGGACGTGCTTTTCCATTCCCTGTTGACCTGGCTTGTCTTCAGTTTCGCACCTAACTTCTCTTTCAGGATTCTGTCGTGAGTGCATCAGCACTAGTTTGTTAGTGGTTGTGTTTTGGAAAGAAGAAGCAACAAAAAAGTGTAGGTATTTGGTCAAAATTGGCTTCTGACGACATTTCTCCGAGACGCAAAATTGTTAAGGAGTCTGGAGAACTGGAATCACTTGCTTTATTGGAGTTTGAGTGGATACTCTAACGCAGGACTACTGTCATAATGAACAGCTGGTACTGAAACTCGTCAAAGAATTATAATTTTATATCCCAACGACATGAAAAATATGAAAAAAATTCTCAGCAAGTAGCACTCTATTGTTTTCATCCTACCACTGAAGTACTAAACGTATTCACTGTAAATACGCAAATATCTTTTAGCTCGTTACAGATATGGATAATCTAATTTTCGCTTCACTGATAATCGATAGGATTCTGCAAATCCTCAGAGTGATCACAGCTTCAGGGGTGCAGAATATATCATCTTAGCAAGAACTACTATCCGAAAGCCAACTAGAAGAATACTTCTATTCATAATAACGTGGATAATTCCTGTCATGAGCCGCTGGAAATTGTTCATCAAGATGAAAAGAGATGAGAGCTGTAACATATCAAAAGGTATTTGAAGTGAAACAGTTCAGGAATTCACTTTTAACTGGGATAGGAACAAAAGGATGGAACACTGAATTGTTTTCACTTTTATGAGATCATTGAAGTGTAGGAGGAAAATGTTTTAGCAAGTTTGAATACCAGATGCTCATTGCACATATATAAAAAAGTAAACAGAAGGAATAAAAAGTATAAAAAGGCGAGTTACTAAATACCGTTGAAAATACATCAAAAGCAGCGTTTATTTTCGCATGACTTGTTAATAATTTTTTCTTTTCAGAGAAGATTCATCAGTGACGAATTTTTAATAATATCGATATTTCTCTTGTTGTCTTGCTACAATTTCCTTCTTTTTCCAAAACACAGCGGAGTTTACTTATTGTCACGTCGTTTTGATGGCAGTGCAGATGAATTTTCGGTAGAATCTTCAAACAGTGGTTTACTAAGTGAGGAACTGATGAAAAATCGGGTCAACAGCTTAAGAAAAGGCATATCCTCGCTATTAAAACAAATGTTTTAATTTACGCTGCTGCTGACTCACAGGAATTTTCGTTCCACCAGATATCAATGGTACTTAAAATTGCATTATTTCACAGAAACAAACTGTAGGTATTGTAAAATGAAGTGAATCCGATAAGGTAGTGTCAGTCCGATCATTTACCGGTTTATAAACGTTTGGGTAACTGATCGTAGCATTTTAACAGTAACATTGCAGCTGACCATTGTCGTGAATTCTTGACTTAGACTATCAACAACAGTGGCTTGTTGGAGTGTGCGCAACCAGCAAATCGCATTGTCAGTAGGTGTGTCATTCTTGTGCTGCACTCATGTGGTCAACACAACGGTGCGAAAACTTCTGCTGGTGCTTGTTACTTCCAAAGTGGAACTGCAAGCTGCAATATTACTGTGAGTGTGTGAAATCTTATGGGACTCAACTGCTAAGGTCATCAGTCCATAAGCTTACACACTACTTAACCTAAATTATCGTAAGACAAACACACACACCCATGCCCAAGGGAGAACTCGAACCTCCCCCGGGACCAGCCGCACAGTCCATGACTGCAGCGCCTTAGAGAAATATTAGTGCTTGCATATGAACGTCTTACGTGATGCAGTTTGGTTTTTCTGTTCATTGCTAATACTGCTTGGTCACTATGCAGGCCTAATTACTAAACTGCATTTTTGTAGGTTGAATCTGATCATGAGAGAATACCAAAATGTTTTGGGACCTACACGGAAATCTAACTACAAAGCAGAATTTCTCCTAAATGCGTGAAAGCTATCAAATAACGAAAATTAAGCATCCGGAAAGCTTCAGACCAATATGCAGTTCCATTTACCACGTGAAATGACAAACTCAAGGAAAAGGGCAAATACAAAATAGGAGTCCAACCAGCATTAACCAATAGTGAGGAAAAAAGCCAGGTTGAAAGATTATTGTGTTCTGCGAAACGGGGGTTTCCTTTGAGGTATAATGATGTTAGGGACAATGTACAGGCATATCTAGAGCGAGCAGGGAGGATTGAAAAAAGGTTTCGTGACGATTTACCTAGTCCTGAGTGGGTAAAATCTTTTTTTGAAAGGAAATAAAGAACTAACGGTTAGAGTACGTGAAAACATGAAGAGGGCAAAGGCAGCAGTTACCCGAGAAACAGTGATTGATTATTTTAAGAATCTTGACGTGACCTTGAGTGACGTCCCTCCCTCCAGCATTATAAACTATGACGAGACAAACCTTTCTGACGTTCCTGGACAAGTGAAAGTAATAGTGAAGGGGAGGCACAAGTCATCCTTAAAGGATAGTTGACAGTACTTAGTTAAGTATCAGTGCGATGATAGCAGCAGCTGCTTACGGCTCAGTCCTCCCACAATACACAGTTTATAAGGCAAAATGCCTCTACGATACTTGGACTGAAGGGGGTATAACTGGTGCAGGTTATAATAGGAAACGAAATGTGTGGTTTGTTCTAACATCTTTGAATCATGATTTGTTGAAATTGTCTTGCATTACGCCTAGCAATTAGAAGGACCTAAAGTCATTATAGGTGACAATCTCTCGAGTCATTGTCATACAACGTGATTAAACTGTGTTAGGAACAGGACGTTATATTTGTGCTTCTACCACATACTTCTACTCATTTGTGTCAGCCGCTTGATGTGGCCTTCTTAGACCTCTGAAAATTGCTTGGAGAAATGTGCTAGATGACGGGAAAAGGAAGAATAGAGGAGTGGTGCTAAATTACGAATTTTCTTGACACTGAAAAAAACCTTTGGAAATATGACATTACAGCAGCTGAGAAGAGTGCTCCACCTACCATCGTCAAAGGTTGCCATGGGTCTGATGATGGTCATGTGATAGGACCGAAACCGTTCATCTATGTTCTTGTAACATACGTGGTGTGATTAAGACTGAATTTTAAAAACAAAACACATTGAAAATGTAGCTATCACGTCCAAATCAAATGTAATATCTGGTCTTAGAAAAGCAGAAATTTTTCCTCTCTGTCCCGATAAAGTCATTTCACAGATTCAGAAATTGACGATGCAACTAGGATATAAAGAGCCCAAATTATTAAAAAGGTTGTTCCAGAACAGAGAAGGAGAGATAAAGCTATTTTTGAAGGGATAGATGATTATGACATTGAGTAAATACTTTTCACATTGATTATGAAGCACAATAACTAAAAATTAATATTTTTTTGTCAAATATCTTGAATGCAAGTGTGTTTATAGCAAAACCCTCAAATATAAAGTGTTCGTAAAAACTTGTTTAGTCTATAAATTGTAAAATTTTGTTGCGAATACCGCAGTATATTATTTAAAAATCAAAACAGTGACCCGATTCACTCCATTGGCAGTCTGATTCTGTTCCTGCATACAAAGTACAATGCTGAGCGGATTCGTCACGAGACGAAACCGATGAACAATTAAAATAATAACTGAATTTATAAACCAAAAATAATTTAATACATGGTTATATCATTATCAAGGTTTTAAATTAACATACTGAATTTTTCTTTTGTATAACAACAGTAAAAGGAGAAAATTAAACAAAATTGCTATTTTTGGTTGGATTCATCTCATTTTACGATACTGAAACAAAGAAGTAGATAATAAAGTTTACCGTATTCAACATGTGGCAAAATACTCTCCACTTCATATCCTACTACACACATCAAAAAAAGATTTCTGTTATCCCGGTCCCTAGAACTCCTGAAATTAGACGTAGACTGCGGATATTGTATCACAGGCACAGTCCCTTTAAGTGTGCAGAGATGTCACTAAACCCGCAGAAAGATATAAACACCTGTGCGTGAGCGGAGAGGGACCGACATCCCATCAGTTTCAGTCATTCCACCAGGAAGGAGGTACACCATGCCTAGACAGTCAATACCGTGGTTCGATCGCGTCCGCATTGTTACTTTGTGCCAGGAAGGGCTCTCAACAAGGGAAGTGTCGAGGCGTCTCGGAGTGCACCAAAGCGATGTTGTTCGGACGTGGAGGAGATACAGAGAGACAGGAAATGTCACTGTCATGCCACGCGCAGGCCGCCCATGGGCAACTATTGCTATGATGACCGCTACCTACAGATGACTCGGAGGAGCACTGACAGTTACTCCAACATGTTGAATAATGCCTTTGGAGTAGCCACATGACGTCGTGTTACGTCTCGAACCGTGCGCAATAAGCTGCATGATGCGCAATTTCACTCCCGACGTTCATGGCGGGGTCCACCTTTGTAACCACGACCGCTCAGGATTGGCATCACGTTCTCTTCTCCAATGAGTGTCGCATATGCCTTGATCCAGACAATTGTAGGAGACGTGTTTGGAGGCAACCCGGTCAGGCTGAATGCCATAGACACACTGTCCAGTGCGTGCTGCAAGGTGGAGGTTCAATGATGTTTTGGGGTGGGATTATGAGGGGCCGAGGTACGCCGCTGGTGGTCATGGAAGACGCCGTAACGGCTGTACGATAAGTGAATGCCATCCTCCGACCGCTGGTGCAACCATATTGGCAGCATATTGGCCAGCGTTCGTCTTCATCGACGACAATTCGGGCCCATGTCGTGCACGGCTTCTGAATGACTTCCTTCAGGATAACGACATAGCGACATCGCTCGACAAGAGGGTCCAACATGTTCTCCAGACAACAACCCTATCGTACATGCCTGGGATGGATTGAAAAGTGCTGTTTATGGAAGACGTGAACCACCAACCATTCTGAGGTATCTACGCCAAATCGCTGTTGAAGAGTGGGACAATCTGGACCAACAGTGCCTTGATGAACTTGTGGATAGTATGAGACGACGAATACAGGCATGCATCAATGCAACAGGACATGCTACTGGGTATTGGAGGTATCAGCATGTACAAGAATCTCAACCAGCCCCTATGAAAGTCTCTCCGTATGAGGGTACAACATGCAATGTGTGGTTTTCATGAGCAATAGAAAGAGCGTAAATGATGTTTATGTTCATCTATATTCCACTTTTCTGTACAGGTACCGGAACTCTCAGAACCGAGGTGATGACAAACATTTTTGATATGTGTATTTATCAAAAATCTCTTTTGATATCCCAAACAGTGTAAGTGATATCAAGGATGTTTTGAATATTTCATTCTAACTTTTACGCTGTCAGACATAGTCGGAAATGAGCGTACTACGTAAAATCTATTTTGTTCAGATTGGTGATACAAACCTAGAAGTCTAATGAAAAATTCAACATGTTAGCTAAATTTCGTATGCATCACATATGATGCAATATTCACCATATGCAAAATCATAGGGAACCCTTTTTATCAATGAAAAATTTAGAATTCCGCGCATAGTATCATACTAACTATGACTGACGTTTAAACTGTAAGTAACGTAAAATTCATTTTGTTCTTACAGTTTCTGTAAAATTAGTTTAAAGAGGTATGGGTCCCCTACAGGCGTGGGGTGGTACTAGTGGGCGCCGCCACGCGTTGCTATTGTTTGCTGCGTCATTAGGTAAGACGGGGCGAAATGTTTTGCGCTTGTTCAAGCTATCTTGTGCTGACGCCCACTATACAGGTAACCCGCTTCTTTCTATGCGCAGCGTAACGTTCACCCGAGGGTCGCGTAACTCCCGAACCAGCTAAGAGTTTAACTCAAGCTCATGATCATGGTTATTCTGTCTCAGCAACCACTCCCTCTTCCATCTTTCTCACTGACAACTCACTCGAAATCTCCTGCCAATTATTAATTTTTTGCTCTCTATAAATGGTAAATTTATCCCACTGTCCATGGACTTGGCACAGGTGGGTTGACTTGCTTGGTTGATTAAAACAGAAAACTGTACTGTACGTATATCGTAATTGGAGGGGAGGGGGGAGAAGGATGTATCTGCTGAAGGGGAAGACTAGCCATTAATTCCTGATGAGGTTAAGTAGCCTTTTAGGCAGTTGTAGGGCAACATTCTTGGTAAGTGACTGATATAGCTTTGTAGCATTATCTAACATAGCCTTCACGTACAGTACTGTACAGTATAGTATTCAGTCAAGCACACTGCTCTGCTACTGTCAAGTAAGGCTTGAATTTTTTGTGCCGAAACCGATCTCCAAGCAGGCTATATCACCAGCAACGCTAGTACCACAATGCCATGTAGCTACGTTGCTGTAGTAAACACAGTTAGTATCCTGCACCAGACAAGATATTAAGTTCTGCATCCTGTTATTGACCACCAGGCACTCCTTCATATTCGGCGATGGCACCTGATCCAGAAGACACAAACACATGCGCCGTGTATAGTCGCGGTGATGGATACCCGCAGCGAGCTCGTTCGGTCATGCACCACGGCCAACGGTCACGAGGCAAATGTCCCCCTCATGCGCGGGAGTGACGCGTGATTAAGGCGGCCTCAGCAGATAGCAGCCACTCTCAGAAGTGGTGTACAAAGACTGGACTGATTCGTCCAGCACAAACTCGTCCGCTAATAGTACTACACACTAAAAAGAAGTTTCGCATCAACTCGGTTCCGAGAGTTCCGCAACCTGTGCAGAAAATTGGGAATAGACATCAACGTCATTTACGCCTTTTTTATTTCTCATGAAAACCACACATTGCATGTTGTACCACCATAGAGTGAGACTTTCAGAGGTGGTGGTCCAGATTTCTGTACTTACCAGCACCTTTAATACCCATTAGCACATCCTCTTGCATTGATCCATGGCTGTGTTCGTCGTGGCATACTATCCACAAGTTCATCAAGGCATCATTGGTCCAGATTCTCCCGCTCCTCATCGGCGATTCGGCGTAGATCCCTATGCGTTGTGTGTGGGTCATATCGTCCATAAATAGACCTTTTCAATCTATCTCAGGCATGTTCCATGAAGACGAAAGCCTCGCAAATACGCTGCCGATGCGGTTGCACTATCGGTCTGAAGATGGCATTCACGTATCATGCAGCCGTTACGGGGCCTTTCATGACCGCGAGCGACATACGTCTGCCAAACATAATGCCATCCCAAAACAGCAGGGAAGCTGGATACTGTGTCTAATGCGTTCAGCTTGACCGGGTTCCATCCAAACACGTCTCCGACGATTGTCTGGTTGAAGGCATAAGCGACACTCATCGGTGAAGAGACTGAGATAGCAATCCTGAATGGTCCATTCGGCATGTTTTGGGCCAATGTGTACGGCGCTGCATGATGATGTGGTAGCAAAGAAGGACCTCGCCATGGACTTCGGGAGTGAAGTTGCGCATCATGCAGCCTGTTACGCACAGTCTGAGTAGTAAGACGACGTCCTGCGGATGTACGAAAAGCATTATTCAACATGGTGACGTTGCTGTCAGTGTTCCTTCGAGCCATAATCCGTAGATAGCGGTCATCCACTGCAGTAGTAGCCCTTAGGCGTCCTTGGCGAGGCATCTCATAGTCAGTTCCTGTATCTCTGTATCTTCACCATGTCCGAACAACATCGCTTTGGTTCACTCCCAGACGCCTGGACACTTCCCTTGTCGAGAGCGCTTTCTGGCACAAAGTAACAACGCGGACATAATCGAACCTTGGTATCGACCGTCTACGCATAGTTCAACTACAGACAGCCTCTTTCGTGGTGGAATGACTGTCGGACCCCCTCTGTCTACTAGGCGCTGCTCACACATGGTTGTTTAAATCTTTGGGCGTTTTTAGTGACTTATCTGAACAGTCAATGGGACTGTGTCTGTGATATAATATCCACAGTCAACGTCTATCCTCAGGAGTTCTGGGAACCGGAGTGATCGAAAAATTTCTTTGATGTGTGTATTTCCGGCCGGGTCAGCTGGCTTCCATGAGTTCTGCAACTATCTGCGACAATCGCCAGACGCTGGGTTTCAAAAATATTTGCTTTCTAAGCTCAGTCGACGAGAGTTACTTCGTCAGTCGCTAATTAATTTCCCGATATCTGCTGCAGTATCTGATTTTACATGCCCAAAACAACGATGGTTGTGACACTCGTGAAATCAGCGAGTAGTATATGAATATTTCCAGAATTTCATGTATTTTCACATGGTTTGTCGGAAAATGATACCATTTATGGGGCTATTCACGTTGTCAACCGCATAGCAGTATGCTACGGCGATCACCTGCAAAGTATAATTGTGAAGAGAAAGAGTGGAAATCACTATTTTTAGAGAGCAAAATCCTTAGCTTGGGACGTGCTGCAAACCAATGAGTAATCACATATGCGAAGATTTTTTAAGTGAAAACTCAAAATTGTAGGAAATTGGTAGCTCCACTCGTATTTTTTAACGATGTCAATGATATAACAGATTCCAGATCATCCTTGCATTTTATAGAGCCACCTAAGAATTTATTACTCATAATCATATGCATTCCACATGTCTAGAGAAGCAGCAAAAGGTTATTCCAACGGTGTTTCACCACCTCGATGCAACCAACACATCACAGTCGAAGTTCTCTCAACCAAATACAGACGGGAAATGTCTAGAACGGCAGATTACTTCACAGAAAAAGAAGAGGCTTGTGGAACTCTCGGACCTGTCAAACCGAGAGAGACTTATCTTACTGCAGCCCCGCCAAAATGTTGTAACGTCACTTATCACACCACCTCAAAATCGAACTAAATACAAGCTTCCTGCAAGCCGTTAAACAAATTTCTCTGAAAGACTGCCCCCTCTCCCCCTTAGAAGAATAGCGAAATAACTTACTATTATTCACGGATGAAGATCTGAACTGCCAACAGCGGTGAATGTGCCGACACTGTCTGAAAGTGGTCCTCGGCTAAGTAAAATCAGGTTCATATAGGAAAAATATTAGGCTGGTCAAAGATACTCACTGCTGATACCTCAATTCCTCCATCGTCCCTATAAGTACCGGAAGCAATTAGCACTGAAATATGGTTCACTACGCGTATTACCATTCGTCAGATTTAGTATTACGCGTTAAACGAGTGTTATTTCGTGTTAAGGTGTTCCAGAACCATTTCTCTGTTGTCGATTATCGGGCGTGGTCAAAGCAACCCTTTGACGCATCTCACTGCTGATACTTTCACCCCTATACCAGCTGGTAATTTTTGTGGTCTGTCGTTAGTTGAATTTAGTATCACAAGAGAGATGTTCACAATGCCGGTTTCGAAAAAATATGACGGATCCTAACGTTGCATTGCTGTATAACCTAGTCCACATGAATTTGATGACGGAGTTCACTCAAAAGTCCTAAACAGATCGTGCGCAAAAAACTGCACAGGGCCGAGCCCGAATCCGCTTCGGCGGCCGACGATCGTGGCCTCAACTGCCTCGTGAGACGGCGAGCGGAGTCTGTTATGATTTCGTAAGAGTGACGTGGCCCATTCTGCGGGATCCAAACACAAATATGCACTCGGCCTCAAATATATAGATGGACGAGAGCGAACGGAAGCAGTCGCTGGCCTAGAACAGTAGCATACTTTCGCAACACCTTTGTATGTGTGTGTGTGTGTGTGTGTGTGTGTGGTATGCATCCCGCGGTCATCTCCGGTCCCAAATAAAGAATTCCGTCGATCATTTTCACAGACAAAGTGAGATACAGTTCTCCACCCTTCCCGTTGTCAAAACTTTCAACAGCAGCTTCAAATAATAGAGCTATTTCTAGAGCATTCTGCCGTTAATGCTAAAAGCTTATTCAGCAGGGAGAGAGAGGTAATATCTCTCGAAGGTAAACAGTACCTCGTAAAGAAAATTCCTATCTAGAAAGTCTCAGGAACACTTAAGCGCTCTGGCTTCAAAGACATTCGTGAACGCTAAGGGAAATGCTCTCTGCTAATCGACACTTGCCGGCCTTGTGAATAATGGCAAAGTACCTGTCTGCTGATAACCCTTACTAAATGCACATCACGCACCGCACTCGTAGTGACTGAGAATACACATACTTTGATATCGCTAAAGTATCGTGAAAATTCTGTACAGCAGTATGTCATAGCCTAGATGTCCTCTAAGTATTGTCTCACCCGGTAAAAAAAAAAAAAAAAAAAAAAAAAAAAAAAAAAAAAAAAAAAACCTGTTCTTGTCTGCTACGTCCCGCAACTAAAAATGCCTGATAACCACTGCAACTCGCAAATCGCATTCGTGATCACTGTCGTCTTCCGTCGCCAAGTCCAAAGTCTAAGGTGCGTCGTAGGAACGCTCGCATCTTTAGTTAAACAGGTGGAGAGCTCCCTATTCCGCGAACGCGAAGTTCACGATAACCAAGCAGGTAGAGAAGTCCACCACGGATTTAACGCGGAAATTTTCCGATTTACGTGGAAAATTGGTAATTCGCGGATTTCAACACGAGCAGAAATGTGTAAGCGTCGACCTTCGTTATGTGGTAATTTTACGTTATCCGTTAATTTTATCGTAAAAAATTTGTGACTTACTGTATGTATGTTACCCGATGTCATTTACAAATTCTGTGGAGGGCTCTGTTATTAAGTAAACACAATAAAAGACGGATGAATTCTAAGTTTCGCGTGACATATTCAAAATGTATCAATGCTCTCAGGAACATTGTCTCCTTATGTAACAAAGAATCGAGTGTGTATTGTATACCGTTATGCTATTCCACAGCCGTTCCCGTTTCTCAAGAATTCGCAGTATACTCAGATGTTTACGGACTTCTGCAGAAAAGATATCGCTTTGCTCTCGTATCGAGAAGTTTGACTCAGAAATCCAGTGGAAAACTCTGATATCATTAACTGCACAAATCCTTAAGCAGCAATAATGGAGTATGTCGTACATAGCTGTTGTCGTTAAAGTTGCGGTGGTCGCGTTCCAGATGGAACCACGTCACGCTGCATGATTCACGTAACCGTTTCGTGTATTTACAGCAGCGCAAAGCTTTCTTCGTACTGAGAGAGCACGCAAGAGGACAGCCATCTCGACTGCGCTGTTTCTGGTAGGGCGCACGGCTTCTGTCAGGCGAAGACGCAACTGTCCTTGTAGATGAAAGCGGTTACGAGTCTCAGAATCCGCGCTCGTTGTACCGTTAGGACAAGTGCTTCAAGAGACAGTGGAGTTCATGATACATTCCTACAGACGAGAAACAGAGAAAGAAAACAAAGTCGTCACAAACCCCTTGAAAATCCATTCAAATTATGTTGAACCTTATATATTCTTCTCTTTAGCTCACCGACATGTCAGCTTCTAGTGCTTGTGTCGTTTTCCTTAAGATTCCAGCAAATGAATCCGAACCAGATATATGCATTTTACTTCAGTTCCTATAGATATTTTACGGAATTAACGCTCCCGAAGACAGTGTGCGGGATTTCTAGTCCTATTAATATGCAGTAGACTTAGGTATGTTCAGGTCAACAACCAACTCCATCACAGGTGTTCCCGCATACTTGCAGACAACTCAGTCACCTACGAACATCCTACATCCACAACAAATACACTGCAAGCGGCTGTATAGTGTGGCTGTACAGTACATCACGTCTCTATTCTCTATCACCCTTCTAACACAACCCCACATGCTGATCAAGTACAATGTTGCCTCGTACGTCCATACATTCGCTGATGCACTTACGGCGAAATACTTCAGCTTTCAGCGATCTTTTTCTTCCCGTTAAAATGGAGTATGCCAACCTATACGATCTTAGCAGCATTCATGTGCTTTTGCTTCACAGATCAGTTACGTAACACAAACAGACGTGGGTTCATAGGACAGCAACTATACAATGTCGAGTCTAGTATCGACATTACTGTTCACAGACACGTGTCAGATAACCACAAACGGGTTTATGCGTGTTAATCTCGTGATTACAGCTGACAATGACGTCAAAGTTACAGTGCCAACTGAGGAACTCTACTGAGGAAAGAACGTGGGGCTCGTTCAGATAGGGTGTGGGGAAGCTATACAGCAAACTGACGTACATGTCGAGGGCAGTTGACGGCTAAGTACGAAACGTTCTGTTCCAGCATTCCCGTCTTCGACAGCATCAGTGTTAGTGAAGAAATTTCTCACAGTTCTTGGCAATGCTACGTTAAAATTAACAACTCGAGAGGCGTCGCGGGACGTGATTTTAAAGGAAGACCGAGCGAGGTTGCGCTGTGGTTGGCACACTGGAATCGCATTCTGGAGGGCGACGGTTCAAACCCGCTTTCGGACACGCTGATTGAGGTTGTCCATGATTTCCTTAAATCACCTAACCAAATGCTGGGATGGTTTCTCTGAAAGGACATGGTCGATTTCCTTTCGAATTTTACCATAATCAAAGCTTGCGCTCTGTCACTAATGACTTCATTGTCGACAGGACGTTAAACACTAATTTCCTCCTCATCTAAAGCAACAACATGTCGTCAACACACGTGGTCTGCAGGAAATGCGTACGTTGCAGTGGAGTGAGAGTAGATCTGTGGTATTTTTTTGCTTAAGATAGGGGAAGCATGAAATGGGGATGTGCTGTTGATGATTTCGATCACTCAGTTATACTAAGACCAATGAAAGTTCATTGCATGATGGTGTACCTACTCCAGCAGGTATTTCATGAAATAAATGTAGAATTGAGAGCATACAAAAAAAAGGTTCTTAGCGAAATGCCGTAGTATAGTTTCCTAACGTCACTCAGTGCTATTTAAGTACAGTGACGATGTGCGTGGCACTCCCTAAAACGATTAACAAATGTTTCATTAATACTAGACTCCATCCTGATTCTGAAATGTAATCAGCTTACGATGAAAATACAGCCCATCCAGCGATGCAATGGAATCAGATGTCTGTAACATAGTTACTATACGTGTGTCTGACCTATTTACGTAAAAGGATGCTGTGTGCGGTATTCCCTCCTATCATTAACAAATGTGCCATTAAAACTACAGTCTTCCATGTCATATATGTACATACGAAATGTACTTTGCTTAGGAGGAAAAAAAGAAGTACTTAGTAAACCAGAGATGCATTTAAATGAAATGCGTGTAGCGATATCTCCAAACGTCTGTCAGAGCTTTTTAAATACAGTGATGCTATCTGTGGTATTCCCTCCCACCATAAGAAATTCTCCATTAAAACTAGAGTCTTCCGTGTCATATAAATGTAAATCGACTCCATTCTAATTTCCAAATGTAATTTGTCTACGAAGAAAAGAAAAATACTAAGTATTCCTACGGCGCATTCGAATCATTTGCGTGTAAAATACTATGAGGGCTGTTTAAGTACACTGGCACAGTGTAAGGTACTCCTGTCTATAATAAATAACCATTACATGAAAGCTACATTCTTCCACACCATGTACCCCCACAGGGAGAGGGGGTGCCGTTGTTAGCACAAACTCCTGATTTAGGTTTTCCTTGATTTCCCTAAATCACTTAAGGCAAATGCCGGGATGGTTCCCTTTGAAAGGGCGCAGCCGACCTCCTTCTCCATCCTTCCCTAATCTGATGAGACCGATTACCTCGCTGTTCGATCCCCCCTCCCTCGCCCTAAATCCAATAAACCCCAGACTGATTTTTGTGAACAACTTCCGTATCGGTAGCATTCAGAGAATTCAGACAGAATCAAACTCCAATAGACCATTTCCATAGTTTATATCAGGGCTTAGAAACCAGATTCCATATAGTGGAGTGAGCTTCCTATCACATTCCTACAGAAGCGGGAAGATTCTGTGACACAAGTCACTGCAGAAAGGTAGATTTCTGATGAAGTGGTGACTAGATGTTTCAAATGCTAAGAAAATAAGTATAAGCTATAGGGAAAAGAATAGAATGAACTGCTAGCTACTGCAACATTCCAGTCAGCTTCTCCACCAGAACATCAATTTTAAATTATACGGATTGATCGCCAGTCTTTAGATGCTTTCTTGCTAACACTTTTTACGTGAGGTGGAATTAACAGTTCAGTTGTTGTGACAGCAGACCGAGTTATGACTTTTTCAAGCACGCTATTCAAATGCGACATACCAGCTAATTACACGAAGCATGCTATTTCTGACCTATATCCACAATTATCTGCTAGCGATGAGAGGTTTAAGAGTTAAAGTTTCTGATATGGCTTCTCACAGTTTCTTACACCATGTGATTGTTATCAAGGTATTCCTATCGCATTCCTAAGAAGTGGGGAGACTCTGTGTCACAGTCACTGCGAGATTACTGATTTCCGATGAGATAATAGTGGTTTGATATTCTAAGAAAATAAGCATGAGCCATAGGAAGAAAAATGAATGAAAGGGCAGCTTCTGTGATTTTCCAGATAGCTGCTCCATCAAAAAAGCAATTATTAATGACAACCATTTCCAACTTTTTCGGTTTGATCAATGGGTCGATAGATGCTTTCTTGCTGTTGTTACCTAATATTTCTACTGCCATCACATTGTCATATCTATGTATGAGACATGGTTTCTCAGCCCTGACAGAAATGACCCTGAAAAATTTACAACCAACATCGCTGCCAAAGCCACCACATACATTCGAAAGTCTTCGTTAGTTGGACTCCGCATTCTACAAAGAATTTGAAGGCTGCTATACACTTAAGAGCACTAGTCACCTCGCATACTCTAGTGTTGTACTTTGATGCAGTTTCAGATAGGATGGTACACCAAATTAGATGGTTCAAATGGCTCTGAGCGCTATGGAAATTAACATGTCATCAGTCCCCTAGAATTTTGAACTACTTAAACCTCACTAACCTAAGGACATCACACACCTCCATGCCCGAGGCAGGATTCGAACCTGCTACCGTAGCAGTCGCGCGGTTCCGGACTGACGAGCGTAGAACCGCTCGGCCACCGCGGCCGGCACAAAATTAGATGGACGATGTAGTGTAGCACTATACCAGGAGGCAGTATGTGATTATGCAGTACCGGGCCAGTTGTTATTGTGAATGTTTTCCAGTAGGATAACAGCTGTTGTTTAACATTGTCAATTTTTAGGCATTCTGCAATTTTAGGGAATAGTTGTGAAGCGCTAAGCATATATATGAGTAATTAGGAGCGATCTTTACTTCAGTTTCCGACCAAAAGTAAATAAACTGCACGAACCAAACCATCGTCTCTGGAACGTGGACAGAGGTTGACCATTTCCCACCATTTCCAGAGTAGATATGGTAGTGGGGAATGGGGGATATCACTGGGGTCATGGGCAGCCAATAGTGCTCTTTGGTGAATGTAGTGCCAATTATCTCAGTCGATTAATACAGGTCGAGGTGAACACACACGTCCCGCAATTGGGTTACCGGAGGTAGCCCAATTGAACTATTAACAAACAAGTTAAATACCCTGTCTTCCTTTCCAGAGCAGAATTACCGTTTACCACCAAAAATAAATAAAGTACAGTAACCTAACCTTCGTCTCAGGCAGCTAGACAGAGACAGACCATTTCCCGCCATCTCCAGGAGACGGGTGGCGGTCGGTGAAGATGCCTTAGGAGTGGGAGGAGGATTCGGGATGAGTTAGGTTAGTGGAGGTAGCTCAGCTGCTCTACTTCCGCGCCAAAATATTAACTTTCCGCCACGACGTCAGAGCAGCATTGCCACATCGACACACTCCTTCCTAGATCCGACACCTTGAATACATCTGGCAACAATGTAAGCTTTTCCGGCCCACCTAGCGCATTGCTTTTGGCATCTGTAAAAAGAGCAATCAAGGGTTAATACAGGTACAATGAAGGCCACTCTGAAGAAACCTCGGGAAGCAAATGAAATACTCCAACTGATCGACAAAAGAGGGAAATACAAAAATATTTATCTACTGATAGAAATACAGAGACACGAATCCCTTATGTAAGAGATAATTAGCAATTGCAGGGCATCCAAAACGAAACAGCTGCAGGGAAGATGTGAAGAAAGCGAAAATGAAATGATGGTTGGGAGTAATGATTTAGCCTACAGAAATATCAAAACAGCCTTCGGTGGAATAAAAAGCAACGGTGGTAACATTCCACTACTAAAATCAGAAGAGAGAACAGGTAGGTGGAAAAATTACATTAAAGTCCTCCATGAGTGGGAGGGATCGTGAGGTGACATGTTAGAATAAGAGATTGGAATCGAAAAAAATGACATAGCCGATCCATTATTAAATTCAGAATCTGAAAAAGCTCTGGAATAATTGATATCTATTCAGTCAGAAGGCATAGATAACATTCCATTGAATTTCTAAAACTTTGGTAAAAGTGGTAACCAAACGACAATTGAAGTTGGTGTGTAGAATCTACGAGACTGGCAACATACAGGTACCATCAGACTTCGTACAAATATCATCCACACAATTCCAAAAATACCAAGGGCGGATAGCTGTGAAAATTAACGCATAATGAGCTTGACATCTCCTGCATCCAAGCAGCTGACAAGGACAATGTGCAGAAGTATGGAAAAGAAAACAGAATGGGTTCGCTGGTGATCAGTTTGACTGTAGAAAAGGGAAAGGAGCCACAGGGGTAGGTCTCACGTTGCCATTTATATTAAAATTAAGGTTTAAGAAAATCAAGACACACTCATAGCATTCCTTGACTTAGAATAATCGTTCTCGGATATAAAACGGTGAAAGACGTTCGAAATTCTTAGAAAAATAGATGTGAGCTATAGGGAAAGACGGGTAATATACTCGTACAATATGCACAAGATCCAAGAGGAAAAAAATAGGTGTGGAAGACGAAGAACGAGCTGCTCTGACTAAAAATTGTGTAAGAAATGTACTCTTTTGCCCCTACTGTTAGATCTATAAATCAGGGAAGCAATGACGGAAATAAATGAGAGGTTCCAGATTGGGATAAAAATGAAGGATGAAAGAAAATCAACGATATGATTCGCTCATAACACTGATATTCTCAGTGAATGTGCAGAAGTAGTGCACGATCTGTTGTATAGAATATACAGTTTAACCAGTACAGTACATGGACTTACAGTAAACAGGAAAAGAATGAAGGTAATGAGATTTACCGTAAATGAGAAAAGAGAGAAATTTAACATCAGAATTATGGATCAAACTACGGTAAGAAATTCCGCTACCTCGCAAGGAAAATTATCCATGACTGACGACGCAAGGAGGACATATAAGGCAAACTAGCTCAGGCAAAGAGGACGTCCCTGGCCAAGACAGGCCTGCTGGTATCAAACATTTGACTTAGTTTGAGACAGACATTTCTGAGACTATGTGTTTGGGGCGCAACATCATATGGTAGTGAATCATGGGCAGTGAGAAAATTTGAACCCAATAGAACTGAAGCGTTTGAGATTTGGTGCAAATGAAGAAAGTTAAAAGTTTGGTGGAGTGATACGATAAGGAATGAGGATTTCCGCAGAACTGTCGAAGGCGAGAAAATATGGTCAACACTGACAAGAAGAATGGACAGGATGTATTGAGACATCAGGGAGTAGCTTAGAAGGTACTTGAGGGAGCTGTAGAAGAAGCTGCAGAGAGTAAAATGTGTAGAGGGAGACAATGATTGGAATACATCGGTCAAATAACTGAGGATGTAGATTATAAGTGCTACTCTGAGATGAAAAGGTTAGATCAGGAGAAGAATTCGTGGCTGGACAGGTAAATGCAGAAAGAAGAAAAATAAATTAAATATGTTAGTCATCGGCTTGTGTGCCTGTGACATTATTAAAAATACACATTGTGATTTTAGTTCGGCGATCAGGGGTTTATTTTACATAATACATCTACATCTACATGGATACTCTGCAAATCACATTTAAGTGCCTGGCAGAGTGTTCATCGAACCACCTTCACAATTCTCTATAGTTCCAATCTCGTATGGCGTGCGGAAAGAATGAACACCTATATCTTTCCGTACGAGCTCTGATTTCCCTTATTTTATCGTGGTGATCGTTCCTCCCTATGTAGGTCGGTGTCAACAAAATATTTTCGCATTCGCAGGACAAAGCTGGTGATTGGAATTTCATTCATACGAAAGTATTCTGATTTTACTCTCCGCAATTTCGTGCAGTGTAGAGATATTTTTAAAAAATTGCGGCTTGAAGGTAATACAAATATGTATTATTTGGTCTCACTTTTATATTTTTTGGGTTTAAGTGAAGCGTCTGTAGCGTCCCAGAAGTTATCTATATTGTACTCAGATACGAATGCTAGGGCTCTATAATCTAGATATGGTTATTATGCTGCTAACTTAAATTTTCTAGGGGAAGCTTAACTTAGGCCCCTTATTTCGGCGATTCGCCTGAGAAATTATTAATGTTCTTCAGAGCTTGGGAAGTGCCGTCACTTTCCTTTCAGATATTTTCAAGACTCATTTCTAAGCAATCTAGTCACCACACAATGATGAACACGTATAACACAACATTAGGGAAGTATTTGCTCCAGATGTTGTGAAACAGTACCGGACAGTTACAGTTTCAGTTGCAGACTTTTCCAATGGAATTTGTGAAAATTAACTATCAAAAACTCAGGGAAGTAAATTGAAGCGCGGTTCTTCAGGCTTTGGCAATACTTTTGTGAACAGAAATGTATTGCTAGTTGTGCCCTGCATTAGATTTTCCAAAGTTTCTCTATGTAATCTAATTCTTTGCCCGAGGTTTTACTTCTCAAATCAATGCTCCATATCTAATGACCCGACGCAGGCGAGAAAATAAGCTCCTTCATCTTTTCATTCCTCAAAAGATTTGTAAAATTAGGGTAAGCTTTTAATGCTTCACCCTGATAGTAATTTCTCTGAGCACTTAGATCTCGTTCAAGTCACTTTCTCATCGTAAAATACTGCGTTCTATATTTTATGCATTCGGTGGGAATCTTACTCTAAAGTTTTTGTTCATCCAGTTGCTGAAGTATTGGGAATCAGCAGTTTAATTACGTTTTCATAACGAGCTCTTGTTGTTGTTTGCTGCTCTGTTGTTGTTTTCTGCTCTGATTATGGAAGCAGTTCTAGGCAGAATAGGACACTGAGCGTAGAACGTGTGGATTCCAGGGACGTGAGAAGGGTATAGTGTCGGCCATCGCAGTGCACCACATCAACAATGGTCACTGCACAGTGCGTAGCTGGCATAAATCACGCGTGCGCGTGATGTCGGACAGCGAGAGATTAATGTCACGTCACTGACCGTCAATCGCAGTGGTTGTGCAATGAGAACAGGTTTGTGTCAGAAACCCATCGAGGGCGCAGTTTGTAGGTGTGTGCTGCCGATTCTTCGACTTCTCCCGGCTTCATCTAGTGACATTACATGATTTATAAAAGATGAACATATCGTGTAATTATGTTGATTTACTTCATGTATATAACTTC
The DNA here is from genome assembly GCF_023898315.1 of Schistocerca nitens. Classification (NCBI taxonomy): domain Eukaryota; kingdom Metazoa; phylum Arthropoda; class Insecta; order Orthoptera; family Acrididae; genus Schistocerca; species Schistocerca nitens. The sequence continues at coordinate 782,080,656 of NC_064617.1, forward strand.
CGTTGAAGAACTAATCTGACACCGTACGAAAGAAGGCGAACTAGTATTACAAACGAAGTTATGGTGCCAACAGCTGTTTGTCTCTTCTCGTTTCTGTGTCTTATTCTATCAATTAACCTGCATGGAAGTTCTATGTATCACAGTATCGCTGGAAGATAACGGAGCTCCCCCATCCCTGCCCCGTGAGTGCCTGTCTGACATGGTGTTGCGCTGATTTACAGTCACATCATATGTTTAGCCGGGAAAAAAAAACTATCTCAACCCGCTTCGTTTATGCATTTCCTACAGTAGTCGGAAATATACTCCTTTACAAATGCAAAGTACATAAATGCTAAATACATAACGGAAATAAAATCCGAGCATACTGGTATGTGGGCCTTATATGCATCAAGAGACCAAAGTGACTATGAAAGTTGTGTGCCAATTACTTTTTAATCATCTACTGCTAGAGCTGTTGCAAATTATGTGATTATGAAAGAAAACCAACTCTGTGACTGAGGTGAGGTAAATGTGTGCCGTTTGCTACGAATTTATTTATCGACTTTAATTTTTAATTTTTAATTCACTGTTGGTGATTCAGTTTACATACTGATAGTGAGCGCAACTGAGGACGCTAGTAAATGGAGTGTCAAGTGGTGAAACGGTAACATTTCCGACAAATTCTTCAGTTTTAGTTGAGTAGATGGGCGGCAGCAGCGGAGACAGCCAGAAACATTTGCGCTATTATGGTCATAGTAGCACTGGACAAAGCACGACAGGAAAATGGTTTTCTCGTTTTAAGGAGGATCGTGTCTCTCCACGTTCAGGAAGGCTTTCTGCGTTGGACTGAGATCGTTCAAACGCATCAACACTCGGTGATCCACGTCATTGTACTCAACTCGCAAATGTGATGTACTTTTATCATTCCGCCGTCGTGTGACATTTTCAATCAATGAGGAAGATTCTAAAATACGGTATGTGAGTACCGCATACTCTAAGTGAAAATCACAAAAATCAGCGGATGACCATATACGCATCTCTGCTTGCCCGTCATCGACTAAATCATGAACAACACGGAACTTTCTCATCCTTTATCGTCACTGACGACGAGGAGTACTATCTTCATGCTAACGTAACGAAAATCAAGCAAATCCCCATAGAAGAGACGAGCGTGCATCCACAGATATTGCTATGCGACTGGTAAAACAGTGGCTGTGTGATGTACTACGAATTGCTTCCCCGACGTGTAACCACCACTGCAGACATTTATTGTCCACAATTTAAGGGTCCAAGAACAACGATCAGTAAGGCAGCGTGAAGTGATGCTGTTCCACGATAAGATCCGCCCGCATTCTTCTAGATAGACGAAAAACGCTATACAGGAGTTGGGTTGGGAAGTCATTCCGCACCAGCCCTGTTTTTGTTGTGGTCTTCAGTGCGGAGACTGGTTTGGTGCTGCTCTCCATGCAACTCTATCCTCTGCAAGCCTCTTCATTTCCCAGTACCTACTGCAACCTACATCCTTCTGAATCTGTTTAGTGTATTCATCTCTTGGTCTCCATCTACGATTTTTACCCTCCACGCTGCCCTCCAATACTATATTGGTAATCCCTTGATGCCTCAGAATATATACTACCAACCGATCCCTTCTTCTAGTCAAGTTGTGCAACAAATTTCGCTTGTCCTCAATTCTGTTCAATACCTCCTCATTAGTTATGTAATCTACCCACCTAATCTTCAACATTCTTCTGTAGCACCACATTTCGAAAGCTTCTACTCTCTTCTTTTGTAAACTATTTATCGTCCACTTTTCACTTCCATACATGGCTACACTCCATACAAATACTTTCAAAAAAAACTTCCTGACACTTAAATCTATACTCGATGTTAACAAATTTCTCTTCTTCAGAAATGCTTTCCTCGCCATTGCCAGTCTACATTTTATATCTTCTCTACTTCGACCATCATCAGTTATTTTGCTCCCCAAATAGCAAAACTCCTTTACTACTTTAAGCGTCTCATTTCCTAATCTAATTCCCGTAGCATCACCCGATTTAATTCGACTATATTCCATTATCCTCGTTTTGCTTTTGTTGATGTTCATCTTAAATCCTCCTTTCAAGACACTGCCCATTCCGTTCAGCTGATCTTCCAGGTCCTTTGCTGTCTTTGACAGGATTACAATGTCATCGGCGAACCTCAAAGTTCTTATTTCTTCTCCATGGATTTTAATCCCTACTCCAAATTTTTCTTTTGTTTCCTTTACTGCTTGCTCAATATACAGATTGAATGACAACGGGTTTAGGCTACAACCCTGTATCACTCCCTTCCCACCCTATTCATCTGCTACTGCGCCCTCAGATTTTCACCTTCTCCCGTCTCTTTCCAACAACATTCTAGAAGCTTACTTTCCAGACGGTAAAGCACTCAGAACATGACTCAACGAGTTCACCGCCTCAAAACAACATGACGTCTACAGTCGCGGAATCGGGAAATTACCACAGTGTTGGCAGTCTCTTCTAAATAGTGAACGAGAATGTATTAATTATGATGAAAGTTTGTGTTATGTTTATCTGTAGTGTTTATGAAACTCATGAAAAGACGCTACGAATTTATCCACGAACCAAATATGATACAATAACTTAACATTGATACAACTTAGCTCATAAGGACTCAGTTACGAATAGAAAATAGCAGATGGGGCGTAATAATAATTTAGTGACTATGTGATCACTTTTCAGTTTAGTAGATCCTAACAAGGGAACCTCCCCATCGCACCCCCCTGAGATTTAGTTATAGGTTGGCGCAGTGGATAGGCCTTGAAAAACTGAGCACAGATCAATCGAGAAAATAGGAAGAAGTTGTGTGTAACTATGAAAAAAATAAGCAAATTATACAAACTGAGTAGTCCATGCGCAGCATATGCAACATCAAGGATGGTATGACCATAGGAGCGCCGTGGTCCCGTGGTTAACATTAATAGCTGCGGAGCAATAGGTCCTTGGTTGAAATCTTCCCTCGAGTGAAAATTTTAATTTTTTATTTTCAGACAATTATTATCTGCCCGTCCGTCCGCTATATTTGCTGGATTCATGTTGCCCATGGAATACATCTCACGTATTTAATGCACTCTCGTCCAAAGTAGCGAACAGTCATCTGCCAGCCAGGGAGCCTGGTTAGCAGGAATATTCTCTCTTCCGTGCGTTGTAGTCGACTGACGTTGTGTGTTTCGATATTTGTTTAGGTGTAGCGTCCCCATACTACGGCGCAGTTACCTCGCTTCCGACGGACGGACGGACCGAGAGATAATAATTGTCTGAAAATAAAAAATTTAAATTTTCACTCGAGGGAGATTTGAACCCACGACCTTTCGTTCCGCAGCTCCTCATGCTAACTACAGGACCCCGGCGGTCCTGAGCCGAGGCTATCCTTGATGTTGCCTGTCTTCCGCATGAACTACTCTGTTCGTATATTTTGCTTATTTTTTTCATAGTTACACAGAACTTCTTCCTGTTTTCTCGATTGATCTGTGTTCAGTTCCACTGTGCCAACTTATAACTACATCTGAGGGGGTTGCGATGGGGAGGTTCCCTTGTAAGAACAAAGTAACTATTAAAAAATATTTTATGTAATGGTGCCAATTCTTTTAGAAATGCTGTTTCTTTTTTCGGCCTGTGGACTGCAGGATAATACGCCCACGCCGAGAGGTGAAATCGTTGTATTTTTGTCATTCAATGCACAGGTGAACTGAGTGATCACCATTCTGGGATTAACTACGTCAACCAGACTTAGGAATAGTGACGAATAGTGTTCCCAGTTTATCTATCTTATCGCATTCAAATAATCGGATCACATACCAAATTTATCTACGTTTCACGAGAGGTAATGAATCTCTCGCAACCCTGCCTCCCTCTCCCGCAAGCTTTGGCCGATTGCTCTTTCACTTCTTCTGTAGACAGCACAACGGAATATTCTGATCCAGTTCACATAGTAACAATTTAAAGATTAAGATGTTAATAGTATATACGGATGCATACATAAGACTATCGGAAAACAAGAGAATCGATGTACTTGAGAAGTGGTGATGTAGAAGGATGTTGAAAATTCAGTCAACTGATAAGGAATGAGGAGGTACTCCACAAAATCAGCGAAGTAAGGAACATATGTTAAACACTGATCATAGGACATGTGTTAAGACATCAAGGATAACTTCCCTGAAATTAAACGGAGCTCTAGGGGGTAAAATCTGTAGGGAAAGACAGAGGTTGGAATGCATCTAAGATATAATTGAGGACTTAGGGTTTAATTTTCACTCTTAGATGAAGTGTTTGGCACAAGAGAAGTATTTGTGTCGGTCGCATCACTTCTGTCAGAAGACTGATGACACAAAAAATAAAAAATGAAATAAAATAAAAAGAAAAGTAGAGCCAAAAATACCTCTTATATTAGCCATTACATTCATGGGGTGCATGAAATACTCTCAAACCTAACCCCCACACCTTTCTCTTAACAGTGCGCTCGTTCACCTCCTGCAGGCAATAAACAAAGAAAACACGTGGTATTTGCCTTGCTGTGGCGGTGACTGCGCCTGAGAGTTGTTGTGAACGGAGACATGGCGCCTGCTGTTTCCTCTTTGCCCTTGGACAAGGAAGTACAGCAGCAGAGAGTGGTACGCTCCATCTCTGCCAAGCGCTAACAGCTGATGTATCGCCCCACTGCTACGAGGTCTGGTTTAACAGCTTTAAGAGCCAAGCAGGAATGCCTTACATTACTGCGTCTACGGAGTGCAGAATGCCAGCAGTCAGATATGCTACGCTCCATTTTCCGTTATGTTAGTAGTAGGCCTTTTATGACTATTTCATATCATCGTAAATGAAACAGCCAGGGTTTTCCTAGGTGTAAACTGCAGTCCGTTTGCCATGTTTCCCAACAGGTCAGTTCATCTTTAGGGTTATTTTGAAATAAATATACAGGCCTCGTGGGTAGGTTGCTTACACCAAAAGAGGTATACATAATCTTTGATGTCCATAAGTGTTTTATTTAAGAGGAATGTTCATGTTCAAATATGCTACAACGAATATGTTACAACTTTACGGTTGAAAATAAATGAAGTTTATTTTGTTCTGGCTGTAGAACAAAAATGCAGTTTGTATTAGTACGTTTTTCAAAAATGGTTCAAATGGCTCTGAGCACTATGGGACTCACTGCTGAGGTCATTAGTCCCCTAGAACTTAGAACTAGTTAAACCTAACTAACCTAAGGACATCACAAACATCCATGCCCGAGGCAGGATTCGAACCTGCGACCGTAGTGGTCTTGCGGTTCCAGACTGCAGCGCCTTTAACCGCACGGCCACTTCGGCCGGCAGTACGTTTTTCAACCTCGATATGAAAGTGTTCCGGCAAGATGTGACGACAGAAACCATAAAAGTGTCACATCTGTTACACTGCATGTACTAACCTATTAAGAATGGTGTACTAGTCCTGTGTCACGGATTTCTAGAACATTGAAAGATATTCGAAAATGTCCTCCACCTTCTTCCACGGGCTGCTGCACGTTTGACGTTGGACTGTTCCACCATTTGAAAAACTTCAGACAGCTAGAGATTTGTTTCGCAAATTACTCCAATTAGTCAATGAATTATTCCTCCACTATCACTTCCACATTCATACTGATAGAATTTTGAACGACACCATAGCAAGATAACATATTAATTTAGATTTTATACCGTAAAATGGAAATGGAATTTTTATCGTTTGCACCTTGAGGTACGGTGATCGTAAAGCACTTTAATGGTTGAGCTGCTTCGGTTAATTCACCATTTGATTAAAACTGGAAAAAAATGGAACAGTAGACAATTCATTCAACGTAAAGGTAGAGCGAAGTTACCCACAACTGCTGAAGCAAGCAATTAAAAATTCGTATCACACAGAGAAAGGAAGATATGAGTTGACAAATGCATCACACTACAGTAAACGACTTACAGAAGAAAATGCTTCAGATGAATGGAAAATGACAGATTATCATTACAGTTGCGAAAATGCAGATTTCAAGGACACTTTCACTGAGAAGATGGAGGCTATTCTGTACACAAAAGGTCGCAGAACTAATCAGTGACTGGTGAATAGGACGATCACAGCACGTATAACATTCTTAGTATGTTCGATGGCGGGTCTATGGTTTCCAACGTCAGTCTGACATTGCCCTGAGAGGGAGGGAACGTTGGGAGGGTTGGGGGCCTGGAGGGAGAGTTAAGGGGTGCGGTCCCGACAAACTCTGTACTGCCTTGATGGGATCTCGTAAAAGTCACAGGTCATCTGTAATATTAATCTCTGGAATCTTTCAGCTACCAAAGTAGCTACCAAATATGGTGCCCTGTTACATGTCACAGGGAACAGCTATCTTCGTTTAACTGTCATCATCAGTAGGATCAGGGTACTAACATGTATAAACAATTCTCAGCCCCATTTTGTACAATGTGCCGATGAGGTGTATGGCGGATATAAACGCAGAATGGTTAGACCCAGTTGTTAGAAAACCATTTAACCTTTGATGACGAGTCAATGTTTTTCTCATCAGTCCTCTGTACTCCATCCGCTATATTATTACAGGTTACACGCACCAGTGCAACCTGTTAAGAAGCAGCACTCCAATCGTGAATCTGTGTTCTCACCGTGAGGTTGAAATAAACTTAGCAGCGACTGCGACAAGGTTCCCACCACTATTAAATGAGAACTGTATTTAATTTGAGCGATCCCAATGGCCTTTAATTACATGAAATGACAAATGAGATGACTCATGCAAATTGAATATGAAGATATGTTGGGGTGGGGTTGGGGGGGTAGGAGAGCAAATGGAACGAAACTATGATATCAGTAACATCGGGTCTTCCTGTAGAATCAGAGCAATGAGTGAAAGTGTGTCCTGGACTGAAGCTGGAACCCAGGATCTCCGTCTTACTAGGCAGCTGCTTTACCCATTGCACCATTCGGACACAGTTGGCTCTGAGCACTATGGGACTCAACTGCTGTGGTCATAAGTCCCCTAGAACTTAGAACTACTTAAACCTAACTAACCTAAGGACATCACACACATCCATGCCCGAGGCAGGATTCGAACCTGCGACCGTAGCGGTAGTGCGGTTTCAGACTGTAGCGCCTTTAACCGCTCGGCCACTCCGGCCGGCTCGGACACAGTTCTCGTCGCAACTGCGCAGACTATTTCAGCACGTTCTCCGGCCGACTTACACTTCCACCTTGCACCACATACTTGCAGTCACCGACCATGTCCACCATACTCTATAATTTTAGATTTCCGCAGGAGTTGGAACGAAATGTACATCCTCACTGCTGATCGTGGATACATTGCCCCTTGAGGCGAATCAGTTATACGAACACGTTCGAAAGGACACACACCAAGCATTCATATAATTAATTCGCCTCGATGGGCAATGAATCAACAATCTTCATTTGTCTGAAAGAACAGACATCACTCATTTATAGAATTTATTCGTCTCAATGGGAAACGAATCCATGATCTTCAGTGTGGATGCAGATTTCGTTTGACCTCCGGCGGGAATCAGAAACTATCAAGCATGGAGGACATGGATGGGGACTGCGAGAGTCGACTGGGAGTGTGTCGAGGTACTGCACGCATTTGCACTAAGCAATGTGTCCGGATGGCGCAGTGGTTAACGCAATTGCCTAGTAAGCAGGAAATCCTGTGTTCGAGTCCCTGTCCAGCACACATTTCCACTCTTTCCTGACGATTTCACATGAGGTCCCCATGCAGCTGATATATTTTCTTTCCTTTCCTTTCTCCTCCCCTCACCTTCAGTTTACATGTTATGTATTACAGCTGCAGATTCCGCATGGTGTCTGTTGATCACACCACGCATTCATATAAGCAAAGCAAATGAATCTGTAAACTACTAACAACGGATAATATAACTATTCAACTGCGGTTTCACATGTTATGCAGATTAGCTAAGTAACAATGATTACCTTTGTTCATGTAAGACCTTACACGCGTTACAGACACACGTTAAAGAAACCATCCTGTTTAATGATTCTATAATGCATTGCTGGCAGATTTGCAATACGTTAAATTATTTGTATAATCAATGCGCAACTAAGTTGTTAAATGTGGGGCCTCACCTATACCAATACCGAGCAGCTGGTTAGCCTAACAGTGCTCTCACAGATTCCATCAACACTTGACAACTACAGGCCCTGAACACTTTGCTCCCGTCACATTGCTGGCGTGCCAAAGGCACACGATGCCTTTTGTCTGAATTACGCAATGCTAAAGTTATTAATTAATATATGTAATGAAAAGAATCTTAATAAATTTTGTGATAGAATACTATCGACGATCAGTGCGATGACTGTCAACAATCCTTTGCTAATTGTGAGTTGTAACCAGTTAATTGTCTGTAAGTAAATTCCAGCGCCTTTTAACTTTTTGTTGAATAGTCTTACGTGAAAAAATATTCTAATGTGTAGAAAAGATTTTGGTACATTGTGTGCCGACATTCCTCTTCACAGACACTGTACTGTTCGGTGCTGTACCATTTGTCTCGTGTATAAATTGAAATCGTTTGTGACCTTATGCTGGTTTCCACTGGTTTTGCCAGAGCATTATGCAGTAGTACATTATTATGTTCCTTAATTTAAAACATTTTCACACTAATGAATCCTCAACATCATACTGATACCACTTACATTCTGGACACCCAACAATCTAAACGTCTAATATGTTTTTAAAAAATGAAAGTATTTCTCCACCTCATTCTACCTCTTACATCCCTGAGATTCGATTACTCTCTTAATTCATAGGTCGTGTTTCGGAGTGAGTGATATTGTTCCCAGAACCTGAAATTCTACAGGCGGGTGGCTAATGAGGCGAATTCTTAGCAAGAAATACTTTGGCTGCTCTAGACTTGCTCAGTTCTGTAGAACTCCAGCTAATTCTTAGCAGCGTGCTACACCTCAATAGTTCTTATTATGCAAACCAACACCACCATCAACTGGATGGTTACAATAACCCAAATGAAATAAAAGGCCTTTGTCAATATCAAATAATCGGTCTGCCGCTGGTTTTAACACGTTAAGGTAATATAAACTTCATGACTGGTGTGGTTACCATAGCTTATCATGGCACAAATTGACCGCCGGATCAGTTCACATGATATTTATTTTTTTATGGGGATCATAACCTGTTCGTTACAGAGTTCATCAATTGGATATTTATGAAATGTAATTAATCGGAGGAGACAACCACGGGAATAAAATTATCGTCTACTTTTGTTCACAGATAGAAAGATGCTCCTTACATACTAATTTTCGTCAAGTTAAGTTTGTATGTAGTATAGATGAGAACGAATAATGTAATGAGAAGTTAGAACGTGGGCAATGAATAAATCGCTATAAAAATGGCGCTTTTATGCGTTGTGATTACTGAATGAGAACAATGTAAGTGGTATCGTCATGATTTTGAGGATTCATTAGCATATAAAAATTTCAGATTTGGGGACATAATGACGCATTGTTATACAATGTTTTGGCAATACCATTGTGAAGTAGTATACGGTCACGCAAGATTTCACCCTCTACTTGACACAACTGGAACAGGAATGAAAAGTATCATGTATATGTCTATAGGTAAGGCAACACACAAAAAGAAAAGCAAAGACGTCCTGTACCTGTAGGCAAATTTTTATTTACATTACACTGTTAAGGAAAGGGTGAAAATAGGTGAGAATATAGTTGCAGACAACTAATGTTCACTACGGCTCGCAAGTGCTGCGTTGTGAAACATATCAAGGTTGTGGGGATCTTAGAGTGGTAAGCTGCCAAGCTTACACTCAGCAAAATAATATTTCACAATTTATGTCACATAAAAATTTTACACAAGAGCAAAGTGAATCATTAAATTAAACCTCGCAAAGCAGTTACTGACCCGTTTAAGCTCACGAATAGTTACAGCGGAGACCTTAAACAACAAAATAATTTCCTTCAAAATTATCTCTGTGCGTTCACTTAATTCAAAGCAGATAACTAACAGAATTTAACTGACAGAATTCGGTTCTGAAAAATAAGACCGCTTAGCTGTATGTCCTATATCTATAGGCACGACAGGTTTAGCAGCATTTAGCTGCATCATTAGGTGGAATAAAATCATGTTCCAATAGAGAAAACGAGAATGGGATGACCTACCGTTCACGAATAGCATTTTTCTGTTTTTTTTTTTTGTTTTTTCAAAATGATATATTCAGGCTGCGACTGCCCTTACTTCAAAGTCCGCTGGGTGAGAGAATTCGAATAAGTGTTCAATTACAATACAAAACTTCATTAAAATACCAAAATAACAGACCAACAGCAGACGAAGGAAGTTAAAGACTCATCCGGAAATCTTCGTTCAGAAACTTGTACGACAATTATTTATATTTGTCACACGTTTCGACTGGACTTTCCATCAGATCTGGACACTTATTACAAAATAATTAAGTTTTATATCTCTAAGACATGATAAAGGCAATATCATCACACATGCCCTTACATCTTAAGAGAATGAAATGTAATTTAAGCAAATCAAATCAATAGACACCATACATCGATGCTAGTTTAATGTGCCTGTACAATCGCATCAGCCATCAGTCCTTTAAATGAGGGTCTTATAAGACCAGAAATACTGTAGTAAGAAATTCATGTGCTAAAGTATTTCATTTTTGTGATTTTAGAAACGTTCAGTACTGAAATACCCATGTAAACATCTTTATACATACACCCAGTTCCTGTTACTTAATTGCGTCACACTCTGTGACAGGTATGTAAACTTCTGTATTTTAAATTTTATGTTGAAAGATATAGCATGCGATAGTCATTGCCCATTCCACAGTATATGTGTACACAGTAGGCACGTGATCAATTTGTCACTGATTTCATATTGTTGAAATATCTCATGTTAATGAATTTATTGATCATAATCCTAGGGTATTCTTGCTGTTGGTGTCGCTGCCGTATAGTACAAGGGGCATACATATTGTTTTGGCCGATATGTTCTCATGTTTCATTTAGGTTCGAGCACTCCAGTTAATTAAGGACTTGCAGGCTTTACATACGTAACTAACAACCAATAATGGACAAACCTCCATTACTCCACTGCCAATACACACATTGGCATTGATACACTGTAGCCACCAGTATGTTTAATGATACGTTTCAGGTCATTACAAAGCTATTGCAGTGAATTAATAAGGATATGTATACTCTAGGACAATTACAAAAATACGAAGATAGATATCCCCCTCCAACTTTACCATTATCTACGGAGAATGTTGTCCGAGTGGATGCTAAGGTTGTATCGTAACGTTTCGTAAAACATCGCCGTGTTCTATATGTGATAATGACCTGGTGTATTCATTCCAAATAGTCTGTCCCAACACAGTGGTAGGCAAGGTGTCAGTTCATGATCAGGTACTGCAGTCTGTAATCGATTGTAGCCATACGAGACTCAGATATTCGGACTTTGGCAGACTGTTAAGTGATGTAGTTACAATTTTGCAAGCAATACCACCTAACTTTATTCATGACGTTAGAGGTGGTTACAATAACAAAACCACTATCACGAAATCGAGTCATCACAACGCTTAACTTTCAGTAATATACATGTAAAATAATCCATGTATGCTTCACTAATGCTTTTCACGCACAATGGATAATGCCATTCATCACACGTAAATGATCTGCATTATTCACGGACTGTGCCAACAAGCAACCACATCGCCGTCGGCGAGGCCCGCACTCTACGACCAATTGCCAGTACGGATCACTTGCTGGGGCATTGTTGGTGGCAAACCGAAAGCGTGTGGAGAAATTCGACCAGTTCGTATCGGTTCTTTCCTATTTTGCGGATATTATCGTCGGATTATTTTGTTGCTACGTCGTTATAATGAGCACCATTTGGGCTTTAGCGTTTTGACATACGAACCTGTATTCCAATATCCAATCATGGCGTAGCATCCTGCCCTGGATCCGCGTCAAATGAAAGATGCAACGTAGCGAAATCTAGTGCCTTGTGCAGACCCACAAGTGGGAACTTTTATGTGTAGCAAACACTGTTCAGTACGAGACGAGATACCGGTGGAATTAAAGTGATGAGAACGGGTCTTGAGTCGTTCTTGGGTAGCTCAGATGATAGAGCACTTGCCCGCGAGAGGCAAAGGTTCCGGGTTCGAGTCTCGGCTCGGCACACAGTTTTAATCTGCCAGAAACTTTCACCGTTGTGTACTTTTGTGTGACGCCAAGAGCATGCTATGACAATGCTTTTGATAACAATAACACGGTCATGGCTGCAAGAGCTAGAAATGTTATAACTGGCTACATAATGCTGACGACATTAGTGGAGTAAGAATTGACTGGACTGTGATATCAACGGATGCCATTTCCACCCTGCTCGCGTTTGGCTTAGAAAGCCAGAGGCATACGAAGTTTCAGTCAGCCAACGGTAGGTTACATATGTTTCACTGAAAATATGCCAAAATTATCACACAATCTGCTGCGGTCAGAACAATTATAAATACACAGGGTGAAAAGTATTTAAACCGACAAACTCTGGAAGGTTGTAGGGGCCATCAAAACAAATATTTTTCCCTAATGTTATTTTTTCCTATGAGGATTATTTAAACCGGTGAAGGCATTATTACGCTCTTCACTTGTTAGAGGCCGTATTACGATCTTCACTTGTCAGACGCAACTGCTGTCCAACAATGTAGTAGTGCATTTTCTCTGTTTGCTAATGGAGCGATACACGTGGAGTGATTACACTGATATGGTTGGTGCGTACTACGTAGCGCACCACAACGGACTAGCTGCACAGCGGGTTTATCAACAACAATATCCTAATCGCCGTATCCCGCATCATACTACCTTTGCTGCTGTGTACCAACGTCTGCGTGAGACCGCGTCATTTAGCAGATTACCTGGACAGGGATGCCGTCGCACTGTAAGAACGCTGCAGTCTGAGGAAGCTGTCCTGCAGCATGTGGAACAGGATTCTTCAATCAGCACTCGTGTAATTGCACGTTAACATGGGGACGAATCAGACGAATGTAAGAACAGTCCTTCGAGAGCAGTTATTACTTCCATTTCACTTACAGCGTGTCCACAACCTGGAACCAGTTGATTATCCACCCAGAGCACAGTTTTCGCAGTGGTACCTGGAACAGTGTGAAATGCATCCTACATTCCCATCCTCTGTGTTGTTTACCGATGAAGCGATTCTTCGTTAATGTGTGGGTCGGTGTTGTTGGGTACTGTTTAATTGGACCGTATCTCTTACCTAGGCCATTAAATGGCAGGAACTATTACAATTTCCTCGCCAGAGCATTGCCAGAACTGCTGGAAGACGTCCCGCTCCCTACAAGACAACTCATGCGGTTCCAATATGACGGGGCGCCGACACATTTCAGTCGTCGTGTGCTTCGATTCCTGGACCGACGGTTCCCAGAAACGTGTGTTGGCAGAGGTGGTCCTATACCGTGGCGTGCTCGATTCCCAGTTATGTCACCTCTGGACTTTCTTGTGTGGGGAGAGATGCGCAACCTTGTTTACACAACTCCTGTTGCATCAGAAGAGGATCTGGTTGCTCGGATAGTAGCAGCAGCAGGAACAATTCACGATACTCCTGTGGTTTTTGCCCGTGTCAGACAGAAAATGATCCAACGGTGTAACCTTTGTTTACGTGTCAATGGAGGCATTTTTGAAAATCTACAGTAATTGAAATTGGGTTGTCTGAATGTGTTGTCTCGTGGTCTTAAAAAATGGAAAAGTGTTGGTTGGTTTAATTAATTTGCCGCCGGAGAAATCTTCCTCTACCGGTTTTAATACTCCTCATAGGAAAAAATTACATTAGGGAAAAATATTTGTTTTGATGTCTCCTACAACCTCCCAGAGTTTTTGGGTTTAAATACTTTTCACCCTGTACATTTATAATTGTTCTGACCGCAGCAGATTGTGTTTCGAGCAAAGTTACCGTGTAAGAACTTGGGATTCGTAACAGCGGCAATCTCCGCCTGCAGAAATAACACCACGGTTTAATTTGAAGTTCTTGGGAGGCCAACAGCTGGTCTCACTACACCGTGCGGACAAGCAGAAAAGAGATTAAAGGGAAGATAAATGCTAATTTTTGGGATATTGGTGGCATTATGAGAGATTATGCATGGAAGGAGAGTATAAGAGGAAGTGCCATTAAAGAATGGCCATTAAAGGCACCCAGGCGTGGGAGGAGAAGGTGGCGCTTAATACAATGGGCCGCACAGGAGAAACAAGGCATTTTGGAGAGGCACAGGAAGACGCATTCTGGGATAGGATACGAAAGACTCCCGACTTTCAGATATGTAGTGCACAGTCAGGCAGACACTTCTGTTTTGCGAGAGATCAGTAAGCCGGGGGAAATCTGTGTCTATGAGTTGTCTAACTAGACAACCTTTTACAGGCCACACAGACTGAGGCTAGACATGCCTGCATGTACAATTTTCTTGGTGGCCCGTTTAAATTCACCTGTATTATATGAGACTGGCTAAACGCCGTTGCCGGCCGTGGTGGCCGAGCGGTTGTAGGCACTTCAGTCCAGAACCGCGAAACAGCTATTGTCGCAGGTTCGAACCCTGCCTTGGGCATGGATGTATGTGATGTCCTTAGGTTAGTTAGGTTTAAGTAGTTCCAAGTTCTAGGGGACTGATGCCTCCGATGTTAAGTCCCATAGTGCTCAGAGCCATTTGAACCATTTTTAAACACCATTGAGGCTGCTATTGAGTGGGAGTGTCATCGAGGATTTTGCAATTCTTTGATATACAGGGAAGAAGCCAGAGATAAATTCTGCCGAAATTTTTACAAAGGCGCAGACGGTGTTTAGAAAGGATAGATAGCATGCAACCAGTGGTGGCGTGTTTGTCGCTGTTAGTAGTAGTTTATACTGTAGTGAAGTAGAAGTGGATAGTTCCTGTGAATTATTATGGGTGGAGGTTACACTCAACCACCGAGCTAGGTTAATAATTGGCTTTTACCGACCTCCCGACTCAGCAGCATTAGTGGCAGAACAACTGAGAGAAAATCTGGAATACATTTCACATAAATTTTCTCAGCATGTTATAGTCTTAGGTCGAGATTGCAATTTAGCAGATATAGACTGGGACACTCAGAAGGTTAGGACGGGTGGTAGGGACAGAGCATCGAGTGACATTATACTGAGTGCACTATCCGAAAATCTCCTCGAGCAATTACACAGAGAACCGACTCGTGGAGATAACATCTTGGACCTACTGATAACAAACAGACCCGAACTTTTCGACTCTGTAAGAGCAGAACAGGGAATCAGTGATCATAAGGCAGTTGCAGCATCCCTGAATATGGAAGTAAATAGGAATATAAAAAAAGGGAGGAAGGTTTTTTCTGCCTAGCAAGAGTAAAAGAAGGCAGATTTCAGACTACCTAACAGATCAAAACGAAAATTTCTGTTCCGACACTGACAATGTTGAGTGTTTATGGAAAAAGTTCAAGGCAATCGTAAAATGCGTTTTACACAGGTACGTGCCGAGTAAAACTGTGAGGGACGGGAAAAACCCACCGTGGTTCCACAACAAAGCTAGGAAACTACTGTGAAAGCAAAGAGAGCTTCACTGCAAGTTTAAACGCAGCCAAAACCTCTCAGACAAACAGAAGCTAAACGATGTCAGCGTAAGGATGGCTATGCGTGAATTGTTCAGTGAATTCGAAAGTAAAACTCTATGTACCGACGTGACAGAAAATCCTAGGAAGTTCTGGTCTTACATCAGTAAGTGGCTCGAAACAGCATATACAGACACTCCGGGATGATGATGGCATTGAAACAGAGGATGACACGCGTAAAGCTGAAATACTAAACACCTTTTTCCAAAGCTGTTTCACAGAGGAAGACCGCACTGCAGTTCCCTCTCTAAATCCTCGCACAAACGAATAAATGGCTGACATCGTAATAAGTGTCCAAGGAATAGAAAACCAATTGGAATCACTCAACAGAGGAAAGTCCACTGGACCTGAGGGGATACCAATTCGATTCCACACAGAGTACGCGAAAGAACTTTCCCCCCTTCTAACAGCCGTATACCGCAAGTCTCTAGACGAACGGAAGGTTCCAAATTATTGGAAAAGAGCACAGGTAGTCCCAGTCATCAAGAAGGGTCGTCGAGCAGATGCGCAAAACTATAGACCTTTATCTCTGACGTCTATCTGTTTTAGAATTTTGGAACATGTTTTTTGCTTGCGTATCATGTCGTTTCTGGAAACCCAGATTCTACTCTGTAGGAATCAACATAGATTCCGGAAACAGCGATCGTGTAAGAACCTACTCGCTTTATTTGTTCATGACACCCAGAAAATATTACATACAGGCTCTCAGGTAGATGCTATTTTCCTTGACTTCCGGAAGGCGTTCGATACAGTTCCGCACTGTCGCATGATAAACAAAGGAAGAGCCTACGGAATATCAGACCAGCTGTGTGGCTGGATTGAAGAGTTTTTAGCAAATAGAACACAGCATGTTGTTTTCAATGGAGAGACATCTACAGACGTTAAAGTATCCTCTTGCGTGCCACAGGGGAGGGTTATGGGACCATTTCTTTTCACAGTATACGGGGTGAGTCACCTAACGCTACCGATGGATATATTTCGTAAACCACATCAAATACTGACGAACCGATTCCACAGACCGAATGTGAGGAGAGGGGCTAGTGTAATTGTTTAATACAAACCATACAAAAATGCACGGAAGTATGTATTTTAACACAAACCTACGTTTTTTTAAATGGAACCCCGTTAGTTTTGTTAGCATATCTGAACATATAAACAAATACGTAATCAGTGCCGTTTGTTGCATTGTAAAATGTTAATTACGTCCGGAGATATTGTACCTGCGCCCTGGCTGCTTTTACGCGGGAGTTCTGGATAACTCCACTTGTAGCTGAATAACTTCATTATTGAGTACTTGCCCCTGTGTGTCGTTTAGTTGTTGTTCTTTTTAAATTGTAATTGAGTCTGCTCTTGTGGGGCGACATTAGTTTCACTGTTTCGTGACTGGTCATTTGTTTGTTCTAACTGTTCATGTTATAAGATTGTCACTGAGTTTGCCCTGGTGTGGGCCATTATTTCGTAGGCATATCAGGTACCATTGGTGACTGATTTATGTTTCAGGTCATATCACTCCAATCTAATGATGTGTGCCGGCCGCTGGTGGCCGAGCGGTTCTGGCGCTACAGTCTGGAACCGCGCGACCGCTACGGTCGCAGGTTCGAATCCTGCCTCGGGCGTGGATGTGTGTGTTGTCCTTAGGTTAGTTAGGTTTAAGTAGTTCTAAGTTCTAGGGGACTTATGACCTCAGCAGTTGAGTCCCATAGTGCTCAGAGCCATTTGAACCATCTAATGATGTGTGTAATGTATTCCCAGGAAGTGTGATCAAGACTGACGTATGAAATAAAATAAGACTGCAAGATTACGAGTCTGTAACCGCACTTAGGTAGCAGCAGAAGAATTCTAATGCTACGTATTTCTTCTTGAGTTCAGTAATTACATTACGTAATTGAACAGTTCACGGCTCTTAACTTGGCGTTCATCTGAAGGAATTTTTCACCTAAACTTGGTTTTAAATTGTCCGGTACTCCTGTGTAACGTATGAGCAAATATTAAGTTGTGGCTGGTATGTACAAAGCTTATGATAAGAGGGTCCCGACGTAATTTGTTGCTATGTGCTTTAACTGCTTTAGCTTAGTTGGAGTTATCTGAATATTGTTTAAGGTTGGAATTGCTGTCAGTTTGTTATTAAAATATGTTTAATGGTTTCTACACGTATTTTTAAGATATCATTGAGGATTTAAAATTTTTATGACAAGTAGTTATTGAGATTAAGTTGAAACTTTTAATGGGTGTTGTATTTGCGTTGGACTCAAATTTTACACTACGGTATCATCGGTATGTTAGCCTTGATATTGGATCCATGTAAATATTATCGATTAAGAATAAGCCTTTTGATGGCTACCCTTTAAAAGAAGAAAAAAAAGTGGTAGGGCAATAAGTTTTTAGTAACTGTTGAGTAAGAATTTTTTGTTAATAAATTCATTTTATAGGATCTCTGAATTAATATTAGCCCGTCACCTTACCAGTCCTTCATAGCTCCTTCCATATCACCTAAATTGTCGATATCAATGCACAGTGCTCTACATACATGGCGGTTCTTTTCCATAGTTACTTCTGAATCCACGCTGCACTGTTGTAGCATGTTAACATCCCGCATATTCTAACGCACAAAAATTCTTATCTTCCCATATCGCCCTCTTCTCAGGGCACTGCATTTACAAGGGCCTAGTTGTATTGTGATAATACTTATAAATTTCCATACACTTATTTGAATTACACTCTTCAGGCAGAAAATTATAAGCACCGACCTGCTGTCGATGTAAACACGTCCAGGCGATAGCTGCTTCACCTGGCGAGGAATGACTTTTAGTCAAACACACGCACCGTGAGCATACTGTCCGTGCATTGAATGGGGAAGATGCGCGATATACCTGAGTTCGAGAAAGGGCAGATTGGGACATATTGTTATGGTTCGGAGGCTCAACATATCGGAAACCGCATCGACTTGTCGGGTGTTCGGGGGCAGCTATGGTCAGTGTTACACGTGTTGATACCTAGGCGAAACCGTGTCCAAATGTCGTGAGGTTGAGCGGCTATCCCTCTTTACAGATGTCGGCCGTCGTAGGCTGTGCAGATTGATAAAAGAGGGCAGATGACGAACATCATACTTTAATGCTGGGCCGAGTAAAAATGTGTCTCAAAGAAAGTACACCGAACACTCCTAAAGATGGGCCTCAGCAGCGGACGGCCAATGCATGGGCCAATGGTATTGGCAATTATCACTGAGATTGGCTCGTGATCACTGGCACAGGATGTCGGCGCATTGGCAGAGGGTTGCAGGGTCTGATGAATCCCTATACCTTCTTCATCATACCGATAGGAGGGCGCGAATCCATCGTCTTCCAGGGAAACTGCCCCTGACGCCTGTACTGTGTTGCGGAGGCAGGCTGACGACGGCTCCATTATGGTCTGGGGAACATTCACGCGGAAATCCGTGGGTCCAGTGGAGCAGTTACAAGGCACCATGACGGCCAAGGTGTATCGTTCGCTGCTTGCATGCCACTTACAGACCTTCGTGGCTATCATGTTTCCCGACGGCCGTGACACTTTTCAGCAAGATAATGCGCCATGTCGCTAGCCCGGGAGTGTGATGGAATGGTTCGAGGAACCCACTAGCGAGTTCCAGTTGATGTGCTGGCCCCCAACTCGCCAGGTCAGAACGCAATCGAATACATCTGGGATGTGATTAAACATGGCGTCAGAGCTAATCGCACCCCTCCCCTGAAATTATGGAAATTGGATGACTTGTGTCTGCAGATAAGGTGGTAACTCACTCCAGCGACCTACGAAGGTCTCATTGCTCGCATGTCACGATGCGCCGCTGCTCTTATCTGTGCCGAAGGTGGCTATATTGTCTATTAGGTAGATAGTCATAATGTTCTGGCGGATCTGTGTAAATGAACTGTGCACAACAGATATAACTAGTAGTGGACCCTAATAAAACATGAGATTTAGGTTAAATATCTGGTATCATATTCAATTAGTGCCAAGAAGGTCAGCTAATTACCGAATGAAACATGGCTCCAAAACAAATTAATTTGTTGCAGATTGCAGTTACAAAACATTAGCAATAATTTCATCATATATTCTGGTTGAAATAAGAAATGAGAGGTACACAGGCTGAAATTGTTTCAGAAGAATAATCCTATAGTATTGGCAAACATCAGAATAGAAATGGGATGCCTCAGGTTTTCATCTCATAATTCATCTTTACAAATAAGTGCATTTAGTATCTGATTATGCTCAAATGATACTCATCAAAAGCAAGCATACTATATCAAGAAATAAACTGAATGTGCCCCAAGCTCTCCAAGAAATAATAAGTGTGGAAACTATTGGTCTTTCCTCACGTATTTGCCAAAGCTTACCTAATCTTACCAAGCTTTGTATGTCGTTCAGCACGAGTCGTGATTTGCTGCTAGGTCAAGGATGGCCAAAAATTAGACTTGCGAGCAGTCCACAGGCTCGTGTGTCATAGCATTCAGCTAGGCTGCACACTACCCCCACTGCCACGCCAAACTGCTTGAGTGGTTGGGGTTGGGGGGTGGAGGGGGGGGGGGGAGAGACGAAGTGTCGGTGTGCTAAGAGACCTTAATAACTGTCACAACGGGCAGTACCTCCCGCCACACACTTCACTGTGGTGTATGGTTTGGATGTGAATGTAGAAGTTATTGTTATAATGTTAAAGTCTCATTTAGAGGACGCGACTATGTACTGTTTGGAGTGGGAGAAGAAGCTACGTGCATCTTATGTCGCCCATATAGGATGAACCAGAAATCCACCGGCAATATTCCGAAGGTAGTTTAAGGACACTGTCTGACTATTTTGGTATAAGGATTCTTGATCTCCGGTGGTTCGTCACAGAGTAATAATGTAACTATCACTTATTTGGCTTTACTTCAATAAAAATATTTTCACAACAGTGAAAACGCCTGTAACAGTGAATAATCAAAACCTAATAACAAGCAAGGATCTAGTTTTTTGTGGGCACCTGTGTACAGGTGCAGAACTACCGTTATGTGGTTGCCGTCGCTGTGGAAACAGCTGAGCGTATCGTCCCCGTGATGTTTCTCCATTCCATGCTGAGACACCATATACAAGATGCATATCGTCCAATACTTCATCATTAAACCTACCCATAATGTGTATTCTGTAAATGTACCAACACTGATGGAAAAACTAACCTGAGACTGGACCCAGCAGTGCTGAATGCAAGGGTAAAGTACACCTCATTGTTGTCAACAGCAAGTACCGTAAGTTAAGGGAACAAATTTGTTTCCAAATAAGACTCACACATAATTTCAATGCCATACCGATATAAGTGCTAAGTAATAAAACAAAATGTAGTTACTGTGTATGAAGCCACCAGAGATCCCGGAACCTACGCACCAAAATACTCGAAAAACATTTATGGACAACATATGAAATTTTGTCGGTGGTGTTGTGCTTGACCCTGTATACATGCATAATGGAATTATCGTTAGAATGACAATACATCTTACGCAAGTTACATATACTATATGGTTATTAAGGTGCATAGACCACAATATGTTTTCAAGTACACTTTTTTGAATACTAGAGATATAATTTCCAAAGCCCGATTGTGTAACTCAGTTTCAATTTTTTTCCATTGTATTTTGCGCAGATCTGGTTGTAAGTAAAAAGAAGAGTATTAGTGTGTCAGACAGAAAATTCAAAAAAGTTATAATCAGCTCATATCTTAAAAATTTCGGCATTGCAGTTCTTCTTTGAGCATCTCCTCTTCATCAGCGCATCACGTAAGGGCTAGCCGGACGTTGCCTGGTGTTTCCTTCGCTCTTCTTCTGCCGGGCAAGTCGCAGAGTTGTGGCAGAGTATTAGCGCACCCTTCCTCGACCTCTTCTTCGTGCAAAGTGCTCCAGAGACAAATTTCACTTAGTACGATATCAGCTTTCGCATCAGTGTCCCAAACAAGATTCACATGCGGCATGTGAACTAATCATTTACGATTGTTTAAGAAGTATTTGCATGCAACATCACTGGCCAGTCACATTAATTTACCACCCGTCAGAAGCCTGAATAATGACTTTCTGCAGCGCGGATGTACAGGAATAGAGAAAGGTACCGGTGAGGATGTAGAATTATGCCGACTTCAATGATGTGGCCAACAGCGCTAAATTTCTCGGTTGACGATCCAGATTCTCGATTATGTAAATTTGGGAAGTCTGGTAGCCTAATGAATGGAGTAAACGCATCCTCGTGCTCTACGAAGCACGCACTTAGACTGCAAGCTGTGTGAAATTTTGCATTGTCCAGCCGGTAGACGTCATCCAGCCGAGGAAAAACTAACTGTCTGTAGGGGTAGAAAACTGTGTGTGGGGATAGGCAGAAATCCAGTCTGCATTTAGATTGCACTTCCTTGACTCTTATGCTGAAAGGTGTGCAGTATACTGCTGCATCCAGTTTCAGTAAGCTACCACAAGAATTCAAAATCTTAGCAGTAATCCACACGCACTCAAATCGAAACAGAATAGATTCCGCAAGGGTCACTCCTTCTGATCTGTCGTGGACTTCTTGTATTTCTTTGGGTTCATAAATATTTTATTTTATCTGTTATTACTCTTATGTTGTGATTTCATGTACTGACGCTTTCCATGACCTTGGAGATTTGCTCCTCAATTTAAGCCTACCGAACTAGACATGTAAAATTAAAAAAAAGAACGTGGTCCCCTAAAATAGATGTATACTTTTGTTGCTCCACTGTGCCTTCCGGAATGACCAGATCACTCGCGGAACGCCACAAAATCATTCCCCACACCATAAGGTGGTTGCAAGGTGATTGCTTTCAGACGTTCCACGCCGTACACGCCTGTCTATAATTACTATTATTATTATTATTATTATTATTATTATTATTGTTATTATTTTCTTATTAGTTTTCCGACAAGTTCGATGGGGCCTCTCCTCTGCCAATCTTTTCAACACAGAGCACCACAACCAAACTACGTCCTCAGTTGTTTGCTGGATGTATTCCAATTTCTGCCTTCGTCTACACTTTTCGCCTTCTACAGCTCCCTCTAGTACCACCGAAGTTGTTCCCTGATTTCTTAACAAATGTCCTATCATTCTGTCCCTTCCTCTTATCAGTGCTTTTTTCTTTTTTTCCCTTTTTTTTTCCTCTTCGATTCTGCGGATAACCGCCTCAATCCCTCCCTCATCAAAATACCGAATTTTCAACATTCTCTAGTAGCACCACATCTCAAATGCTTATGTACTCTTCCGTTCCGGTTTTCCCACAGTCCATTGCCCGCATCTCGTGGTCGTGCGGTAGCGTTCTCGCTTCCCACGCCCGGGTTCCCGGGTTCGATTCCCGGCGGGGTCAGGGATTTTCTCTGCCTCGTGATGGCTGGGTGTTGTGTGATGTCCTTAGGTTAGTTAGGTTTAAGTAGTTCTAAGTTCTAGGGGACTGATGACCATAGATGTTAAGTCCCATAGTGCTCAGAGCCATCTGAACAGTCCATGTTTGACTAACATACAGTGCTCTCCTCCAAACGTAAATTTTCAGAAATTTCTTCTTCAGGTTAAGACCTATACCCACGTATAGGTCTTAACCTGAAGAAGAAATTTCTGAAAATTAATAGACTTCTCTTGTACAAGATTGAGAGTTTTGCCGGTGCTAGACTGCTTTTTATGTCCACCTCGCTCCGTCTATCATGGTTATTATGCTGCCTAGGTAGCACAATTTCTTCATCTTCCTCGTGATCTCCAATTCTGATGTTAAGTTTTCGCTGTTCCCATTTCTGCCACATCGCACTACTTTCGTCTTTCTTCGATTGACTCGCAGTTTATATTCTGTACTCATTAAGCTCTTCATTCCACTGAACAGATCCTGTTATTATTGTTCACTTTCACACAGGATTGCAATGTTATCAACGAATCTTATCACTGAAATCCCTTCACCTAATATTTAATCCCACTCTCCAAACTTTCTTTTATTTCCGTTATTGTTTCTTGGATGTATAAATTCAAAAATAGGTCGAAAGACTACACCCCCTTCTTACACCCTTTTTAATACAGACTTTCCGTTCGTGGTCTTCCAGGCTTGTCATCCTCTCTTGATTCTTGTAAATATTGTAAATTATCGGTCTATGCCTGTAGCTAACCCCTATCTTTCTTAGACTTTCGATAATCTTGCACCATTTTGTATTGCCAAACGCTTTTGCCAGGTCTACAAATCCTACCAATGTGTCTTGATGTTTCTTTAGTATTGCTTCCATTGTCACTGGCAAAAGCGTGCCTTTACATAATCTAAAGCCAAGCTGATCGTCATCCAAGTGATCCTCAATTTTCTTTTCTCTTTTTCTGTACATTGTTATCATCTTGGGTGCATGAGCTGTAAACCTGATTACGCGATAAATTTCGCATTTGGCAGCTCTTGAAATGTTGGGAATTGTGTGGGTGAAGTTTCCCCGAAAATCTGGTGGTATATCGCCACTCTCAAGCATTCTACTCAGCAACGAGGGTAGTAGTTTTGTCGAGATTTCCCCGAAGATTTTAGAAATTCTTGTGGAATTTTATCAACACTTCTCTCTTACTTCATCTTAAGTTGCAGAAAGCTCTTTTAAGTTCTGATCGTAATAGTATATCCAGTAACTTACCCAATTCCTGTTTCCTCCTCTGTCACCTCATCAATAACGTTTACTCCTACTCCTTCCTATAGATGACTACAATTAACTCTTTCCAGCTTTCCGCTGTTGCTCTTTGCACGGAATTTAACAGCTGAATTGCCATTGCATTCTGAATGTTAGCTATTTCTTTACGTTCCTTCATGCAGCCATTTCACTATATGTTCCCAGCACTTCCTATTTATTTCCTCCCTAAATGACTCAATTTCCTTTATTGTTCAGTTTCCCGGAACATTTTTGTAGTTACTTCTTTCTTCGACCAACTGAAATATTTTCTCTCTTACCCATGGTTCCTTCGCATTTACCTTCCTTGTACCTACGATTTTCGTTTCAAATTCTGTGATCGCTCATTTTAGAGATTCCCATTCCTTTTCGACTGCACTGCCGATGAGCTATTCATAATCGCAGTATCTACAGCCTCAGCGAACTTCAATCGTATCACTACATTCCTTAATACTTCCGTATTTCATTTCTTTTTGCATTGATTCATCCATACTAAATTTCAGCTTTTTTCTTCGTCATTACTGAATTGAGATCTGAGTCTGTATCTGCTCATATGTACGCCGTGCTGACCAATATCTCATTTCGGAATCTTTGTCTGTACCTACTTCTCTTGTGATTCTGAACAATGCATGCACTATTACTATCTGATATTTATTGCAGAGCTCAATAATTCTCCTCTCTCGTTCGTACTGCCAGGCCCTTATTCTCCCGTAACCCTTTATTTCACTCCTTCCCCTACAACCACATTCCAATCCCTCATGACTATTAGATTTTCATCTGTCTTTACATAATGAATTACCTGTTCAGTATTCTCATACACTTTCTCTATATCTTCGTCCTTTGCTTGCGATTTCGGTATGTACACCTCAACTGACCTTGTCGGTGTTGGTTTCCTATCGATTATGATAATAACGTCCCTATAGCTGAACTATTCACAGTAGTTTGCTCTCTTCCTTACCTTACTGTTCGTAACGAATACCACTGCTGCTCTAATTGCCCTATACTCATCTGACCACATGTGCTTTTCTTCTTTCCATTTCACTTCACTGACACCCAGTATATCTACATTGAGCTTTAATTTTTAGTCCACCTCAGAATTTTTATCTTCCTACAACGTTCAAATATCTGCCATTCTACGCCTCACCGAGCGAGGTGGCGCAGTGGTTAAACACTGGACTCGCATTCGGGAGGACGACGGTTCAATCCCGCATCCGGCCATCCTGATTTAGGTTTTCCGTGATTTCCCTAAATGACTCCAGGCAAATGCCGGGATGGTTCCTTTCAATGGGCACGGCCGACATCCTTCCCCGTCCTTCCCTAATCCGATGAGACCGATGACCTCGCTGTCTGGTCTCCTTCCCCAAAAGCAACAACGCCTCAACTGGTAGAACGCTAACCTTTTGTTTTCTCATGGTCTCCTCTCCCTTGGCAGTCCCTTCCGGGAGATCAGATTGGTAGAATAGTCTGAAAGTCCGCAATCCTTTTCCAGTGGAGAGATCCTTATGATACTTTCTCAGTTACAGGCCACATGTCCTAGGGAGTCACATTATGTGTCCTTACCGCAGTGGTCGCCATAGAATTCTGCTTCCTCATGCCGTTGATCAACGCTGATTTCTCTAAATTTGAGGGGCAGTTTCCAACCCTAGGGGGCTCTTCCTTGATTAATGGTCAAAGACGCTAACTCAAAGTTTGTTAGTGATGAAGAGAAACTGAAGTTTAAGAGACTAGTTAGAAAGAATCAATGCGGAAAGATGTGGGACGTGAAAGTAATACGGAATGAAGATATACGCTTGATGTTCTCTGACGCTACAGATACTGCGATAATGGACAGCTCAGTAGGTAGTTTAGCTGAAGAGGAATGGACATCTCTGAAAAGGTCAGTCGCAATAGCTGGAGGGAAAAACGTATGTACAAGGAAGGTAGCTGTGAAGAAACCACGAGTAATAGAAGAAATACTTCGGTTGATCGGCGAAATAAGGAAGTACCAGAATGTTCAGGGAAATCCACGAATACGAAAATACAAGTGACTTTGGAATGAGATAAAAGGAAGTACACGAAAGCTATGTCAAAATGGCGGCATTAAAATGCCAAGAAATCGACTTCGCGTACAGATATGTCAAAACAACCTTCGGTGAAATTAAAGGGAAGCGCGGTAACAATAAGAGTACAATATAGGTTCCACTATTGTATGTAGAGGAGTGAGTGGATAGTTGGAAAGAGTACATAAAGGGCCTTTATCAGGGTAAGACCTACTTGGTGACGTGATAGAAATAGAAGCAGGAGTCATGAGGAAAAGATTCGGGATCCAGTATTAAAATCATGATTTAGAAGAACTTCAGAAGACTTAAAATAAAATGAACAAGACGGGGCGGATAAAATTATATCGGAATTTCTAAAACCAAACGATTATTTCCATTGGTGAATGTATGAGACTGGCGATATGCCATCAGGTTTCCGAAAAAAGAAAATCATCCTCAGAATTCCGAAGATAGCAAGAGCCTCAAAGTGCTGTGGTCATCAGTCACCTAGAACTTAGAACTACTTAAACCTACCTAACCTAAGGACATCACACACATCCATGACCGAAGCAGGATTCGAACCCGCGACCGTAGCGGTGGCGCGGTTCCAGACTGTAGCGCCTAGAACCGCTCGGCCACCCTGGCCGTCTATCTGGTTAACATCTCATGCATTCAAATTGCTGATAAGAATAATACGTGGAAGAATGGAAAAGAAAAGGAAGTTAAAGGCACGAGAGGCTCAGTTCCGCCTTTGTGGTTAACGATGGAAGCAAGACTAAACGGTTATTCGGAAAGTAAGTTCCGATCACTCACGAAATGGATACCACTGGGAAAATCCGATGAAGCACTGTACAGATGTTTTGGACAGTTTCTCGCGTCGCTCTTTTCACCTCTGAGTGTACAGTGAGCACCTGAACACACATAAGAAGTAGTGTCTCGAGGAAAGAATGAGGGCCAAGAAAGCGATTTCGCCTGATGTCATGCAGCCCACATAACACATCCATGACACGGTTCCTTGTTCATAACCATTCTAGGCCGCACTTTGCAGGGTCAATGAAGATGCTCCTGCAGCTTGTTCAATGGGAAATGTTTTATCACCCACAATACAGCCCGGAACTCGCTGCCCCTGTCTTTCAAATCTGTTCACATGATCCGCTGCCCTCGAAGACACACTTCGGCACAGTCGACTTGCTGTAGGCCAGCTTACAGTATTGGCGGAAAGCATAGGTGGCTGCCTCCTATGACGAGAATATTGGAAAATTGGCCCAACGGTACGACAAATTTCTCAGTCGGAGCTGTGACTGTGCATAGAAGTATCTAGAAAATGTAGCTAACTGTTGCAAATAAAAACATTCTTTTGATTTTCAAAGTGGTTTCCATTTCGCGAGCGATCAGAACTTACTTGTCGTATAGCCCTCGTAAATAAAGGCACGGTCATAGGATTTTCCGACGTGGGAAAAGCGACCGACAATGTAAAATGGTGTAAAATTTTCGAAATCCTGAGAAATATAGGGGTAAGTTGTAGGGAAATACTGGTAATACACAAGGACCAAATTTGAACAGTAAGAGTGGAAGACCAAGAACGAAGTGCACAGGTTGTAAAGGATGGGATGTAGTCTTTCGCCCCTGCTGGTCAATCTGTACGTCGGAGAAGCAATAACCGATATAAAAGAAAGGTTCAAGAGAGGATTAAAATTCAAGGTGAAATGGTGTTATCATTAAGACTCGCTGATGACATCGCTATCCTCAAAGAAAGTGAAGAAGAATTGTAGGATTTGTTAAATGGAATGAACAGTCTGATTACAGAACGTGAATTCATAGTCTTTCGAAGAAAGACGAATGTAAGGAAAAGTTGTAGAAATTAAAACAGCGAGAAACTTATCATAATTGGTGATCACGAAGTAGATGAAGTTAAGGAATTATGGTACTGACGCGGCAAAATAACCCAAGATGCACGTAGGAAAAATCTATTCCTGGATAAGAGAAGTTTATTAGTATCAATCACAGGTCTTAATCTGAGGAAGAAATTTCTGAGAACGTACGTTTGGAGCATAGCATTGTATTCCAATGGGCTACGAACTGTGGTGAAACCGGAACAGAGAGATTAGAAGCATTTGAGATATGGTACTGCAGAAATATGCTAAATACACTTGGACTGATAATGTAAGGAATGATGTTCTCAGCAGAATTGGCGAGGTTTACGGAGAACACAGACAAGAAAAAGAGACCGGATAACAGGACATCTGTTACATAATATGCGAATACCTTCCACGGTACTATAGGGAACTGGAGAGGGTCAAAACTGTAGAAGAAGACAGAGGATGGGTTACATCGAGCACAGGAATCAAGATGTAAATTTAAAGTGATACTCTGACATGAAAAGGTTGGCCAAGGAGAAGATTTCGTGGCGGGCCGCGTGGAAACCGGTCAGAATACTGATGGCTCTGGCGGGCCGCAAGAAGCCGGTCAGAATACTGATGGCCCAAAAACAAAATAATATAATAATAATAACAGAACACGACACGTTTCGATCTAGCAGTAGACTGCTATGCATTACACTCGTAATGCCTACTGATGGCCACGGTGTAAAGTCGGTGAGCTCACGATTCTCTCATGTATCAGTGATATTAGCACAATTAATACTTCCCAAAATGTAGAACTGTGAAAGCGAATTAATCATTTATAGTAGCCTTGTATATTGTCATCGTGATGAGCATATAATATGCAAAAAATTTCACATGCCGACTGAATTAAATCAATCAATAGCCTCCATTTGCTGCGTGTTTATGTGTGTGCGTGCGTGTTTGTGTGTGAACGTGCGTGCGTGTTTGTGTGTGTGTGCGTGAGTGCGCGCTTGTCTTTGTGTGCGTGCGTGCATGTTTGTGTGTGTATGCGTGCGTGCGTGTTTGTTTGTGTGTGTGTGTGTGTGTGTGTGTGTGTGCGTGCGAGTATGTGTGTGTGTGTGTGTGTGTGTGTGTGTGTGTGTGTGTGTGTGTGTGTGTGTGTGTGTGTGTGTGTGTGTATGTGAGGGTGGATGCGTTAATACCGACATACAGTGGCCAGTGAAGAAACTATCTGCAGTGTAGCGGAGGTGCCGAGGCGCTGATTGAGGGCGGAACTGGTTTTACACCCTGACTTACTCATTAAGCTTCATTCAAAATGACTCTTATCTTGGCAGACGCGTGTGCGTTGATTTGAGATTTCCTAACAGATTATAGCTGTTTACCGGACAGGGACTAGTGGTAGGCACTCCAGTCCGGAACGGCGCGACTGCTACGGTCGCAGGTTCGAATCCAGCCTCGGGGATGGATGTGTGTGACGTCCATAGGTGAGTTAGGTTTAAGTAGTTATAAGTTCTAGACGACTGAAAACCTCAGATGTTAAGTCCTATGGTGCTCAGTGCCATTTGAACCATTTTGACTGGTGGTCGGAATCCTGGCTTCCGCGAGCCAAAGTTTTTGCCAACTGAGGCATCCAGGAGCAGCTCTCAACCTACGCCCACCTTCCACCTGAAATTTTTCATACTTTTTAAACATCACTGTAGCTTTCCTGATAAATTGCGGGCTAACACTCCATGAAAAAATGATGCTACGTCGATCCTTGGTTTATTTGCAATGTCATAACTGAGGGAAACTTGGAGCATTTGATGAAACCCTGCCTGTTGTTCCTCAGGAAAAATTGGCTGTCATGACTGATATTAGGACGGCCATTTATAGCCCACAGAAGTTTCGCTGTTTCTCGGAGTAATACATCGTCATGCCACGCGGCCGGAGACTGTGTCCATAACTGCAGTCCAGTTTGACTGAAGGAACGGTAAAGTTATCAGAGAGGTAGTTCTGACATTGGGGTTCATAATGGAAGCACGACTAAAGATATGTCAAGACACGTTCATAGGCGCTGTTTTACACATGTATATCGTAGCGAGGAAGTTCGTCGTATAGCTTAACTACAGCTTATGGGATTGTTCGCCCACAAAATTTTCACAATTGTGTACAGTGTGCGCTAATTTGAAACTTACTGGCAGACTGGAACCGTATGACGGATCGGGACTCGAACTCAGAATCTTTGCCTTTCGCAGAAAATGCTTTCCCGACCTAGCACCTGACTTGACTCAAGACCCGCTCTCACAGCTTTACTGCCACCAAGTACCACTTCATTTCCTAATTTCTCACTTCTGCTGGATGACTTGCGGGAGCAGCACTCGCGGGGAAAGAAAGCTATGGCGGAGGAGTGCCTTAACCACAACCAGGGGATGATTTTCGGATTCAATCTGCACTCTGATGTGGCCAAGCGGTTCTGGGCGCTTCAGTCTGAAACCGCGCGACCGCTACTGTCGCAGGTTCGAATCCTGCATTGGGCATGGATGTGTATGATGTCCTTAGGTTAGTGAGGTTTAAGTAGTTCTATGTTCTAGGGGATTGATGACCTCAGATGTTAAGTCCCGTAGTGCTCAGAGCCATTTGAACCATTTGCACTCTGATGTAAAGTGAGCGCTGAATATCTCAGTCGGAAAAGCATTTTCCGACAGTAGCTCTGGGTTCGCGCTCGGGTGCTGCCCACAGAATTTATCGGCTAGGAAATTTCACCGACCTTCCATTATCTCACTCCCAGTTCAAGTGGAGCCCACATTCTTTTTAGAGAAAACAGCTCAAAGAGGGCGATGTTCCCATTCTCACTCCCGGTGTTCTGGCCAAATACCTCGCTTCGGACAAGCGTTTGAACGCAGCGGGTCGCCTGCTGTTCTGCAGAAAGTAGCGGCGGGGCGGGCGGCGGGCGTGGCATATCGGGTCGATAGCGGAGCACGATGTGAGGGCGAAGGGCCGAGAAGGGAAGCGAAGGGGAAGGGACGGCAAGGCGAGGGAACCGAAGGGGAAGGGAAGGGAAGGGCCGTGGCATCGGACAGGGCGGCGATCGCGCCTCGCGAGAGGCAGCCCCGCTCAGCCCTGCCCAGCTGGAGAGGCGCGGCCAGAGCTGTCACTGCCGCCGGACTGCGGCTCACCGCTTCCGTTGAGTGTCGATGTCGGAGAAATGATGCCGCCGTGGGACAAGTCGAGATTGCATTGAACATGAAACCGGGAGCTCGGCTTCTGAAAGAAACCATCCGCTAGGGACCCTCTTCATATGGGAGGATGTGCATCTTGACGTGAAGAGCTGAAGCTATTCGTTTCGCATCGAAGATCATGAGTGGCACAGAGATCCATCTTTGGGACTCTGTAACCGTCGTATTTCTTGACACGTAGTTCTTCATAGAGGCAGGTAGGCTCCACCTCCAGACGGAGCACAGTCAGCCGCTTCATGCCAGCTGTGTACCTGTCATCGCTTGCAGTTGTGATACACAATATCGTCAGTTCAATTGAAATATGAAATAACACAAAAAATCAGGACAATGGTTTCGTTTAACATTTCTCACCGGACTCGACCCAATTATGTCGCCTCTAAATTCAGACTTCTACAATGATGAAGATTAGTTAGTTCCTATCGCAGAAGTTATCAGTAGTAATATATCAAAGAGATAAATTCGTAAATGCACCGGGTTACCAAAAATACAGGATAACTGATGCTACAAATGGATTCAGCTGGTATGAATGATTACAAATTAGAAGACAAAAAACATTCCTCGCCAATATACAGGGTGTTACAAAAAGGTACGGTCAAACTTTCAGGAAACATTCCTCACACACAAATAAAGAAAAGATGTTATGTGGACATGTGTCCGGAAACTCTTACTTTCCATGTTAGAGCTCATTTCAGTTTCGTCAGTATGTACTGTACTTCCTCGATTCACCGCCAGTTGGCCCAACTGAAGGAAGGTAATGTTGACTTCGGTGCTTGTGTTGACATGCGACTCATTGCTCTACAGTACTAGTATCAAGCACATCAGTACGTAGAATCAACAGGTTAGTGTTCATCACGAACTTGGTTTTGCAGTCAGTGCAATGTTTACAAATGCGGAGTTGGCAGATGCCTATTTGATGTATGGATTAGCACGGGGCAATAGCCGTGGCGTGGTACGTTTGTATCGAGACAGATTTCCAGAACGAAGGTGTCCCGACAGGAAGACGTTCGAGGCAATTGATCGGCGTCTCAGGGAGCACGGAACATTCCAGCCTATGACTCGCGACTGGGGAAGACCTAGAACGACGAGGACACCTGCAATGGACGAGGCAATTCTTCGTGCAGTTGACGATAACTCTAATGTCAGCGTCAGAGAAGTTGCTGCTGTACAAGGTAACGTTGACCACGTCACTGTATGGAGAGCGCTACGGGAGAACCAGTTGTTTCCGTACCATGTACAGCGTGTGCAGGCAATATCAGCAGCTGATTGGCCTCCACGGGTACACTTCTGCGATTGGTTCATCCAGCAATGTGTCAATCCTCATTTCAGTGTAAATGTGCTCTTTACGGATGAGGCTTCATTCCAACGTGATCAAATTGTAAATTTTGACATTCAACATGTGTGGGCTGACGAGATTCCGCACGCAATTTTGCAATCACGTCATCAACACAGATTTTCTGTGAACGTTTGGGCAGGTATTGTTGGTGATGTCTTGATTGTGCCCCACATTCTTCCACCTACGCTCAGTGGAGCACGTTATCATGATTTCATACGGGATACTCTACCTGTGCTGCTAGAACGCGTGCCTTTACAAGTACGACACAACATGAGGTTCATGCACGATGGAGCTCCTACACATTTCAGTCGAAGTGTTCGTACGCTTCTCAACAACAGATTCGGTGACCTATGGATTGGTAGAGGCGGACCAATTCTATGGTCTCCACACTCTCCTGACCTCAACCCTCTTGACTTTCGTTTGTGGGGGCATTTGAAAGCTCTTGTCTACGCAACCCCGGTACCAAATGTAGAGACTCTTCGTGCTCGTATTGTGGACGGCTGTGATACAATACGCCATTCTCCAGGGCTGGATCAGCGCATCAGGGATTCCATGCGACGGAGGGTGGATGCATGTATCCTCGCTAACGGAGGACATTTTGAACATTTCCTGTAACAAAGTGTTTTGAAGTCACGCTGGTACGTTCTGTTGCTGTGTGTTTCCATTCCATGTTTAATGTGATTTGAAGAGAAGTAATAAAATGAGCTCTAAGATGGAAAGTAAGCGTTTCCGTACATATGTCCACATAACATAATTTATTTCTTTGTGTGTGAGGAATGTTTCCTGAAAGTTTGGCCGTACCTTTTCGTAACACCCTGTATATCAGTATATCAGTGACTTTCCGTTACTGCTAAGATATAAAATGTATTAAAATTTAGTAACTATAAAAAGGGGAAGGGAATGCTCCAGTGTTACAAATTAGTGATACGATTATCAAGAAAATCTAAATTATCGAAAACACCTTTTAGTTACAATAAGATGATTCTATCGTCATAGAACCAAAAACAAAACATGAACCTACAAAAAACGCAGAAACTATTGACATAAATACCGTGTCATGGAGATCTCTCCATTGGCATGCTGATATTTTTCTCAGCGCCCTTACCAATTCCAAACTTTTGTACTGTCAAAATATGCATCTTTCCCGAATGGTGATGAAATGATGAAGACAACACAAACACCGAGCCCCTGTGTGGAGAAAATTCCCCATCCGCCCGGGAATCGAACACCGTGATCCATAGGTAGCAATGCTAGCTAGGAGACCACGAGCTACGGACGGAAAATATTCGGAACTAGTCCCCCATTCGAATGTATGGAAGGGGACTGCCAAAGGGGCGTTACCATGAGAGATACACTGAATAACCAATGAAAGGATATCGTTCTACGAGTTGGGGCCTGTAATGATGATGATGATGTTTAGTTTGTGAGGCGCTCAACTCCGCTGTTATCACCACCCGTACACGTGCCCAATCCTTACACGGTCCAATTTCGTCACTTTCACGAATGATAATGAAATGATGAGGACGACGCAAACACCCAGTTACGGGGGCGTGCAATGTCAGAAGCCTGAACGTGGTAGGGTAGGTAGAAAATCAGGAAAGGAAATGGGAAGTCGCAATCTAGATATAGTGGGGGGTCAATGAAGTGAAATAGAGAGAAGACAAGGATGCTGGTCAGACGAAACCTTTAAAGTTGACGATCTTTACTTTGATGTGTTAAAATGTCCTCCTGACTGCTATCAAAGGTTTTGAGATGCTTCTCTGTTTCCTTAAACCATTTACCAGAGACTTAAGAGCTGTTACTCGGTTTGCCTCCAACCCGAACAGACGCCAATAGAACTTCGGTTGTTTTTTCGTTATTGAATCCATCGGATGTTCATTATCCCTGTGTAACTCAGCTATTCATTGAAGTACCTACTGTTCTTCTATTACCCGAGGAACTATTACTTTTCGAATCATCTCACGCTGAAACTTCTCAGCTTATTAAGTGCTTCATTCCGTGGCATTCGGATTTGAATTTGGATTTTCTCGAAATTTCTTTTTTCTTGTATAGAACGAAAAGCAGCAGCCACCCTTTGTCTTCTCTCTCCTGCTGTCCTCTTTCATTAGCATTCACTCTTACTATCTCACCCAGGTATCTCAAACAGTACACATTTCGGTTTTACCGTACTCATTTCTTAGGTGAGTATGTGTTATTCGATTGTCGATTATGTACTTTGTTTTCTCGAAAGAAATTTGTAGACTACTTTTTTCTGCCTGTCGCTTCATTATATTTATCTGTTCGACAGATTTTCTGGGTTTTTTGAGAGGATGGCCAGATCATCTGTAAAGACCACTACTATATCGTTTGATTACGTAATTATCCAATTCTCTTTCCCAATTCCAAATCTAATTGACGCATGACTAACGTCATTCTTTGCTGCTCCAGGTGAACTTTGTTCAGAAGCGCTTTCCAGACTAATTCATTTTCCCACTCACGAGTGATCTTGTTTAACAAGCAGCTGAAGAGAACTGAGGACCATCATTTGATAATTTTCCCAAGAATATTACATTGGAATGTGTCGTTGATAGTTTGTTTTTAGGGTCAGTGCTAAATTCTATCAAGACGTTAAACAATGATTCCCTGTCGGCTGAATCATATACTTCCTTAAATTCCGGCCAAGTTGATAGCCTGCCTGCTCAGTTAACACATCCTGCAGTTCCTTAGGGAGTACCTTGCAAGTCTTACACTACTGCTGTCGACGTCAGCTTTACTAACTATTTTGTGCAGGGGGTGAAGCAATGCCTTTTGTAATCACCAAATATTATTACAATTCCCCAGATCATCCCCATTCTTGACATGGGAAATTAATGGCGATGCCTCCTCGACTTCTTAACATTTCAAATGTGATTGAGCCTTCCCCGACGGTTTTATGATTCCTCAGTTATGCGACAATCTCCCGAAGTCCTTCAGGAGTAGGTTACGTTGAACAGTTATTCATCAGCTCTGGAATTATTCTCGGCTATTTTTCCGTGTATTCTTGTCAACTGAGCAGTGACGAGAGGTATTTCGCTATGCTGTCACAGTTTTCCTGATTGTTCACTGCCAGTTTCCTATCATCTCTCTTGAATGTCAAATTAGGTGGTTTACAGACTTTCACGTGTTGCCTAAAAGTGCTGTAAAAGTTTCTGCTGTTATTTTGAATTCTGATTCAACCCTCTCGGTTTCTTCTGACTTTGCTCGTTTCACTCTGCGGAAGGCTTTTGCAGTCTGCTGCCCTCTATTCCTTTAAATTGGAATCTCAAGAACTTTTGCGGTTTGAAAGTCAGACACTGAGACAAGTCTCTCACCTGTTCGTAGAGACGTACAATGAGTTAACAGAGTTTAATCACAACTTGATTACAAAAGTTTTATATCATTCATGGCAGTTTCAGTAACAGCCTTTTCTCAAATTCTTTATTTATCAATTGGTCAGATGGCTCTGAGCACTATGGGACTTAACAACTAAGGTCATCAGTCCCCTAGAGGTTAGAACTACTTAAACCTAACTAACCTAAGGACATCACACACATCCATGCCCGATGCAGGATTTGAACCTGCGACCGTAGTGGTCGCGTGGTTACAGACTGAAGAGCCTGGAACCGCTCGGCCACATCAGCCGGCGACACTGTCGTCCAATGGTAGAGGTATGGATAATGTAAACAATAAAATAGGCCAGGGGAATCGAGCCATAAAGCAACTAAATGGTATTCTCTGGAACAAAAACATAACGCGCAGAACAAAACATATCATCTAGCACACAATTATTGAAAGTATCACAACATATGGTGCAGAGTTGTGGGAACTAACTCAGAGGCAGAAAGATCGCCTGATGGCTGTCGAGATGGATATCTAGAGACGCAGTTGTGGATACTCGAGATTTGACCATATTAGAAATGACAGGATTAGAGAGGTTATGAATCTCAAAAGCACGATCCTAGACTATATAGGAAGGAAGTGCCTACTCTGGTATGGTCACTTACAGCGTATTCTAGACACAAGGTGGCCAAAACGGGTATGGCAATGGACTCCGCATCAAAGAAGAAAGCGCAGTAGACCTGCGAGATGGTGGAAAGACGACGTCAACGAAGCAATGGCGGCGAGAGGTCTTAATGCAGGAGACTGGAATGACCGTGAACGATGGAGATTGGGAAACCGTAGAAACCTCGCACATACATACATACATTAATCCCACATACTGTAACGTCAATTGATACGTTACCCTACGTTATTTAATGTGGTGTAACGTTGCGCCGCGTATTTGATAAAATCGAAGTTATCACAGAGTTGATTTCTATGGATTCACGCTGTATTTTTCTTGTACCGATGGCTACTGTAGTTCATATTCGTACTAGTGATGAAAGTTAACACAGCAATGAGCTTTATTTCAAAAGAACACGAAATAAAATCATAATAAAACTTATTCCAACCATCGAAAGTTAATATTCAAGCAACAGAAATTAAAACAACATCACCAATCCGATGAGATAACACACAATGTTTGCAAGACATGTTGTAAAGAGTTTGAGGAAGAGCAAAGTGGATTTTGTGCATGCTAACCATTGTGGGCAGCTTTCCACTCAGAAGTTGCCATGACGACTTGTGTATTTGAGAGTTGTGACAAATGGGTTCTTACGTACGACAGACGCTGTTTCTTAGCAAGCGTGAATTCATCACACAACATCCAGTCGATAGTTGATTTCGGCGTTTTCGTCAATCCGTGGGCGGATGAGATATCATGACCATCCATGCCTCCTGGGTTCGTCAAAATATTTTTCTTAACGTATGTCTTAGCTGTTCGCATTTGTTTTTATTAACATTTTGTGAAATCACTTCCGTTAAAGGTGGGGCTGAACTGTTAAATATATTGCAATCACCTAAATCAGTCGCTGTCTTCTAGATCAGCTTTCCTTAGCATTTCCTTTTATCATTCAACTACAAGAATTTTAAATTGCTGTGTGCGTTGTCTCTTATTTTTTAACTATTGAAGTCAGAAATTTACGTTACTAGAGGACAGGACTGAAGTGATCATCGGACGTCCCCTTGCAGACACGCAAGCACACCGCCATTCTTTATTTCAGCTGGTAACTTCCGATGCGAGTGCTGCAGTTAAGATTGCAGGTCACCCAGCAGCGGATTAGAAAATGGTTCAAATGACTCTGAGCACTATGGGACATAACATCTGAGGTCATCAGTCCCCTAGAACTTAGAACTACTTAAACCTAACTAACCTAAGGACATTACACACATCCATGCCCGAGGCAGGATTCGAACGTGCGACCGTAGCGGTCGCGCGGTTCCAGACTGAAGCGCCCAGAAACAATCGGCCACAACGCCCGGCAGCAGATTAGAATACACACGGAAGGCGTTTCAGTAGTCAGGACTTTTATCCGTGTGGTGTTACTTTCATGAAAGGATGTATTATTTTTTGCCGGTTTCAGTAATCATACGCTGATAGGTTCTTTCCACTTTAGTTGATTCAGTATCATTGATTTCTTTTGGGCTTAACACTTCCGCCTATTCGATTCCTGATGTTCGGTGGGCTTCTGAGAAGCACATTTTAGCAGTCACATTTCCCACATTCCTTTGCGTAATTCCACGCCAAGAAAATTTTAATTTAAAATTGATTTGTGGTTCATGTACCGGCGAAATAGTGTTTAAATAGCACACAAAGAGAAATTTCTAAAGAAAATCAATGTGTCTCATGAATTCATTCTAGACGTATTTTTGTCAACAGCTAAGTAGTAATTCAACCACACTGAAAGGTTTCATGTAATTATCATTCGTAGAGGTGTAAAATTACAGTAGACTATCGTACGTAAGCGCAGACCAGGGTAGTTTTATTAGATTCTTTGATCAATTAAGGTCGTACCCGCACTACCCGTACATTATCTGCGTTGGACATCTGTCCGGCGTTACCTCATATCAGTCGCTTCCTTTGCGTATGTGATCAGCGTCTTACCAGATTCCCGTAAAAACCGAAAGCGGTGAACCGTCTAGAATGCAGTGTAAGCTACGGGACATTTTTAATCCTCGAAGTTATTCTCCTGTCTGTTACTTAAAAATAAACGGTGTTTGTAGCAATACTCAAATTGCCAATGTTTAATTCAGGTTTTATTCGAAAATTATTGGTAGCAAAAACAAAGAAAACAATACAGATTTATCATATGGCGCTAGGAAATGCAAATCCCTCAACAAAATGGTAAAAATAAAGAGAAACGTGGAAAACAAAAGTATATCAAACATCCCTTCAATGCTATATCGAACTTATATAAAACATGTCTCCGTTGTTCATAAACCACCTTCGCATTTATCAATAATGACAGCAAACTCTTACCTATGATCATAATCATGAACGTTCTATTTACATACCAACTTGCATCAAAAGTCATTGCTTTAGTTAAGTAAAAGCGGAGGTTTTTCAGAATCAACTAACTTTTATTACCGGTGAAGTGTAATTTACATTCCTTAAAGATATATAATACACAATGGACTAACACTAAATTGTGTGCGGCTCTAATTATATGCAAAACAAATCACCAAACAAAAAAACCAAGAGAAGTCACCGGCTCCCAGAATCTTTCTTTCACACTCACTTATGTTACTTTCCCTGCCAATGCTACCAGAACTACCGGTAATCCCACCTGCTGCTGCTGCTTCACTTATGTAATGAACCAAAACTACCGGACCATCGTGTGGGCTGAGAGCAGCTCTAGTCATCTGTAATTCAAAGCCTACTTCGAATTAGAATGACAGACTTTTCTTCTGCTATTTTTTGTTATTATATTTACATGCTGGGAGATTATCATTACTTGGTTGGCACCAGCAACCTGTTTTACCATGAATAAGCTCTGCAGTGTGAGGGTATGCGGTAACTGGATGTACACATGTACCAGTAGTGCTCAGGGTAGTTTTCTTACTCGTATTTGTACTCTTGGGAATTGTCCCTTGAATCTCGTTGAAATGTGTTTTGTGGCGTGATGTTGCCCAGTTCAAAGACATCCGATCTGTTACTAACGTTTGCGATTAGTCAAGTAAGCCAACGCACCTAGTCGTGTAAGTTTTTCAGCAAACCCTGAAAACTCGTGTGCGTAGAGAACAACGACCATTTTAGAATCCTCCCGACTGGGCAAACGCCTGGGCTTCGCTGGTGGTGTTTCAGCTTCCTTCACTCCAAACGCTCTAAAGTGTTTGGAGTGAGAAAGGCGACTAGCGAAGGAACCTACAGGTTTTTAGAGAAAGCACTGTTTATGTTGAATACATTGTGCCTTTTTGGAGCGTGCTTAGCGTGTTTTAGTTTCAGTCATGATCCGTTACAATTTTGCTTTTCCATTTGAGCAATACTTGGATTTACGTAGATTAATAACCAAGTAAATGAATGCTCTTTGGTAGCGTGAGAAGTGAACATTTACTTAGGTTCGATATTTTTCTTTTTTTCGAACCATGAGTACGACCTCTGCACTCGGTTGTCATTCTAATAATCGATAATTCCTTTTGTTGTTGAATGGAACTGGTAAATGCATATGTATCTAATTCGTGTTTGCCGAGCTTTAAAAACCATCGTATATTTTGGTTGGGTTGACTTTGAAGTTAGTGTCCATCCGCAATGGAACGATACCTTGTTAGAATGAATGCTCGCAAGCCCGAGAAGCTGTTGATACGTTGGGACTTATTGTAATTATTAGATCTTTAGTCAGTATATTGGACTTTGCTCTTGCTTCCTTATAGATCTATCTATAATGGTAGTGCATGCTGATATGAAAATACTGAACAACCAGCTCCCGCAGTATTTTTTCTTCTGACTCGTATAAGTGTTGTGTGGAGTGACGTTCAGAATTTACTGCATTCCCAACAGAATCGATACCCTATCGTCATTGAGAAAAGGTCCCCTGCTGACAACAAACGTAAAGAAATTTTAAGGGATATCCACCAAACACTCAACCCTTTCAGGAACCATGTAGATAATGTTGTTTATGATGTGTGAGTCGAGAGGGAAGATCTGTCTAGATATTAAATGTTTGCTTCATGGAATATAATTGACTTTGCTGTGTCCCCTCGTTCATTCCGCCATTTTCTTATATTCCATTTAATATAATGGATGGGAAGAGACCGGCTTCAGAAATAAATAATGAGTATTTCATAAATCCCATTTCCTGAACCCTGGTGTTAAGGTCTTGATATTCATTTCCCTTGCGTTTTTCAAATGATTCATTGTGCCAACTGTACGTAAATTTTCGTAGAGACATCACACAGTGTAACTGGAGTATAGTAGGACTTTTCCTACTACTATTAATGATGAAATATATTTACCTCAGCTTTGTGGCATATGGCAAAATGTGTGATCTGAAAAATAAGTCATCAAATACGAATAAGAATCACAAATATCAGCAGAAGGCTTTTAAGCGAGGTACGAACTGCTTTTAGTTTTTTCTATTTAATCGGGAATAGAGTTCATGTGCGGTGTTCTCGTATTCCAATCGATCATTTTCGTGCTCTCCGTAGCATTAGTCGTTCCAATTTTCTGTGTTGCTCGAAGTTTATGTTTGCTCACCGTCTGTCGGCACCCTCCCGTTAAGTAGACGTGTAGCTCGAATACTGAGTGCTGGAGTCATTAAGGCCCACAGCACGGCTCTTGCTATTTGCCCGTGTTTTGTGTGGGTACGCGCAGTGTTCCGGAAATTTACGCTCTAAATGTTGCTGAGATACGGATTTTCTCGTGCTCTCTTCGCGTGAGCGCGTCCCAATGAGAAACGGACGGAGCGCCGGCCGCTTAATAGGACTGGAGGCGGAAGGAAGAGCCGGAGTACACACCAGTCGGCGCCGCGGCCTTTGGCGGCTTCGGAATATTTAAACGAAGATGAGGTTTTAATGTTAAAGAGAAAATGCGCTCGTGAACGAAAGCAGTGTTAACGCCGATGCTCAGCAAAAAAGTTCTCTAGTCTGTACGCTGCTATTAACTGGCCAGCAAGACAATTATTTGCTTTCTTTAATCCGATTCATAATGGGAATTCAAACTGCAGGGAGTATTAGCGCTTTATCATTTGTACTTTAAGCATGTTTGAAGAACGTGAACGAAATATTCGGGAAATTTCCTGTCAGTGCTCTATGTAAAAGTTACGCTTTAATAAGTAGCCCGTAATGGAATCACTAATTATTATGCTTGGAGAAAACGGCTGTGAACTATTGCAGGAACCATTCAGCAATTAGTGTGAAGTGATTTCGTGAAACTCAGCACTATTTCCATTACAACGAATTCTGCACCATCTCGTGTCATGTTCTATATTCAAGAACCACCTAATTTCACGCAAACTTTACGTTGCAAAAAGGACACACAGCACAAATATGTGCACTTAACTATTTATTTATTGTAAATAATTTCAAATCTAAGTAACTTATGTAAAGTAGTTTTGTGAAATGTAATTATTATTTCATCAAAAGTATTTCAAAGATATAGTGGCAGTCAGCCTGTATTTAGAAAGTAAGTGAAGAGCGTTCCTGATCTGATCTCTCTCTCTCTCCCTCTCTTATCTGTTAGCCTTCATACTCACAGGACGCATTACTGCTGTGTTCCTCGCGTATCATGAATTAATCTTTCTTTTGTGTAGACAAATGTGAAGTAGGTGTCATGTATTGGCTTTATAACAATTTGCAGTTAAATTAATATAAACTACATAACAATCACGAGTTCCCATTTTAACAGCTCTCATAACAGATATATAATGCATAATGTTTTGATGCTTTATTGTTACAACCAATGACCAATGCGACCATAAGGGGTCGCAGCCTGGAGACGCAATAGCCGAAGACGATTGATATTCTGCCAATTAGTCATCTGCAACTTGCTACAGTCACCCTGAGATTAATTTTCGATCATCACGAAGCCTTTTGCAAACTTGAACACAAGCGCGGAACCTTAAAGGACCTGCCACAGTCTTGAAGCAATGATTCAATTTCGCCAGTAAATAACACATACCAGCCCCACAGAACTGTTGATTGAGTTTAAAGGCGTAATCTTTCCTAATTTTGTAACATGTTTCTAAAAGTCAGTTTGCCCACTAACAAAGATGCATCAACCATTAACAATGACGGTCTGCTCCAGTTAATTTTAATTATTTTCTTGCCGGCCGGGATGGCCGAGTGGTTCTAAGCCCTTCAGTCTGGAACCGAGCGACCGCTACGGTCGCAGGTTCGAACCCTGCCTCGGGCATGGATATGTGTGATGTCCTTAGGTTAGTTAGGTTTAAGTAGTTCTAAGTTCTAGAAGGCTGATGACCTCAGATGTTAAGTCCCATAGTGCTCAGAGCCATTTGAACCATTTTTGAATTATTTTCTTCCCAGTGATTAATTTTAGTTTCAATTGAAAGTCAAATTAACATATATTTTAGTAATCTTGAACAGACTTCTCATTTTGGCACGCAACGTGGGGCTCGAAAAATTAATTTACGTGAATGATAAGTGTTTGTTATCTTTTTCGTGTATTCAGTCAGTGGAAGGACGAAATAATCTACAAATCTGGAGATACTGAGTACGGATGGAAACTTAATGAAAATCGACGCATATTCGAGAAACCAGAAAATCATTTCAGTCCCCGCACGCTGTGCTGTAAAAAAGGTAGACACCAAAATTGCCAGCCCACCTTTGCGTTTCGGAAACATCTTTCATAATTCGCGTATTTAATGTGTGGCTCACTAAATACAAGATTTGTAAAGGATTATGTTCATTATAATGATAATTATCATTCATGTACAAGATTCTGTTGTAAAGTATTCTTGTATCAGAAGTTGTCAAAATGGGTGCTCTAGAACAGCGTGTCGGCGAGATAGTTTGCCATTCTGTTATCGCTGTAATTAGGCACCCATATAGATTTCATTGTTGTAAAGTATTTTCCTGCAGTGTTTATTGTTTGTCTTTTTGTAAGTGCGTAAATATTTCTATTTGAGCAAATACTTTTAACTTTTATGGTTTATTGTGTGATTATGACAAAAATCGGAAAGCCTGAGAGCATGGATGTGAAAACAACGAGAAATGAAATCAGACTCCATTCGATGGCGGCATTGCAGTCAAGCTGACTGAGTAGATGGCAGATTCTGATACAGAAACATCAGAATATGGAGTAAAAAAGGTAAATGCCTTGTCTGAGTCAGTAGACGTACAATCGCAAATTTGCTAACCGGTCATACTTTCAGTACAGTCAGCTTTCCCATTGGACGATTTGTCTGCGCGAAATACTGCGCGTTTCACGTAAATTGTCAAAGAGTAAAGTCTAGATATTACAACCAAAAAAACATCTGAAATAGTTGAAAATAAAGTCAGACAACAAAGCATAAGCAATGAAAATAAATTCAGAGAAGAATCTGAAAATTTAAAACAGCAAAATTTTTCAATCGCATAACATCAGTGCATAAGATTTCATACAAAGTTCGATGCCGTAGTGGAAGATACAGATACATGGATCACTGCGTCATTAGAAGAAGCCAAAACAGTAATATCGTGTTTGACTAAGACGTTCCGCTATGTACTCGGTATCGTTAGTAAGTTATCAGATGATCTCTCAAAAATAAAACACTAGCAATCCGGAATAGAGACTCACTGCTGAACTGAATAAGCTGCATCTTGAACAGGGCAGGAGGTGACACAAGGTCTAATTGCTCAGAAAGAAAAATATGATAAAACATTTTTGGAATAGGTTTCTAAAAAGATTACTGAAATAACGAAAAAGGACGAACAAGAAATACGTGCTGAGGTGCAAGTCGTAAATGCGGATGTTCTGTCCGAGCCAGGAACTGCAGGCGAAACTATTCGGACAGTACTTGGCGAATTCAGGAAATTGTTAGCGGATCTGCCCCAATGGTACAACAACGTTAACAC
The DNA here is from genome assembly GCF_023898315.1 of Schistocerca nitens. Taxonomy (NCBI): domain Eukaryota; kingdom Metazoa; phylum Arthropoda; class Insecta; order Orthoptera; family Acrididae; genus Schistocerca; species Schistocerca nitens. The sequence goes on from NC_064617.1 coordinate 782,125,325, forward strand.
TCAAGTAATCGACCTCAAACAACAGGTCTAAGGAGTACGGGAATGTATGCATGTACAACCCGCAGGCAGAAAATTAAATAGGATCTTATGGTACATGTGTAGTGTGCAGTTACGATTCTGCGGGTACAGTACCGACATTAGCAGCCGTCATTTTGGAAGAAAACCTTCTTAGTCACAGTCAGTTTCAGATGTTTGTTCCAGAGAAACGTTTCCACATGCGTTGATATTTATATGCAGTTTTAATGGCATATTGCCAAAGCCTTGGAACTAATGACAGATAATTTAGGTTGCCGCCTCGTACATGCAGGTGAATCCGCTTTATGACTGCTGTAATGCAGAATCGTGTTCGACGTACGAACAGTTCGTACTGGCATTATGTATATCCCATTCATCTTGACCACCACAAATAACTGTTTATATAGATGCAAATTACAAAAAAGTTTTCAAGCAAATGTTCTTTAGCCGTCAGGGGGCATCAATCAGCATACTTGCCTTCGTTGTAGCTTTGTATTTTACAAATATATGAACAACGGTATGACTTTTTGAATGGCACCCTGTATTTTTTGTTCGGTCATTCATTTCCTCTCCTAAAAACCTATTCAAAAATGTATCACAGTGTACCATTCACTGAAACATAACGTTATTAATTACATAACACAACACTGACGTTGACGCTCCCACCGCTTAGTGCAGGTACTCGGGGTAATGGAACACATCCAAGAGCTGATGTTGACAGAGGACAAATACAAACATAAGTAGAATGCGTGCCGTCATTCCGTCAACTATCATCAGTTAAAAAGTTGTGTGAGTAGAATGTACACCAACGAAGAGAAGGTAGAAATGCTACTCATCTATGGGGAATGTAAGTTAGCAGAACAGTAATTACAATACTGTTTTCTTATGTACGGGTACATTTAGTACAGTGGTTTAGCCCTTTTAAATACTGTTGCGTAGAGTAGGCATACGGTAAAGCCTGACCTTCCTACAAATTGCATAGACATAACGTTTCCTTTATTGTTGTTGTTGTTGTTGAAGGTAGGCTAAATGCTACGCATTCAGCGGAACTGTACAGAAAGCAATATCCTGACAAGAACCCATCTTCCCGACGGATGTTTTCTCGTCTTGTTGCGACGTTTCAGGAAACGGGAAGTTTCAACTCACGACAACGTAATCGTCGTAGCACTCGCACAGACGAAGCTGCCGAAGTTACTGTTCTCGCTTCCGCTGCTATGAATCCACATGTAAGCACACGAGACTGGCGTTCCTAAAACCAGTGTACATCATATTCTTACACGTCACCGGTTCCATCCTTACCATGTACACATACATCAAGACTTGCATTGGAATAATTTCCAGAATAGTGTGCAGTTCTTTCAGTGGGCACGGCAGCAAATCCTCCCCAACCCCAACTTCTTCACCAATGTTCTATTTACCGGTGAATGTTCCTTCTCAAACAAAGGATAAGTAAATACGAGGAACATGCATTATTGGTCCAGCGACAACCCACGATGGCTTACACAGGCGGAACGTCAGCGTCAATGGAGAATTAACGTCTGGTGTGGGATGCTTGGTACAACAATTATTGGCCCTTATTTCATCAGTGGTAGTCTAAACATGCGCAGCGTATGCCAACTTCCTCAGACGAATTCTTCCTCCTCTCCTGGATGGAGTGCCGCTAATAACCAGAATGCTTATGTGGTATCAACACAACGGATGTTCAACACATAATGCCTAGCGCGCACGTCGTGTTCTGAACCGAAGGTATCCTGCCAGATGGATTGGTCGAGTAGGATCACTTACTTGGCCTGATAAGTCTCCTGATATAAATCCTCTGGACTTTTTCTTTGGGGATGCATTAAACACGTTGTCTATCGCGATATTCCAACAACTCCAGAGTACATGCAGGAACGTATTGTGCTTGCTTCTAATTCTATTCCGCAGGCAATACTGGAAGCAGTAAATAATTATTTCATTCCACGAGTGCACCAGTGTATCGGTGTGGATGATCACCACTTTGACCACTTTTGAATGTTCCACTCCAGGGCAATGGTACAGTAGAGTGAAAGTAAATTTTGTGTTATGTATTTACTTGGTTTTCATTTGTTTTCTGACAACTCCAGCAAGTGGACGAGTTTGTGATTCCGGGCTGAAAGTCAGTGTTGTGTTATGTAATTATTAACGTTGTGTTTCAGTGAATGGTACACTGTGATACATTTTTGAATTGGTGTTTAGGAGAGGAAATGAATTACCAAATAAAAAATACAGGGTGCCATTTACAAAAGTCATACCGCTGTTCATATCTTTGTAAAAAACAAAGCTACAACGAAGGCAATCTTGCTGTTTGATGTCCCCCTGACGGCTAAAGAACATTTGCTTGAAACATTTTGTAATTTGCATCTGGACAAACAGTTATTTAGGATGGTCCAGTTAAATGGGACACACTGTATGTACAGGAAGTTTTCGGAAATATTTTGATAAGTATATTGGAAAGGTGCAGCAACGGGACAATTCCATTCAGACAAAGATGTGATAGGAATTTTAAAAGGCAAATTATGTCAATATTCGGGAAAAGGTAATACATGCGCACGAAGACACTTAAGAAAACTTTTTATCTGTGGTGGATTCGTTTGATTTAATTCAAGAGGAGGTCAAAAGTATTAACGATAACCACAGAACGTCGAGACAACAAATCTTTGTAATTCCGTTTACCAGCAGAACAACGAGTCTACATAGCGTTGTGTAAATTCAAGTCGTTGGCACCCACCGGCTCCACACCCACAACCATTGATCTTCAAGACATCAGCAAAGGTTTGTAAATACGTCCTATGAAGACAAAGAGTCTACATAACATCGTACAAAGCTAAAACCATCTAAATCTACAGAAATCAACAAAAAAGAGGCTATGATCACACAACAAGACTCTATTAAACATACCAGTTTATGTGAAACGTTTATCACTCCACCATATAACCCATGTACTCTGATTTACTGAATTTGTATAACTAATGTAATGTTCTTTTTACCTATATATTTGCATATGTAAATACGTTTTTCAATTGGCATTTATCTTACTGTATTGAAACAACAGTTTATGTGTACAAACAAATTTAAATGCTCAGATATGTCGTATGAAAAACTGTACTGCTAAAAATATATCATTTTCGACCTTACTGAAAAGAAAAGAAACATTGCTGAAGTGATATGGCGAAGCCTTGAAGGCAATTTATAAATAAAATAGCTTCATGCCTTCGTGAGGGTGAATGAAGCATTATATAGACAGACCTACGTCACAGGGTTATTTGGTAAGCGTGATAGCGTTACGAAGATGTTTAGCAAACTCAAGTGGCAGACTCTGCAAGAGAGGCGCTCTGCATCGCGGTGTAGCTCGCTGTCCAGGTTTCGAGAGGGTGCGTTTCTGGATGAGGTATCGAATATATTGCTTCCCCCTATTTATACTTCCCGAGGAGATCACGACTGTAAAATTAGAGAGATTCGAGCGCTCACAGAGGCTTTCCGGCAGTCGTTCTTCCCGCAAACCATACGCGACTGGAACAGGAAAGGGAGGTAATAACAGTGGCACATAAAGTGCCCTCTGCCACACACCGTTGGGTGGCTTGCGGAGTATAAATGTAGATGTAGAATTCATGTAAACTTTATGCCGCAAAAATGACTTAAAGCGCATTGAAATGTAATTATTATTTCATAAATAATATTCAAAGATATACTCGCAGTCAGCCTGTGGCTCATTGCCATCGATTGTAATACTTCTTTGTTTTGTTTTGGAAAGTAAGTGAAGAGCGTTCCTGCTCTAAGCTCTCTCTCTTGTCAGTTAGCCTTTATACTCATAGGACACATCATAGCTTCTTTCCTCGCGTATCATCAATTAATCTTTCCTCTGTGTACACAGATGTGATGTATGGGTAAACCCCGCCTCAAAAAATAAATGAATAAATAAAATAAAAAAGCGGAATAACACTGCCGTTCCCGGAGCTTGTTTATTAAGCATTTCTGCCGCTAGATGTATATAGCGGAACTCTTTGCCAATTCAGTGCCGCCTGTGTTTTTCGGCCTGGCTTGTTCTGTTGAGTTGCGGTTGTTGTTTTTGCAAGCGCTGTTTCGTTCTTGTTACGTTTTTTATGATGATATACTTAAGTTAACAATGTGCAGCTCTGAAATTTTGTTTTCTAGTAGATAAACATGATGCTGAAACTGTTTTATTTGTGAAAAGAGTTTACCACGGTGACGCTAGGGGAAAAATTCAATTGTATGAGTGGACTGCTTGCTTTGAAAATGGCAGCGTTTCGATAGATGACAGACCTGGTTCTGGACGTCGGTTAACTACCCGAATCGACAGAAATATGAAAAAAAATCCAGAGCTTGCACTCACAGACTGTCGAGAGACAGTTGATCAACAGTCATTGATTGGTTGGTTATCTTGGAGCTCGGTTCAGCGAATTTTAACGGAAGATTTGAGAATGAAAAGGATTGCTGCCAAGTTTGTTCCTCGGGTTCTGACTGACAATCTAAAGGAACATCGAGTTTTAGGTTAAAATGTCTTGATTCCACTGCCCAACGCATCTTACTCGCCTGACGTGGCTCCGTGCGACTGTTTCTCACTTCCACACCTGGAAAGGGACATGAAAGGACACCGATTTGACAACACTGACGAAGTCAAGAAAAAAGCGGGGAGGCTGTCAGTCATTTCTAAAGATGACTACAAAAATTGTTTCGAGCAGTGGAAACATTGGTGGGACAAATGTATTTGTTGTAATGGAGAGTATGTTGAAAGGGATGGGGTTGTTTTGTAAACTATTTGAAAATATATAGCTTTTCAAAAATTATTGCGGTTTTTTTTGGGTACCGGTCGTGTCATGTACTAGCGTTACACCCATATGAAATTAAATTAACTACTTAAGACTTATGACTTCTCGTTTTAACAGTTCTTCTAATAGGTATATGACTCATGAAATGTTTTAATGCTTTACTGTTACAACCAAAGTAGTCAAAGCATAAATGATCGTGGCGTTGAGACGGAACGGCCGATTACAATTATTATTCTGCCATTTATACATCTGTAACTTGCTACAGCGTCACTGAGATCAATTGCCGATCATCACAAAGAGTTTTTCAATCGTGAATGCCAGCGCGGAACCTTAAATGGTCTGCGCACAGTCTTGAGGCTATGATTCAGTTTCTCACGTAAATAACAGACACTGACCTCACTAAAAAGTTGGTTGAGTTGAAAGGCGTAAACTTTTCTTCATTTTATAGCATTTTTCTAGAAGTCCGTTTGGCCACTGACCACTGACGAAGATGCACTCAAAATCAACAATGGACGTCTGCTCAAGTTAATTTTTACAGGTTTTCTTCCCGGGATTAATTTCAGATTCAGTTTTCAAATAAATCATCACACATTTTAGTGGTCTTTCGTGATCAAACGCGTCGAGGTAAATAATCTGTCCATCAACCAAATTATCTGTAGTCTTGCGGCGTCTCTTCAAAAGTTATGTAGAAATGTCCAAACTTTTCCCAGAGAAGTGATGTGCTCCTACTTGCTTGCTAGGTCACTCGAATACTTTCCTGTGTCTTCATTTCTTCTGGATAGCACTGTTCTTCTCTCCTTAGCTACTCGTCCCTTATACGATCTTTCCTCTTGTATTCCGTTACACTGTTTCTAAAACCTCCTCGCCGACAGGACGTTGAACACCAATTTCCCCTTGTTCCTTTTCCTTAAATAATCAAAGATATTTCGTTTTGTTGTCTGCAACATAGTCAACTTGCAGCTTCTGTTTTCGGAAAAACTGTGATGACAGTCACTAGTAAAAATATTGTACTGGTTCTTGAATTGTTTTTCATTACGTTTGGTGTATTTTTGCACATCTCTCATTGTTAATGACTGTTTCAGGGGAACATAAATATGTCCAGCTGCCTTTATACTCCGTTATGATGTTATCAATCATGATAATTAAGGTATGCACATAACCCTTCTTTCTCGCTTTTGAGTTGTCAGTTGGCTGTCCAATGTCCACCTATATCCAAACTTAAGGGTATATTACAGTGACACTTCGATTTAATGAGATTCTGGGAATAATGCATCGTCTGTTTCCAGTTAACTTCCAACATCCGTGTCTTCTATTACAAACAACCTAGCGAGAGTGTACAAAGAGCATACGAGACACACACTACCCATTTCTATGGCACTGGGCGTGCAATCTGCAGGGCGGCAAATCGACCCCAAATTCAGGCTGCAATCTACAGTTTTTCGCAGTATACCGATTATGAATAAGGTGAATGTAGGGACGTTGGATGCAGCCGATTTCGCTTGAACACCTGTCCAATGCAAGTTTAGGAACGGTCTACAGGTTGTTAAAACCTGATGTTTCTTCCTTTACTTCCTGTGAGCTCTTCTGTCTCTGTTGATATGTCAAGCCTCTCCGAGGAGGCGGCTCCTTATCGTAGCACTGTCCGTGCGGCCGTGAGAGTTTCTGTGCTCCGGGGAAGCTGAGAGCAATGCCGGCGATATCGTAGCTACTGGCAGGTCTAACCTGGCCGGACAGGTCTAGCAGAGGAGCCAGACAAGGTTTGCCTCACAATGGCCAATCTTATATCCTACATATTCCCTTTTCTCAGTTACCACTCCTTTCCTCATCTAATTATCTTAAATAACACTGTCTTGTGGAGGGATAAAGGCTAAGGGACAAAACACTGAAAAAAAATCAGGAATGGGACCCCAAAGGTGGTGCGAAGGCCTACTGTGTCACCACCCGGCAGCTCTTGCAACCGAAGTGTTACCAGACATATTGGATTGCCTTTCCTCTAATTATTTAGATCGAGAGGGAGACCGTGATCCATGGGCGACTAACGTGTCTTCATATTTATCGACCAGGCATTTTGTATCTTGGAGAGGACACTTCAGCGACGTCTAAGGACATCGGAACAACACGGGAAGGAGCAGTCTCCTGTTATAAGCTCTGCCTGACTGCCGTAAGACTTGAGCGCCAGGGGCCACTTCCGACGGTGGGAGAGATCATCACATCTCACTGGACAGCTACCGCCCGCTTCAAGCTGGACAGCCCCCAGCCATTAAGGTGCTGTCCCTCCACTAACCGCCTGCTTCGTAGTGTGTGTGGAGCTTAGAAGTGATCTTCAACAAGTGGATAGTTAAAGTACACCTACGAAAACAAAAAGGAAATAATGAATAAACCGTCATTTCGTATTGCCCCCCGCAATGTCAGGACCATTCATTGACGATACCCAAGAGTTTGAGTTCATTCTTCAGACTGCAGTTATTGATAGGGAGCTCCATCGCTTGAATTTGGACATTGTGGCACTACAGGAGAAGCAGCTACCAGACACGGGCTCTATAACAGAAGCTAATTACGTTCTTCTGGCAGGGGAAGTCACAAGATGAGCCAAGACTTCACGGTGTAGGATTCGCGGTTAAAAACACCCTCCTGAAGAGTATTGAGCCGCCATATGGTGGAACAGATCATATTCTTACATTACACGTATGCTCTTAATGTGTACGCTCCCACCTTACCATCCAGTGTAGAAGAGAAGGATATGTTTTATGTTTTACTTAGCGACAAAATAGCCAAAGTACGTCACTTTGAGTCACTGTAAATTCAGGGCGACTTTAATGTTCGAGTTGGATCAGACAATGACATGTGGCTGTCTTTCCCGAGTCATCATGGAGTGGTAAAATAAATAATGGCCAGAGACAGCTAGAAGTTTGCTGTTTTCATGGTCTGTGTATCACAAACACACATTTACAACTTAAAGATCGACACAAGGTGACCTGGAGACAGCCCCGCTCTCATCACTGGCATCAACTTGATTTTGTCGTAGCTCGGCGTACAGATCTAAAAAAATGTTCTATCGACACGAAGCTATCATAGAGCTGACCGCAACATCGACCATGCTTTCGTGGCGAGCAGACTGAGGCTCACCCCTAAGAAATATCACCACGCTAAACAGAGAGGCTAATCGCGGATAAGCACACATCATGTTCATAGCTCGTAACGAAAACAAGAATTTGGCAGTAGTTTTGAAAGTGCTTTATCAAGAAACGCATAAACTGTAATGAATATTGATAACAAATGGGCACAACTTTCTGACGCCATCTAAATCTCGGCAGTACTGGTCTATGGAATGAAAGAGAATAGAAACAAGGACTGGCACGAGAAAAATTTTGAGGAGATGGAACCAGTCACTAAGGCAAAACGGAAAGTCCTGCTTGCTTATAAAAGAAACCCAAATGGAAGAACTCGGGATGACTGGCGAGAAACAAAGAACAGAGCGCAACAAACATCTAGGAGATGCAAAAATAACTACTGGTGAAATTTATGTGTAGATCTACAGGGTGTTACAAAAAAGTGCGGCCAAACGTTCAGGAAACATTCCTCACATACAAAGAAAGAAAATATGTTATGTGGACATGTGTCCGGAAACACTTACTTCCCATGCTGGAGTTCATTTTATTACTTCTCTTCAAATCACATTAATCATGGAATGGAAACACACAGCAACAAAACTTACCAGCGTGACTCCCAACTCTTTGTTACAGGAATTGATCAAAATGTCCTCCGTTAGTGAGGATACATGCATCCACCCTCCGTCGCATGGAATCCCTGATGCGCTGATGCAGCCCTGGAGAATGGTGTATTGTATCACAGCCGTCCATAATACGAGCACGAAGAGTCTCTACATTTGGTACCGGGGTTGCGTAGACAAGAGCTTTCAAATGCCCCCATAAATGAAAGTCAAGAGGGTTGAGGTCAGGAGAGCGTGGAGGCCATGGAATTGGTCCGCCTCTGCCAATCCATCGGTAACCGAATCTGTTGTTGAGAAGCGTACGAACACTTCGACTGAAATGTGCAGGAGCTCCATCGTGCATGAACCTCATGTTGTGTCGTACTTGTAAAGGCACACGTTCTAGCTGCACAGGTAGAGTATCCCGTTTGAAATCATGATAACGTGCTCCACTGAGCGTAGGTGGAAGAATGTGGGGCCCAATCAAGACATCATCAACAATACCTGCCCAAACATTCACAGAAAATCTGTTTTGATGACGTGATTGCACAATTCCGTGCGGATTCTCGTCAGCCCACACATGTTGATTGTCAAAATTTCCAATTTGTCACGTTGGAATGAAGCCTCATCCGTAAAGAGAACATTTACATTGAAATGAGAATTGACACATTGTTGGATGAACCATTCGCAGAAGTGTACCCGTGGAGGCCAATCAGCTGCTGATAGCGCCTGCACACGCTGTACATGGTACGGAGACAACTGGTTCTCCCGTAGCACTCTCCATACAGTGACGTGGTCAACGTTACCTTATATAGCAGCAACTTCTCTGACGCTGACATTATGGTTATCGTCTACTGCACGAAGAATTGCCTCGTCCATTGCAGGTGTCCTCGTCGTTCTAGGTCTTCCCCAGTCGCGAGTAATAGGCTGCAATTTTCCGTGCTCCCTAAGACGCCGATCAATTGCCTCGAACGTCTTCCTGTCGGGACACTTTCGTTCTGGAAATCTGTCTCGATACAAATGTACCGCACCACGGCTATTGCCCCGTCCTAATCCATACATCAAATGGGCATCTGCTAACTCCGCATTTGTAAACATTGTACTGACTGCAAAACCAAGTTCGTGATGAACACTAAGCTGTTGATGCTACGTACTGATGTACTTGATGCTAGTACTGTAGAGCAATGAGTCGCATGTCAACACAAGCACCGAAGTCAACATTACCTTCCTTCAGTTGGGCCAACTGGCGGTGAATCGAGGAAGTACAGTACATACTGACGAAACTAAAATGAGCTCTAACATGGAAAGTAATCGTTTCCGGACACATGTCCACATAAGATATTTTCTTTATTTGTGTGTGAGGAATGCTTCCTGAAAGTTTGGACGTACCTTTTTGTAACACCCTGTATAGAAAGCTGCCGATTCTGGGGACATTAAAGGAATGTACGATGTTATTAAGAAAGCAGGTGGTCCAACTGTCAGAAAAGCAGCTCCTCTGATGAAAAAGAGAGGAGAAGTTGTTACTGATGAAGGCAAGCAGATGAAGCGCTGGGTTGAACCCTACCTCGAGCTGTACGCAGCTGATAATGAAGTAAGCATGGATGCAATTGATGCCATGAAACAAATGCCCACCATAGAGGAACTTAGCAGAGCGGTAGATTATCTATCTAATGGAAAGGCACCAGGTGAAGATGGGATACCTGTAGAGATTATTAAGTAATTAAGTACTTTGTAAAAATAGAAATGAGACAGAAGTGATTGCAACAATTACCGAGGCATTTAATTGTTGAGTGTAGCTGGGAAGGCTTATGCAAGAGTCATCCTAATGCGATTTTAATTCCTAGCATCTAGAATATACCAGAATATCAATGCTGCTTCAGACCTCGCCAATCAACTGTGGACATGATTTTTTTCTCTATGACGACTTCAAGAGAAGTGCCGTGAGCAGCAGAGACAATATATATTGTCTTTGTTGACCTCGTCAATGCATGTAGCCTAGTGAGCAGAATTGGGTTCTTCAAGTTGCTGCAGAAGTTTTGATGCTCACTTAAACTACTACAAATAAGTGTCTCTTTCCATGAGAAAATGCAAGCAACCGTCTGTTTCAACGGCAAAACGTCGGAATCTTTCCCTGTAAATAGTGGTGTAAAACTGAGGTGTGTGTTAGCTCCTACTCTGGCATTTTCTTTTTCCCTTCTGCTGAGATTTGCTTTTGAAGACTGTCAGACGGGAGTGTATTTACATGCATGGTCTGATGGAAATCTTTTCAACATTGCCTGTCTTAAGGCCAAGACCGAAGTCAATACAACTGTTATTCAAGAACCGTTATATGCAGACGATTCAGTTCTGGTAGCAAACTCAGAGGATGAGCTCCAGTATCTATTCAACAAGTCATCACATGCATGTGAAAAATTTGGTCTTACCATCAGCCTCGTGGCGCAGGGAACCACCAACCTTCCATCCATTAGCATTGATGGCAGTCCTCTCCATGTAGTTGATCATTTTACCTACTTGGGATCTACAATATGTAGCAACCGGTTTGCGGACACTGAGATTAGCAACAGAATTGCCGAAGCATCGGCTGTCGGAGGTAGATTGAAAAACAGAGTATGGGAGAATTAACTACTGACATTGAAAACTAAATTGCAAGTATACAACACTTTTGTTATCAGCAGCCTTTTGTATAGATGAGAGACATGGACAACTCTTGCTAAACACGAATCCCGACTGAACAGCTTCCATCTCCATTGTCTCCGGAGGATCCTTCACTTCTCTTGGAAGGATAGAGTACCCAACACCGAAGTATTACGGCTAGCAAGCACTATCAGCATTCATGCACTCCTGAGCCACCGACGTCTAAGGTGGCTGGGAACTGTCAGGCACATGGCTCCTGAGTGAATACCGAAAAAACTGCTATATGGAGCACTTCAGGAGGGTATGAGGGCAGTAGGAAGACCGCACCTTCGCTTCAAAGATGTAAGCAAGAAAGATCTGACTAAGACCACCATCGATACAAGTCAGTGGGAAAATACAGCTGGTGACCGCGTCAAGTGGCGACAAGCTGTGCTCAATGGGGTTGAGCTTGCAGAGAACGAACACATCCAAATAGTCATCAGGAAGAGGGCAACATTGTGGAACTTAAAACAAAGAACAGAGGGATTATGAAGCTAATAAAGTACATACGAAGCAGACAGGGAAAACAATAGACAGATAATTAAAAAACACGGCGACAGTCTGGATTCTGTTCGCAAAAGACATAAAATTCACACCTAGCGACAGCATGGTGTCTGTTCGCAACACGAGAAAGATGAACAACACTGAATAGTCACGGGAACACTGCACTAAAAAGTTGGCAAATGTGACATACCACAGCCAAGAGCAGGTGGGGGGAAACTGGACAGATGATGGGAAAACAAAAAAGGGGGGAAAGGAGAGTAAAAGCGAAGGGGGGAACCCGGGAAAGGAGCTGATGGAGGATGAGGACCCATAAGAGGGGTGGGGGGCAGACGTGACAGGGAGTGGGGTAGGCAGAGGAGGGGAATACAAAAGGACTTGGGGGGGGAGAAGGCAGGTAGGGAGAGGTTTAGTGGGCAGAAAACAGGATGGAAGGGGGGAAGAGGGAGCCCAGGGAAAGGACAAAGGAAAGGAGGGGGAGTGAGGATCAGAGTTGATAGGAGGGGTAAATGGAGGGAGAGAGGGCATCGTCCGGGAGGGGAAGTTGATGGAAGCCACCTTGGGAAAGGAGATGTAGGGTGTAGAGATGGAGGGTAGGGGGGACACAACAGTGAAGACGTGGCAGGGGGTGGGGATGGGAGAGGAGAGGAGCAACCAGGGGGTGAGGGGGTTCAAGATGGCGGGAGGTGTAGAGGATGCAGAATTGTTCGAGGAATAGGAGCAGATGGGGGAAAGGAATGAGATCATAGAGGATCCGCGTGGGGGACGGGAGGCGTATACGGAAGGCGAGGCGGAGTGCATGACGCTCAAGGATCTGGAGGGACTTATAGAATTTGGGGGGGGGGCAGAGATCGAGGCAGTTCTGGCATAACAGAGGATGGGACGGATTAAGGATTTGTAGGTGTGGAGGGTGGTAGAGGGGTGCAACCCCCACGTCCGGCCAGAGAGGAGTTTGAGGTGTCGGAGGCAGTTGTGGGCTTTGGATTGGATGGAGCGGAGATGAGGGATCCAGGTAAGGTGACCTGACAAGACTTTTTTTTTCTTCTTTATTGAATTTCAGTTCCCCCCGAAGGGGGCGGGCCAGCAGCAGCTGACTACGCCGCTCTGCAGCCTACAGAATTTGTGTTAAAAAGAAGAAGATAATAAAAAATAACAGTTGGCGATAAAATCGGTGACTTAAAGGTAAAATGGCAGAAAATTCTAGAACTTAAAACATAAAACACATGGGTGATGATGCTAAGATAATACACAAGAAGCAGAAAAATAACAGACAGACAGTTAAAAAAAAAACACAGCGACAGTCTGGTTTCTGTTCGCAAGATATAAAATGCACACCCAGCGACAGCATGATTTCTGTTCGCAACACTGTGGAAAGACGCACAACACTGAACACTCACTTAAACACGGCACTAAAAAGTTGGCACGAATATGACATACCACAGCCGAGAGCAGGTGGGGGGAAAACTGGACAGATGATGGAAAAAAAAAGGGGGGAAGGAGAGGAAAAGTGAAGGGTGGGAGGGGGGAAAGAAGCCAATGGAGAAGACCCATAAGAGGGGTGGGGGGTGCTGAGCAGACGTGCCAGGGAGTGGGGAAGGCAGAGGAGGGGAATGCAAAAGGACTCGGGGGGGTGGGGGAGGAGAAGGGACACAGGGGGAGGTTGGGCGGGGAGAAAACACAGGATGGAAGGGGGGAGGAAGAGGGAGCCCAGGGAAAGGTCGGAGGAAAGGAGGGGGGTGAGGATCTGACAAGACTGGGCCGAATAGCATTTCTTTACATAAACATCCCTTACACGAAGCAGGTACTCTTTGCTGGCTGCAGAGCTGCCAGTGTTTTGGTTGCAGAACCATCAGCTCAGGAGGACATAATGGAAACCATGGTTTCTCCAGTCATAAGCACCGATCTCAACCTGCAGCTAAGCCAGGTATTAGCCCAGATCACGTAAGAAACAGATTGCCCAATCGCTTGGCCTAGCAGGCAACCCTTGTCAGGGAACAGCGTCACACCCTTACTTGTGGAATGAACCACTAGATGACACTCCGTTCTGTGAAATATGTGGCAACATCGGCCGAACGGGTGCAGCTTTCCACTATTTGGCGTCTGTGAAGTACAGCTGTTTCTGTCATACCGGTGGTAGTGGATCGAGTCGTCATGCCGAGGGCCTGCGAGTATATCAACCGTGGAAGGAGTAGACGAACAATCCTGAACTAAAAATGTTCAGATTCCCATCAAAAATAAAGAAAGGTTACGCGAGTGGATTTTAAATTCGGGTAAATCTATAAATTAGTTACGAGTAAGAATTAATAAAGAGCCCTAAGCATTCGATTCTATCTAAATTTTATAGATCTTATATTCTGATATAACGTGGCAGCCCTTCCTGTACAAGAATCATATCATATAATTTTTAAATGAAATCTTTGCTGCGATTTGGACTTTTTTTGAACTGTTTATTCCCTTCACTATCGTAAATTTGGCTGTAGAGGCGTTTTTGTGTGCAATGTGAAAACTGAAACCAATACAATATATGGATAACAAAATGCAAAGCATAGTGTGGTAACATTTGGTAAACAATTTAAGAAGCATTACCTTACAAGACCTTTCCCTTGGTACTTGAAAATGGCTCTAGAGCTGAGATGGCAACAGTGAAATAAATGAATAATAGCCGTCATCTAACTGCTAGGTCATCGGTCCCTCTAAATCCTGGTATATACTAGAGTGAACGAAGTGAACGAGTGTAAAACCTCGTTTACACTGCTGCAAATGAGTATTCATAGATAATTCGCCATTACCTTACATGACCTTTCCCTTGGTACTTGAAAATGGCTCTAGAGCTGAGATGGCAACAGTGAAATAAATGAATAATAGCCGTCATCTAACTGCTAGGTCATCGGTCCCTCTAAATCCTGGTCTATACTAGAGTGAACGAAGTGAACGAGTGTAAAACCTCGTTTACACTGCTGCAAATGAGTATTCATAGATAATTCGCTAATGTTCACTGCCATTCGTTTATACATGTGAACAAACGTTTATACTGGAATGAAGGGAGGAGGATAGAAGAGAACGAGCATAGCATGCAAACTATAGATGCTGCCTATTTAATTTTTTTTTATCTGTGCGCTAATAATCCTCACACACCTTTCACTCGAAAACAACACTGCTTAAAGTAACAGGTCTACCCGAGTGCAGATTGTGTATTACTTTTCATTTCGCATATGATTGTGATAAGTATCCCTACAGTAGTAATAAACTTGGTTTGTAGAATTACAGGAGCTAATCTACATTCTTCGATTGAAAACTCGGGAAAAAACATAGCCGATCATGGTCTACAGTCAGCTGTGTGACGAATGCATTTCGCCGAACACAAATCAGCGTCATTCACGTCACCGAAGATACAGCGTTGCCAATTCCGCGACATGGACAGGTCAGTTAGCATTGTAGCGTCGCCTGCGACATCTGTTGACCGACGGGAAAACAATTTTCACGGTTGCCTGTTCCGCCGTAAGGACGGTCAATCTATTTCTTACGTGATCTGGTGTATTAGCCAAAGGCCCACTTATAATGTTGCCAAAACCTTTAACAACAATGGGTGGTAGGTAATCCAATAGCGATAGAGACTATGAAAGTACTTCGGATAGTTACAACAGAATTAAATGACAAAAGCGATTTCATTTAATTTGAGCTCTTAATAACTTAGGTAAAGAAAGTTTAACGCACCTATCTTAACAGACTGATTGACATTACAATCTTTAAAATACATCCATTCAATAATTGAAAATTTTACTCAATGAAATATTAATTAACATGCTATTTAACGTTAGCTGGAAGAGTATTCTATAGATGCTTCCCGTTTTCTCTCTTTAGCACATGTGATATTGTAGTCTGAGTCCAAATAAATATTTATTTCACGACAAAATCTCACCAATTTCTCAGACGTTAAATGTTTCCCCGTTTTATTTCCTTCATATTCCTGGTAAATGTGTCGTAATACATAACAGAAAAGTCTATGAAAGCATACAGCTGCATTTTAGTTTTGGTATGCTAATTCTTTTCTTTTTTTTATTCCGAAAAATGACGTATTACTTTTCCACCACAGCTCATGTTGTAATCAAGAAGTGAGAAGTTCAAGTCACCATTCAGGTATCTGTGTTTCTGCTCCCCTTTTTAAACTGTAATAAATCCTTGGTAGAATGCAGTCACTAAGAAGGCTAATGCAAATTGCTCTTCAGAGGTAATGGAATAATTTTAAAATGTTCTAAAATTCAAATTGACGATTCCATGTCACATCATTATACCCTTGTGACGGCAACCCACTGCCTTTAAGCTGTATACCGAATGTCTTTGTATATGTACTGCGAGATTTACGTTGTTTCTGCGGATGCAGTTTTCTCTTTAGATTTTTCCACACAGTTTCTGAAATTTTTCCGTTATTGTGGCTGCAAGTCTGATTCAAGATATTGTTTCTTCTTTGTTTGATTTAATTTTGTATACCTGAATTATTAATGTCGACCTTCCTTTATCTTCAAATAAACCTCATCATTTTAGAGTTATTGCATGCCAAGTTTTGTATTGGAAGACTTCAGGCCAGCTGTTGTGTTGAAACTTCCTAGCAGATTAAAACTCGAACCAGGGACATTCACCTTTCACGGGCAACTACTCTCCCAACAAAGTTCTCCAAGCACGACTATCATCACGCTATCACAACTTTGCTTCCAGCAGTACCTCATGTTCTACCTTCCCAACTTCCCAGATGTTTTCTTGATTACCTTGCAGGACTACCACTCATGGAGTGAAGTCTGCCTACGGCGGTCGCCGTGCGAGGTGCTGTGCAGCAGTGGCCGGGGCAGACACAGACACACCGCAGGAGAGAACTGTGACTTAGTTGTACGACGGATGCGACTGTAAGCGCCTGCCGAGCATATAGTGAACACGGAAGAAATTGGGAACAATACGATCACATCTGGCTTCCTACATGTTTGCGCCAATCTGCGACATAGATGATTCGCTTATTCTGAAATTAGGTTTCCTTGCAGAAGATCTATTCGGATTTCCGTTCGATTTACATCGGAAAGAAGATTTTGTTAAAGTCAACCCAGAAGCAATTTGTTTGCGACTTATGGACTACACAAAGGGAGAGGCAGATATTGTTCAACGTTTTCATATGCTGGCATGCAGCGTTAGGGTACATACCACTCCTTATGAACCTGACGTACACATTCAGTCGTTTTTTACTACTTACGGTAGGGTTCTCTATATAAAACAAGAGAAGAGGACAATGACAACCCACTTACATGTTTTTAACGATGTTAGATCAGTCTGTATTCAGTTAAAAGTCATATAACATCTTATTTTAATGTGAAAGAGTTTCGGAGCCTGCTTGTATGTGAAGGTTAGACGTGTGCTGTAAGTGGACAAGTTGGTCACTTACGAACACAATGTACCTGCGTCCGTCTACATTTTCAAATACCAAAGGACAGGTGCATGGAAGGCATTTACAAAATTATATGTTGCTTTGTCAACCAATATAGTCCAACATGTAAAACCGGCTATCAACATTTTACAAAAACAGAACACAGACGAAAGAGATCCAAGCAAAGGAAGTCTAGGTCAAACCGTCACGCCCCAATATAAGCACTTAGGCGAACGAGCCACTAATAAAACCTTCGTCCCAAGTGTAACCGTTATCACACCTTGGAGAACGTCAACGAAGAACCGGAGAAACCTCCTTTCGTAAGGTACACTTTATTTGTTATAAACAACCAACTCGTAAGGAAATCCCGATGACCACGCCATGTCAAAAGGATAGCCAGTCTCACCAATACATAAAACGAAGTAATTAGACGGCTCTCTCTCACCACCAGAGACAGTCGAGAGCTAAATCAGGACTGGAATCACAAAAAGAGGTTACTACCAAAGAACAAGAAACAAAAGAACTAAAAACTGTAACATCAAGGGAAAAAAGCTGGGGTTCTTTCGTTGTCAGTTATAAAACAAAACAAGCACAGATGTAGCTGTGAACACGCATTCGCTAGGTGAACCACAATCAGTAGATGAAATTGCACAGTGCCACTTGTAGCATGCAGCAAGAATTCCCAGGTCAGAAGACATGTCTACTTAGGCGACAATCATGAATACACAGACATACTGTTTAGCTACTGTAAATGTAAACATGATTTCTTCTGTCACCAAGAAACCTTAATGGAATCATTTACGGCAAACAGTTGACGATCTCACCTTTTTGCAGGTAGTATGCTCCACTGACGTTGCAAATACCACCGTATTAGAGTCACTTATCAGTGTCAGAATGGAGGCCTGTGCAGTGATACTGTTCAGGCAAGGAATACCATGCACACTGCAAATTTGCTCCCATCTGGTAGTGACGTAACTTGAAAATCATTGACATACGAAGTGTAAATATTTGTGACCAGTCATTGTCAGGGCCACGGTACGAGAGAGGAGAATACTTTAAGATACAGGAACACTTATGATTATAGTGGATGATGTTAAATGTACACCATCTAAAAACAGGACCGAATATGGTTCAAATGGCTCTGAGCACTATGGGACTTAACATCTGAGATCATCAGTCCCCTAGACTTAGAACTACTTAAACCTAAGTAACCTAACATCCATGACCGAGGCAGTATTAGAACCTGCGATGGTAGCTGCAACGTGGTTCTGAACTGATGCGCCCAGAACCACTCGGACACAACGGCCGGCAATAGGACCGAAATCCTAATTTCAGTTACTGAGCTGAACTGCAATAAACTCTCAGTAAACGGAGACGGATGGGTGGCGCCAGTATCAACCATGACATCCTGCCTTTGGGACACGGCTAGGCGTCTTGGTAGACTATACACAACACGCGAATACTGCCAGATATAATACTTCCTGGCAAATTAAATTTGTGTGCCGGAACGAGACTCGATCACTGGACCTTTGCCTTTCGCGCGAAAGTGCTCTACCAACTGAGCTACCCAACCACGACTCAAGACCCGTCCTCACAACTTTAATTTCGCAAGTACTTCGTCTCCTACATTCCAAACTTCGCAGAGGCTACTCCTGCTTAGCTTGTAGAACTAGCACTCCTGGAAGAAATGATATTGAGGAGACATGGAATAGCCACAGCCTGGGGGATGTTTCCGGAATGAAATTTTCATTCTGCAGCGGAGTGTGCGCTGATATTAAACTACGGGGCAGATTAAAAATGTGTGGCGGACCGAGACTCGAAGTCGGGAACTTTGGCTGACGAGGGCAAGTGCTCTACAAACTGAGCTACCCAGGCACGACTCACGACCCGTACTCATACCTTTAATTCCGCCAGTACCTCGTCTCCTACCTTCCAAGCTGTGAGGACGGGTCGTGAGTTGTGCTTGGATAGCTCAGTTGGTACAGCTCTTGCTCGCGAAATGCAAAGTTCCCAAGTTCGAGTCTTGATCCGACACACTGCTTTAATCTGCCAGGAAGTCTCATATCACCGCACACCTCGCTGCGGAGTGAAAATTTCATACTGCCAGATATAGTTTGCTCTGGAATTCTTCCAAATAATTCCTCGAATAACTCCGCCTGTCACTTGCGTGGCGTCATACTTGACGATGTATTTGCAGAGCCAGAAACACATGGCTACTAAACACAAACTGCCTAACATATAGTGAACTACAGTACGGAAGCGGGTGACTTTGGAATGGATGAATTTTGTCCCGTCAAGATAAAAAAAGTGGGATTGACTGGTGGCTAAATTGTACGAAGTCGAAAATCATTCGGTTTTAAAGTAGTATACTTTAACGGAGTCTCAATGGCGATGATCCACTCAGGAATATTATTTTACAGCCCGGAAACAACTACGAGAGGCGTTCGACAGGTAATGCAACATTTTTTTTCTGAAAGAAGTCTGGTTTTATTTGACATGATATTACTCCACTCTCTTTTGGCTACAGAAACTTGCTTTTTAATATCATCTCCGTTCAGTGCGACGCAACTACGCCATCTTAATAGGAGGGCTTGCATGTGTGCATGGTACCACTCTACTGGTCAGTTTCAGATAGAGTAAATGTCTTGCTGCATCCATAACCTCCACATTGACCACATAATGTTTCCCGCCAGATGGCAGTCGGAGGGTGAGAGATCCGGGCTGTAGGGTGGATGACGTAGAACAATTCAATGACGTTTTGTGAGTACCTCTCGGGTGCGCAGTCTTGCATGAGGCCTTGCGTTGTCGTGGAGAGGGAGAAGTTCGTTTGCATTTTCGTGGCCACGACACTCTGAAGTCGTTTCTTCAATTTTTTGAGGGTAGTACGACACATTTCAGAGATGATCGTTGCACCATGAGGGAGCACATCAAACAGAATAACTCCTTTAAAGTCCCAAAAGTACGTCGCCATTGCTTAACCAGCAGAGGTGCTGCTTTGAACTTTTTCTTTGCAGCACAGATGGTGTGGCGTCACTCCATGAATTGCTGTTCTGTTTCCGTTTCGAAGTCATGAACCCATATTTCGTCGCCTGTGACAATTTTAGTCAAATAATTGTCAGGAACAGCCTCATAATGCTCAAGTAACTCAACAAAGATGGTCCTTCGTTGCTCTTTATGGTTTTCTGTTAGGCGGCGAGGACCCAGAAGGCAAAAAACTTTGAGTAACCCAAATGATGGGCGAGTGTGTCAGCACTACATACCGATACGTTCAGTTGAGAAGCAAGTAGTTTGACCGTGGTACGTCGATCACCTCAAATGAGAGCGTCCGCATGGTCCAACATTGTGAGTCACAGATGTGGGCAGCCTGCCAGCAGGCGAGACAAGGGACTGGTTTGCGTCACCTTAGTTAGTTGTATGTTCTATTGATCATTTGAGCATTCTTTCATCGAAATTACGTCGAATGAGTAAGTTTATAGGATTTGTGTACATTATTGATACTTACTCATGCAACAACACTTGAAACTAGTTGTTTTTCTTTTTTTCCTTAATTGCAAAACGTTTTTAGTTAGGAATTCAGCAATGGAATGGGAGTTGTCCAGCAGAAGTGATTCTAAATTAGATTAAAGACTTGTTTCGCTATCTGTCAGACATTTGACGTTATTGGTCGTTTACAACTATATCTGCATTTACATACAGCTCAGTAAATCACACTTAAGTGTCTTGCAGACGGATTAATGAACCACTTTCCTTTTATTCTGATCTCTCACAGAGCACAGATGAAATGGACACCTATATATTTCGGTGTGAGCTCCGTTTTCCCTTATTTGATAATGATCCTGCCGCAATGAAAAACGCCTTTGTTTTAATGGTTTCCAGCCCAGATCCTGTACCATGTCCATGGCACTCTCTTCCTCATTTCTCGGAAATACTAAACGCGCTGCTCTTCTTTGAAATTTCTTGATGTACTCTGTCAATCCTATCTGATAAGGATCCCACACCGCACAGCGTTACTCCAAAAGAGAACAGACAGGCATAGTGTAGATAGTCTCCTTAGCAGATCTGCTACATTTTGTAAGTGTCCTGCCAATAAACCGCAGTCTTTGGTTTGCCTTCCCCATTACATTTTCTGTCTGTTCCTTCCTATTTAAATTATTTTGCAGCTGTAATTCCTAGTTATGTAGTTGAATTTATGGCGTTCATATATGATTCATTTATCATTTAACGGAAGTCACAATGAATTCCTTTTAGCACTCATGCAAAGACCTCAGTATTCATTATTTAGGGTTCTGACACACCACGGGTTTTCTCTTTCGTCAGACGTCAGCAGAAACGCCTGTTAGTGCATAAGCATCTATAGAATAAATGGCTGGGGTAAGGAGTGGACTCTTGTTCTAAGACCGAGCACAACGGTGTTTAAGCTGTACACAAATTGGTTTCAATGCAGAATAATTATTGTCGAGGAAACACACGAATTTACATAGGTTGTAATGTGACAATGTTCGGACAGTTGTTAACATAACGCATTTCGTCCTGAATAATCGAAATAACTCTAAACACAACAACATCAAATTTCTTACCATAGGTTTCCTTACAAAATTATTCTTACTACAGCGTCGTGAAGTTGGCCAAACTAGACAAATCATCCAATTCCAGTTCTAAGTTCGGTACTATTTAGGATGACAATCAAGTCTATGGAGGATGGTTAGTTTTTTGTGACAAGCTGACCAAAAGATTACTCATGGTTGCTCGAATTCATAGTGGATGAAAGCTGGTGAAGCAACAAGTTAATGCCTCTGCTCACGGTATTTACTTTGGTTGCGATGAGCTGTTGGCTGAATGTCTGCTCTCGTCCTCTAAAATTTCTATAAAAGCTAATGAAAACCTTTGCTGATTTTGTCAGCAGAAACTCTCCTGTGTTTCTTGTTAGGCGAGAAAACATGCACTCATCCATAGTCTTGAAATACAGTGATATGTACGTGCATGGCTGGAACAGTGTACATATTACAATGCCCTCTCAATTCTTGGAAGAACAATTAACTACGTGGCTGGTTCGTTTCTCTGCTGCTGGATCTCAATGACGCTACAGCTGATATTTAGCTGAATGTCAACTTCAGTAAATGCAGTGTTCACACAACACTCATCCTCTGCATCATACAGAGCGTTATGTGCCCCGTTCTGCACTTGACGCCGGTTCAGAGGAGAGTCTCCGAAATTTTCGGTCTTGCCCCTCTAGTAGCAAAACTGTCACCCACCTGGGTCCTTTCATGCTCCACGCCACGGCTCTTTCCTACCAATGGGAGTGTTCCTCTTATTTTGTGGAAACTCTCACTGCCAATCGCAAAGGCCATACCATTAAACTGCGTCGAAATTTCGGCACTTTACTCCATCCTAGTTCGTGCCCGTTCCAGACGCCTATAAGTTAAATGCGTACATTGTGAGCATACCATGCGCAGTTAATGTGATCGACTGCATCACTGGTGTGATAGTTTCCATCTGGAAATTCCCCAACGCAGTTTTCTAAAGCTTCTTTCCGTACGACTCCAGTGGCCTGCTGCTCGCCCGCCTGGATGAGTCACGCGGCCTGTTCGTTGTCCCTCACTATGGGTCGCTTTTACGAACTTTCCATTGTACTCCACCCATGACGCACCTGGGACGTCGCCCCTCGCATTTGCTTCCCTAACGAAACGTTCCCTCCAGCAGCTTGTTTCACCACTTACTTATTTACATGCAGGATATAAGTTTGGTGTCTTAATATCGTCAATTGCGTGTCATCACTTTGCATTGGATACCGTACATTTTTGCAGGCAAATCTGCTCATTTTCTCCGAAATATGTCAGGTGACATATCCACCTTCCCATTACGAAGTATAAAAATTCTCATGTAAGGTGCAAAATTGACCTTCATTTAATCTGCCACCTTACTGGGTCAATTGGCAATTTTCGCACACGTAAATATCTAAATCGTTTTGCAATTGGTTTTGATCTTATGATGACTATATTGCATGATAAGTTATTGCATCATCTGCAAGCAACCTAAGACGGCTACTCAAGTGGTCTCCAAAATCGTTTTTATTGATAAGGAATAGCAGAGGGCTTGGAGCACCACCTTGGGGGAACGCGTGAGATCACTTCAATTTTACTTTATTCATTTGTTTAATAATTTTTGAACTATACTGCAGCCTTTTAACTACAACTTTTGTTTGTAGTTGTACAACCCTGATTTCGGCTGTAGGCCATTTCAAATACAAATACTTATTTTCTACTAGAGAATGGCCTAAGGCCAGAACAACAATAAAATAAATATTATTGCTGTTAAATGGTGGTAGCATAGATCAAGAATTGACCATGACAGTGGCTCCAGCCAAAATATAAATTATCAATTCTGTTTTTCTCGATGACTTTCCGTCAGTTTCCTCTCTGACAGGAAATCATGAATCCAGTCGCATAACTGAAATGATTTTCCATAAGCACCATATTTGATTACAAACCGCTTGTGAGGTACCATATCAAAAGCCTTCTGGAAACCTAGTAATAAGGAATCATTTTGAAGTGCCTTGCCTGTAGCACTCAGTATTTCGTGTGAGTACAGAGGTAGTTGTGTTTCACAAGAATTATGTTTTCTAAATCTGTGGTTACTGTATGTCAATAGACCTTCTCTTCAAAGTAATTCATAGTGATCGAAAACTTAAATAGTGCTTTGTATCGACGTTAATGATATGTGCTGGTAATTTATTCTATTACTTCTACTGCCTTTCTTTAATATAGTTGTAACCTGCGCAACTTTCCAGTCTTTGGTTATGGATCTTTCATCGAACGAGTGTTGTATATAATTGTTAAGTATGGAGCTATTGCATCATCATACTCTGAAAGGAACCTGATCAGTCTACAGTGTGGACCATATGTCTTGATTTCATTGATTGAAGCTACTTCAATACTCCAATGTTTCCTACGTCTAAGTTACTCATATTGGGAAATGATCCTCACTCGATTTCTGGATTATTTTCTTCGTCTTCTTTGATGATAGATTTTCGAAAATATGTGTTTAGTAACTCTTCTAGTAGCACTGTCATCAATAGTATTTGCATTGCTACCGTGTAGAGAGGGCACTCATTGTGTCTTACCACTATCATACTTTATATACAACCAGAAAACATTAGATTTTCTGCCTGGTTTTGGAGACAAACTTTCGTTGAAGGAAACCATTACATGCACCTTGCATTGGAGTGCTAAATTTAGAGCTTCTCTAAAAGATCGGCAATATTGTGGATTTTGCGTTCTTTTGCATGTGGCATGCTATTTTCGTTGTTTCTGCAACAGTGCCCTCACTTGATTTGTGTACCATTGGGGATCACATCCGTCTTTTGTTGATTATTTCATATCAATTTCTTAATGTTATCGATACTATTTCTTTGAATTCAAGCCACATCTGGTTTACACTTACATTGTTAATTTGGAAGCAGTGGAGATTGTCTCTCAGGAAGGCGTTAAGTGAATTTTTATCTGCTTTTTTGAGTAGGCATATTTTTCGTTTATTTTTGGAGGATCTGGGGGTTACAATATTCAGTCTCGCTATGACAACCCATCTTTCGGATCTTCACAAAAAATTCATATGAACTTATCTCTGGCTTTAGACAGCATCCAGTGCCTATAACGATAAGAGCATCAGTGCTTTCCTTTAGCGATTGGAGCTCTGATACTTTCCCAACTCAGCTACTGGTCGCTCCTAGATCGACTTTCTTCTTCTGTTTTGCTTGCACCCTTTGAGACTGAAGCTCTATTCGTACCCTAAAACACCGCTCAATGGACGGCGTACAGCACCTGCTACCTGTGTTGTCGCCTCCTGTGTGTAATGGAATTCTGACCAGTTTAGTGGGACAAGAAACCCCACCACGCTACTGTGCAAGTCTAGGAATATGCAGCCTACACGGTCGCAGAACTGTCCCGGCCCCTGATTCAGGCCCTCCACTTGGCTCTGTGCCAGAATATCGCATTCTGTCCTGTCGACTATGCTGAAAAGGGTGAGCTCTGCTTTCATCTTGCAAGCACGACTGACAGACGTTACCATTTCTTTGCCAGAGAGAATCCTTCATTGGTACCGATGTGAGCCACCACCTGCATTTGACTGGAAAAGGTACGCTTCATGCCATCCGGAAGGACCTGTTCCATGTCTGGAATAACTCCACCTGGTATGTACACGGAGTGCACACTGGCTTCCTTTCCCTCCTTAGCAGCCGAGTTTCTAGGTGGCCTCATAACGGGTAGCCCTGTAATGCTCCTGCTGTTTCTCATCGCGTGGGTGCTGCCTGACTGACTGGGCTACTGCCTACGACTGAACACTAGCGTTCAGTTCAAAACAAACGACTATGGACACACGCTACGAAACTTTAATACCGACACTAACGAAAACGCAAGAACTATGTCTGGTAAATTACATTAACACACAGAGATTAAAAAGAATTAACTCTCAAAGCACACATAATTCGCTGCTAGTTAGGAACTTGTAAAATGTCACAAAATCGGCTATTTTCCAACAAAAACTACAACTTAAGAACTGTCATTTTTCCTTCCATTGTTGTAGTTATCTACATAACTGTTCTTCTCGAACTATAATGGATTACTTATGAGGAATTTCACTAACGAAAATATGTATTGTGACGGCCCAGTTAAAATGCCTAGCTCCTTAAAGAGGAAGCTACATGACGTCCATGGATGAAGACAACATACTATTCTGGCTGGTTGCTTTTGTGCAATCTGTACTTTCTAAGTGAGGGGTTTCCCCAGATAATTATTCTGTATGACATTACTGAGTGGAAATATGCAGAATGTATCACAAGATTGATACATTTGTTTCCAAGATTAACAATTATACAAAGATTAAAAGTACCTGAATGTCGTTGTTCGAGATACTTGTTATGGCCCAAAGTCAAGCGCAGGCACGCCAGTCGGGAACGACAGAGAAGAGAAGGCTGTGAGAAGAAGGCAGCCAATCGCACTCTGGCCGGTCCTCCCTCCAGGACGACAACGCAACAGCAGCAGCCTCTATGTGAAGAGGACATAAGCGCTGTGACCGACTGGTGATGGCCCAGTTCGATAGCAGCTTCTACGTTAGGCACTTGTATAGCAGCGTCAACGGTACCGACTTCAACAGTAGTTCAGGAAGACTTTGGTCAGTTAGAGATCAGTAGTCACTCCAAAGGTGATTATTTCGTATGTCCCCCTTTGCTTGCGACAAATCTGTGTAATTGCCAAAATTATTGTATTTGATTAGTTGTAATAAAACGCATTAATACGACTTGTTAGATGGTTTGTCTAGCGAACCGCGTATGCAGGCTTCCTAGAATTCACAAGATTGACGACGGGGCTGCACACAAGAAACCTCAATAATATAATTCTTCCAGTTCAAATTTTCATCAATACGTACACCCAATAATTTGGAGGAATGCACCCTACTTACTACGTCCTGCTCATGTGTTTCATCAATTGCTGGTATGGCCATTGTCCAAAACTGAATGTGCGGCAAAGATGGAAGCTTCACCCAACGAATCACCACGCTTCTGTTCACTACAAGGTCTCTCTGACATTTTACAAGTACTATGAATATCTGCGATGCTCTGGCCTTCCGCCAAAAGTAACACCATTACAAAGCACTGCTTAAAACTCATCTTCACTACAGACGCTACTTTGAAGGCTACATATGGCGCCGCCACTTTTTGGAACTTGAAGGAACTATGGGGGCTGAAGCGGGAATATTCCACGACGTCCCGCAACCAACTGCACTTTGTTTTCAACTGAAATTGGGCGAGGAAAGAAAAGATGTTGCATTACTTACTGAACTATCTTCGTACATGAAGACTGTGAGCATCTGCAACGGGAGCCTATCACGTATCAGACAACACTAGGCTAAGATTCACCACCTTACTAGTGCAGCTATAAAAGAATATGCAATTAGGTCGAAGGGTACAGCGTTAGAGTTCAATAAAACGACAGCGAGATACCATTTAATTAGAGAACACTACCTAACCAAACAACTCAGTACCCCATTGATAGATCCGTGGGGCGAAGATAGTACCCAAAAGGTAATTAAATATTTCGTAGCCAAGCATTATCAATAGCTCTTCACCAGCGCATTGGTATTGGCTATACAAGTCGCGACACGGCTTGCTGAAACCCCTGACCGTATGCAAAAAAATATGGAGGACGCAAACACCAGACTTCCTCAACCCTTTGACCTACGAGAAGTAACGCAAACAGACTCCAGCTAATAAGGTGCCCAGAGAAGAGGAGTTTCTATTAGCTCTTGTGAGAGATTTTATCACTTACTGCGACCGCAACTCCTGAAGCCTTTAATGAAGTTTAAAAAAGTGTACCATTACTGGAGACTTTATGTGGGGGGCTCACCGTCCCTATCGCCAAGCAAGTCAGACCGACAATTTTACAGCAAAACCGACCTACCATGTACATTAACGCTGACTTCGAGCTGTATACCCTGAAACTTAATTCACGAATGCCAACAGTCACGCCCATTATGTCGGGAAGGCGTGAATCTATGAAGTGCTGGGACAGTCAATGGGACACATTCTTGCACCACGCAGAAACGTTCTATCAATGAGTGTGCTCCCTGCCGCCGTTGGATAAGCAACTGCCAGCAGCAAGTCGTATACTCTTAGCTTACTTACTTGTTACATAGTTTAATTCTTAATTTCTTTGCGTGTTTTTGGGTACTTGAGTTGTTTAATTCATAAATTTCGGGTGTATTATAGTATTTGAGAGTTGTAGCATCGCGCTTTAGTACCTGAATAGTGTGAATTCGCGTAGTCGTCTGTCTTCTGTTTTTGTTTTGAACGGCCACAACCAGTGTGCTCCCTGACGCCGTTGGATATGCAGCTGCCAGCAGCAAGTCGTATACTCTTAGCTTACTTACTTGTTACATAGTTTAATTCTTAATTTCTTTGCGTGTTTTTGGGTACTTGCATTGTTTAATTCGTAAATTTCAGGCGTATTATAGTATTTGAGAGTTTTAGCATCGCGCTTTAGTGTTTACTTCGTAGATTCTAACTTAAATTGCGTGTGAGTTTCGTATAGGAGGTGTAATTTCGAGTTTTAGTTACTGTAATCGTAAATTCAGGCAGATTGTAGCGCAGTCGTTAGGCATTTGTACAGGTTAGTTCATACATTCTTTGCGTGTTTCCCTTGCGTTATCTAGGCACGGACTCGTGTTTCAGTAACTGTTGTTCAACATCGATTAGAATGGAAAGGGACTGTGATTGCTGTGTTCGGATGAGGGTTGAGTTGGCATCCCTTCGCTCACAGCTGCAAGTGGCGCTGACTTCGGTCGCGCAGCTTGAGGCTGTTGCCAATGGGCACCACTGTGGCGAGTCGGACTTGGGTATCACGGGGATGTCAACCTTGTCCCATCTGTCCCCAGATCGGCCTGCCGCTGTGGTTGCCCCGGTTGCTGCCCGCAGTGGGGCTGAGCTCTCGCCTGTGATTGATTGGGAGGTCGTTCCAAGTCGTGGCAGGCAGCGAAACACGTCCCCGGAGGCTGATCAGAAAGCCTCCCCGGTGCGTCTGACAAACAGGTTTCAGAGGATAATTCTCAGCCTTCAAGGTCCGGGCAGTCGCAGAGGGTGGGCTTATTGGTAGTTGGGAGCTCCAATGTTAGGCGCGTAATGGGGCCCCTTAGGGGTATGGCGGCTAAGGAGGGGAAGAAATCCAGTGTGCACTCTGTGTTCATTCCGGGTGGAGTCATTCCTGATGTGGAAAGGGTCCTTCCGGATGCCATGAGAGCACAGGGTGCAGCCAGCTGCAGGTGGTGGCACATGTCCGCACTAATGATGTGTGTCGCTTTGGATCCGAGGAAATTCTCTCTGGATTCCAGCGGCTATCTGATTTGGTGAAGGCTGCCGGTCTTGATTACGAGATGAAGGCAGAGCTCATCATCTGCAGCATCGTTGACAGAACCGACTGCGGACCTTTGGTGCAGAGCCGGGTGGAGGGTCTGAATTAAGGGGCTCAGACGGTTTTGCGACCGTGTTGGCTGCAGACTCCTTGACATGCGCCATAGGGTGGTGGGGTTTCGGGTTCCGCTGAATAGGTCAGGAGTTCACTAAACTCAGCTGGCGGCTACACGGGTAGCGGAGGCTGTGTGGCGTGGACTGGGCGGTTTTATAGGTTAGAAGGCCTCGGGAAAGTACGGGGTGGGCTGCTATCTCAAAGGGTGCATGGCAAATACAAGACGTGCTTGGATCCAGGAACAGTCGGAATTGTAGTTGTAAATTGTTGTAGTTGTGCTGGGAAAGTACCTGAGCTTCAAGCGCTAATAGAAAGCACAGAAGCTGAAATCTTTATAGGTACAGAAGGCTGGCTACAGCCTGAAATAAGTTCTTTAGAAATTTCTACGAAGTCTCAGACGGTGTTCAGGAAAGATAGATTAGGCAGAGTTGGTGGTGGAGTGTTTGTGTCTGTCAGTAGTGGTTTATCTTGTAGTGAAGTCGAAGTAGATAGTGCGAACTGGTATGGGTGGATGTTATACTTAACAGCCGAACTAAGTTAGTAATTGGCTCCTTCTACCGACCCCCAGACTCCGATGATATAGTTGCTGAACAGTTCAGAGAAAATTTGAATCTCGTAACAAATAAATACCCCACACATGCGGTTATAGTTGGTGGGGACTTCAACCGTCAGTCCATATGTTGGCAAAAATACTTGTTCAAAACCGGTGGTAGGCAGAAAACATCTTCCGAGATTCTCCCAAATGCTTTCTCCGAAAATTATTTCGAGCAGTTAGTCTAAGAACCAACGCGAATTGTAAATGGTTTCGAAAACACACTTGACCTCTTAGCCACAAACAATCCAGAGCTAACACAGGGCATCATGACTGATACAGGGATTAGTAATCACAAGGTCGTTGTAGCTATGCTCAATACCGTTTCTTCCAAATACACCAGAAACAAACGCAAAACAATTTTATTTAAAAAAGCGGATAAAGTGTCACTAGAAGCCTTCCAAAGAGACAATCTCCATTCCTTCCGAGCTGAATATGCAAATGTAGACGAGATGTGGCTCAAATTCAAAGATATAGTAGCAACAGCAATTGAGAGATTCATACATCAAAATTGGTAAGAGATGGAACTATTCCCCATGGAACACAAAACATGTCCGAACGCTGTTGCAGAGGCAACGGAAAAGCATGCGAAGTTCAGAAGAACGCGAAATCCCTAAGATTGGTTAAAATTTACAGACGCGCGAAGTTTGGCACGGACTTCAATGCGAGATGCCTTTAATAGGTTCCACAACTACACGTTGTCTCGAAATTTGGTAGAAAATCACAAGAAATTCAGGTCGTATGTTAAGTACACAAGCGGCAAGATGCAGTCAATACCTTCACTGTGCAGTGCCGATGGTACTGTTACCGACGACTGTGCCGCTAAATCGGAGTTATTGAACGCAGTTTTCCGAAATTCCTTCACCAGGGAAGACGAATGGAATATTTCAGAATTTGAAACACGAACAGCTGCTAGCATGAGTTTCTTAGAAGTAGATAGCTTAGCGGTTGCGAAGCAACTCAAATCGCTTGATACAGGCTAGTCTTCAGGTCCAGATTGTATACCGATTAGGTTCCTTTCAGATTACGCTAATACAATAGCTCCCTACTTAGCAATTATATACAACCGCTCGCCCACCGATAAATCTGTACCTACAGATTGGTAAATTGCCCAGGTCGCACCAGTGTTTAAAAGGATGGTAGGAGTAATCCATCGAACTACAGACCTATATCATTGACGTCGGTTTGCAGTAGGGTTTTGGAGCATATACTGTATTAAAACATTATGAATCACCTCGAAGGGAACGATCTATTGATACGTAATCAGCATGGTTTCAGAAAACATCGTTCTTGTGCAACGCAGCTAGCTCTTTATTCGCACGAAGTAAAGGCCGCTATCGACATGGGATCTCAGGTTGATTCCGTATTTCTGGATTTCCGGAAAGCTTTTGACACCGTTCCTCACAAGCGTCTTCTAATCAAGCTGCGGGCCTATGGGATATCGTCTCAGTTGTGCGACTGGATTCGTGATTTCCTGTCAGGAAGGTCGCAGTTCGTAGTAATAGACGGCAAATCATCGAGTAAAACTGAAGTGATATCAGGTGTTCCCCAGGGAAGCGTCCTGGGACCTCTGCTGTTCCTGATTTATATAAATGACGTGGGTGACAATCTGAGCAGTTCTGTTAGGTTATTCGCAGATGATGCTGTAATTTACCGTCTAGTAAGATCATCCGAAGACCTGTATCAGTTGCAAAGCGATTTAGAAAAGATTGCTATATGGTGTGGCAGGTGGCAGTTGACGCTAAATAACGAAAAGTGTGAGGTGATCCACATGAGTTCCAAAACAAATCCGTTGAAATTCGATTACTCGATAAATAGTACAATTCTCAAGGCTGTCAATTCAATTAAGTATCTGGGTGTTAAAATCACGAACAACTTCAGTTGGAAAGACCACATAGATAATATTGTGGGGAAGGCTAGCCAAAGGTTGCGTTTCATTGGCAGGACACTTAGAAGATGCAACAAGTCTATTAAAGAGACAGCTTACACTACACTCGTTCGTCCTCTGTTAGAATGTTGCTGCGCGGTGTGGGATCCTTACAAGGTGGGACTGACGTAGGACATCGAAAGGGTGCAAAAAAGGAACAGCTCGTTTTTTATTATCACGTAATAGGGGAGAGAGTGTGGCAGATATGATACGCGAGTTGGATTGGAAGTCATTAAAGCAAAGACATTTTCCGTCGCGGCGAGATCTATTTACGAGATTTCAGTCACCAACTTTCTATTCCGAATGCGAAAATATTTTGTTGAGCCCAACCTGCATAGGTAGGAAGATCACGAAAATAAAATAAGAGAAATCAGAGCTTGAACAGAAAGGTTTAGGTTTTCGTTTTTCCCGCCCGCTGTTCGGGAGTGGAATGGTAGAGAGATAGTATGATTGTGGTTCGACGAACCCTCTGCTAAGCACTTAATTGTGAATTGCAGAGTAGTCATGTAGGTGTAGATGTAGAGGTAGGCCTGACATGTGCACACTTCTTCTCAATTTTATTTAAGACTTTAAAAATGCCCACGGTCCAGTGAGTAGTGCTATCCAACACAGTGCCTACTGATTTATGGCTTTGAGCCCCACTTCGTTCAGTCTATAATGGGAAGCATCTTACATAAAAGTATCAGAATTATGGTTAATCAGTTATAGCGTCACTTTTATAGTCAAATCGATAGGCGTTACGTAAAAAGGTCTTTAGACGGATTAATTTAAAATATATATGTATTAAATGTTTAATTTTATATTATTGCAGTCTTACCGTAGCATCTCCATATCAAAAATTTAAGATATCCGAAATGAAAAGTTTAATTTTGATCGTTTTGTAATTAATATCGCTTTAGCTGGTAGCGTAACTTGGAAGTGCAAAGATACGATGCCATTATGTGCACGACACTATTTCCACTAATAACAGGCCGAACCCTTACTCTCCGTTAATGATAATCAATAATTTTGATTTCAATTGATAATTCACCGATGTAAGTAACGCCATAACAGCAACAGCAGCAAAATGTTAAAATGTTTGTGAATACCTAAGAGACCTAACTGCTGAGGTCACCGGTCACTAGACTTACACACTACTTAAGAACAACACACATACCCATGCCCGAAGGAGGACTCGAACCTCCGGCGGGAGAGACCGCGCAGTCCGTGACACGGCCCCTCAAACCGCGCGGCCACTCCGCACGGCCACAGCAGCTGTTGCTGCTGAAGAAGACGATGGACGGAATCGTCGAAAACTGGAGGTTTTATCCTGGATTGGCGCTGCAAGAACTCCAGAATTCCGAGAATGTTTTACACAGTTTCAAATGGCTCTGAGCACTATGGGACCTAACGTCTGAGGTCATCAGTCCCCAAGAACTTAGAACTACTTAAATCTAACTAACCTAAGGACATCTCACACATCCATGCCCGAGGCAGGATTCGAACCTGCGACCGTAGCGGTCGCGCGGTTCCAGAATGTAGCGCCTAGAACCGATCGGCCACTCTGGCCGGCCACAGTTTACAGATTCTTATTAAATGATGTCTTGAGTTTTCAATTCCGAGTACAGCTATGCTCATATAATAACTCTGGCCTAGGCTGCTTTATAAGTAACCAAAAAACAAAATGTTACACATTATTTATCAGACTGAGATTATCAGTAACCATACAACTATCTTGTTCTTAGCATTCAGATCAAATAAAATATATAAATATTCAAACAATGTAATTAGGAACGCTACAGCATCTGACGCTACTTCCAAAGAAGGATGCTCGCTATCGGTGATGTTATAAGTGTTAGCCATTAAACCACTTCTGCAACGCCTGCATTTTAACCTGGAGCGTTTCACGCTGCTCCTACATAAACGTGTCGTTCAGGCATATGCAGATGACATCCGTGTCATCCTTGCTAGCAAATCGGATCATCGTCTCACGTAACGACCCATGCAGGAATATGGACAGTGGCAGCATCCTCAGTAAGTAAAAATCAGCCCTGCTGAAAGTGGGCCCTGAAAAGCTATCCACTGGCTCCCACATGTCACACTCTGTAGGCATCTGAATGAACATCTCAGTCAAGAAAGGATAAACATAATACTGTTTTTCTGACAACCTAACGAGAGCACCGATTACGGAATTTCGACAAATACAAAATGACTCCTTTCTTTAACAACTATGCTTTATTTACCTAAGGTCCACCGCTGCTGTAAGCATAGCGAGACAAATTCTGGGAGACGCTGCTTGTGCAGTCTGGTCGTCAAACGTCTTCAAATAACTCTTTGTAACGACATCCACATCCATTTTCGAAGGCAGTTTGGGTTTGTGCAGGTAAGCTAATAGCAATTCTGATCTAAAACCATGTTTTAGGCTAGTCGACAACATTCATGCCTGCAACAGAACCACCACCGCGTTAAGCGCATTAGTAGTTCATTATGGGAAGTTACTTGAGGTGAGGATCTTTTCACAGTTCCATACCATTCCTATTCCAAAATTCCAGCACCCACTAGTATATCCACTTCACGGAAGTTACCCATCGACAGACTGGAACAGAGCTTGTCGAAACATTTATCAAAAATTCCTACCGTAAAATATTACTTTCATTTGGCTGGATGTATTCTGGGAGAAGGTTCTAAGATACCACATCAATCTAACTACAAACCATCTCTACAGGAAGTGTCAGTAGCAGGCAGGATACCCTCACTCATTTTTTCGGATTAAAATATAATTTGGTCTTGCACAAGAAAGAAACTCGCTTCGATTAATAAAACGAGTCCATACCACCATCAACTTCATTTTCTGACTCGACTGGCACATGTTCTCAGGGACAAAACACCGGTCCTAGGTTGGTGTGTGACTCATGTCACCCACTACTCTGTAGCCACAGCTACTCCTGACATATTGGACTTTCAGTCTTATCTGCAAAAGTGTGGCAGAAAATATGTTGTGCTGTTCCAAAAGAATTTAATCCTCTCTCTTGGCTTCCATTTACCAGGAATACAAGTTGGAATTCAAAGAGGACCGACGATGCTCTTGAAGTGCTAATGGTCTTCACTTGGTCAGAAATAATATTATAATTCCTCAGATCACTTGCCCACGCAAGGCAACGCTCACAGGCTCGAGTCCCAGTCCAGCACACGAATTTCATCTGCCAAGAAGCTTCAAATCAGCACAAATTTTGTTGCAAATTAAAAATTCATTTAGGAAAACGATACTGTTGGTTTCAGTCATTGATTAAAAATCTTTGAGACTTCGTAGTTCAACTTTTCTCTTATTGATATAAATTAGAAATATTTTTTCGCTCTGCGAACCTATTACTTTACAACGTTGTTTTAAATACGATTAAACAACACGCTTTGATACCTCTATATGTCATTCATCAACTTTGAAACGCTACGTAACAGAGCCATAGCTCAATAGGTGGAAAAGAGCAGAAGTTCCTTCGTTTCCTCGTTATACTCGTCAAAAAAGTCACTAATATTACCGAAGTGGAAGTATGTGCATTCTACAGGGTGACAATTATTGAAGTTTATAATGAAACGCAAATAAGTTACAAACTACGGCGTTTACACACTTCGTTCAAGATGTAAACCTCACTGTAGATATTCGGATTTATGTTATGACGTTTTCGATATACCTGCCATCATTGGTGGCGATGTGGCGCAGACGAATAGGGAAATTCTTTATGACCCGCTGGAGTGTCGTAACACTGACGCTGTTGATGACCCCATGAATGGTTGTTTTCTGCTCAGCGTTGGTTTTGTGGTTCTTCCTCAACATCTTGTCTTTAATACAGCCCCATAAAGCGAAGATGCATGTGTTAAGATCCAGGGAATATGGTGGCCAATAGAGGTCCATGCTAGTAGCCTCAGAGTACCTTAGAGCCAGAATGCAGTCACCAAAGTGCTCCTCCAAGACATCAAACACTCTCTTGCTTCGATGGGGTTGGGCTCCGTATTGCATAAATCACTTCTTGTTGAAATCAGGGTCACTTTGGATAATCGAATTGAAATCCTCCTCCAGAATCTTTACGAACCGTTCGGTAGTCACTGTGCCATCAAGGTATATCGCACCGACTATTCCGTGATTGGACATTTCACACCACACCGTCATGTGTTGAGGGTGAAGAGACTTCTCGATCGTGAAATGCGGTTTCTCTTGCCCCAAAATGCGCCAGTTTTGCTTATTGAAGGGCCCTTTCAAATGAAAGTGGGCTTCGTCTCTAAACCAAACATGCATGCGCATACTAATTCCCATGATGTCCCGCGGCAAATAGTGCTGTTTGAAAGTCCTAGCGCAAACCGTTCAGAGGTTGTGTCGATTTTATTTCATACAGCTCAGTAGTTGTCATCCTCTATATGTTTCAGTTTGTTCTATCAACATAGTGAGCTTGTAACTTTTTTTCCATTTTAGAACTTGAGCCCTGCGTGGCTCGTGTTCCCGCCATCATGTATTTTACACCCCTTTTAACCCACTTCCACCTCACAACGTTAATTTAAATTACTACTGTCACTGAATTGCTGCTTTGTCTGACCGTGAGCGGCGCTAGCAGCACGTATGGATATATCCCTTCTCGTAGTATCTTTGCTCGGTTGCTATTACTTCCCGTTCATTGTCTTTTGTAAGGAGTTCCGGTCGCGAGTTCGGGTCGTGAGTTCGGGCTGCCAGTCAGTTGGAATGCGTCTGGAGTGCAGTCCGGACCTGCCAGTC
Organism: Schistocerca nitens; assembly: GCF_023898315.1. Taxonomy (NCBI): domain Eukaryota; kingdom Metazoa; phylum Arthropoda; class Insecta; order Orthoptera; family Acrididae; genus Schistocerca; species Schistocerca nitens. The sequence continues at coordinate 782,161,709 of NC_064617.1, forward strand.
GGGGAGTTGCAATGCGGCACTAGTGCAGTCGGGTTGGAGCAGCAGTGAGGTCTGCGTCGACATGACTCGCCCAACCATTGCCGCCACGCATCACTTGAGCCGGGCCGCGATCTTGGTGGATTGTCGGTCGGTCGTCGGACCAGACGACACGTTTTGGTTCGCCGATCGTTCATGATCCAGCTCTGTGTGTGTGCATCGACTCCCGATTTGTCTTCATGGATGCTTACTTACTGTAGGCTATCGTTCAGGTCTTTGTGCTGTGTTTGTCAAGTTGTGTGTGTAGTTGGCGTTATTTCCACTGACGACTATTTTACATATTGTAAGCATTCTGCGGCAGTCGGTCGGTTGCTGCGAACCAGGGAAGTTATCCCCGCGCAGTGCAGTCAGCTGGGTCCGCTGGCGGTCCCTGCGCAGTGTCAGAGCGTGTGTGGAGCTGTCCAATCGCTACGAGCTTCGTGGTTCACTTACCCAGGATGTCAAAGTTGAGTAGTGGTTTCAAGTACCCAAACCACGTCTATTGAAATTGTGTGGTTCGTTTCGGTGGTTCGCTATTGGGGAGGTTTTCCTGTGAGCAAAACCGAGTGTTTGTATTGCTGAAATTTAACCACCATGAGGTGGAATTAACTATATTGGTTGACTACAATTGAAGTTCACCAGCGGAATTTTCTGCTTTGTGGCCGTTAGTATTCCGGTTACCTGCCCTGGCCACTAACGTAATTTCAGGCAGTGTCCTTTCCTTACCTGTTGCCGCTGTCCAACATGGTGTGTAGTTTTGACAGATTTTTACATATACATATTTTATTGTGGATAATCACGCTCGTAACATTTTGTGTTTGATTCTCATGTACGGATTGATGGCAAGCAAGTCGTTTGTCGGTCGGTCCGTGGCTGTCCCTTGATTGGGTTCCGACAGATCAAGTGTACATGGGCTCACCACCTGTTTCACCTAAGTTAACGACGGCAGACCAACCCCCTGGAGGATTTTGAGTGCTGTTGCCTGTACTGTTTTCTCACCGGTGTTTAATTGTCTGTTTATAATCTATCACAGCCAGTGATAAAAGAAATATTCTTGGGTTTACTGTGTTTTATGTAAGAAGTTTGAATTGCTGCAAGTGGATATTTGCTGAAAGGTTATTGCCGTTGTTGTCTTTCTTTAGTCCAGTTTCAGCTACTTGAAACTTATGGTCATATTTTTTTAAAATTTTTGAAAATTAATTGTGGGCCTTCAGCCTTTTAACCTTATTTTTAAAGATAGATTTCAGGCTTAAATATTGCGGCTTGGAACCTTATTCTTAAAATTACCTTTCAAGCTTAAACATTGCGGCTTTCTGCCTTTGAAACCTTATGGTAATTTATTTTAAAATCTTGAAAATGTTACTGTGGGCCATCAGCCGTTTGTATTGCATCTTGTTTATGTTTTTCTATCCACCCCTGTCTTGAGGCTTTCAGCCTAGCTGTGATATATGTTTTCGATATTTTATTTGTAATTGTAACTGCATGTTTTCAGTCACTTGAAAATTTACCTTGTTGATTTTTAAGATTTCTTGTTTGGAGGCCTTCAGCCGTGAAAGATTTGGAGTTTGAAACTCGTAGTTGCAAAAGTTCGGCCATGTGCCGCTTTGGTTGTGTTGTAACTGCGACCAGGACGGTCGCGGGGTAGCAATGACGGAAAGTTCGGCTGGACCCGCGGAGAGGCCCGCGAACAACAACACAACGGGAGAGGACGGTCACAACCAACGTAGGAAAGAACGAATACAACAAGATCGAACAACGGAGTCACAAGGAAACAAACACGTCCACTCGTACACAAAACAAGGAACTAAGCGAAGCCAGGTGTAAACCGACGTACGCGACATTAGACTTACTGGCTGGGCTTTTTTTTCCCTTATTGTAATTTCAACACCTGTACATCAAGTAGGCTGGCAGCAGCACCTTACGCTGCTCTTCAGCCTTAGAGTCGACAATGAGAAAACATAAAGAAGATACATAATAGACATATTGACGGGCAAACTGGCTGAGCGCGAGGCAGGCGCTTAAGTACGCTATCGGGGGCGCCGCTGTTGGCCGCTGTGACCACGTGTTCCATTTGTGGCGCCCTCACACTAATAGCGGGCCAGGAGGCGCGGGCCGCCACAGCTTACGGCGCGATGGTGCAGAGACCTCTATGGGTCTTCGACGTCCATGACGTCTGGCGCGAATTCAAATTCCGCGGTGCGCGGTACCAGAGGTTGTAAAAGTGTTATTAAAGTACAATAAATTACAATTTTGAGGTGAAACTGACCCGAACCTTATTTGGCCCTTTTCACAATCCTAATCACGTGTTCTGCCCTGCGGGTTCAGCGCGCGTTTCAGAGCTCTGAGCTTCATATAATTGTGTTAATACTGTTTTCACGTAGAATATAAATTTATTCTTTCGTAGATCCTTATTTAACATATTTTCCTTCGGTTTTGTTCCTGGGATAAAATAAAGTGGTCGTTACTTATCTCTCATGTACATTTATGAAATATTCTCGCCCAGCGACATCAGTAAGAGTAAGTTTAATTTCTTAATATTTTTATGTCGTTAAAGGGCGTGATTGAGTCTACTTTGCTGATGTTCTTGCATTCTTCTTCTCCCAACGTGTCTTCATCTTCTTGCCATGGTTTTTCTCACGTTCTTCAGTCCATGTTATCTTAAATGAAACACTTGATACATCATTAAACTCTTGCTTGTAGGTTACAGTTTTGAATGCAGCTCTGTCCTGTAGATTTTTGTTTGTAATACTTATTTCCTGATTAACTTTTTCAATTTCATGTATCAATTTTTTTTTAACTTTCAGTGATAGAGCAAGGTAAAGAAGCCTTTTGGCCTCTCTAAATTTAAGCATTCTATTCCAGAAAGTGTCCGAGATTCTCTCCAAACTTTGATACAACTAGTTAGACTTCGGTCTCACTAGAATTCCTCAACACAAACCGGACCAAAACAATTTTTAGTGTTTTCCTTCCTTCTTCTTCCATGTTTTGAAATAATGATCTTCCTCCAATGGTTACGGTCTCTGATGCATATAACGCTTCATCCCTGACAATTGCTTTGTAACAATTTAATTTAGCAGTCCTGTTTTTTTTTTTTTTTTTTTTTTTTTGGTGGTGTATCTATTTCACAAAATTCTGTTAACTTTCAGTAATTTAGTGATCCTGTTTTTGTTAGCTACACGATTTAATGCGGAAGGCTGGATGATTTCTTCTAGGTATTTACATTTGGATACTTGATATATTTTTCCAAAACTGTGTAAACATGTATTGTCCGTTTGGATATAAATTACAACCTTTCATTAACGGCGTTTTTCCATTAGCAATTTTCAGTACAGTTTTAGCTTATATTTCACAGAATTTTTCAAGGTAGTTAATTCTCATTTCTCGGTTGCTTGAGATGGCTAGAACGTCTGCATTACCTAAACATCGTAAAATGAACTTTAGTTTCCTGTTTTATGATAATGATATTCATTTTATGTCTTTTCTCCATGTGATAATTACTTGTACTAATACTAGATGTGACAGTACGTCGCTCTGTAGCAAGCTCTTTTTATATTCAACAGGCTCAGACGTATCACATAGTAATTTAACTCTTCAGCTGATATCAGTTAATATTTGTTTAACCAACTTTTTTGTGTTTGCATCCACCTTCATATCTTCTAAGATATTAAACAGTGTACAACTCTCTATTGAATGATATACTTTTTAGAAGTCGACAAGGGTGATCACCGTTATTCTGACTTCGTGGATTTGCAAGATGGTCTCGAGATTGAGAATTTGTTGCACGAAGGATCTATTTTCCTTACAGCTGGTTGATATTCGCCAATTAAAGTTATTTATCTCAGTTTTATCCCCATAATTGTGCAATGAGTGGATTGTGCCACGTTGTCATTCATTAGCGATTGTTTCCTCCAGCCAATTATCGGTAAGGTATTTATGCATTTTCTCCTGGGTTTTTTACCACCTACTTTCCACATTGCTGTTATCATCCCATCTTCCCCGGGAACTTTACTATTTTTAAGTTTATGTATTGCGTTGTCAGCTTCTCCTAACGTTAAGGTTCTGATTCTGTGTTTGGCTCAGGTTTTTCGAATATGAATTCGACTGTGATGTATAAAGTAATCTGCTAAAAGGTTACAATTCTGTTCATTATTTATTTACATGGTCTGATATGGTTGTCTCAAACATAAATAGCGTGCCTGATATGTTGACATACCTTCTCTGAAAATACTATGAAAATTCCATGTCTTATTTTTCTTGACCTCCTACTTCAGCCAATCTAGTTTATCATAATGATATTTTACTGATAAAGTACGATCTTACGTCCGTTTCAGGACTGCGCTGAATTCATGTCTGTTTTGTGTAGATTTATGAGTATCCCTGGTTTTCATTCTTTGCCCTAAGGCTTTATCACGGGTGTTTTCCTACAACCTGTGGTTATACGTTTCCTTGGGTACGTAACGAAACTTTCGGAAGCTGTAAACAAGAAACAGTGAAAAGACAGTACAATGCGTAGTATGAAAAGAAGGCGAAATTCGACACAAAATACGCTACACACAGGCTAGACACAAAAAGTGAAAGCAGTCATTAATAACAAGGAAATTTGCATTTTTTCAATTTTAAATCATAGGTTGTTCAACAGGACCTTGTTTCAACGTTCGGCGCAATCGTTCCCCATACAAAGTGAGAAGCTATGGTTGACGACACGCAAGGAAAAGCTGTTTATTGGAGGAGCGCATTGGCATGTTTTGTTAGAGGATATTCTTCCGAGCTGCTGACTGCCTCGTACCTTGTGAAGACATTAACGTTATCCGTCTCTTCGTGGAAGGACGCCACTAAAAGCCCATCAAGACGAAGTGAAGAGACTGCTGCCATCTCCACTTCTAAAGATCGCACTTTCTCGCTTGTATCACGATGGCTCTGAGGTGCTCTGCAGCGGCTCCATTACTGGGATGATCGGCTCCATTCTTGCTATAATTATTCACTACGGTTCTGTATTTCTGCTTCTAATTTTTTGTTGAATGTAGATAGAAATTTTCTGTTGGTGGACTGCTTTTCTACTAGACGTCAGAATTAAGAAAGAAATGGGTTTATGTTACCACTGTCTATGGTCATATGCCACGTGAGATACCTGACAAGGTTCTTCCGTCACTATATTTTAAGACAAGAATACGCGGTCTGGGAGTTAATCACTTTACCTAATGATCCAAGAGCAATATGTCCCGGGATAGATCCCGGCCACTGTTTGGTATCGGAAAAAATTACTAACAAAGGCGGCTGAAAACTTCAGGCAAAATCAGTATGCCTCAATGTGTCAACAGTCTCGTCAACAGAAGGAGCGAAAACGGATGGAGAACTACACTTAAAGGCCGGTTAAGCATCCTCCATCAATGGTAATACAACGCATAAGGCAACTGCTACCACAGAATTACAGACACAGAATGAGTATTCATAGGACCAGCAATCTTAATCTATAATCCCATTGTGACCTTCTTCTTCGTCAAAAAACTGCCAAAGATAAGCTGGTCTCCTCTTAGGACCCCTATATTAATGACTGTCCAGGAGGAATACTACTAAGACTAACGTTCTATAAGCAATGTTGTACGTCACAATACATTGGGGGACAGATGGATTAAACTTCGTGATTATTAGTATGGTATGATAACAACAGCATCAGTGAAAGGCAGAACTAGTGCTGGCATCGTTAAGAATAGAAAAATGTGTAACATGGTGCATTACTTGGTGGCCGAGCCATTCTTGTGAAGGGTGAACCTATACCAACGGCAATGTGCCCTGTCTAGGTTTACAAGCCCACATCACAAGATAACGATGGGGAATCAGGGGATTATATGAGAAGAGCTATGAAATTTTGATAGTTTACGGTATAGATTAGAGGGCACCATTGTTGGAGAGTAGGTGTTCGAGGTAGGACATCAGAGCCCAGAAAGGTTATCACAGTTCCGTGACATGTTTCTAATGGTGACAACGAAACGATCCTCTTCGAATATAACAATACATGGAGCTATTCTTCCATACGACAAGGACACACAAGGAGATATTAATTGGAGTACATCACGGTTAGACAAAGGCTTAGAAACAAAATACGGGACTGTGAACCATACCCACGTGCACAGATAACCTAGCAGTAGTTGGCTGACATTCAAAAGAATACAAAGAAATATTGAAAATTTAGAACAGAATGGGGCGAAGTGATATTTCGCTTAGGCAGTGACCAATGGTGTACGCAAGTTGATCATTAGAAGACACAGAGTTTGATAATGCAGTGAATCATCTGTGCTATATCATCAGAGCAACTGAAAACATGGGATACATAATAATTGGAATACTGTTTGGATGGTGTGCAAAATATGTAAATATTTGACTTCCTTTTGTGTTTCCAGCGAGGTATTATAGTTTTAACAAAGATTGCATTAGCTGATGAGTATAAAATCTGTCGGATGATTAGTCAGGCACGTAAACTGCTGTAAACTGCGGGTCGCCTCAATATACAGATGAAAAGAAGAAGAAATTGAATCGCTGGACAAAGAGCAATATGGTTTCACTAAAGGCAACCATACAAGAGAAACAATTCTGACTGTATCTTTTTGAAATTAGAACACCTTCCACGTATTTATGGGCAAAGATACAACCTTGTGAGACAGATGGAAGAAATGTGCAGAGGCTGTTGAGTAATCTGTAGCCAAGTCTGTGCGAAGTGTGTGAGTATTGTGGGTGGGAGATCACGACTGAAAAGTTCTTGTTAAGACGGATGTAAGGCAGGACTGAAGAGTATCGCGCTGTTCTACTATGAGGAAGCTGTCAAGCTTTTGAAAGAAAGTTAACAACGAAGGATAACAGCACAAACAGAAAGAGATATCTCTACTTAGTTTCACGGTGCACGTAATTATTCTGTCAGAATGTACGAAATAAGTAAATTTTAAGAGAATCGAACTCCATACTTAACACAGAATACGTCTGAAGAATACCTGATCAGATAAAATGGAGATAAAATGTCGTACAAAGGAGAATAGCGACTTGTTCAGAATTAATATTTGGAGTGTTGCACTAATTCATAGATTCATTCACTCTTTCATAATGTACTATAGAAGAGAAGAAGAGACAAGAGTATCATAGAAACTGAGTATGTACATAGCATTAACAATAAATTATCACCTACACTGCTCAGTATTTCCTCTGCTTCGACCTAGATTTAAGGAGAAACTGATAACGTAAAAACTGCTTGATTGTGAAATATTTTTCAAAGTAAACAGTTACCTTCTTCTCTAAAAAAGAGTCGTGTGCCACGTCAAAAGACTGACTCAGGTAAGTGAAGTAGCTGATCATCTAACAGAAATTCTAATCCTTCTGTGTGAATACTCGTATAATATTTAGAGAGAGTTGCAAATGATGTATGTTTCTTTTCTACGTTCAAACTTGAAGTATGATTGGAACTCTGAGATCTAGTCAAGGAAAGAAAAAGTACACAGACATAGTTTTGTCATCTTGTGTTTGAATATGTCAACAACAGTTCAGCAAAAAACTGATTTTAGTTACCATCAACTAGGGTTGCCAACTATCTCGTATATCCCGGAAAATCTAGTATTTTAACTTAATTTGGATGTAAATCTCGGGTCCCATATTTTTCAAGATATATCCCACATTTTCGGAATTCCCACAAGTCATTCCTTCAAATTAGATGATGACTGCTTTGATGCTCTTTGTCACTTCCTTTCTTTCGTTTTCCTCCCCTCTCCTAACGATGAATGTAAGTTCGCCAATACGACTTCCTTTCGGTGTTGGGTCGGCCCGATTCATCTCGATGTGTGAGGAGGTGTCACTCAATCGTTGTAGTTCTGAAAAGACAATGTTAACTAGTTAGTCACTGACATATTTTGAAATTATGAGTCATACCGGTGAGTGTAGTGGAAAATAAAATTCACCAAGGAAGAAAAATAAAGAAGTTATGTTTATATCGCACTAATTGGTAGGAGATTTATTCGTGGATTGCACACATAAAGAATAATCGTCATAAAGCACATAATTCTTTTTGCATGAAATTTTTAGTATTTCACATGGTGGCAACACAGAATGTGTTCAGTATTCGAAAACGTTGGGTAAGTGGTATGAAATATAGGCTTCTAGTCGTTATTTATTTTACGTCATAACCTAGGAGATGCACCATTGACTGATTACTTATTTTTATGTCTTTGTAGGTCACAGAGAGAGGGAAAGCGAAGTAAAGTAAGCAAACAAGATATCTAACTTCTTCAGAAGCACATCACAAAAAGAAGTGCAAGAGAATTGACATTTGTTTATCGCAATACGAAACACCACCTCAGTTATAATACCATGGACTGCAATGTGAAACTAGGTAAGGAAATGTTCAGTGATTCGTGCATTTCAAAAAACATGCAGAGTGGTCACACAAAAGCTGAAAGTCTTGTGAAAAATATTTTAGCCCCCAAACGTGTGTCCGATTTCATTAAATTTTGAAAGACAAATCTAAGTGAAGGTCATTTTGCTCATCTGTAGTTATATGTCCAAATATAAAAACAAGAAAATGTTCCCAGCAGTCTTACGGTATTTGATCCAGATGTTGGAATACAACATTAACGTTTAGACTTTAACAAAGTGATGAAACGGCCATAGGCATTCACAATATGTTGAAAAATTCCCTTGTGTCCACGGTTTAGATGTTTCCAATTGCAGTGCGTACTCAGAGGTGTAAAAATTCCCCTTGCAGCCTGCTTGCCCCTAGCTCCTCTGCAACCATTCATGCAGGTCAGCCTGCCGCGACGTAAACACAAGAGTGCGCGTGTACTTACGCATATTGGGCCATGTGGCCGACTTTGGCTCCCGCAAGCTCGGGCTACCTGGGTTCCCGCAGGCCTGCCCAGCTTCACGGGACCCGCTCAGCTTGCTGCGCCTGACAACAGGTTGCGCTGTCAAGCTACTGTGACTCCAATAGCCAGGTAGTTAGCCCGCAGTTCATTTATCGCAACGGTGGGGCCAGCACAATGAATAGGTCGAACTTTAGTGAGATTGAAAAAAATTGACAACTGGCGAATACATGCTGGTAACGAAACAGAGCACAAGGGCCGCGTGGGAAACGTTGTCGTGTGTTAGTGAGGCCGCTTCAAATAAATCGGTAGGTGTGTCTCAATGCAAACTATGTAAAAAGCTCTGAAGTACTTATTCGGGAACCTCGAGTATGTTACGACATGTGTGCAAATTTGAGAAGCAGTTCCCTCACTCCGTAAATATCTTGAAAGAGGACAAAGATTTAGTGGCCGAAAAGTGCGTCGAGATGTGTGCTAAGGACCTGAGACCATTTAGCAGTATAGAGGGAGAAGGATTTCTTAATTAAGGGCAGACACTGATCGACATAGGTAAAAAATGTGGCTCAGTTGATATTAAAAATATTATGCCTTCCCGAGTGACAGTAGCTATGAAAGTTCAAACCTTAGCTGATAAAGAGCGCAGAAAAATGCTCCCAGATATATTGCATGCAATTCGTTTTGGTATATGTGCCAGTACAATTGATCTACGGACAGACAATTACAAAGGGGCGTATAACATGTCCGTGACAATGCATTACATAAATTCAGACTGGCGTTTGAATAAATATGTACTGATGTGCTCTTCGTTTCCTGACAGCCCAAAACCTGGCTAGAATATTTGAAAAGAGTTGGAAGATCGCTTAGAAACTATGGGTGTTTCTCGTGAAGACATCGCCAAAACTACATTTGTTACAGACCAGGGCAGTAACATTGTCAAAGCTCTCGAAATATATCAGCGTCTTCCATGCATGGCTCATAGTATAAACACAGTCTTGAAACATGTTCCGAGCGAACAGTTTTTGAAAGAAAATGTTCCAAATATATTAGCCATTCTTAATACAGTGCAGGCTACGGTTTCCTACTTCAAGAGAAGTCTCTTTGTGAGACTGAACTCATCTTTAAAGCAGTGGGTTTCAACTCTTTGGAATAGTTATTTTGACATGCTTGTATCAGTCCATTCTCAGACTGATTCAGTGAAGGCTGTCTTACATAACGAAGGTGCCTCTGATAAGATGCTGGGTTATGACCACCATATAACTGGCCAGCTTATAGCATTTCTTAAGCCGTTTAAAGAAGCCACAGTTGATCTAGAGGGAGACAAGGCGCCAACCCTACATTTAGTTCTACCGTGGTTTTATGCCTTAAAAGCTCACTGTACTGTATTGGAAAACGATGAAGAGGTCTGTAATTTTATTCCATCTAAATATTATAAAACCACTTGTGAAATATGTATGTTGTTAAAATGTATTTTCAGGACATAAAACCGTTGAAACAAGCCGCCGTTGCCTTCCTAGAACAGAAAACGTGCATTAGTATGTTGCATAAAATTGCAACATTTATGGTGCCTAACTACCGCACATTAAGAAAGTTAACCGAGGATGAAAAAACTGAAGTTTACCAAGCAGCACGACAGATGTGTGCTGAAGGTAAGCTCCTAAGATAATGCATATATTCTTCATCAACATGTACATGGGTACTCTGCAAGTCACACGCAAGTGCTTGGTTGATGGTTCATCGAACCACTTTCAACTTATTTGTCTCTTATTCTCAAATTTCGCGCAGGATAAAACACCTACATCTCTCCATCTGAGCGCTGCTTTTTTGTATTTTATTCTATTCTAATGATCATTTCTTCCAATGTAGATGGGACTCAACAATATATCTTCGAATTCGGAGGTGTAAGTTGGTGATCGAAATTTCATATATAGATCGCGCCACGTCAAAAAACGCATTGTTGTAATGATTCCCACCCCAGCTCCTGTATAATGTCCGCGACACTCTTTCCCCTGTTTCACGATAATACCAAACGAGCTGCCCTTCTTTAGACTCTTTCGACCTCCTCCATCAATCGTACCAGAAAAGGCTCTCCAACTGCGTAGCAATGCTCCAAAAGAGTGTTTTGTCATTAAAACGCCTACATTTTCTGTGTGTCCATTCCTATTTAAGTAGGTTGTACTTGTAATTAGAGGAATTAAGTAGAATCTTAAGGGTTTAGATTTGACTGGTTGATCTTGTAAACGAAATTTAACGGACTTAGTTTAGTACACACACGGATAACCTCGCTCTTTTCATTCCTTATTGCCAACTGCTAATTTTCACACCAAAAATATATATCTTATATAAATCGTTCTGTAGTTAGTTTTGATATTCTGGTGACTTTACTGGACGATAAATGATAGCATCATCTAAAAACTGTTATAATTTCAGCTATGTGTAGTACGATCTTCACATTATTCTGCAAATATTAATTGGAACCTGTATAGTTTCAGGACAAGTGCCCAATCACAGCACCCAAGAAACAAATCCAGGACCGTACAAAATGGCGAAATTTGAGGACTGGGCAGAAGAGTCTCCTCTCCTACCTGATGAAGTCAGCAGATACTTGCAAGAACACTGTGTGAACGAGGGAGATATTCTACAGTGGTGGAAAAATAACTCCCAACGACTTCCTCGACTTGCGTGTGTAGCAAGAAAAATATTAAATATACCAGCCACTAGTGCCTCTAGTGAGAGAACTTTTAGTTGCGCTGGAAACCTAATTAGTGAAAAACGATTACGTCTTAATGCAGACAGACTTAACGATTTCGTCATAATTAATTCAAACACTAATCAGCAGACACACTAAGAATACAGTAGAGCATTAAACAGGAAACTACGAGTTTGAGTGCAAATTTACTAATTAAGAGTGCAGTTTTCTTTCTTGTGCTTTCTGAGCCTCAATTTCTGAGATAGAAATTTTGTAATGCATACAGTTCATTTTTATTTTAGACTAAACTTTTTGATTTCAGTCCTCCCAAGTGACATTTATTATTGTTTGTAATCCATTTTCTGTTACATGTGTTTGCAAAAGTAGCCAAATATTTTTAGGAGTATCTGGTTTGGCCTAAATAATACTTTCAGGGGAACTGACGGAAAATTTGTAAATATTTTATATTGAAAAGTGTTGTGCAAAATAAAATATTCTTTTGTGGATTAAGGCAATACACATTATGAGTTTAAATTACAATTTATTTTGTTGAGTTGCACACATATTGCGAAATTTAATTTTATTCCTGTATTTCTATATTAAGGGGAATCCCACAAGCAGGGTCAAGATGCCGAAGACCTAGACACTACAAATGCTTTTAAAATGAAGAGCGTCTTTTTCCAGGAATGTATTGCAGTCGGAATTTATTGGAAACTCAGAGCCACTCTCCACAGCGTCTACGTCAGCGTCATGAGAGTTCAGACTCGTCGTTCTGGTCTGTGTTGTCAGGGTCTACAGTTGTCGTTTAGGTTTGCATCATACAAGTAAACACTCGTCGTCTATGTCTGCATCATGAGGATCCGAACTATGGTCCCTCATGACGTAGACCTAGACTACAAGTGTGGACTGTCATGACGCAAACGTAGACGCCGCGAAAAATGGCTCAGAGTCGCCATTGTATTCCCAGTACTATAGTTTTTAGACGAACTGGATACGAAACAAGGGCTTCGATTTTGTTAAAATGCATTTTTGCAACTTAGAATGATTTTTCCAACTTCGAATGAATTCACAGAACCAGTAAAATACATCCTGGAAAAGTAGTTAAATATTTGTATAACTGGTGTCGTACTTGGCTGAAACATACTAAATTTAATGAATCTAGACTTCCAAAATCTTAATTTACTTCTCATTGCAGTACAGTGGTTATCAGGGGCGTAGATAATTTATTCTTCTGGGGAGGGAACCAATATCCATCCGTTTCAGTGTTGAAAACTGCAACACAGATTGCATTGCGTTCCACTAAGACATAAAACACTATGTTCATGGGCTCGGGGGGGGGGGGGGGGGGGACGCCAGCCCTCCCCCCCCCCCCCCCTTCCCGTTATCTACGCCACTGGTGGTTATCTGTAGCTTTTAGTATACAAAGGAGCTCCATTTTCAGTGATTGTTCTGCTTCCTGCACCGAACTGTTTGAGATGTGATCTGATGGTGGTTTGAATTGAGAATATCCAGTACTGAGAGATTGTGAAGTCTCGAAGAAATCCTTTTATAGTTGACAACTAGCTGAAAACCTGGCGTTGCCTGGGCATTTATTTATTCCATACTCTCGTAATGCATCTTCCCTCCCCTATTTTCTCTCTATCCATTTATTCCTCTCCCACTATCTCTCTGTTCATCTCCCCCCCCCCATCCCCATACCTTGGCCCATCTCCCACCATCCTCTATCCTTCTCCTCGTCCTCTCTCTGTTGGACTCCGCCACCTCAGTTCATCTCCTCTTCACCTATCTATGAAAACTCATATATATCTGTCAACTTTTGTGGTGATCAGTGAAGCAGTGTCAAAGTTTATTGCTAGGTAGCATTTATTGTAATACGTTTTGATACGCAGCATTGACAGTTTTTTTTCTGGTGCGTAAGCAAATGATGTTGAAGGTGTACCGACAGGGGAATATGCGACATACAATTGGCCATGTGAAAAGCATGATTTTCAAGATTGATGCCACAAACGTATAACGACGGCGCTTGCGATTTATCTATCGACATGGCAAATGCAGGCTGCACTGGGAATTATAACCGTTTAAATTCGAATGACATGTCGGTCGGAATCATAGTGATACGTGGAATCAAACTGTCTTCACCTTTGTACTTTACTTTTAAAATTGTGGCTTCGATTACGTTGTTCTTTAATTTCTTCACCGCAAGCCGGGTGCCATTACAAAGACGTAGGTGGTTTACCTTGCGCAACACAATGATTGCCGATCCGACTTAAATGCAGATTGGGAGGCGGTAATCCAGGCAAATCCAGCGAATTTAAAAATTCCGTAGGATAGTTGACTACATCATCTTAGTTAGCAACGGAATAAACCGACTTGTATGTCATCAATTCGCCAGGTATCATATTTTGAATCTGAAAATTCGTTTCGTTAAGATCAAGGTTTTTTGCAGCCAATATAACACGTTCGCTCAGCCAAAAATGTTTTGCAACTGTTAAACGACATTTGCTGTGCACGAATTGTCAAACACAATGACTGTGAATGTGTCACACATCTCTCAAATTTCAAAAAGATCATAGACATTTCGTTTAGCCGGCCGAGGTGGCCATGCGGTTCTAGGCGCCGCAGTCCGGAACCGCGGGACTGCTACGGTCGCAGGTTCGAATCCTGCCTCGGACATGGATGTGTATGATGTCCGTAGGTTAGTTAGGTTTAAGTAGTTCTAAGTTCTAGGGGACTGATGACCTAAGATGTTAAGTCCCATAGTGCTCAGAGCCATTTGAACCATTTCGTTTAAAAAATGTATGTATACACACACACACACACACACACACACACACACATATATATATATATATATATATATATATATATATATATATATATATATATATATATATTTCCATGTACATCTTTGTATATGGAAATATTCAGAAACCTTCTCCATGGAAACATGCGTACATGAGCCAACTTTCATGGTAACCCGCAAACGATGTCAAAATCTTTTGTAAGTTACTCTATTGCATGCACTGTCCGAAGTATTATGTAGACCGCGATGTTCCTTTTGATGGTCAAGTGTGCAAAATTCCTTCAAGATAGGAAAAACTGTAGGTTGGTGTAGAAGTGTGTAAGTAAAGTACCCTCCACCATGCACCATTCAGAATTTTAAGCAGACAGCGCCCTTCATCCTGCTTTGAATATCAAGTGTTCCAAATTTCATCAAGATCGGAATAAAAACGTACAATTTGTCGAATTCCGTAAGGTAAAGTAACGTCTGCCATGCACCCTACGAAATTTAATGTAAACTGTGACCTTCCTTTTGATTTCAAGGTATAGTGTGCAAAATTTCATCAAGATTGTATTCAATATAAACACACGAACACAATGATAACGCACTTTCAGTTTTTCTCAAATTTTCCAATTTTTCGGTCGATTTTCCAAAAATTTTATTTCATAAGAACCTTGTCCTGAGAATTATAAAGACAGCAAAAAAAAAAAAAAAAAAACTTAGCCGAGTTGGTCCAGCCGTTCTCGAGTTTTACGCTTATCAACACATTTGGCGATTCATTTTTATTTATATAGATAATAAGCCCGAAATATAAGCGTGAAGGAAGAATGTACAAATAAAAACCAAAATTTTTTGACTTGATATATATATCTACAGGGTGTTACAAAAAGGTACGGCCAAACTTTCAGGAAACATTCCTCACAGAAAAAGAAAGAAAATATGTTATGTGGACATGTGTCGGGAAACGCTTACTTTCCATGTTAGAGCTCATTTTATTACTTCTCTTCAAATCACATTAATCATGGAATGGAAACACACAGCAACAAAACGTACCAGCGTGACTCCCAACTGTTTGTTACAGGAAATGATCAAAATGTCCTCCGTTAGCGAGGATACATGTATCCACCCTCCGTCGCATGGAATCCCTGATGCGCTGATGCAGCCCTGGAGAATGGCGTATTGTGTCACAGCCGTCCACAATACGAGCACGAAGAGTCTCTACATTTGGTCCCGGGGTTGCGTAGACAAGAGCTTTCAAATGCCCCCATAAATGAAAGTCAAGAGGGTTGAAGTCAGGAGAGCGTTGAGGCCATGGAATTGGTCACCGAATCTGTTGTTGAGAAGCGTACGAACACTTCGACTGAAATGTGCAGGAGCTGCATCGTGCATGAACCACATGTTGTGTCGTACTTGTAAAGGCACATGTTCTAGCAGCACAGGTAGAGTATCCCGTATGAAATCATGGCGGTGAATCGAGGAAGTACAGTACATACTGACGAAACTAAAATGAGCTCTAACATAGAAATTAAGCGTTTCCGGACACATGTTCACATAACATCTTTTCTTTATTTGTGTATGAGGAATGTTTCCTGAAAGTTTGGCCGTACCTTTTTGTAACACCCTGTATGTATATATTGTTGGGATTTGTCTTTTGGTGCTCAAGTAAATAAAAAACTTTTAATTAACGTTCATAATATGACAAAGACGCACGCAGACTAAACGGCTGCGTAGCGCAACTCAACAGTAATATGGGCAGGCAAGCAAGTTTCCCGCAGCCAACGCGGGTTGGGATCTGCTTGGCTTGGCTGGGAGTGAAGCAGCCTGCCCGTTCTGTTGACAACGCGCGGCGGCCTGCCCGCCTGGCCACCGGGCAAGCATGGGCGGTTTAAAAGCGGAACATGTACACCACTGTGCGTACTATGTAGATAATGGTAAAGTAAACTTAGGAAAGCACAATTCAGCTATAAAAGTGCTAAATGACGATAAGAGAATTATTTGAAAGACCCATTATTCGGATCAAGTTTTACGTAATGCTGTGAAATATGCATGAGATACTTGAAACGTTGACATGCAAAATGTGGTTTTAAAACTTCATGACCGTTTTCGTATTTCTGCGAAGAGAAGAAATTATCTTAATTCATTTTTAGAATGTGTACAGTAGAAATGGAATACAATTCTCAATACCTACTAGGTGGGTAACATTAACCCTAGTTGTTCAAAGGATAATTAAAAACTGGGAATCTATAAGAAGTTACTTTGAAAACAGTAAAGATTTTTCTAAAGTATTGGATATATATATATATATATATATATATATATATATATATATATATATATATATATATATATATATATAACACATTTAAATTCAAGGTGGAGGGGGGGGGGGCTGGAGAAAGGAAAGGAATTAGTGATGTCACCTATATTGGGACGTTACGCGGATTTGGTGACGACGAGTGAAAATGTGTACCAGACCATTATTCGACCCCGGGATCTCCAACTTACTACGCAAGTGCGGTAATCACTGCACCATCCGAGACACAGTACTATCGTAACTGCTCTAACTATCTCAGCAAGCCTCACGTCTGACCTGCATTCCCACCGAGAGCCATCTGCCCGCAGTAGTTGTCCATTTCCTCCATGTTGACGACTCTGAGATTCCTGCAGGAAGTCGGAGGTACTTCTGCAGTGAAAAAAGGTGGATGCATTGCACATATAGGCGAATCGGTTATGTGAATGCACGGTGTCTCTTCTTTCGGACATGTCTGAAAACCAGAAATCACGCATTCGTATAATTAATATTACAGTCATATTTATTGGTTTTATGCATACTGGTAATGTAATAATGGAGTGCTCAAAGAAACTATAATGTCCTGACATTATAATTATGGAATATTCTGCAATAGTAAAAAGTGGTATTAGTTGTTGTTGTTGTGGTCTTCAGTCCTGAGACTGGTTTGATGCTGCTTTCCATGCTACTCTATCCTGTGCAAGCTGCTTCATCTCCCAGAACGTACTGCAGCCTACATCCTTCTGAATCTGCTTAGTGTATGCATCTCCTTGTCCCCCACTACGATTTTTACCCTCCACGCTGCCCTCCAATACTAAATTGGTGATCCCTTGATGCCTCAGAACATGTCTTACCAACCGATCCCTTCTTCTAGTTAAGTTGTGCCTCAAACTCCTCTTCTCCCCAATTCTATTCAGTACCTCCTCATTAGTTACGTGATCTAAACATCTAACTTTCAGCATTCTTCTGTAGCACCACATTTCGAAAGCTTCTATTCTCTTCGTGTCCAAACTATTTATCGTCCATGTTTCACTTCCATACATGGCTACACTCCATACAAATACTTTCAGAAACGACTTTCTGACACTTAAATCTATACTCGATGTTAACAAATTCCTCTTCTTCAGAAACGCTTTCCTTGCCATTGCCAGTATACATTTTATATCCTCTCTACTTCGATAATCCTCAGTTATTTTGCTCCCCAAATAGCCAAATTCCCTTACTACTTTAAGTGTCTCATTTCCTAATCTAATTCCCTCAGCATCACCCGAGTTAACTCGACTACATTCCACTATCCTCGTTTTGCTTTTGTTGATGTTCATCCTATATCCTCCCTCCAAGACACTGTCAATTCCTTTCAACTGATCTTCCAAGTCTTTTGCTGTCTCTGACAGAATTACAATGTCATCGGCGAACCTCAAAGTTGTTATTTCTTCTCCATGGATTTTAATACCTACTCCGAATTTTCCCTTTGTTTGGATTACTGCTTGCTCAATATACAGATTGAATAACATCGGGGAGTGGCTGCACCCCTGTCTCATTCCCTTCCCAACCACTGTTTCCTTTTCAAGCCCCTCAACTCTTATAACTGCCATCTGGTTTCTGTACAAATTGTAAGTAGCACTTCGCTCCCTATATTTTACCCCTGGCACCTTCCGAATTTTAAGGAGAGTATTCCAGTCAACATTGTCAGAAGCTCTCTCCAAGTCTACAAATGCTAGAAACGTAGGTTTGCCTTATCTTAATGTAGCTTCTAAGATAAATCGAAGGGTAAGTATTGCCTCACGTGTTCCAACATGTGTACGAATCCCCGAGGTCGGCTTCTACCAGTTTTTCCATTAGTCTGTAAAGAATTCGAATTAGTATTTTGCATCCGTGACTTATTAAACTGATAGTTCGGTAATTTTCACATCTGTCAACACTTGCTTTCTTTGGGATTGGTATTAGTAACCACAATAAAAGAGTAGTTGACTAATTTTTTGGAACGCTAGTGAGAAAGACTTTAAAGTTTAGAGGGTCGAACAATTAAAGTGATTAAGCTGGCTAAAGGTGAAAGTTTTACATTATTGAAGTTAGTTAAGGTATGAAGAAAGACTCGAAGCAAGAAGTTGTGTGTGTGTTACTTTCTCTTGTGCGACTCAGTTGTGTGGTAACGTGACGTAGATGGGTCGATGGAGCGCTGACCTAAGCAACACGAACAACAAGACTATGTCACTGACCAGTGGAAGACGTCACAAGAAGCAGCTCGCTACACCCCAGGATGTCAACATTCAGGGCAGTAACGGTGTCAATTACTCCAGCCGAACATCACCAGAATATTCCGCTGACCTACTGGGCAGGAAGAACCGCAGTGGCATAAGCCGCATTTAAGCACCGGCAGCTAGCTCGTCATCATCGACTGTCAAGAGGCGTTGGGGTGACACAGAGCCTGTGTGACTCAGTGCCACAGAGTCACCAATGTCACCTTAGTCATCATAATAGTCACTGTCGTAATCTAGGCCTTCGCCTGGGGGGCAACATAGTGACGCCGCGGCTGTACTGATCACTGTCACTATCATCGGATGCTGCCAGCAGGCCACCTGTAATGGGAATACCGCCTGGGGTGGTTTTGTGGTAATGCACTGTCGCCATCGTCCCGGGACGCTTCCTCCACAAAAACCGGGGCTGGGGACAGAACCGGTGAACCTGGCCCAGCGACGCCAGACAGCTGCCGCAGGGGATCGTTGCTGAGACAGGGCAATGACCTGTCCCACGCCATGGTCACGCCCCCCAACCGCGATCATAACAGAGGGTTGGGGCGCGTTGTTCTAGCTGCCACGGTGCGACACGCCAACGCAGCAGCGCCGCTGCCGGGGCAGCGGTTTCCAGTTGCGCCAGTGCAGCTACAGTCGCAGAGTAGGTGCATGTATGAACCTTCAACGGCCGCCTTCGTCGCCGTCGATAACATTAAGAGTGGAAAGAAACATTTCCCAGAGGGCCAACAACCGATGTATTGCAGCAGACCAAGAAATGTTGTGATTCTATCATCAGGAACTGTCCGTGGACACAACCCCACCATCCTACTCCTCACGCCCAGCTGAGACTCCGCGATCGAATCTGGCGGCAGGCACTGGCGTGCTATGCCTGTTTACTTACACTGGTGTTAGGAGGACAGCTGAGACATTGTGGAGGACGCACCTCATGGAGCTAGGAGTCAGTAGAATGGAGTGCCTACAATTAGGTGTGCCATGCAGCAAAATAAGTAAACGCCGATTGCAGTTCTTTCGGTTTCGAAGCTGTTGGGCTGTCCCTTTCTCTGCCTTTTGCCTGGATCATTTTTGTATTCCTTCGATATATTTTTCTCCTCTTTAAACTGAAGCCATGGCGAAGAAAGTTTCAGCCGCTGAGATTACTGAGCAACTTACGGATCAGGCAAATAAATTGTACACTACTGGCCATTAAAACTGCTACACCACGAAGATGACGTGCTACAGACGCAAAATTTAACCGACAGGAAGAAGATGCTGTAATGTGCAAATGATTAGCTTTTCAGAGCATTCACACAAGGTTGGCGCCGGTGGTGACACCTGCAACGTGCTGACATGAGGAACGTCTCCAACCGATTTCTCATACGCAAACAGCAGTTGTCTGGTGAACCGTTGTTGTGATGCCTCGTGTAAGGAGGAGAAATGCGTACCATCACGTTTCCGACTTTGATAAAGCTCGGATTGTACCCTATCGCGATTGCGATTTATCGTATCCCGACATTGCTGCTCGCTTTTGTCGAGATCCTATGACTGTTAGCAGAATACTGAATCGGTGGATTCAGGAGGGTAATACGGAGCGTCGTGCTGGATCCCAACGGCCACGTATCACTAGCAGTCGAGATGACAGGCATCTTATCCGCATGGCTGTAACGTATCATGCAGCCACTTCTCGATCCCTGAATCAACAGATGGGGACGTTTGAAAGACAACAACCATCTGCACGAACAGTTAGACGACGTTTGCAGCATCATGGACTATCAGCTCGGAGACCATGGCTGCGGTTATCCTTGACGCTGCATCACAGACAGGAGCGCCTGCGATGGTGTACTCAACGACGAACCTCGGTGCACGAATGGCAAAACGTCACATTTTCGGATGAATCCAGGTTCTGTTTACAGCATCATGATGGTCACATCCGTGTTTTGCGACATTGCGGTGAACGCACATTGGAAGCGTGTATTCGTCATCGCCATACAAGTATATCACCCTGCTTGATGGTATAAGTCTCGGTCACCTCTTGTTCGCATTGACGGCACTTCAGCGGACGTTACATTTCAGATCTGTTACGACCCGTGGCTCCACAATTCATTCTATCCCTGCGAAACCCTACATTTCAGCAGGATAATGCACGACCGCATGTTGCGGGTCCTGTACGGGCCTTTGTGGATACAGAAAATGTTCGACTGCTGCCATGGCCAGCACATTCTCCAGATCTCTCTCCAATTGAAAACGTCTGGTCAATGGTGGCCGAGCAACTGGCTCGTCACAATACGCCAGTAACTACTCTTGATGAACTGTGGTATCGTGTTGAATTCTAGCTAAGCTTTCAGCGAAAAGCGTGGCATTTGTTTTGCTCTGCTGTCATCTCCTGCACGCTGGGCTGTCTGATGCAAGTGCGGAGTGGGAGGGGAGGTGTGGAAGAGAAGAGCAACAGGGCAGCGCGGGGATTGTGACGGTGGGGGGGGGGGAGGGGAGCAGTGGGGGGCGGGGGATTCGGTGTTTGTCATTCCGGACAGGCCGTTCACCTCTTTAGGCGAGGCGCCTCTGCGTCAACCCCGACACAGCGGCCGCTCTGACTCACTGGCCACGTTATTCACTGCCAAAACTCTCGGCGTAGCAGCCGCCGCGGTTCCTGCTGGGCTTTCGTGAGGTTATGACCTCTCCCTCCCCATCCCCACCCCCACCATCCCAAATAATTAGCTGAAATGTTCCTTTCGTCATTTTTCGGAGCGTCCGTGTCTTCGCGCTTGACCGCCCTTTCCGCATTGTGCGGCACGAGAAGCAAATGAAGACCTCCCTTAATGAATATTGTGTATTACGTTGTTGGTAATGTTGCGTTTTTGCTGAAGTTAACTGGCCCATTACGTGAGACATGATTCCACAGCAACGGATGCCTTGTTTTCTGTTTGCAACTTGGGCTATGTGTAGTTGTTATGTTGACCATCGTGGTAGAACGTTGTATATCACTGAAAATGGTGGATATGGCTGTTGTAAGCTTCAGTCCAGAGGCTAGTATGATCTTAAATAAGAGCATAGAAAGGAAACATACGTTGTCCTCGAAGGTGAGTGTTCATAGGAGGTGAGAGTATCATCTGGAGTGCCCCAGGGAAGTGTGGTAGGTCCGCTGTTGTTTTCTATCTACATAAATGACCTTTTGGATAGGGTGGACAGCAATGTGCGGCTGTTTGCTGATGATGCTGTGGTGTACGGGAAGCTGTCGTCGTTGAGTGACTGTAGGAGGGTACAAGATGACTTGGACAGGATTTGTGATTGGTATAAAAAATGGCAGCTAACTCTGAATACAGATAAATGTAAACTAATGCAGATGAATAGGAAAAAGAAACCCGTAATGTCTGAATACTCCATTAGTAGTGTAGCGCTTGACACAGTCGATTAAATATTTGGGCGTAACATTGCAGAGCGATATGACGTAGGACAAGCATGTAATGGCAGTTGTGGGGAAGGCAGATAGTCGTCTTCGGTTCATTGGTAGAATTTTGGGAAGATGTGGTTCATCTGTAAAGGAGACCGCTTAGAATTACGACCTATTATTGAGTACTGCTCGAGCATTTGGGATCCCTATCAGGTAGGATACAGGGAGGACATAGAAGCAATTCAGAGACGGGCTGCTATATTTGTTACTGGTAGGTTTGATCAGCACGCGAGTGTTACGGAAATGCTTCAGGAAGTCGGGTGGGAGTCTCTAGAGGAAAGGAGGCCTTGTTTCCGTGAATCGCTACTGAGGAAATTTAGAGAACCAGCATTTGGGGCTGACTGCAGTACAATTTTACTGCCGCCAACTTACATTTCGCGGAAAGACCACAAAGATAAGAGAGATTAGGGCTCGTACAGAGGCATAAAGGCATTTTTCCCTCGTTCTGTTTGGGAGTGGAACAGGGAGAGAAGATGGTAGTTGTGGAACGAGGTACCCTTCGCCACGCACCGTATGGTGGATTGCGGAGTATGTATGTAGATGTAGATGTAGAAGCTGCATGGGCAGCTGTACCTGTACACGCCATCCAAGCTCTGTTTGACTCAATGCCCAGGCGTATCAAGGCCGTTATTACGGCCAAAGGTGGTTGTTCTGGGTACTGATTTCTCAGGATCTAGGCACCCAAGTTGCGTGAAAATGTAATCACATGTCAGTTCTAGTATATTTGTCCAATGAATACCCGTTTATCATTTTAATTTCTTGTTGGTGTAGCAATTTTAACGGCCAGTAGTGTAGATAGTGTAAAAGGGCTCATGGTGGGGAAGAGGGAACTGTTACATCCGAACCCTCCCATCCTCAATGGCACTGCTGCGGAACTGGTTACCCATTATTCAGGGCAACAGGGTAAAGATGTTTTTATCTTTTTTGACAATTTGGCTACAATTACCAAACTGGGGATTGGAGTAAGAAACATTTATTACTTGTTGCTTGATTCGAGTTAATGGGAGAAGCTAAACTACGAGGCCTGTTCAGAAAGTAAGCTCCGATTGATTGCCAAATTGAAACCACAGTGAACATCAGAAATGTTTCACTTGTAACAATTAACTACACCTTTCAGCTACTTCTCTACGTAGTCGCCGTTCTGACTTAGACTTTTGTCATAGCGTTGTACCAACTTTTCAATAGCCTCATCATAGAAGGCAGCCGCCAGTGCTTTCCGCCAATTCTCCACGCAGGCCTACACCTCGTTGTCTGTGTCAAAATGTTGTCTTCAAAGACAGCGGTTCATGTGACCAGAGATGAAACTCAGGGGGAGACAATTGCGGACTGTATTGTGGGTAATCTAACATTTCCATTTGAAAACGATGCAGGAGCATCTTCATTGCCCCTGCAGAATGCGGCTGAGAATTGTCTTGAAGAAGAAACAGCACGACAGTTATGTGATGTTAGCTGCATAGCTTCAGGCGAAATTTCGCACCAGGCCCTCGTACTTGGCGGCAGACACTATTTTCTAGACATCTTTACGCACTCACTGCGAGCTCAGAAATGAGAAGAGCGACGTGATGCTAACTGGGGTTATACTAGAGACACTACCCAACACATCTGTGCAAAGCTTTATCGGATTTTCATAGTCGTTTCCATTTCGCGACCGATCGGAGCTTACTTTCTGAACGCCACTCGTAGATGTTATGTGTAATGAGAAGCTGAGGGAGGCTGAAACATTTAAGGTTTTTCAGGTAGAGTTAATAGAGAGATATCGGAAGAAGAATACGGCAGGAAACTGTCGGGAATAACTTACTAACGTTTTTCGTAACCAGGATAAATCAACTGAAACTTTCACCGACCGTAGCAATGTGGGTAGTTGAGAGCTCACGGCTTAAGAAAGGAGTAACTCACCAAATATGCAGAAAACAGAGCAGAGGGCCTCAAACGCTTTTGCCACAACAGGATAACTAAGTCCTGTCACTGGAAAAACTAGATTACTACTAAAATAGTACTATGCCGATAATATTACCCCTGTGAAAGGATTTTTAATTTGGTGACAATGATAATGTGTAATTGTTGGGTATCGGATTAATTTTGTTTCCCTGAAGATCTCTATTTAAAGCAAAATAAACGGGACTCGAGAACGGTTCTACTACCAACAATCAAACCGAAATTACGTAAAAATTATGTATCACAAGCCAAATTAGGCAAAGTTGTACCCAGTACTTACGTGATTCACAAAGTAAGTCAATTACGTAGGTTGACTTTACTTCATACTAAACGTCTCTTGCTGATAAGATAAAAGACATTTGCCTAATTTAGCAAGTAATGTACCAGTGAACTGACTTCGACTGCACAGCAGGAGTATTAGTGCGTTTAGTCAACAACTGATTCTCAATAACGCTGTCTTACATTACAACTGGAAGATAATGGTAATTATAGGCATAACGATGGAGCTCTACTGACTTGGAAAAGACATTATTTTGTTAGTTTAATCACAGGAAATTATTACTGTTGAAATACATACCAAGTAATTGTATCCTTTGTACCGACTATTTTTGTATTCTCAAGGAACATTCACTTCTTTATATTCTTAAGTGGAACATGTGATACCTGCGTGTGGTGTAGTAAGAATATTTTAGTCAGTTGCTTATTCTTGATTACTGTTATGATAATATGACATAGTTCTGGCTCAACTACTAGCGTGGAGACCCAGAAACTAATCTATCGGTAGGCTCAGACCGAGGTTGAACACTTCAGTCACAACACAAAATCGTCAACGCGGCTAACTACATAACATATGAAATCCTAAACACAATTGTTTGAATAAAAAAATCTCTGAACTAAATACTTTAAATCTCCTCTTAGTAACCGTACTTTAATATAACCTTAACTGTTCATTAATGCGAAATACGTGGAATATTTCGAAACTAAGGCTTTTCCAAATAATTGTGTGCTTTACACCTCCCAAAAGTTTATTAACTTTTGTTAAAGAAGATAATAGTTTTCCGGTTCAGTAAAGTAGGGTACTTGGATTCATCGTAACACTTAGGATAGGATTCTGTCTAGGTAAATGACTAAGGATAAAATACGGTGGCTCAACACGAAGTTCACGGAACAAAAAATTGTTATTGTAAACGAAACGACATAACCGGGCAATGCAATTATATAGTACTCAACTGATAACTTGAGATGTGGGTGTTGGCAGCGTCGATCTCCTGAGCTATTCAAAAAAAGGCGCCAAAGTATCCACGGCTCTTCCTATGTAACAAACTCTAAAATTTTTCTTCTTAGCGTCGGATTTTCATTGTACAGAAGTAACCAAATTATGACGTGAATAAGAAGCCACATTACTTCCGCATCCGAGGCTATATCATATAATCCTGCAGTTCGTCTCGCCTCTTTCAGTTCTCCTGATTTGTTCATTTTGCTTCTTAGCCACGGACTAATTCATCCTGCGTAGGAGCTTTCCAGTTCTACAACCCGATCTACCTTTTCTATTCCCGTTAGGCAATTACGCTGTGGAGGGCCTTCTCTCAAAGTTTTACATTATTACAAACCTACTTTCATTATGCATGAACAAATAATTCTATTACATTTTTGATTTTAACATTCATTTAGAAAACATTGCTTTTGAAATTACAGTTACATGAATCATCATCAGCCGGCCGCAGTGGCCAAGCGTTTCTAGGCGCTTCAGTCTGGAACCGCGCCACCGCTACGGTCGCAGGTTCGAATCCTGCCTCGTTCATGGATGTGTGTGATGTCCTTAGATTAATTCGGTTTAAGTAGTTCTAAATTCTAGGGGACTGATGACCTCAGATGTTAAGTCCCATAGTGCTCAGAGCCATTGGAACCATTTTTTTTAATCATCATAAATAATGAATAAAACATTTACATGGATGTTACATCAAAGAGCATGATTATACAGAGGTCACATTAAATAAAAAATCAAACAAAGAAGATAGATAAGATCATTACAGGTAATATTGGAAATATTGTTACAGGCTCTTGACGCATTTTTGAAGGAGCTGTAGTCGGAAATATCAACAAAGTTTTTTCGGTATTTATTAAGTATGTGAGTGACGCAATGCCTCCTGCATTATCATTACTGGAAACTGAGTCATTGGTTAGGTCACATAAGTATTGGACAATGTTCGGTAAGGACATGTCCGATGTGGACGAAAGGGACATGTACAAAGAGACTGCAGATAGCAACGTTGCAGGTATTGTAATAAATCTGGTAAGTCGGATCGGAAATCCAGTAACAGAAATCAGCAACAAATGATTTTTCAATCGCATGTAGATCTTACGGACAACAATTAAAAATTTCAGGGGTTACGATGGCCACTGTGTCTTTCTTCCAGTAGGAGTTAGCACATGTAAGAAAGCAGTGGCAGACATTTTTCTTTCCTGTGATGTAAGGTTTGAATTATGTAAAATTTTGTTGGATAACGGTTCTCGTGTATTCGTTGCAAGTAACTGAATATGTGGGACAAATTGTTTGTGTACGTCACGCTGGACCTTAAGCGGTGCAGGTGGAGGGCATGTGAATTCAATCGGTGCTGGAGTGTTGAGGTTCCGAGTAGAGGAGGTTAACTTCCAAGTGGATGCACAACTTTTTTCGTGTTTAGCGGTAGATACGACGTTAGACTCGGATCGTATTTCCTGGTTGAACATCGCGCCATAATTGACTGGGAATAGCATACTGTAGAACCGGATGGAATTTTGTGTCACGAGGTCCGGCCATTGCCAGGGGAAACGAATTATACTTGGTCTCTTAAGATCAATTCGCAGGGTCGCATACCGAAAAGTGCAGAAAAGGTAGTCTGGATTGATTTTGGTATCGACCTACCAGTGAATTCGTTGTGTATCGTTGAACCTTTCGCGAATAACGAAGTACTTGATGCAGTTCGATGTTTTATACGACACGGTATGGCCTAGGTTCAGGAGGTAGATGGCATGGGGGTAGTGCCTGGTAGTACTGATAATTTTGACGCCGAGGAGGTTAAGTTGTTGTAGGGTACTGTGCTTGCGAATTTAGAAGCGTTAGATGAGAATGAAGTAGACCGCGATCTTATAGCAAACTACACAATTCATTGTCCCAGGAAGGGGAAACTTTATTGACACATTCCTGGGGTCAGATACATCACATGATCACACTGACAGAACCACAGGCACATAGACACAGGCAACAGAGCATGCACAATGTCGGCACTAGTACAGTGTAAATCCACCTTTCGCAGCAATGCAGGCTGCTATTCTCCCATGGAGACGATCGTAGAGATGCTGGATGTAGTCCTGCCATTTCCACCTGGCGACTCAGTTGGACCAGCGTTCGTGCTGGACGTGCAGACCGCGTGAGACGACGCTTCATCCAGTCCCAAACATGCTCAATGGGGGACAGATCCGGAGATCTTGCTGGCCAGGGTAGTTGACTTACACCTTCTAGAGCACGTTGGGTGGCACGGGATACATGCGGACGTGCATTGTCCTGTTGGAACAGCAAGTTCCCTTGCCGGTCTAGGAATGGTAGAACGATGGGTTCGATGACGGTTTGGATGTACCGTGCACTATTCAGTGTCCCCTCGACGATCACCAGTGGTGTACGGCCAGTGTAGGAGATCGCTCCCCACACCATGATGCCGGGTGTTGGCTCTGTGTGCCTCGATCGTATGCAGTCCTGATTGTGGCGCTCACCTGCACGGCGCCAAACACGCATACGACCATCATCGGCACCAAGGCAGAAGCGACTCTCATCGCTGAAGACGACCCGTCTCCATTCGTCCCTCCATTCACGCCTGTCGCGACACCAATAGAGGCGGGCTGCACGATGTTGGGGCGTGAGCGGAAGACGGCCTAACGGTGTGCGGGACCATAGCCCAGCTTCATGGAGACGGTTGCGAATGGTCCTCGCCGATACCCGAGGAGCAACAGTGTCCCTAATTTGCTGGGAAGTGGCGTTGCGGTCCCCTACGGCACTGCGTAGGATCCTACGGTCTTGGCGTGCATCCGTGCGTCGCTGCGGTCCGGTCCCAGGTCGACGGGCACGTGCACCTTCCGCCGAACACTGGCGACAACATCGATATACTGTGGAGACCTCACGCCCCACGTGTTGAGCAATTCGGCGGTACGTCCACCCGGCCTCCCGCATGCCCACTATACGCCCTCGCTCAAAGTCCGTCAACTGCACATACGGTTCACGTCCACGCTGTCGCGGCATGCTACCAGTGTTAAAGACTGCGATGGAGCTCCGTATGCCACGGCAAACTGGCTGACACTGACGGCGGCGGTGCACAAATGCTGCGCAGCTAGCGCCATTCGACGGCCAACACCGCGGTTCCTGGTGTGTCCGCTGTGCCGTGCGTGTGATCATTGCTTGTACAGCCCTCTCGCAGTGTCCGGAGCAAGTATGGTGGGTCTGACACACCGGTGTCAATGTGTTCTTTTTTCCATTTCCAGGAGTGTATATCAGAGAATTTGGACAGCCTGGGTTAGTGGCGGTAATTCACAACACTGGATTTGCGTGGTGGTTAGCTGGAATTAAGTCAGATGACCGAACGGAAACGGGATTTTGAAAGCCAACTAGACACTTTGTGTTTCGCCGCATGGCTTTTGGACTTAGAAACACGCCAGCAACCTTCCAGCGTTTGTCGGATAGTGTGTTGCGTGAATTAAATCGAATTCAGTGAATGGTGCTGCTGGTCGACAAAATAATGTATTCAGAAGATGTTCCAGAAGATTACGTGTGGTTGTGCAAAGTGTTTGATCGTCTGCATGCAGAACGGTTAATGTTGAGTTTAGAGAAATGTCATTTTGTGTTACAATAAGTTTAGATTTAGGGTCACATTATAGGGCATGATGGAATACATACTGATAGTAAGGTATTTGGGGCTGTTAAAAATTTCCCAACACCCACCGAGGTAAAGGAACTGCAATCTTAATTGTGACTCGAGAATTTTCGCCGTAAGTGAGACATGATATATCGAGGTTCGTATGCAGAGGAGTGGGGATTCAATGCATCTACGTCTACATCTACGTGATTACTCTGCTATTCACAATAAAGTGCCTGGCAGAGGGTTCAATGAACCACCTTCAAGCTGTCTCTCTACCGTTCCACTCTCGAACGGCACGCGGGAAAAACGAGTACTTAAATTTTTCTGTCGAGCCCTGATTTCTCAAATCTTATCGTGATGATCATTTCTCCCTATGTAGGTGGGTGCCAACAGAATATTTTCGCAATCGGAGGAGAAAACTGGTGATTGAAATTTCAGGAGAAGATCCCGTCGCAACGGAAAAACCCTTTATTTTAATGATTACCATTCCAATTCACGTATCATGTTTGTGACACTATCTCCCCTATTTCTGCGATAATACAAAACGAGCTGCCCTTATTTGTACTTTCTCGATGTCATCGATCAGGCCCACCTGATGCCGATCCCACACCGCACATCAATACTCCAGAATAGGGGGACAAGCGTGGTGTAAGCAGTCTCTTCAGTAGACCTGTTGAACCATCAAACTGTTCTGCCAATGAATCGCAGTGTTTGGTTTGCTCTACCCACAATATTATCTATGTGATCGTTCCAGTTTAGGTTGTTTGTAATTGTAATCCCTAAGTATTTAGTTGAATTTACAGCCTTCAGATTTGTGTGACTTAACGCGTAATCGAAATTTAGCCGATTTCTTTTGGTACTCATGTGAATAATTTCACACTTTTCCTTATTCAGGGTCAATTGCCACTCCTCGCACCATACAGATACCTTACCTAAATCATTTTGCAAGTCGTTTTGATCATCTGACGATTTTACAAGACGGTAAATGACAGCATCATCTGCAAACAATCTAAGACGGCTACTCATATTGCCTCCCATGTCGTTAATGTAGATCAGGAACAATAGAGGGTCTCTAACACTTCCTTGGGGAGCGCCGTATATTACTTCCGTTTTACTCGATAACTTTCCGCCTATTACTACGAACTGTGACGTTTCTGACAGGAAATCACGTTGCGAGTCGCACAACTGAGGCACGCAGTTTGGTTAGGAGACGTTTGCGAGGAACTGTGTCGAAAGGCTTCTGGCAATCTAAAAATATGGAATCAGTTTGACATCCCCTGTCGCTAGCGCTTATTACTTCATGAGTATAAAGAGCTATTTGTGTTTCACAAGAACGATATCTTCTGAAACCCTGCTGATTATGAGTCAGTAAATCGTTTTATTCGAGGAACTTCATAATGTTCGAATACAGTATATGTTCCAAAACCCTACTGAAAATCGACGATAGTGATATAGGCCTGTAATTCAGCAGATTACTCCTACTTCCCTTTTTGGGTATTGGTGTGACTTGAGCAATCTTCCAGTCTTTAGGTATGGATCTTTCTGTGAGCGAGTGGTTGTATATAATTGGTAAATATGGAGCTATTTTATCAGCATACTCAGAGAGGAACATGACTGGTATACAATCTGGACCGGAGGCCTTGCCTTTATTAAGTGATTTAAGCTGCTTCGTTACTCCGAGGATATCTACTTCGATGTTTCTAATCTTGGCAGTTGTTCTTGACTGGAATTCAGGAATAATTACTTCGTCTTCTTTGGTGAAGGAGTTTCGGACATCCATGTTTAATAACTCTGCTAACTGTGAGGCTGCGTTCTAAAAATTAAAAGTTCTGTTGACACCTAATAACATTTTAGTGAACCCGGATTTTGAAAAACCTTTTATTCTTTCTGACGATTCGAGCGATTTTGTGCTAGGAGTTATTTTGAGTCAGGAAGTAGAGGGACCATTATACTGTAATGTATAGGCTTCACGGCAGCTCAGTGTTGAACGAAATTATCCCACTATGGAGAAGGAAATGGTAGCAGTGATTTTTGGAATCGGGTATTTTCGTTGGTACCTGTATGGTAGACAACTCAAAGTGTTGACATCACGCAGTGCTTAAGTGGCCTTTAGATCCAGGGAGCAGAATGCCGAGATAGGCTGTGCAGTTAAGTTAGTTCAATTACGAAGTTGTACATCGGCCGGGAAGGTCCCACTAACGCTGACTGACTCAATCGTAAGGTAAGCGCTATGGACTACACAAACATTTGCTTAAGTGGGTGGAGGGCACCACAGCTTGCTGACCAGGACTGAAAGCAGTTTACTAAATAACAGCAGTTCTGCACGGAGAACGGAATATTGTATCGAACGATTCGAAATGAGCCATAATCCGTTGTACCATAGAGCCTGTGAGACGAAGTGTTAAGGCAAGCATATGATTCGATTTTATTGGGGCACGCGGGTCGAAGGTCAATGGAGAGAGGGGTGGTGCAGAATTATTGGTTGATCACGAGTAGGGAGAACTCAGACGGTTGCAAGAAATACTTTGTTCCGTGTGCTGAAAGAACAGAACGTTACCATCAGAAAATTAAGCTACAGTGTTTACCGGAAGCTGACAGACCCTTCCAGATGGTGGGGGGTGGTCATCCTAGGACCCCTAGCGGGAACACCAACAGGGAACACTATCTGTTAACCATTATTGATCATTTCTCTTGTTACCTTCCCATGATAGTTTTACCAGTCTAGCTAGCCACGACAGTGGCTCAGGCACTCTCAGCCATTGTATACTTCCGTTTCGAACACTGATCAGAGAACAAATTTTATGAGGGAATCAATGCAGCAGTTATAGAGGCTGTTGCCCATTAAGAAATTACTCTGAATGCTCAAACTAATGGTCGCACGGAACAGGTCCACATGGTAACTGCGAAAATGTTGAGTTTTTACATAAATTGTCAGCATAACAATTGGGACGCCCTACTGACCTAAGTCGTCACTGCATGTAACTCGAAAGTTCACCAGAGCATAGGGTTATTTACTTATGTAATAATTTTTGGGCTCAAGATCCCGTCGCCCCACACGTTTAGAAAAGTCTCGCAGCAGGGAGACATCTTGTCAGTGGAGGATTTCGCTGAAAGAGTGAATCTCATCTGGAGTCAACCGCCAGAAATGAATCTGAAGGCCTTAGAGAAAAAGGAAAGAGCACATGATGTGCAAGCAGTGTTACTTAAGTACCATGTGGTTATATCAGTGAATCCTTATGTGCCGAAGAGGAAACTGAAGACGTTTACTTTCCGTATAGGTAAAAGGGATAAGGTCGCCAGTTAACGTTACATTACAGATCCCCACCAACCGTTCGTTATTTCATGTAAGCCATATTCAACAGTTTAAGGGTGATATCGGCAATATTCCTCGTGTGATTCCAGTTTCCGTACGTGGACGAATGGTGTTGTGGGTGGCGGTGATGGGGTTGGGGAGGGGGGGAAGGGGGCGAATGGATGAGGAGGAGGAAAAGGAAATTTAAAGCGAAGGAAGCAGGGTTATACAGTATATCCTAGGACCTACTTCACTTATGCGGGATTTTATGACATATGATTTTATAACTTACGTGACATTATTATAAGATCAGCAGTTGGTACCAGTTTTAAGTTATTATTAAAAGTTTGAATTCTAGTCAGCAATCAGAATCTTGGAGTACTGATTTGTACCTGTGGCTGGAAAGATGTTTTAATATTTCCGTGTTTCGAAAAGTGCCAGAACGCTACTGCATTATGCACTAAACGTTTGTGTAGTATGCATTATATCTGTTGTAACAACTTGTTTTATATCTACAACTGGAACACAATGCAATTTATTATATTTCGGTGTAAACCTAGTACAATATCAACAATGAGCCACATTTTCTATGACATGTTTAGACACACTACATAAAGCACATAAGTCACAAAAGGGGATTCATTTACGGCAAATGATATTTTTCTGTTATATCTTTTACAAACATCAAAGAAAGTTTTGCACCACCTCAGTTCCGAGAGTTCAGGAACCTGTACAGAAAATTGTAATAGAGGTCAACATAAACATCATTTCCGCCCTTTTTAATGCTCATGAAAACCACACATTGCATGTTGTACCACCGTGCAGCAAGACCTTCAGACGTCGGCGTCCAAATTGATGTACATACCGGCATCTCCCAGTAGCTCGTCCTCTTGCATTGATGCATGCCGGTATTCGTCGTGACATACTATCCACAGGGTCATCAAGGCACTGTTGGTCCAGATTCTTCCACTCCACAAAGGTGATTCGGCGTGGGTCCCTCAGAGTGGTTGGTGGGTCACGTCGTCCATAAACAGACGTTTTCAATCTATCCCAGGCATGTTAGATAGGGTTCATGTCTGGAGAATATGCTGGACACTCTAGTCGAGTGATGTCGCTTTACTGAAGGATGTCATTCACTAGATGTCCACGATGGGGGGTGCGAAGTGTGGTCCATATGCTTCCAATATGGTTGCACTATCGATCGGAAGACGGCATTCACGTATTGTACAGTCGTTACGGCGTCTTCCATGACAACCAGTGGCGGACGTCGGCCCCACATATTGCCACTGCAAAACAGCAGGGAATCTCCACCTTGCTGCTCTCACTGGACATTGTGTATAAGCCGTTCAGGCTGACCGGGTTGCTTTCAAACCGACGATTGTCTGGTTGAAGGCATATCCGACACACATCGGTGAAGAGAACGTGATGCTAATCCTGAGCGGTCCATTCGGCATGTTGTTGGGCCCATCTGCACCGCGCTGCATGGTGTCGTGGTGGCAAGTATGAACCTTGCCATGTACGTCGGGAGTGAATCTGCGCATCATGCATCCTACTGCACACAGTTTGAGTCGTAAATCAACATCCTGTGGCTGCACGAAAAGCATTATTCAACATTGAGGCGTTGCTGTCAGGGTTTCTCCGAGCCATAATCCACAGGTAGCGGTCATCCACTGTAGTAGTAGTCCCGGGGCGGCCTGAGCGAGGCATGTCATCGACAGTTACTGTCTCTCTGTACCTCCTCCATGTCCGAACAACATCGGTTTGTTTCACTCCGAGACGTGTGGACACTCCCCTTGTTGAGAGTCCTTTCTGGCACAAAGTAAAAATGCGGAAGCGATCGAACCGCGGTATTGATCGTCTATTCACGGTTGAACTACAGACCACACGAGCCGTGTACCTCGTTCCATGGGAAATGACTGGCTGTCGGACCCTCTCCGTCTAATAGGTGATGCTCATGCGTGGTTGTTTACGTCTTTTGACGGATTAAGTGACATCTCTGAACAATCAAGGAGACTATGTCAGTGATACAATATCCACAGTCAACGTCTATCTTCAGGAGTTCTGGGAACCGGGGGGATGCAACACTTTTTTTCATGTGTGTATATAGAGATTTCCGTCCCGATCAATCTCTGAAAATACTTGAAGAAGATCAATACAATGACGGCGTTTAGGATTCCAGTAGTCTGATGCCACTAAGGGCCCTCCTCCCCTCACAAAGGCACACACTAATGCTGTGATGATGTGAATGATTAGGATTCTAGGATGAAGGTACTGCAAATTTAAATAACTTATCGAAAAGTTAATTGAGTATCGAAACTGAAGTGGAACTTGATATTTCAAGTGAACGTATTGTAAGGTTGGAAGAAATGTGATATTACAAAATGCAATAATGAGTTCTTAACAAGGCACGCTCCCAACAGTTGAAGCATTTCGCTCATATTTTGTCTATTTTTGTGGTAATATTTTTGAAATCTTTGTTACATTTACAAACCATTATGCTGCTAAACATAACTGCCTGGGTGTTGTGACTCTTACTGAAATGAGGTCATTTATTGCAACACTTTTAAGTAGCTGTTATATACTGCTGAAGACCATACTGGCAAAGTACATCCGTTTCCCGTAACGATCTTGTTGCTGGGGCTCTTGCCCGAAATGGATTCAAATTCTTACTGTCCAACTTACATTTACGTGACAATGACATTCTAAAGGCTTCAGACAGGTATGCTAATGTGAGGCCGTTATATGACACGTTCAGCGTACGATTCCAGTAAAATGCAGCCCATGAAGAAAAAAATAGTGTTGGTGGAACATTCGTGCCTTAAAAAAATGGTTCAAATGGCTCTGAGCACTATGGGACTTAACATCTGAGGTCATCAGTCCCCTAACTTAGAACTACTTAAACCTAACTAACCTAAGGACATCACACACATCCACGCCCGAGGCAGAAATCGAACCTGCGACCGTAGCGGTCGCGCGGTTCCAGACTGAAGCGCCTAGAACCGCTCGGCCACCACCGCCGGCTTCGTTCCTTACTTGGTAAACATAGGTCCAAGCAGTTCATTAGAGGAAAACTACCACGCTACGGCTACAAAATTTGGAATGCAGTTGCTAGGACTAGATACACTGTATAGATGGTTCCTTTGTATGGATGGTTCCTTATCACGGTTCCAGCATTACCTATCGGAGAAATATGAACCCTTGGACTTCGGAGAAAGTGTCGTTCTTCAGTTTGCTGATGAGTTATTCAGTTATCTTATCACTTTCTTTTTTATAACTTCTTCTCATCACTTCCACTCCATACTGAATAACGTGTCAAACGAATCCAAGGTACAGAGACAATTAAACAAAACCGGATCTGAAAATTCCCCTACTGGACTTTAAGAGGATGAAGAAATCCCCTCGGGAAACCATTAACATCCAAAGTGACATGTCTATCAGTACAGTGGTTGCTAAATGTAACGAAAATAGTGTGGTCACAATAGCTTCCAGTTCTACATCTGTGAAACCACTAAACAATATAAAACGATTTTCGCAGAGTGAGAACAAAAGCATAACTAACAAACAGTCTCAGATGATTCATGTTTACAACGAAAGCACCGTTGGAGTTGATCGGACTGAAGAGAACGTAAGCCTCACTGGACATCCGTCGGAGGGAAATAACGGTACTTCAGTTTGATAACGCATTGAATTGATGGAGTCAAACAAGATGCATGGCAAATCACAGGCTTCAAGATAAACATAAACTGGATCATCTCGAATTTTGTCACCGTAGTGTAACTTCCGTCCTGGCAACAAGTGGAGAATATCCAAGTCTACAGGAGGCCAAAAGACGGATTCAAGAACCCGGATATGACAAAATATATCTGGATGTGATTGGCTAAGACAAACAAATTCGCTGCAGGCTCTGCCTTACAAAACCCCGACGAGGTTTGTAAAATTTGATACTTATTTGCAAGTAACGCGTTTCAAAATATATCATCTAAAGTGAATGTTGAAATGTGTTTGGTTTTTTGTTAATTGTAGTCAACTTTGAAATTTCGTAAATTTCTCTCTCTCACTCTCTCTGTATGTGTGTGTGTGTGTGTGTTTGTTTGTGTGTGTGTGTCACAAATAACGTAATTATAATACATGGTAAACGGGGGATGTCAGTGTAACATTTCACAATACAAAAACCTCACACAAAATTATCTTACTCTTCTCTGTGTTAATGAGCATTGTCTTACATGAAATAATGGTACTTCTTCTTGTTAGTTGTTAGTTTCCCTTAAAAAAGGTAACACTAGGGGCTGCTCTGGTGGAATATCGTTACAATGCATTTCAAACTGATTATTTCTTATAAAAGAATCTGTTTAACTGTTAACACATTTATCCCTCTCTGAGACGAGGTGCTCAACGCCTATATGAAAAATGTTTGTGGTTGCCTACAGAAACATGATCCTACCCATCACATCGACGGCCAGGAATGTCTTTCTTCAGGATTCCTATAATATGGAAATTGCATGGGGAGAGATCTGGAGTGTATGGGGGATGTGTTACAGCTTCACAGCAACACTTATGCGGCGTGTGGAAACAACTTTGACAACATATGTGCCCACCCTGAAGGAACACATTCGTGCACGTCGATTTGATTCGATTGAAAAGGTGCTCGCCTGGATACTATCTCAAAGTGGGATAAATATTTTAAAAGTAATGGCGGTTATTTTTTAAACAGTAAACAGCTTACTTTTTTCTCACCTGTTTTTTTTTTATTTTCATCTCCTTATGTCTTACATGCCACATATCTTTCATGGAAAGATCGTTTTCGTTTACAATGATGTCGGGTAACTGTTGCTATCAATGACGTGCCGCCCTTTACGGTCTGACCAGCAAAACATTTTTAAATCACTGAAACCACATCTGACAAACTGAAAGCGTTAGTGTCAGATTTATTTACTCCATTCACTTCTGAAACGTTCCTTTTACTCCAAATATCGCCGGTTTGTGTGCAGTACAAAGTGAACAAATAGGACCGGTATTTTTTAGAGCTGCAGCTTTCATTTCTCACGTTTGGGATTAACTGTGTACACGATTCTCATTTTTCTTTATTTATCGGCTTTATTTCGGCTGCTCGTGTCCATCTACGCTGTAAACACAGACGGCCAAGTTTGCACAACCGACGTTTTGAGGGCAGAGCCGAAAGCAAACGCTCGTCCACCAGGTAGGCTACCCGCCGTGTTCGCACGCACGCGACAGACTCGCCGCCCGCGTCCGTGAATGTTTCATGCAGTGCGCTGGGTGATGTTCGAAACGGTGCACAGTACCCACAGTGCTACCACCGACTCTGGTTCTGGAACCGGCGTATTAAATACTGAGGACCTCACTGTTCATCCAGTTGCTTAGTATCAAACAAACAACAGAGCCGTTCAATAGTAGGACTTTACAGAAAGATTCATATAATTCTTCAAGACTGTCTCCTTTGCATGAGTAGGGGCATCCGCTTGCTGGAATTTTAACTTATGCATGAAAACCATACCCTCGTCTTGGCGCCAACAGCAAATTATGCTTCATGTGGGGGGCAGTAGGGATACGTCTTATGCGGATAGATAGTTCTTGTTGTTGTTGTGGTCTTCAGTCCAGTGACTGGTTTGATGCAGCTCTCCATCCTACTCTATCCTGTGCAAGCTTCTTCATCTCCCAGTACGTACAGCAACCTACATCCTTCTGAATCGGTTTAGTGTATTCATCTCTTGGTCTCCCTCTACGATTTTTACCCTCCGCTCTGTCCTCCAATCCTAAATTGGTAATCCCTTGATGCCTCAGAATATGTCCTACTAACCGATCACTTCTTCTAGTCAAGTTGGGCCACAAATTTGTCTTCTCCCCATTTCTATTCAATACCTCCTCATTAATGTGATCTACCCATCTTATCTTCAGCATTCGTCTGTAGCACCACATTTCGAAAGCTTCTATTCTCTTCTTGTCTAAACTATTTATGGTCCACGTTTCGCTTCGTTACATGGCTACACTCCATACAAATAATTTCAGAAAAGAATTCCTGATACTTAAATCTATACTCGATGTTAACTAATTTCTCTTCTTCAGAAACGCGTTCCTTGCCATTGCCAACCTACATTTTATATCGTCCCATCTTCGACCATCATCAGTTATTTTGCTCCCCAAATAACAAAACTACTTTACTACTTTTAAGTGTCTCATTTCCTAATCTCATACTCTCAGCATCACCCGATTTAATTCGAATACATCCCATTATCAAGATACTGCCCATTCCGTTCAACTGCTTTTCCAAGCCCTTTGCTGTCCGTGGCAGAATCACAATGTCATTGGATAACCTCGAAGTCTTTATTTCTTCTCCGTGGATTTTATTCCTACTCTGAATTTTTCTTGTGTTTTCTTTACTGCGTGCTCGATATATGGATTGAATAACATGGGGGGAAGGGTACAACCCTGTCTCACTCTCTTCACAACCATTGCTTCCGTTTCATGTCCCTCGACTCCTGTAACTGCCATGTGGTTTGCGTACAAGCTGTAAATAGCCTCTCACTCCCTGTGTTTTACCCCTGCCACCTTTAGAATTTAAAACAGTTTATTCCAGCTTTCTGTAAGTCTACAAATGCTATAAACGTAGGTTTGCATTTCCTTAACCAATCTTCTATGAGAAGTCGTAAGGTAAATATTGCCTTGCGTGTTTCTATATTTCTCCAGAGTCCAAAATGAGCTTCATCAAGATCGACTTCAACGGGGTTTTCCGTTCTTCTGTACAGGATTCGTGTTAGTATTTTGCACCATGACTTATTAAATCGACAGTTCGGTAATTTTCATACATACCAGTACATGATTTCTTTCGAACTGGGATTATTATATTCTTCTTGAAGTCTGACGGTATTGCATCTCTCTTATACATCTGCTCACCAGATGGAAGCGTTTTGTCGTGGATGGCTCTCTCAAAGCAACCAATAGCTCTAACAGAATGTTGTATACTTGCGGGGTGTCGTTTCGACCTTGGTCTTCCAGTGCTTTGTCAAATTCTTCACGCAATACCGTAAGTCCCTTCTCGTCTTCTACTACGTGCTCTTCCATTTCCATAATACTGACCTCAAGTACATCTCCCTTGTATAGACCATATACTCCTTCACGTTTCTTCTATCCGTTCTTTGCTTAGGACTGATTTTCCATCTGAGCACTTGATATTCATACCGGTGGTTCTTTTTCCTCCAAAGGTCTCTTTAATTATGCTGTAGGCAGTATCTATCTTACCCCTAGTGATATATGCCTCTACACCCTGACACTTGTCCTCTAGCCATTTTACAAATCCTGTCGAGCTCTTTTTTTGAACGTTTGTATTCCATTTCGCTTGCTTCCTTTTTTGGTTTTTTATATTTTCTCCTTTCATCATTTAAATTCTATGTCTTACGTGTTACTCAAGATTTCCTTCTAGCCCTCGTCTTTTTACCTACTCGATCCTCTGCTGCCTGCACTATTTCATGTCTCAAAGCTACCCGTTCTTCTTCTACTGTATTTCTTTCTCCTGTTCTTCTCAGTCGTTCCCTAACGCTCCCTCTGAAACCGTCCAGAGCCTCTGGTTCTTTCAGTTTATCCAGGTCCCGTCTCCTTAAATTCCTAACTTTTAGCAGTTTCTACAGTTTTAATCTACAGTTCATAACCTATAAATTGTGGTCAAAGTCAACATCTGTTCTTGGAAATGTCTTACAGTGTAAAGTCTGGTTCCTAAATCTCTGTCTAACCACTGAAACATTCCAGTGTCTCCAGGCTTCTTCCAAGTATACACCCTTCTTTCATGATTCTTAAACCAAGTGTTAGCTATGATTAAGTTATGCTCTGTACAAAATTCTACCAGGCGGCTTCCTCTTTCATCCCTTTCCCTCCCAGTCGATACTCACCTACTACTTTTACTTCGTTTCTTTTTCCTACTACAAATTTTCACTCCAACATGACTATTAAATTTTCGGCTCCATTAACTATCTGAATAATTTCTTTTTTCTCATCATACATGTCCTCAATCTCCTTCTCATCTGCAGAGCTAGATGGCACATAAACTTTTACTACTGTGGTGGAAGTGGGCTTCGTAACCGTCTTTGCTAAAATAATACATTCCGTATGATGTTCGCAGTAGCTTAACGGCGTTCATATTTTTTTACTCATTATTAAACCTACCCCTGCATCACATCTATTTGAATTTGTAGCGCTGTATTCACCTGACCGGAAATCCTGTTCCTCCTGCCACCGAACTTCACTAATTCCCACTGTATCTAGCTTTGAACTATCCACTTCCCTTTTTAAATTTTCTAAGCTACCTGCCTGATGAAGGTATCTGACATTCCACGCTCTGACCCTTACAGCGTCAGTTTTGTTTCTACTGATAACGACGTCCTCCTGAGTAGCCCCCGCTCGGAGATCCGAATGGGAGACTATTTTACCTCCGGAATATTTTCCGCGAGAGAATGCCATCATTTAACCATACAGTGGAGCTATGTGCCCGCGGGAAGAATTACGGCTGTAGTTTCCCCTTGCTTTCAGCCATTCGCAGTACCAGCACAGCAAAGCGGTTTTGGTTGATGTTACAACTTCAGATCAGTTAATCATCCAGACTTTTGCCCCTGTAACTACTGTAAAGACTACACCCCTCTTCAGGAACCACACATCTCTCTGTCCTCTCAAAAGGTACCCCTCCGTTGTGGTTGTACCTATGGTACGGCTATCTGTATCGCTGAGGCCCGCAAGCCTCCCCACCGACAGCAATGTCCATGATTGATGCGGGGCGGGGCAGTCATCATATTTGTACATAATAATGGTCATTAGGTTGGTAGATAATAATCGTCCAGTGGTTGCTTCCGTGATTCAGGAAGGTCAGGTATTTTGTGATACTTCAACTTCAGCTTGAGAAGACCTATAAAACAGAAATCACGATTTCGTGAAATAAATCATGTAATTTACAGTTTAAGGGCGGAAACTCCTTTGAGGACGGCTGCATATGTAGAGTGAATGCCGCGAGTACTTTCCGAGCGAGTACAATGGACTTCTACCCAGCAACAAACTCAGGTGCCGAGTTGGCTGTGGCGTAAACTCACAAGTCGGTCATAGACGGAGACGGCGAGTGTAGAGGTGTGGTCACTAAACTCTCTGTCGAGTTTAGCGAATATACGGAGCTCATTTCTGATCTCTAGCAGGCAACTCTCATTCACTCGTTCAATACCAAATGCAGATGCACTTGACACGGCGTGCACTCGGCACGACTTTAAGACGCTATCCTCTCTCCATTTGAACAGGTGTTATTTAGTTACAAGTGTGTATCGTGATATTCGTTGAGAAAACGTTCCTCCTACTGCTGCAGCTTAAAGTATTTCAGGACATTCGCAGTATATGTGAGATAATATCTACAGTCCAGTTACGTAGAGCGCATTCAACGCAAGATTTGCAATCGTTAACAGAAATCTACTTCTCGTGCCAACTATGAGTTAGCCTTCCTCAGATTATGGAAATGTGGCTTTCTCCACAGTCACGAAAACTTGCCAGGAACTTTACTTTTCAACTCTACCGACTGCTGCACTGCACTTGCATGTAAGAGTATTTCTTAGCAACGAACTGCCTGAATTGTGGATTGGCCACAACTGCCGCAACCTGGCATTGCTCCATTGGCTTCTAAGATCGCCTCATTTTACGGTACGTGATTTTTATTTTCCTTCCATATCCGACACAGTTGCGATAATGGTCATTTATCTGTGGAGAGTAGTCCAGTTTCGAACTGTGGCCTTAGCCACAAGTGTAGTCAATCAGTTACCACCAATGTACATGTGAGTAATGAGATACTCTTTACTACTCAGATAAAAAATGAACATACATTGTGACTTCTGTCTAGTTTACTCTGTTCTAATGGAAAATTCATAGGAAGTTCATCACTTTGTACCTATGTAATGATTACTGATGAGGAATAATGAATATCTGTTTACTCACATATACGTTTGTGGGAACTGTATGATTACCATCATGTATGAAGCCGCGGATTTTAACTCGACGTCCAAATCTGGCACTGTAAATGCAAGAAAGACCTGTATAAATGCTTCCATTTGTAATGGTTTATGAATGTGATGTTGGCATAAAAGGTCAAACAAGGGAGACACTTATAATATTGGTTTTATTAATGACCGTAATGGCTTGACAAATCAAAGCGAAGATGTCATACTATCATACAATGAGTGCACAGCGCCTGATTTTCACCTGATGGCCAAAACTGGAATTAATTTTTCTCCAGAGTATGTCGGTCCACATTAACGCATTAGCATATCGATCACGTTTCGCTGCCATACGCTAACTACAACTCACAGAGAGACTTCTGTGAGGAGTTGCAATTTAATTATAGCCACTGGGTAGAAGACTTCGTCGAAGCATGACGGCAAATACTGGCACCTGTGACACCGTACAACTACAGCAGTGAGTGCAGCAGCTCCCGACACGCCAACAAAAATGTGGGACTACCGCTGAGTACACTTAAAATTTCGTGTCGAATGAAGAGTACAATGAACAGATTTGCGTACATCAACCCTGAACGTTTTTTGTACACTGAAAACTGAAACGAACTGGTACACCTGCCTAATATCGTGCAGGGCCCCCGAGAGCACGTGCCGCAACATGACGTGGCATAGACTCGACTAATGTCTGAAGTAGGGCTGGAGGGAACCTGCCCATAAATCGGTAAGTGTACGATGGGGTGGAAAGCTCTTCTGAAGAACGCGTTGCAAGGTATCCCACATTTGCTTAATAGTGTTCATGTCTGTGGAGTTTGGTGGGCAACGGAAGTGTTTAAGCTCAGAGTGTTCCTGGAGCCACTCTGTAGCAATTCTGGACGTTGGGGTATCGCGTTGTCCTGATGGATTTCCCAAATACGTCGGAATGCACAATGGAAATTGATGGATGCAGGTGATCAGACAGGATGCTTACGTAAGTGTTAGCTGTCAGCCGGCCGCGGTGGTCTAGCGGTTCTAGGCGCTCAGTCCGGAGCCGCGCGACCGCTACGGTCGCAGGTTCGAATCCTGCCTCGGGCATGGATGTGTGTGATGTTCTTAGGTTAGTTAGGTTTAAGTAGTTCTAAGTTCTAGGGGACTAATGAGCACAGATGTTAAGTCCCATAGTGCTCAGAGCCATTTGAACCATTTTGTTAGCTGTCAGAGTCGTATTTAGACATATCAGGAGTCCCACATCACCACAACTGCACACGCCCCACACCATTACAGAGCCTTCACCAGCTTGAACATTCCCCTGCTGACGATCAGGGTCCATGGATACATGAGGTTGTCTCCATACCTGTACACATCCGTCCTCTCGATGTAATATGGAACAAGACTCGTCCGACCAGGAAACGTGTTTCCGGTCATCATCAGCCCACTGTCGGTGTTGACGTGCCCATGCAAGGCGTGAAACTGTGTGTCTTGCAGTCATCAAGGGTACACTAGAAGGCCTTCGGCTCCGAAAGCTCATATCGATGATGTTTCGTTAAATAGTTCGCACGCTGACACTTGTTGATGGCCCAGTACTGAAATGTGCAGCAATTTGCGGAAAGGTGCTCTTCTGTCACGTTGAACGATTCTCTTCAGTCGTCGTTGGTTCCGTTCTTGCCAGATCTTTTTCCGGCCACAGCGACGTCGGAAATTTGAAGTTTTACCGGATTCGTGATATTCATTGTCCACTAGTGAAACGGTCGTGCGGAAAAATTCCCACTTAATCGCTACCTTGGAGATGTTGTGTCCCATCGCTCGTGCGCTCCGACTAAAACACCACTTAAACACTATGACACTCACTTAAATTTTGACAACTTGTGATTGTAGCTGCAGCAACCGATCTAACAATTGCTCCAGACATTTGTTTTATATAGGCTTTGCCGACTGTAGGCCATATCCTGCCTGGTTACATATCTCTGTATTTGAATATGCATGTCTATACCAGTTTCTTTGGCGCTTCGGTGTATGAAGCACACTAAGGTTTTATGGGTACGCTTGTAACAGAGAAACCGTTATAAAATCGG
The DNA here is from genome assembly GCF_023898315.1 of Schistocerca nitens. Taxonomy (NCBI): domain Eukaryota; kingdom Metazoa; phylum Arthropoda; class Insecta; order Orthoptera; family Acrididae; genus Schistocerca; species Schistocerca nitens. The sequence continues at coordinate 782,206,145 of NC_064617.1, forward strand.
ATGGTACTTTTTAAAACAAAGACTTTGTAGCTTCATGCAAAATTAAAATGCAACGCAAGTTCCTATTTGAACTTGTGTTGATGATATACACTATGTGAACAAAAGTATCCGGACACCTGGCTAAAACAGACTTACAAGTTCGTGGCGTCCTCCATTGGTAATGTTGGAATTCAGTACGGTGTTGGCACACCCATAGCCTTGATCACAGCTTCCACTCTGGCAAGCATGCGTTGTATCAGGTTCTGGCAGCCCATTCTTGACGGAGTGCTGCACCGAGGAGAGGTGTCGATGTCGGTCGGTGAGGCCTAGATCGAAGTTGGCGTTCCAAACATCCCAAAGGTGTTATGTAGGATTCAGGTCAGGATTCTGTGCAGGCCAGGTCATTACTGGGTTGTTACTGTCGTGTAACGGCTCCTCCACATGCCGTGCATTATGAACAGGTGCTCGATCGTGTTGAAAGATGCAATCGCCATCCCCGAATTGCTCTTCAACTGTGGGAAGCAAGAGGGTGCTTAAAACATCAATGTAGGCCGCTTCTGTGACAATGCCACGCCAGACATAAGGAGTCAAGCCCCTCCATAAAAAAACACGTCTACAGCGTAACACCACCGCCTCCGAATTTTATTGTTGGCACTACACAACTGGCAGATGAAGTTCAGGGAGCATTCGCCATACCTACACTTTGATATCGGATCGCCACATTGTTAACCGTGATTCGTCACTCTACACAACGTTTTTCCACTGTTCAATCGTCCAATGTTTTCACTTCTTACACCAAGCGAGGCGTCGTTTGGACTTTACCAGCGTGATGTGTGGCTTATGAGCAGCCGCTCGACCATGAAATCCAGGTTCTCAACTTCCGACTAACTACCACAGTACTTGCAGTGGATCCTGACGGAGTTTAGAATTGCTGTGTAATGATGGAGATTGATGTCTCCCTATTACAGATACGACCCTCTTCAAATGTCGGCGGTCTCTGTCAACAGACGAGGTCGGCCTCTATACATATGTGCTGTACGTGTCCCTTCACGTTTCCACTTCACTATCACATCGGAGGCAATGGACCTAGCGATGTTTAGGAGTGTGGAAATCTCACGTACAGACGTAAGACACAAGCGACACTCAATCACCTGACCACATTCGAAGACCGTGAGTTCCGCAGAGCACACAATGCACCTAATATGGAGAACTTATGTTTTTTCGGGTGTCCGGATACTTTTGATCACATAGTGTAGTTATCCTCCCCCCATGCACCATGGACCTTGCCGTTGGTGGGGAGGCTTGCGTGCATCAGCGATACAGATAGCCGTACCGTACGTGCAACCACAACGGAGGGGTATCTGTTGAGAGGCCAGACAAACGTGTGGTTCATGAAGAGGGGCAGCAGCTTTTTCAGTAGTTGCAGGGGCAACAGTCTGGATGATTGACTGATCTGGCCTTGTAACACTAACCAAAACGGCCTTGCTGTGCTGGTACTGCGAACGGTTGAGAGCAAGTGGAAACTACAGCCGCAATTTTTCCCGAGGGCATGCAGCTCTACTGTATGGTTAATGATGATGGCATCATCTTGGGTAAAATATTCCGGAGGTAAAATAGTCCCCCATTCGGATCTCCAGGCGGGGACTACTCAAGAGGACGTCGTTATCAGGAGAAAGAAAACTGGCATTCTACGGATCGGAGCGTGGAATGTCAGATCCCTTAATCGGGCAGGTAGGTTAGAAAATTTAAAAAGGGAAATGGATAGGTTAAAGTTAGATGTAGTGGGAATTAGTGAAGTTCGTTGGCAAGAGGAACAAGACTTTTGGTGAGGCGAGTACAGGGTTATAAACACAGAGTCAAATAGGGGTAATGCAGGAGTAGGTTTAATAATGAATAAAAAACTAGGAATGCGGGTAAGCTACTACAAACAGCATAGTGAACGCATTATTGTGGCCAAGATAGACACGAAGCCCACGCCTACCACAGTAGTACACGTTTGTATGCCAACTAGCTCTGCAGATGACGAGAAAATTGAAGAAATGTATGATGAAATAAAAGAAACTATTCAGATAGTGAAGGGAGACGAAAATTTAATAGTCATGGGTGACTGGAATTCAAGAGTAGGAAAAGGGAGAGAAGGAAATGTAGTAGGTGAATATGTATTGGGGCTAAGAAATGAAAGAGGAAGCCGCCTGGTAGAATTTTGCACAGATCACAACTTAATCATAGCTAACACTTGGTTCAAGAATCATAAAAGAAGGTTGTTTACATGGAAGAAGCGGGGAGATACTAACAGGTTTGAGATAGATTATATAATAGTAAGACAAAGATTTGGGAACCAGGTTTTAAATTGTAGGAAATTTCCAGGGGCAGATGTGGACTCTGACCACAAACTATTGGTTATGAACTGTAGATTAAAACTGAAGAAACTGCAAAAAAGTGGGAATTCTAAGGAGATGGGACCTGGATAACCTGGCTAAACCAGAGGTTGTACAGAGTTTCAGGGAGCATAAGGCAACAATTGACAGGAATGGGGGAAAGAAATACAGTAGAAAAAGAATGGGTAGCTTTGAGGGGTGAAGTAGTGAAGGCAGCAGAGGTTCAAGTAGGTAAAAAAACAAGGGCTAGTAGAAATCCTTGGGTAAAAGAAGAAATATTGAATTTAATTGATGAAAGGAGAAAATATAAAAATGCAGTAAATGAAGCAGGCAAAAAGGAATACAGGCGTCTCAAAAATGAGATTGACAGTAAGTGGAAAATGGGTACGCAGGGATGGCTGGAGGACAAATGTAGGGATGTAGAGTCTTATCTCACTAGGGGTAAGGTAGATACTGCCTACAGGAAAATTAAAGAGACCTTTGGAGAAAAGAGAACGACTTGTATGAATATCAAGAGCTCAGCTGGAAACCCAGTCCTAAGCAAAGAAAGGAAAGCAGAAAGGTGGAAGGAGTATATAGAGGGTCTATACAAGGGCGATGTATTTGAGGACAATAATATGGAAATGGGAGAGGATGTAGATGAAGATGAAATGGGAGATATGATACTGCGTGAAGAGTTTGACAGAGCACTGAAAGACCTGAGTCGAAACAAGGCCCTGGGAGTAGATAACATCCCATTAGAACTACTGACAGCCTTGGGAGAGCCAGTCCTAACAAAACTCTACCATCTGGTGAGCAAGATGTATGAGACAGGCGAAATACCCTCAGACTTCAAGAAGAATATAGTAATTCCAATCCCAAAGAAAGCAGGTGTTGACAGATGTGAACATTACCGATATATCAGTTTAATAAGTTAAATACTAACGCGAATTCCTTACATACGAATGGAAAAACTAATAGAAGCCGACCTCGGGGAAGATCAGTTTGGATTCGGTAGAAATATTGGAACACGTGAGGCAATACTGACCCTACGACTTATCTTGGAAGCTAGATTAAGGAAAGGCAAACCTACGTTTCTAGCATTTGTAGACTTAGAGAAATCTTTTGACAATGTTGACTGTAATACTCTCTTTCAGATTCTGAAGGTGGCAGGGGTAAAATACAGGGAATGAAAGGCTATTTAAAATTTGTACAGAAACCAAATGGCAGTTATAAGAGTTGAGGGGCATGAAAGGGAAGCAGTGGTTGGGAAGGGAGTGAGACAGTTTTGTAGCCTCTCCCCGATGTTATTCAATCTGTATATTGAGCAAGTAGTGAAGGAAACAAAAAAAAAAATTCGGAGTAGGTATCAAAATTCATGGAGAAGAAATAAAAACTTTGAGGTTCGCCGATGACATTGTAATTCTGTCAGAGACAGCAAAGGACTTGGAAGAGCAGTTGAACGGAATGGATAGCGTTTTCAAAGGAGGATATAAGATGAACATCAACAAAAGCAAAACGAGGATAATGGAATGTAGTCGAATTAAGTCGGGAGATGCTGGGGGTATTAGATTAGGAAATGAGACACTTAAAGTAGTAAAGGTATTTTGCTATTTGGGGAGCAAAATAACTAATGATGGCCGAAGTAGAGAGGATATAAAATGTAGACTGGCAATGGCAAGGAAAGCGTTTCTGAAAAAGAGAAATTTGTTAACATCGAGTATTGATTTAAGTGTCAGGAAGTCTTTTTCCCAAAGTATTTGTATAGAGCGCAGCCATGTATGGAAGTGAAACGTGGACGGTAAATAGTTTGGATAAGAAGAGAATAGAAGCTTTCGAAATGTGGTGCTACAGAAGAATGCTGAATATTAGATGGGTAGATCACGTAACTAATGAGGAGGTACTGAATTGGATTGGGGAGAAGAGGAGTTTGTGGCACAACTTGACCAGAAGAAGGGATCGGTTGGTAGGACATGTTCTGAGGCATCAAGGGATCACCAATTTAGCATTGGAGGGCAGCGTGGAGGGTAAAAATCGTAGAGGGAGACCAAGAGATGATTACACCAAGCAGATTCAAAAGGATGTAGGTTGCAGTAGGTACTGGGAGATGAAGAAGCTTGCACAGGATAGAGTAGCATTGGAGAGCTGCATCAAACCAGTCTCAGGACTGAAGACCACAACAGTGTAGATATGTGGAATCGAATGTATATTTTCGGGAAAAATGTACAAAATTCACACATTTACAACCTCGTTTATACCTTGGTGATGAGTGGCTCCTTCATTTTTGGTTGAGAGAATAGAGTCACACCTTATATAAGAGGTAAGTCATCCGTGATTACATCATGTATTAATCTTGGTGCAGCAGTAAAGACAATTTCTTACTGAGCGGCCCCTCCGTGTTCTATGAATGTTTCGCCGTTACTATGGCTCCCCTCGCTGATCTGCTTGACTATTTCCCACATGGGCAAGTCATCAAACTGAAATTATTTCTGTATCAAGGGGATGTTAACGTCAAACCTATTTATACATACTCATCCTCTGAATTTCGTCCCTTGACTTTTTTTCACGAGTAGGTCTATGTTAAACGGATTGCAAGCTATTCTCCATTAGTGACATCCTTCAACTGTGTAGATCACAACAGCAAAAACTGTCTATCATATGTTCTTCTAGGCCATAATGATACTTATGTCCGAGGAGTAAGGCCAATTTTAACAAACTTGTTACTGAATTAGTAAAACTATAAAGTATTCAAGTTCGCAAAGGCGCTGAAATGTTCTTTTTCATGATGAAGCGACCATTCCTTACGATTTGGGTGGAGGGGGTTCACATTGCGTGCATGAGCTTACTTTGACATACAGTTGTACTGAACATAAAAATGCCGTTGTTGGCAATTAACGAAGTCGGAAATAACAACTGAATATGAGAGGGGGCCTTATTATATTTCTTTAAGTCGGGAAATTAAAACAGAACTATAAAGTAATTAAAAATTCATCAGAACAGTGGTAACAGAAATGAAATAAATACCTTCTCTGTAACAGTAAAATTGAGGCAACAGCAACAACACAACAGATCACGATGTATGGCCTTTTTGTAATTAAACTACAGTAGACACAAAACGAAGATAGCTTCCATACAGAACACCAGAAACGACTTATTTAAGCCTTCACACACTCTTACTCATGTAACCGAGATCAACTAACTTCTTCCTTCAGCAGATACTCCATATTAACAACTCTTATCACTTCAGTGAAGTATTGTGTACATAAGGTTAGATATTACACATCTCTGCATAAAGTTTCAGCTACGATTACAGGATCATAAACCTGAAGTAAGCTATCGAGATTATCAATACCGACCTGTATGCACTATTATAATAGTAGGAGGATATAAAGTAAAACTCAACCCATTCAAAATCCACGCGATATTGGTCAGTCATTCTAGGTTCATTAGCCTGAATCTTTAAATGGAACAAATATCAACTTCCGCCCCTCAGGAACGGATCTAGGAGTACTAATGAATGATAATCTGAATCTGACTGAGCACGTAACAGCAGTATGCTAGAAGGCATCTGGGCCACTACATTTCCTACAAAAACATAAAAAGATATTCTTCCTTGACCCGCAAAAGAAATTTGTACAAATACTTATACTTCCAGTTACTGAGTATAGTAATCATAGCTTGCAAGGTCTTTCTCACAAGGGAACCTCCCCATCGCACCCCCCTTAGATTTAGTTATAAGTTGGCACAGTGGATAGGCCTTGAAAAACTGAACATAGATCATTCGAGAAAACAGGAAGAAGTTGTGTGGAACTATGAAAAAATAAGCAAAATATACAAACTGAGTAGTCCATGCGGAAGATAAGCAACATGAAGGAAAGTCTGAGGATAGGAGAGCCGTGGTCCCGTGGTTAGCGTGAGCAGCTGAGGACCGAGAGGTCCGCGGTTCAAGTCTTCCCTCGAGTGAAAAGTTTAATTTTTTATTTTCAGACAATTATCACAGTTCAGGCACTCACACATAATCAACTTCGCTCTCCAAAATTCCAGGACATGTTCAGATTTGCTTGGACATATGCAGGATTTGACGGTCTACACACGGAAAGATTTGAAAACGTTAAAAACATATGTTTTGACAGAGCAAAGGGAAGACTGTGCGACTGTGAAACTGTTGCATTCATTTGCTGCAGTTTATATGTCAAACTCTGGTGTTTTCATCACATTTTTGGGAGTGATTATCACACCCGCAAGAAAACCTAAATCGGGCAAGGCAGAATAATCTATTTACCTAATCGCCAAGTGTACAAGTTAGGTGGGTCGACAACATATTCCTGTCACGTGACGTACATGCCGTCACCAGTGTCCTATAGAATATATCAGAAATGTTTTCCTGTGGAGGAATCGGTTGACCTATGATCTTGCGATCAAATGTTCTCGGTTGCCATTGGAGAGGCACGTCCTTTCGTCTACTAATCGCACGGTTTTGCGGTGCGGTCGCAAAACACAGACAGTAAACTTATTACAGTGAACAGAGACGTCAATGAATGAACGGACAGATCATAACTTTGCGAAAATAAAGAAAGTAAAAATTATCACTGGAGGGAAGACTTGAACCAAGCACCTCTCGTATCGCAGCTGCTCACGCTAACCACGGGACCACAGCGCTACTAAGCCCACAGTCTCCTTGATGTTGCCTATCTTACGCATGGACTACTCAGTTTGTATATTTTGTTTATTTTTTTCATAGTTCCACGGAACTTCTTCCTGTTTTCTCGATTGATCTGTGTTCAGTTTTTCAAGGCCTATCCACTGTGCCAACTTATAACTATACCTGATGGGGATGCGATGGGGAGGTTCCCTTGTCAGGAACGTTCACAGCTCTTGGATCTGGCTGTGAATGCCTGTGTTCGTTATATCTGCGATGTTCGAGTGTTTGATCATATTTGACCATCATATGCGAAGCTATCCCTTCTGTGTACAGATAAAATTAGAGATTGGCATGGCCTCTGTCTTCTCCAATTTCTTATTAACGTACACTGTCCCTCATATCTCTCATTGACCCTAACGTTCTTGTCTCAACAACATGGCAGAAACTCCCGTTCCCAGCACAGCAATATCCTTTTTGTTCCATTCCATCGTTCAGCCACTGTCTCGATGTCCTTCTCCGTAGCAGGAACCCGACTCTGGAATAGCTTTACGCTTTATAATGGAGAACTGAATGACATTTCCAGATTCAGAAGGCTCTTAATAAAATATATACTACAGTAATTATTACAGTTGTTCCTCTAAGCACTCTTTACCCATGTACATTCTTCTTTCCAACCAGTTCCTCCATATTTCCCAGGATTCTTAGCTGGTGCAGTCTCCTTAAGTTGCTTTCCCTAGAACGTACTATTTCAGAAAACATCTATTTCATACACTTGTAAATTGATTTTGTATTTGCCATTATCAGTATTGTTACTTTTGTTGCAGTTTTTATTATTATTAATGTTATCATTATTTCTACTCTCATTATTAATGGTTGCAGCAGAACTAGAAGAAATACTGTCAGTATTAACATTATTAGTTCACAGTCAGTATTATTTACTCATTGTATTTTATTGTATTGAACTGCGGACCAAGAAACAATGGAGAGGCTTTCTCCCTGCCGTGGCCCTCAGTGGTTCACAACCCCACAACAGGCTACAGCAGTCCACTCCCTCCACCACCGCCCCACAGGGTGGTTGTGCTGATCCACCCCCAGTGGACTCCCACGGGAACGTCTCACACCAGACTAGTATAACTCCAATGTTTGCGTGGTAGAGTAATTATGGTGTACGCGTACGTGGAGAAAGTGGTTGCACAGCAATCGCCGACATTGTGTAACTGAGGCAGAATAAGGAGAACTAGCCCGCATTCGTCGAGGCAGAAGGAAAACCGCCTTAAAAACCATCCACAGACTGTCCGGCACACCGGACCTCGACGATAATCTGCCGGGCGGATTCGTGCCGGGGACCAGCAAGCCTCCCCACCCGGAAAGCAGTGCGTTAGACCGCACGGCTAACCGGGTGGCCTTATTTACTCATGCTGCCCTTATAGAGACTCAAATATTTTAATATATTTGTCACATTGAAATTGTTTCTTCTTAGGTAACTAAAACGTCAAAATTGCACTGTATGTATAAAACCGAGGTCCAGCGTTTGAGAGGGCCTCATCACCTTAATAAGAACAAATTACATAAATAAAATAATAAGAACAAACAAGATGAAAATGGTTCACCCATAGAAATAACACCCCCAACACACCTTGCTAGCAAACAGAGTATCGCCAACACATGAGCTGTTCACACTGTCCCTCTGAGTGGAATATTACTAACAATTCATTGTATTCAATGCATAACTTCACTGCACGCTTACTTATATCATTTCACCAATATACCACTGTCGCTCACAAAAGCTCGTAGTTAATACTCCACATATAATCCTAGGGCCCTGAGTCTCCTCTAGAATCACTGTCTTTTCCTCCAAGAAGAGGCTCCAACAACCCCTCCTGGTCCGTTTGTGTCTATGGTCAGCGGCCACTTCCCGTTTTATCCGTAATTGAAGTCGCTATTCCAGTTCCTCAGCACAAAACCTGTCAAGAAGATTTCGTGTTTCCGTTGCCCATCGACTAACTGCTCGACTCTGACCCCACAGCTCTAGGCGCTCAGTCCGGAACCGCGCGACTGCTACGGTCGCAGGTTCGAATGCTGCCTCGGGCATGGATGTGTGTGATGTACTTAGGTTAGTTAGGTTTAAGTAGTTCTAAGTTCTAGGGGACTGATGACCAGAGATGTTAAGACCCATAGTACTCAGAGCCATTTGAACCATTTTTTGACCCCACAGCTGCAACTGTGAGCGCTGTGAAACCTTCGTCCTGTGACTCTGAGGCTGATGATGATTATGATGATGATGATGATGGTGTGTGGTGTGTGGGGTGCTTAAATGCACCGTCATCAGCGCCCGTACACATCCCCAATCTGTACACAGTCCAATCTAGACACTCTCATGAATGATGATGGAATGATGAGGACAACAAAAACACCCAGTCCCCTGACGGAGAATATTCCCAAACCCACCGGGAATTGACCCTGGAACCCCGTGATCCCATGTAGCAACGCTATCCACTGGACCACGGACTGCAGACTCCTGAGACTGAGTCGAGAAAACACGGCAGTAATGCGCCATGCCACGACTCGTCAGCCGCACGTGTCACTGATACGTGCCTAAGCTCTGCTTGTTGGCATTGCGCTGCGTTTCCTGCTCCACTGTCCCCTTCTCCAAGAGCAGCCGCATTCGGCAACCTCGGCCACCGCCCCAATCTCTGTCACGTCCCGCGATGACCACCGACGACGCCGCCGGCTTCCCGACCTTCATCCAGCAGTCACTCGAAGTCTGCTCACACTGGAAGCCGAGGAGGTGACTGACTTCTCTTCACCTAGCACTGACCAAGATCAGCAGAAGTCGGGCTAGTTGTGACACGAACACCACCAACCATTCTCTCTAAACATGCACAACTGTATTTCAGATTCAAAGTACACAAATATTTGAAATCAGATATTTATTTTTCCACATCCATTTTTTAAATATATGTCGGAACTACTTTTCTGTTCCTGAAGAATGCCACAAAGCTGAAGTTATTTCTGTGTCGAACAAAACGCAACAGGAAAGACATAGACCAGTATAGAGGAATAAGTTTAGTAAATGCAGGATATAAAATTTGAGGGAAAATTCTTAAGCGAAGATTCAAACTTGCTGAAACAATAATTACCGCAGAAAAATGAAGTTTCACAAACGGAAGTTTGTGTAATGACAATAACTATATGTCGTAAAAGCAAATGTGCAATGTGCGTGCTGCTGAAACTTAGAAACCAGACCCGATACTGTCAAGGGAGTTTTATTGTTTGGTAGCAATCTGTCCTCCATCCATGCAGATGGTTCCCGCTTTTAAGTGGAGGACGTACCTTAGAAGATATAAGGGCAGGGAAGCTTCGCCCTTTATAAATTTCTGGAACCCTCCTGAACATTCGAGAGTATTTGAGAACACCCAGAACATTAGATAGTATCCGAGAGCATTCCCCAATATTCCAGAATGTTCTGGACTGTTCCACAATGATCCGAGATGTTATGGAATGTTCGGGAATAGTCTGAAGAATTTGGCTAGATTCAAGAATGATCGGGAACGTCCAGGATCATCCCAGATCATTGTGGAGCATTTCAGAACTTTCTCTAATCTTGTGGAATGTTCTGGAACATTGCGTACCATTCAGAGCCTTTTTGGTATGTTCTGATGGGGCTAGTCATTGACATGAAATGTCATGGGTTCGAACGTCAGTTTCTTATCAGTGACGAAGAGAGGAATCGAAAAAGTAGTGCAGAGCGTGAATAAAAACAAATAGTGAAGTCGGGTCCTTAAAGTGATACAGTGACTGAGTATAAATAAAAACTAATGTGTGAAAAGTGTGTAAAGTGTACGTCGAACGAAGAGGTGCACACTTGGTTTCCATCTTGATTCCGTGGGCAATAGCAAACATTATTCAATGAAAGAAAAGTCCTTGTCTCGCAGTGGGGTGCCAGCCTGGTTAGCCGAGCGGTTCTAGTCGCTACAGTCTGGAACCGCGCGACCGCTACGGTCGCAGGTTCGAATCCTGCCTCGGGCATGGATGTGTGTGATGTCCTTAGGTTAGTTAGGTTTAAGTAGTTCTAAGCTCTAGGGGACTGATGACCTCAGAAGTTAAGTCCCATAGTGCTCAGAGTCATTTTTGAACCACAGTGGGGTAAATTTGTTAACAGTTGTTGCGTTAAAGTTTGAAATTAATAAACTGTTTACGCACTTGTATTCCAACTGTCACCTTTTCATTTGACTGCCCTTCTACTTTATGAAGTTAAATAATACTCTGAGGATACTTCTTAATAGCTTGCTGATCGCTTTGGACAGTGAATTTCATTTTTCACGTTTGAAGAAAACTGTATTCAACTTTATATGCTCATTCCATTTTAAATCTCTCCTAATGCCTACTTCCAGATAATTTATGGAATTAACTGCTTACAGTTGCTGACCTGCTATATTGTAGCTAAATGATAAAGGATCTTTCTTCCTATGTATTCGCAGCCCATTACACTTTTCTACATTGAGATTCAATTGCCATTCCCTGCACCATGCGTCAAATCGTTGCAGATTCTCCTGCATTTAAGTACAATTTTCCATTGTTACAACCTCTCGATATATTACAGCATCATCCGCAAAAAGCCTCAGTGATATTCCAATCTTATCCACAAGGTCATTTATATATATTGTGAATAGCAACGATCCTACGACACTCCCCTCCGGCATGCCTGAAATCACTCATACTTCGGAAGACTTCTCTCCATTGAGAATGACTCACAGCTACACGCGACGCCTTTTCTGTCTCGTAGTGTCCTTTACGACATGATAAACGTTTCAGAAAGAAACCTCTCAGTTCTGTAATGCCTCGTTTCTAAGAGAAGACAGGTACTGTAATAATAATCAAAGCCACAACGCAAAACTATTTACACTGATTATTGTTTTGTCTACCTCACAAACTCACTTTAAATAGTACATCATTATCCAATAATAAAGTTCATATAAACTAGCAACAAAATGATTATTTGAGAGGAACAACATTCATTACATATTTAATATATTATTAGAAACTGGAATTCACAAACAAAACAAAAAATAAATAAAAATTGAAAATACGTAGTACATTAAGCTTTTGAAATAATATTCGGTAGATTTTAGAAGCTTTATGTCTGTAGAAACAGCTTTAGCAACTATCGTGATTCATTTGTTCAAAGGTCTTCACACTAGTAAAATGTTTCATGAAAAGTTTTCAAATTATTATGGTTATATAAAGACTGCCAGTCAGCACCCACCTCCGTCACTGTATGTAAAAAAAAAAAAAACAACATATGACAAACTGGACATAAGTAATAAAAGTATCTAAAAAAAGCTCACATCATTCATTAAAAGATAAACTAAGCAATAAAATTACTTTATGGTGATAATTTTTACTTCTGTACCGTCTAATTAGAAATGAATGAAAAACTTTTCTGACATACGCCTTTCGCATTTATTTTTTGCAACCCATTTTCAGTCTCCTGGAATATGTACATATTTTTCTTGGCACTATTCTTTACGTTTATGATGTCGTACAAATAGGCTCTAGACAGTTGTGACACATTTTGATTTTCTATGATGTAGAAATAATTTAAAGCTCTAGTTACAGATTTAGTGAATGTCTAATTCCACGTTCTAGTTTTGGTCCTTTGTTATCGTTGTTCTGCTTCTTTTAACTCCCATCTGAAATTTTCTTTTATGCTTCACAGCACTAGGAACTGAGCACTCGTTTTTATGTTATGTTTTGGTTGGTGTTGCGACCTGTAGGGTAATATTGCCTACTATTGTATTTGTTCTTGTGGTACTAAGATCGGTTTGTGTGTGTGTGTGTGTATGTGTGTGTGTGTGTGTGTGTGTGTGTTTTTGCCATTACTGTTTATAAGCTATAAATGCAAAATTCTGAATGCAAAATAAGTACTATAAACAAACATTTCTACATATTCCAGGTAAGTGAAGATGGCTTGTAAAGAATAAAGGAGAAACGCACATGGCTCAAAAATTGTGTTTCACTCGGATAAACACATTTTGTAAGACGATGTTGCACGGTTAGTCTATTACAGAACTGTTTACTAACACATGTATTAGATGGTTGGATACCTCATAATTTTCTTTACTGTTTGACAAAGAGTCGAATAGATAAAAAATACGTTTATTACAATTTCTTCCTTTTTCCGGTACACAGAAAAATGTAGCAATAGTAGATTAAGTAAGGTATATAGGATGCTGTCGTGAACACCGTATTCCACAACACTTTAACATTTTTTGAAGACCATATTACTCTTAAATTTTAATCAACAATAATGTCGTTGCATTTTTATCAGATACACATAGAACCGCCGCTGATGCGGACGTCGAGGGACAACTCACTGTGAAGGACGATTACGAAACTGTAGCAGTCGGGCGAGTTTTGCCTTTGTGAAGTGTTGTTCCCTTGAGATTTAGTTAGTGAGAACGTAGACTATTATTACTATGGCGCCAGGAGGGGAGTTGCTTTTAAGTCACGGGCACTGAACTCTGTCACCTCGAGTGTGGGTTGTAACGGCGGCAGAACGTAATTTAGCGCCGTTTCCACGAAGTGCCAGTTCAGAGCACGGAAATGGGACACACACATTCCTGGAAGCATGTTTTAAATTAGAAACTCACTGCTACATGCGACGCCTTTTCTGTCTCGTAGTGTCCTTTAAGAAACTCACGTACAAAACAAACTGTGGGAGTATCTGATGTCCCCGTCGTTATTACAAGTCCATTTAGAGACACATTCGCTGTGCACATTTACATCTACATGATTACTCTGTCATTCACTGTTAAAAAACTTGTGGACGATCCATCGAAGCACCTTCAAACTATTTCTCTGTCCCATCATCTTTTGGGCGTGCACTCGGGACAGCGACAATTCTTCTTGCGATATTTTGGCTAGAAACCTCCCAGCCATCTACAAGGCGAGTCAGAGTCTCTGAAGATGAAGATGGCTGGGAGGTTTCTAGCCAAAATATCGCAAGAAGAATTGTCGCTGTCCCGAGTGCGCGCCCGAAAGATGATGGAACATTATGTCCGCCGGGAAAACTTCAAGAATTATTTCTCTGTCGTTCCAATCCCTAACAGCGTAAGGGAAAAACCACTACTTAAATTTTTCTGTGCGAGCTCTGTTTATCTTATTTACAATCATCACTGTCCTCTTCGTAAGTGGGGGCAAACAAAATATTTTTACACTCTGAGGAGAAAGTTGGTGATAGAAATTTCATGAGCAGATCCTACCGCAACGAAAAATGCCTTTATTTTAACGATTGTCACCCCAATCTGCGCATCATATCTGTGGCACTCTCTTCCCTATTTCATGACAGTGCTACACGAGCGGCTCTTCTTTGAACATTTTCCATGCCCAAGTGATAAGACAGGCATTGTGTTAGCAGTCTCTCTAGCAGACCTTCGACATTTTGTAAGTGTTCTGCCATTAAACTGCAGGCTTTGGTTTTCTTGCCCCACAGGATTATCTAAGAGATCATTCTAATTTAAGTTATTCGTTATTGTACATCCTATGCATGTAGTTGAATTTACAGTCAACCGGAATTTAAAAAGACTCCTAGTACCCCTGTAGATTTCACACTTTTCACTATTTATGATCAACTGTTACTTTTCACACCGTACAGGTATCTTGTCTGCCATTTGTTGTGTTCATCTGATAACTTTATAAGACGCTGAATGACAGCATCATCTGCAAATAAACTAAGAGGACTACTCAGATTGTCTCCGAAACCGTTTATGCAGATCAGAAACATCAGATAGTCTACAACACTTCCTTGTGGAACGCTGGGTGTTCCTCCTGTTAACTCGATGATTTTCCATCTATTACTACGGACTGTCACCTCTCCGACAGAGTCTCACAAATCCAATAGCACAACTGAGACGATACTCCACAGGGACGCAATTTCGTTAGAAGTCGTTCGTGGAGAAATGTCACAAACACCCGGGAAATTTAAAAATAAGGGTCAGTTTGATATCCCCTGTCGATAGCGCTCATTATTTGTGAGAATAAAGCGCAACTTCTGTTTCACTAGAAGGACATTTTCTGAATCCGTGTTGGCTGTTTGCCAATATATCGTATTCTTCAAGGTAACTCATAATGTTCGAATACAGTAGATGTTCGAATATCCTACTACAAATCTACTTTAGCGTTCATGAGTACGTAATCTAGCGTGTTACTCCTAGTTCCCTTGTGGGTATTGGTGTGACTTGTGCTAGTTTCCAGCTGTATGATAAGTAAGGAGCTATCGTATCAGCATACTGTGAAAGGAACCTAAGTGGTATCCAGTCTGGACCGCCAGCCTCGGCATTATTAAGTGATTCAAGCTGTTTTGCCACACCGAGAATATCTATTTCTAAGGTACTCATATCGGCAGTTCTAGATTCGAAATTTGGGATATTTAATTCAATTTTATTTTATTTTATTTTATTTTTTGTGCAGGAACTTCGGAATTTAATCATAACAAAAGAACTCCTTAAAGCTAATAACCATTTACATTCAATGAGGTTTATTCAAAATTTCAATGAGCTAACACACTTTAATCTTTTTTATTTATTCTATACTATTTCATTATATCTGCAGTACTTAACGCTGATTTCTGCGAAATCTTGCCATTATGTCCATTGGTATCACCACCCTGAATATTGTTCTACTCTTGTATTGATTCCGAATAAAACAAGATTTTCTCAGACAGATACATTTCCCTGAGAAACACTTGTAATTTGCGATCCTTATAGAATTAGCATCGTAATAATGAGTTAATATTTCCTCAGGATGCTATCAATAAATTCTGTGTACCGTTTTTGGTACGTATTTAGAGCAATATTTCTGTTTTAAAAATATCAGGCTCAATTCCTTTCAACGTCGCAATATGAATAAGACACATCTTGTCAAGAAAAGCAACGATTTTCCTACGTTAAATTAGACACAAAATTTCCTTAAAATCTGCACAAGTTCCTCAAGAATATCAGGGTCGCGCCATGCTGCGGCTCGCCTTGGTGCCCTGTGCGGGTTTCTGCCAGACTGTATCGTTTACTTGGCATGGTTGCGTTGTTTGTCTTATTCTCGTGTTCACTGGCACCACTCGGTTTCATGAGTGTTGCCTGTCCGCTAGTGGCAGCAGCGGCGCTTATCGATATGTGGTTCTGCTGCCCTGTCTTTGGGGCGACCTCGTGCTTCTTCCGTGTGGTGAGAGCGTGGAGTTCGGTTGGGGACGAGGAGCAGCGAAATCCGCGCAGAGCGACAACACGCCGGGACCGCTGGCGGCGTGTATGGACTGCCGGATATAAGGGCAGTGGTCACGAGGGTGCACGACCTCGTCGAAACCGGGTCCTGCATGTTTGAGCTGAGTACATTGCAATTTGCGTAGAGAACCTCCACCATTCTGAAATCTCGCGATTCTGCAGTGACTTTGGTTCGTGTTGCTGCTCATAGTGTCGCTGAGGTGAAAAGCAGAGAGTGGAGTACCTGAGGAAGACGGATCTGATTAGCTTTCCTGAGCTTCTGATTACTATTTACTATTTTCAGATCCTTACATTGTTGAGTTCAACAAGCGGTATTTTACTGTCCTGTGGCCACTGTCCAGTGAGGCGTGTGTTTGGTTCAAATGGATCTGAGCACTATGGAACTTAACTTCTGAGGTCATTAGTCCCCTAGAATTAGAACTACTTAAACCTAACTAACCTAAGGACATCACACACATCCATGCCCGAGGCAGGATTCGAACCTGCGACCGTAGCGGTCGCGCGGTTCCAGGGGCGTATGTTTGACAGCATATTGATTGTGGGTTGGGTGGCGTTTTTCTACCTTAGTGGTAGTCATTCCTCCTTGTTCATAGCTCTCTAAGCATAGTATTCTGCTGGCAGAGCGCCGGCGGACAGTTCTGGCTTTGGCGTAATTATGTATCTTGCATTTGTTTTGTTGGATATCAGGCAGCCTCACCAAGATTATCATTAATCGCTCGTTAGACTGCCACTAGACCGAGTTACCATCTTGTGATCTGAATTCAACGCTTGGCTGCCATTCACTGGCGAAAGTGTTTTTGGCGTGACCTACTGAGAGGTCGATTCCTGGATCACCGTCTCTCACTGGCCCTTATGTTTTATGTTATTATTGAATTATTAAGTTACCATCATTTGTCTCACCTGTTTCGTGATTTGTTATTTGTATTTTAAATTAACTTTTGCTATGCCATTCGCCGTTTGACAGTATATTTGTTAAAGTTTTTATAATATCCGTTTTGGCGCTAAAGGCCTTCAGCAGTGAGAATGGTTAGTTGCTTTAAATTTCTGAATGCGATCACATTATCATGTTTTCCAATATCATTTGCTGCCTGTATTTTCTGTATATTTGTTTAATTATTTCGTAATTGCCATTCTGGTGTTAAAGGCCTTCAGCCGTGATAGTGGTAACTTGCCTTAAATGTCACATTGCGATCTTATTGGCTTGTTTTCAAAAGTTATTTATTAAAATAAATAAGCGAAATGGCAAAGCAAACCAATAGTAATTTATTCACTTCCTGGCATCCCTAATTATTAGGTTTGACTGGTAGCAGAGCTTGGTTACGATTTTAGAATCGCCATTGCAGTTACTGTTGATTTTATTGGATAAGCGTTGTTACTGTTGTACAATTTCTTTCTTTGTTGTTTGGTTCTGTTTTATGGGACCAACTCTGTAATGGCGGTCAGATAGTGCCCTGGGATCAGCCTATTGTGGAAGGACCATCTCATGTATGAGCTGGCAATAAGACGTCAACCTATTGAGGGCAATGTTCCGGACTTAACAGCCTGCTTGCATGCTAGCGTCCTTCAGCCAGTTGACGTCACGCCAGATGTTGTGGGTGAGACAAAGGCAACCATCGAGTTTTGTTTAAAGCTGTTAGGCGTCTCGAGGACAATGCTGGCACTTTAGAAGGCACTCAACCCAGTGGCAGTCACTTACACAAGATGCATGGGCAACTGGTACATTATCCAACAGGATATCTGACTTAACGGCATTACAATTGGAGGATAGTGATAAGGAACCAACTGCTGAATTGGGGTCCTTGGTTAATGAACTACAGTTTAAGATAACGTGTTTAGAGCTTGGTGGGAAGAGAACCTGGCAGAAATATTTCTTACCTTCCGGTTGGTGCGTTAGCGAGCCCGGGAATGAAGCCTGTATGTCATCCGAGGGATTAGACGGGGCATTTGCTAAGTTACCTAATCCCGTGTTGCATCTGTTTCGAGACATCACTGAATTAGTTACAGACCAACTCGAGCAAATCGATAGGTTGTTATGGTTGCTGGTTCGCTTTGAGCAACATGGTGATGCATGTTTCCGATCAAGTAGTTTTGTCTATTTTGTATCCTTTAACCAGAGGTGAATTGAGGACCCTAGTATCCAGAACCAGGCAGAAGGGAGCTTGTGACTAACAAAACATTAACCACGGGAGTTCGCAAACGACTCGAATGTCGCTATATCTGGCAAATGCTGCAAGAGAAAGAGGAGTTAGGGGAAGAACTGCGTGGTGCCGTTGTAGCGACATCCGCGATGCCGCTCTCGGACGATGGATACCGTGAAGTTAAAGTTCAGCCGGTGGGGGTTATTGTGGGGATCTCCGGATTACCAACATCAGCTGAGTCTACTAAAGGGGAATCGCGGCGTTGTCTTAGATGCTGTCGAACAGGCCATTTAGTTCGTACTAGCGCTAAGCTGCGGACACTCAGAATCAATAAATGACGCCTGGCTGGGCAGCGACCCCGGGGTCAAGGTCTTAAACACTGGTGTGCCCATGTCGCTGCTAGGTCATCACCCTCCCTCATATTTGTTCTTGAGTAGCTGGGGCACCTATTTGTGCCCTTTTGGATTTGGGTAGCTCCTTTTCATTGTTTAGCTTAAAATTGTTTCTTGAATTTGGCCATCTTGCGAGACTTAGGCCAGTGCCTTCTTCAGTGCGGAGATGTCGGGTTGATAATGGGCAGGTGTTGCCTCTGCAGGGTTGGGTCCGAGGCAGTATCTCGTTTGGTGATTTCTATTGGCCCTTGTCTTTGGCCATGGTTAAGCAGCTGCCGGTCGATTTGATTTTGGGATATGATTTGTTCAGTAAAACTGGCGTTGTCTCGTATTATTTTGGGTATAGCTTTTTCTTTAAGTTCGCTTCAGATCTGAAATTTGACTTCTGTGACTGTACTAAACGTAGGTGCATCGAGATGCTGGAATGCTGGCTGTTGATGCTAAGGTTAGAGAGTTTGATCTCACCCATCTGTCTTCCTAACAGGCATCTGAACTAGGGGGTTTGTTGGATTGGTTCCCAGAGCTCCTCTGTGACTGGCTGGGGGTTACTAATGTTGTTGACTACCATATTCGCCTGTCTGATCATATTCCCGTTAGTCAGTCCCCATATCACCTCTCACCTCCTAAGGTGAAGATACTCATCTACATCTACATCTACATGACTACTCTGCAACTCACATTTAAGTGCTTGACAGAGGGTTCACCGAACCACAATCATACTATCTCTCTACCATTCCACTCCCGAACAGCGCGCGGGTAAAACGAACACCTAAACCTTTCTGTCCAATCTCTGATTTCTCTAATTTTTTTTAATGATCATTCCTACGTATGTAGGTTGGGCTCAACAAAATATTTTCGCATTCGGAAGAGAAAGTTGGTGAGTGAAATTTCGTAAATAGATCTCGCCGCGACGAAAAACGTCTTTGCTTTAATGACTTCCGTCCCAATTCGCGTATCATATCTGCCACACTCTCTCCCCTATTACGTGATAATACAAACGAGCTGCCCGTTTTTGCACCCTTTCGACGTCCTCCGTCAATCCCACCTGGTAAGGATCCCACACCGCGCAGCAATATTCTAACAGAGGACGAACGAGTGTAGTGTTAGCTGCCTCTTTAGTGGACTTGTTGCATCTTCTAAGTGTCCTGCCAATGAAACGCAACCGTTGGCTCGCCGTCCCCACAATATTATCTATGTGGTCTTTGCAACACCCAGGTACTTAGTTGATTTGACAGCCTTGAGAATTGTATTATTTATCGAGTAATCGAATTCCAACGGATTTATTTTGGAACTCATGTGTATCACCTCACACTTTTCGTTATTTAGCGTCAACTGCCACCTGCCACACCATACAGCAATCTTTTCTAAATCGCTTTGCAACTGATACTGGTCTTCGGATGATCTTACTAGACGGTAAATTACAGCATCATCTGCGAACAACCTAAGAGAACTGCTCAGATTGTCACCCAGGTCATTTATATAGATCAGGAACAGCAGAGGTCCCAGGACGCTTCCCTGGGGAGCACCTGATATCACACCAGTTTTACTCGATGATTTGCCGTCTATTACTACGAACTGCTACCTTCCTGACAGGAAATCACGAATCCAGTCGCACAACTGAGACGATACCCCATAGGCCCGCAGCTTGAGTAGAAGACGCTTGTGAGGAACGGTGTCAAAAGCCTTCCGGAAATCCAGAAATACGGAATCAACCTGAGATCCCCTGTCGATAGCGGCCATTACTTTGTGCAAATAAAGAGCTAGCTGCGTTTCACAAGAACGATGTTTTCTGAAACCATGCTGATTACGTATCAATAAATCGTTCCCCTCGAGGTAATTCATAATGTTAGAGTACAGTATATGCTCCAAAACCCTACTGCAAACCGACGTCAATGATATAGGTCTGTAGTTCGATGGATTACTCCTAATACATTTCTTAAACACTGGTGCGACCTGCGCAATTTCCCAATCTGTAGGTACAGATCTATCGGTGAGTGAGCGGTTGTATATGATTGCTAAGTAGGGAGCTATTGTATCAGCGTAATATGAAAGAAACCTAATAGGTATACAATCTGGACCTGAAGACTTGCCCGTATTAAGCGATTTGATCTGCTTCGCACCCCCTAAGGTATCTACTTCTAAGAAACTCATGCTAGCAGCTGTTCGTGTTTCAAATTCTGGAATATTCCATTCGTCTTCCCTGGTGAAGGAATTTAAGAAAACTGCGTTCAATAACTCCGCTTTAGCGGCACAGTCGTCGGTAACAGTACCATCGGCACTGCGCAGCAAAGGTATTGACTGCGTCTTGCCGCTTGTGTACTTTACATACGACCAGAATTTCTTGGGATTTTCTACCAAATTTCGAGACAATGTTTCGTTGTGAAACCTATTAAAGGCATCTCGCATTGAAGTCCGTGCTAAATTACGCGCGTCTGTAAATTTTAGCCAATCTTCGGGATTTCGCTCTCTTCTGAACTTCGCATGCTTTTTCCGTTGCCTCTGCAACAGAGTTCGGACGTGTTTTGTGTACCACGGTGGATCAGTTCCATCTCTTACCAATTTATGAGGTATGAATCTTTCAATTGCTGTTGCTACGATATCTTTGAATTTGAGAAACATCTCGTCTACATTTGGATAGTCAGTTCGGAAGGAATGGAGATTGTCTCTTAGGACGCGAAAACTAATGTGTGAAAAGTGTGTAAAGTGTACGTCGAACGAGGAGGTGCACACTTGGTTTCCATCTTGATTCCGTGGGCAATAGCAAACATTATTCAATGAAAGAAAAGTCCTTGTCTCACAGTGGGGTGCCAGCCTGGTTAGCCGAGCGGTTCTAGTCGCTACAGTCTGGAACCGCGCGACCGCTACGGTCGCAGGTTCGAATCCTGCCTCGGGCATGGATGTGTGTGATGTCCTTAGGTTAGTTAGGTTTAAGTAGTTCTAAGCTCTAGGGGACTGATGACCTCAGAAGTTAAGTCCCATAGTGCTCAGAGCCATTTTTGAACCACAGTGGGGTAAATTTGTTAACAGTTGTTGCGTTAAAGTTTGAAATTAATAAACTGTTTACGCACTTGTATTCCAACTGTCACCTTTTCATTTGACTGCCCTTCTACTTTATGAAGTTAAATAATACTCTGAGGATACTTCTTAATAGCTTGCTGATCGCTTTGGACAGTGAATTTCATTTTTCACGTTTGAAGAAAACTGTATTCAACTTTATATGCTCATTCCATTTTAAATCTCTCCTAATGCCTACTTCCAGATAATTTATGGAATTAACTGCTTACAGTTGCTGACCTGCTATATTGTAGCTAAATGATAAAGGATCTTTCTTCCTATGTATTCGCAGCCCATTACACTTTTCTACATTGAGATTCAATTGCCATTCCCTGCACCATGCGTCAAATCGTTGCAGATCCTCCTGCATTTAAGTACAATTTTCCATTGTTACAACCTCTCGATATATTACAGCATCATCCGCAAAAAGCCTCAGTGATATTCCGATCTTATCCACAAGGTCATTTATATATATTGTGAATAGCAACGATCCTACGACACTCCCCTGCGGCAAGCCTGAAATCACTCATACTTCGGAAGACTTCTCTCCATTGAGAATGACTCACAGCTACACGCGACGCCTTTTCTGTCTCGTAGTGTCCTTTACGACATAATAAACGTTTCAGAAAGAAACCTCTCAGTTCTGTAATGCCTCGTTTCTAAGAGAAGACAGGTACTGTAATAATAATCAAAGCCACAACGCAAAACTATTTACACTGATTATTGTTTTGTCTACCTCACAAACTCACTTTAAATAGTACATCATTATCCAATAATAAAGTTCATATAAACTAGCAACAAAATGATTATTTGAGAAGAACAACATTCATTACATATTTAATATATTATTAGAAACCGGAATTCACAAACAAAACAAAAAATAAATAAAAATTGAAAATACGTAGTACATTAAGCTTTTGAAATAATATTCGGTAGATTTTAGAAGCTTTATGTCTGTAGAAACAGCTTTAGCAACTATCGTGATTCATTTGTTCAAAGGTCTTCACACTAGTAAAATGTTTCATGAAAAGTTTTCAAATTATTATGGTTATATAAAAACTGCCAGTCAGCACCCACCTCCGTCACTGTATGTAAAAAAAAAAAAGACAACATATGACAAACTGGACATAAGTAGTAAAAGTATCTAAACAAAGCTCACATCATTCATTAAAAGATAAACTAAGCAATAAAATTACTTTATGGTGATAATTTTTACTTCTGTACCGTCTAATTAGAAATGAATGAAAAACTTTTCTGACATACGCCTTTCGCATTTATTTTTTGCAACCCATTTTCAGTCTCCTGGAATATGTACATATTTTTCTTGGCACTATTCTTTACGTTTATGATGTCGTACATATAGGCTCTAGACAGTTGTGACACATTTTGATTTTCTATGATGTAGAAATAATTTAAAGCTCTAGTTACAGATTTAGTGAATGTCTAATTCCACGTTCTAGTTTTGGTCCTTTGTTATCGTTGTTCTGCTTCTTTTAACTCCCATCTGAAATTTTCTTTTATGCTTCACAGCACTAGGAACTGAGCACTCGTTTTTATCTTATGTTTTGGTTGGTGTTGCGACCTGTAGGGTAATATTGCCTACTATTGTATTTGTTCTTGTGGTACTAAGATCGGTTTGTGTGTTTGTGTGTGTGTGTATGTGTGTGTGTGTGTGTGTGTGTGTGTGTGTGTGCGCGCGTGTGTGTGTGTGTTTTTGCCATTACTGTTTATAAGCTATAAATGCAAAATTCTGAATGCAAAATAAGTACTATAAACAAACAATTGTACATACTCCAGGTAAGTGAAGATGGCTTGTAAAGAATAAAGGAGAATCGCACATGGCTCAAAAATTGTGTTTCACTCGGACAAACACATTTTGTAAGACGATGTTGCACGTTTAGTCTATTACAGAACTGTTTACTAACACATGTATTAGATGGTTGGATACCTCATAATTTTCTTTACTGTTTGACAAAGAGTCGAATAGATAAAAAATACGTTTATTACAATGTCCCGAGTGCGCGCCCGAAAGATGATGGAACATTATGTCCGCCGGGAAAACTTCAAGAATTATTTCTCTGTCGTTCCAATCCCTAACAGCGTAAGGGAAAAACCACTACATAAATTTTTCTGTGCGAGCTCTATTTATCTTATTCACGATCATCACTGTCCTCTTCGTAAGTGGGGGCAAACAAAATATTTTTACACTCTGAGGAGAAAATTGGTGATAGAAATTTCATGAGCAGATCCTACCGCAAAGAAAAATGCCTTTATTTTAACGATTGTCACCCCAATCTGCGCATCATATCCGTGGCACTCTCTTCGCTATTTCATGACTGCTACACGAGCTGCTCTGCTTTCAACATTTTCCATGCGCAAGTGGTAAGACAGGCATTGTGTTAGCAGTCTCTCTAGTAGACCTTCGACATTTTGTGTTCTGACATTAAACTGCAGGCTTTGGTTTTCTTGCCCCACAGGATTATCTATGAGATCATTCCAATTTAAGTTATTCGTTACTGTACATCCGATGCACGTAGTTGAATTTACAGTCAACCGGAATTTAAAAAGACCTCTCCTAGTACCCCTGTGGATGACTTCACACTTTTCACTATTTATGATCAACTGTTACTTTTCACGCCGTACAGGTATCTTGTCTGCCATTTGTTTTGTTCATCTGATAACTTTATAAGACGGTGAATGACAGCATCATCTGCAAATAAACTAAGAGGACTACTCAGATTGTCTCCGAAATCGTTTATGCAGATCAGGAACATGAGATAGTCTACAACACTTCCTTGTGAAACGCTGGGTGTTCCTCCTGTTAACTCGATGATTTTCCATCTATTACTACGTACTGTCACCTCTCTGACAGAATCTCACAAATCCAATAGCTCAACTGAGACGCTACTCCACAGGGACGCAATTTCGTTAGAAGTCGTTCGAGGTGAAGTGTCATAAACCTCCGGGAAATTTAAAAATAAGGGTCAGTTTGATATCCCCTGTCGATAGCGCTCATTATTTGTGAGAATAAAGCGCAACTTCTGTTTCACAAGAACGACATTTTCTGAATCCGTGTTGGCTGTTTGTCAATATATCGTATTCTTCAAGGTAACTCATAATGTTCGAATACAGTAGATGTTCGAAAATCCTACTACAAATCTACTTTAGCGTTCATGAGTACGTAATCTAGCGTGTTACTCCTAGTTCCCTTGTGGGTATTGGTGTGACTTGTGCTAGTTTCCAGCTGTATGATAAGTAAGGAGCTATCGTATCAGCATACTGTGAAAGGAACCTAAGTGCTATTCTTTTTTTTTTTTTTTTGGTGCAAGAACTTCGGAATTTAATCATAACAAAAGAACTCCTTAAAGCTAATACACATCTACATTCAATGAGGTTTATTCAAAATTTCAATGAGCTAACACTCTTTAATCTTTTTTATTTATTCTATACTATTTCATTATATCTGCAGTACTTAACGCTGATTTCTGCGAAATCTTGCAATTATGTCCATTGGTATCATCACCCTGAACATTGTTCTACTCTTGTATTGATTCCGAATAAAACAAGATTTTCTCAGACAGATACATTTCCCTGAGAAACACTTGTAATTTGCGATCCTTATAGAATTAGCATCGTAATAATGAGTTAATATTTCCTCAGGATGCTATCAATAAATTCTGTGTACCGTTTTTGGTACGTATTTAGAGCAAGATTTCTGTTTTAAAAATATCAGGCTCAATTCCTTTCAACGTCGCAATATGAATAAGACACATCTTGTCATGAAAAGCAGCGATTTTCATACGTTAAATTAGACACAAAATTTCCTTAAAATCTGCACAAGTTCCTCAAGAATATCAGGGTCGAGCCATGCTGCGGCTCGCGTTGGTGCCCTGTGAGGGTTTCTGCCAGACTGTATCGTTTACTTGGCATGGTGGCGTTGTTTGTCTTATTCTCGTGTTCACTGGCACCACTCGGTTTCATAAGTGTTGCCTGTCCGCTAGTGGCAGCAGCGGCGCTTATCGATATGTGGTTCTGCTGCCCTGTCTTTGGGGCGACCTCGTGCTTCTTCCGTGTGGTGAGAGCGTGGAGTTCGGTTGGGGACGAGGAGCAGCGAGATCCGCGCAGAGCGACAACACGCCGGGACCGCTGGCGGCGTGTATGGACTACCGGATATAAGGGCAGTGGTCACGAGGGTGCACGACCTCGTCGAAACCGGGTCCTGCATGTTTGAGCTGAGTACATTGCAATTTGCGTAGAGAAACCTCCACCATTCTGAAATGTCGCGATTCTGCAGTGACTTGGGTTCATGTTGCTGCTCATAGTGTCGCTGAGGTGAAAAGCAGAGAGTGGAGTACGTGAGGAAGACGGATGTGATTAGCTTTCCTGAGCTTCTGATTACTATTTACTATTTTCAGCTTCTTATATTGTTGAGTTCAACCAGCGGTATTTTATTGTCTTGTGGCCACTGTCCAGTGAGGCGTGTGTTTGGTTCGAATGGCTCTGAGCACTATGGAACTTAACTTCTGAGGTCATTAGTCCCCTAGAACTTAGAACTACTTAAACCTAACTAACCTAAGGACATCACACACATCCATGCCCGAGGCAGGATTCGAACCTGCGAACGTATTGGTCGCGCGGTTCCAGAGGCGTATGTTTGACAGCATATTGATTGTACGTTGGGTGGCGTTTTCCTACCTTAGTGGTAGTCATACCTCCTTGTTCATAGCTCTCTAAGCACAATATTCTGCTTCGGAGCCCCGACCGACAGTTCTGGCTTTGGCGTAATTATATATCTTGCATTTGTTTTGTTGGATATCAGGCAGCCTCACCAAGATTATCATTAATCGCTCGTTACACTGCCACTAATTCGAGTTACCATCTTGTATTCTGACTACAACGCTTGGCTCCCATTCGCTGGCGAAAGTGTTTTTGGTGTGACCTAATCAGAGGTCGATTCCTGGAGCACCGTCTCTCACTGGCCCTTGTGTTTTATGATGTTATTGAATTATTAAGTTACCATCATTTGTCTCACCTGTTTGGTGATCTGTTATTTGCTTTTTAAATTAACTTTTGCTATGCCATTCGCCGTTTGACAGTATATTTATTAAAGTTTTTATAATTGCCGTTTTGGCGCTAAAGGCCTTCAACCGTGAGAGTGGTTACTTGCTTTAAATTTCTGAATGCGACCACGTTACCATGTTTTCCAATATCATTTGCTGCCTGTATTTTCTGTATATTTGTTTAATTTTTTTGTAATTGCTATTCTGGCGTTAAAGGCCTTCAGTCGTGATAGTGGTAACTTGCTTTAAATGTCACATTGCGATCTCATTGGCTTGTTTTCAAAAATTATTTATTAAAATAAATAAGCGAAATGGCAAAGCAAACCAATAGTAATTTATTCGCTTCCTGTCATCCCTAATTATTAGGTTTGACTGGTAGGAGAGCTTGGTTACGATTGTAGTATCGCCATTTCAGTTACTGTTGATTTTATTGGATAAGCGTTGTTACTGTTGTACAATTTCTTTCTTTGTTGTTTGGTTCTGTTTTAGGGGATCAACTCTGTAATGGCGGTTAGGCAGTGCCACGGGATCGGCCTATTGAGGAAGGACCACCCCATATATGAGCTGGCTATAAGACGTAAACCTTTTGAGAGCAATTTACCGGACTTAGCAGCCCGCTTTCATGCTACCGTCCTTCAGCCTGTTGACGTCACGCCGGATGTTGTGGGTGAGACAAAGGCAACCATTGAGTTTTTGTTTAAAGCTGTTAGGAGTCTCGAGGACAATACTGGCTTTTTAGAAGGCACTCATCCTAGTTGCAGTCACTTAGACAGGATGCAAGGGCAGTTGGTACATTATCCAACCGGATATCTGACATAAGGGCATTACAATTAGAGGATCGTGATAAGGAATCAACAGCAGAATTGGTTAATGAACTGCAGTTTAAGATCGCAAATTTAGAGCTTGGTGGGAAGAGAATAAGTGAGGAGGATTTGTTTCCTTCCGTTTGGTGCGTTACCGAGAACGGGAATAAAGCCCTTATGTCATCCGAGGGATTAGACGGGGCATTTGCTAAGTTACCTAATCCCGTGTTGCATCTGTTTCGAGACATCACTGAATTAGTTACAGACCAACTCGAGCAAATTGAAAGGTTGTTATGGTTGCTGGTTCGCTTTGAGCAACATGGTGATGCATGTTTCCCATCAAGTAGTTTTGTCTATTTTGTATCCTTTAATCAGAGGTGAATTGAGTATCCAGAACCAGGCAGAAGGGATGTCCTTGCAGCAGTTGAGGGAACTTGTGACTAACAAAAGATTAACCACGGGAGTTCGCAAACAACTCGAATGTCGCTATATCTGGCAAATGCTGCAAGATAAAGAGGAGTTAGGGGAAGAACTGCGTGGCGCCGTTGTAGCGACATCCGCGATGCCGCTCTCGGACGATGGATACCGTGAAGTTCAGCCCGTGGGGGTTATTGTGGGAATCTCCGGATTACCAACATCAGCTGAGTCTACTAAAGGGGAATCGCGGCGTTGTCTTAGATGCTGTCGAACAGGCCATTTAGTTCGTACTAGCGCTAAGCTGCGGACACTCAGAATCAATATATGACGCCTGGCTGGGCAGCGACCCCGGGGTCAAGGCCTTAAACACTGGTGTGCCCATGTCGCTGCTCGGTTATCGCGCTCACTGCCTTATATTTGTTCTTCAGAAGGTGGTGGACCTATTTGTGCCCTTTTGGATCCTGGTAGGTCCTTTTCATTGTTGAGCTTGGAATGGTTTCTTGAATTTGGCCACCTTGCGAGACTTAGTCGGGTCCCTTCTTCGGTGCGTAGATGCTGGGTTGCCAATAGGCAGGTGTTGCCTCTGCAGGGTTGGGTCCGAGGCAGTATTTCGTCTGGTGATTTCTATTGGCCCTTGTCTTTGGCCATGGTTAAGCAGCTGCCGGTCGATTTGATTCTGGGATGTGATTTGATCAGTAAAACTGGTGTTGTCTCGTATTATTTGGGGTATACCTTTTTCTTTAAGTTTGCTTCGGATCTGAAATTTGACTTCTGTGACTGTACTAAACGTAGGTGCATCGAGATGCTGGAATGCTGGCTGTTGATGCTAACCTTACTGAGTTTGATCTCACCCATCTGTCTTCCTAACAGGCATCTGAACTAAGGGGTTTGTTGGAGGGGTTCCCAGAGCTCCTCTGTGACAGGCTGGGGGTTACTAATGTTCTTGACTACCATATTCGCCTGTCTGATCATATTCGCGTTACTCAGTCCCCATACCACCTCTCACCTCCTAAGGTGAAGATACTCATCTGCATCTACATCTACATGACTACTCTGCAATTCACACTTAAGTGCTTGGCAGAGGGTTCACCGAACCACAATCATACTATCTCTCTACCATTCCACTCCCGAACAGCGCGCGGGAAAAACTAACACCTAAACCTTTCTGTTCAAGCTCTGGTTTCTGTTACTTTATTTTGATGATCATTCCTACCTACGTAGGTTGGGCTCAACAAAATATTTTCGCTTTCGGAAGAGAAAGTTGGTGAGTGAAATTTCGTAAATAGATCTCGCCGCGACGAGAAACGTCTTTGCTTTAATGACTTTCGCCCCAATTCGCGTATCATATCAGCTACACTCTCTCCCCTATTACGTGATAATACAAAACGAGCTGCCCTTTTTTGCACCCTTTCGATGTCCTCCGTCAATCCCACCTGGTAAGGATCCCACACCGCGTAGCAAAATTCTAACAGAGGACGAACGAGTGTAGTGTAAGTTGCCTCTTTAGTGGACTTGTTGCTTCTTCTAAGTGTCCTGCCAATGAAACGCAACCTTTGGCTCGCCGTCCCCACAATATTATCTATGTGGTCTTTCCAAGTGAAGTTGTTCGTAATTGTAACACCCAGGTACTTAGTTGAATTGACAGCCTTGAGAATTGTACTATTTATCGAGTAATCGAATTCCAACGGATTTATTTTGGAACTCATATGGATCACCTCACACTTTTTGTTATTTAGCGTCAACTGCCACCTGCCACACCATACAGCAATCTTTTCTAAATCGCTTTGCAACTAATACTGGTCTTCGGATGAGCTTACTAGACGGCAAATTACAGCATCATCTGCGAACAACCTAAGAGAACTGCTCAGATTGTCACCCATGTCATTTATATAGATCAGGAACAGCAGAGGTCCCAAGACGCTTCCCTGGGGAACACCTGATATCATTTCAGTTTTACTCGATGATTTGCCGTCTATTACTACGAACTGCGACCTTCCTGACAGGAAATCACGAATCCAGTCGCACAACTGAGAGGTTCCCCCTTAGGCCCGCAGCTTGATTAGAAGACGCTTGTGAGGAACGGTGTCAAAAGCTTTCCGGAAATCCAGAAATACTGAATCAACCTGAAATCCCCTGTCGATAGCGGCCATTACTTCGTGCAAATAAGGAGCTAACTGCGTTGCACAAGAACGATGTTTTCTGAAACCATGATGATTACGTATCAATAGATCGTTCCCTTCGAGGTGATTCATAATGTTTGAAAACAGTATATGCTCCAAAACCCTACTGCAAATCGACGTCAATGATATAGGTCTGTAGTTCGATGGATTACTCCTAATACATTTCTTAAACACTGGTGCGACCTGCGCAATTTCCCAATCTGTAGATACAGATCTATCGGTGAGCGAGCGTTTGTATATGATTGCTAAGTAGGGAGCTATTGTATCAGCGTAATCTGAAAGGTACCTAATCGGTATACAATCTGGACCTGAAGACTTGCCCGTATCAAGCGATTTGAGTTGCTTCGCAACCCCGAAGTTATCTACTTCTAAGAAACTCTTGCTAGCAGCTGTTCGTGTTTCAGATTCTGAAATATTCCATTCGTCTCCCCTGGTGAAGGAATTTAAGAAAACTGCGTTCAATAACTCCGCTTTAGCGGCACAGTCGTCGGTAACAGTACCCTCGGCACTGCGCAGCGAAGGTATTGACTGCGTCTTGCCACCTGTGAACTTTACGTACGACCAGAATTTCTTGGGATTTTCTACCAAATTTCGAGACAATTTTTTGTTGTGAAACCTATTAAAGGCATCTCGTATTGAAGTCCATGCCAAATTACGCGCGTCTGTAAATTTTAGCCAATCTTCGGGATTTTCCGTTGCCTCTGCAACAGCGTTCGGACATGTTTTGTGTACCACGGTGGATCAGTTCCATCTCTTACCAATTTATGAGGTATGAGTCTCTCAATTGCTGCTGCTACTATACCTTTGAATTTGAGCCACATCTCGTCTACATTTGCATATTCAGTTCGGAAGGAATGGAGATTGTCTCTTAGGACGGCTTCTAGTGACACTTTATCCGCTTTTTTAAATAAAATTATTTTGCGTTTGTTTCTGGTGGATTTGAAAGAAACGGTATTGAGCCTAGCTACAACAACCTTGTGATCACTAATCCCTGTATCAGTCATGATGCCCCGTGTTAACTCTGGATTGTTTGTGGCTAAGAGGTCAAGTGTGTTTTCGAAACCATTTACAATTCAAGTGTGTTTGTAGACTAACTGCTCAAAATAATTTTCGGAGAAAGCATTTGGGACAATCTCGGAAGATGTTTTCTGCCTACCACCGGTTTTGAACAAGTATTTTTGCCAACATATCGAGGGAAGGTTGAAGTCCCCACCAACTATAACCGTATGAGTGGGGTATTTATTTGTTACGAGACTCAAATTTTCTCTGAACTGTTCAGCAACTATATCATCGGAGTCTTGGGGTCGGCAGAAGGAGCCAATTATTAACTTAGTTCGGCTGTTAAGTATAACCTCCACCCATACCAGTTCGCACTATCTAATTCGACTTCACTACAAGATAAACCACTACTGACAGACACAAACACTCCACCACCAACTCTGCCTAATCTATCTTTCCTGAACACCGTCTGAGACTTCGTAGAAATTTCTGAAGAACTTATTTCAGGCTGTAGCCAGCTTTCGTACCTATAACGATTTCAGCTTCTGTGCTTTCTATTAGCGCTTGAAGCTCAGGGAATTTCCCAGCACTACTACAGCAATTTACAACTACAATTCCGACTGTTCCTTGATCCAAGCACGTCCTGTATTTGCCACGCACCCTTTGAGATTGCAGCCCACCCCGTACTTTCCCGAGGCCTTAGCAGGGAATTATTGGCCTTCTACATCCGCTTATGCCTCCATTATATTCCTCGATCCTAACGATTAGGAGCGGGAGTTTCGGCCTGTTGTTGACTACCCTCACCTAAATAAGAAGGTCGTCCTTGAATCGTTTCCTTTACCTGATCATCATAACTCCTTTACTTGGTTTGCCAGGGCTAATTGGTTAACTGTGCTCGCCCTTAATCAAGCCAGTTATCGGATTCCCTTACCCAAAGAATGTAAACACGTTACAGAATTTTGTACTGATTGGAATATGTTTTAATTTAATAGTCACCTTTGGTTTGGCTACTGGCGCAGCCCTCTTTACCCGTTTGCTAGATAATATTCTTTGAGATTTGAAATTAGTCTGTGTTTACAATTACCTGGACAATCTGGTAATCTATAGTCGTTCGTTTCAAGAGCATTTGGAGCATATCCAGCAACTATCTGTCACCGAGCGAGGTGGCGCATTGGTTAGACACTGGACTCGCATTCGGGAGGACGACGGTTCAATCCCGCGTCCGGCCATCCTGATTTAGGTTTTCCGTGATTTTCCTAACTCGCTCCAGGCAAATGCCGGGATGGTTCCTTTCACAGGGCACGGCCGACTTCCTTCCCCGTCCTTCCCTAATCCGATGAGACCGATGACCTCGCTGTCTGGTCTCCTTCCCGAAACCACCAACCAACCAACTATCTGTCAGGTAGCAAGAAGCCGGTTTAACAGTTGAACCGAATATAGTGACTTTAGCCAGGCAGCAGGTATTCTTCTTAGGTCACATAGTATCAGGCAAGAGCAATCTCACCGATCAGGAGAAGACTAAGGCCTTGAGAGCCCTTCCGCCGCCCACGGATAAGCTAGGGATTGCCAAGTATACAAGGATCGCGAATTATTTTAGGGGTTTTGTTACTAATTTTGCACTGTTGGAGGCTCCTCTAAATGAACTGTGCCGAAGAGGGGTGCGTTTTGAGTTGGGACCTGCTGAAAATAATGCGTTTGAGCATATTAAGGCAACCTGATTTTAATAAGAAATTTGTTGTTCAAACCGACTCATCGAATACGAGAATTTCGGCAGTCCCCCTCCAGGAGTTCGAAGGTCAAAGGCAACCATTAGCGTACGCGTCTCGTCAGTTAACCAGCGCTGAGCTTAAATATGCTGTTAACGAATGTGATTCATTGGCGGTCTTGTTAGAGTATTTCAGCTAGAGATAGACAATCAAGACTTAAGCTGGGTGCTATCCTGGCCGCGTAAATCTGGCCGTATCTGAAGGTGGGCACTACGCATTTTAGCGTTCCAGTTCGAGGTTAAGCATATTAGAGGCACCGAGAGTGTGCTCGCGGACTTTCTTAGCCGTATGTTTACTGAACAATCATCTAGTGAGGGGGCAAAGAATCTGCGGAACACAATCTTAGTTGTGTGGTGTTAGGCGATATTCATCATTTGTTTAGTGACATTGCCGATCATCAGGGTCAGGTCCCCACTTGTGGGCCGGTTAAGAAACGGCTTTTGGCGGGTGAGCATTTGGATGAATACATTCTCAGCAAGGGTATTTTGTGTAAAAGCGTGGGACGTACCAAGAACCTTAAGACCTGTCTACCAAACACCCTCGTACACACGGTTTTCCTGTATTTTCACAATTCGTTGATTGTGGGGCCTTTAATAACCTATTAGACTTTGCAGAAGATTAAGGAGCATCTGACTTGACCATCTATTAACCGAGATGTTAGAGAAATGGTTTCTCGGTGTCAGTTGGGTCGTGTGCCATACCGAACAATGCTCTTCAGCATGGGTTCCTTAGTTCTGAGAGTGAGTTCTTCCCCATGGACAAACTCTATATTGATTATGTGGGACCCTTACCTCGCATCAAAATGGCCATCGGTATGTATTTGACACTATCTACGCGTTTTTGCTGTTTACCTGTTTTCTTCTGAATCGTAATGTGACTGCTGCCACTACCATTGCACATTTAACCAACTTATTTAGTGTTTTTGGACCTCCCAAGCAAATCGTTAGTGATAATGCACCGGCTTTTCTTTCGGTTCCCTTCAGGGCCTTCTGTTTTCAAAGCAGTGTTAAGCATATAAACACCACTCCGTATTATCCACAAGGGTCCTTTGCGGAAATGGTCAATCGTAACCTTAAATCCGCACTGACTATCTTTCATCAGAAGTCTCTCAGTAAGCGTGTTTCTAGTCTCCCTTGGCTTAGATTTGCCTTCAGTACCGCCAGCCTTGAGGCTTTGATGGCTACTCTGGTTTCCTTGATGTTGGCTTATTCTGTTAATTCCGCCCGTTCTAACTTATGGGGGATTCAAGACTAAATTCCTGCGGAGAACACTCCTCAGGTCGTCAAGGAAAACTGAAATCATGATAGGCGCAATATTCTCAGGGCCCACAACGAAAAAGCTGATCGTTACAACCGTAATCGGCAAGCCTTCAGGGGTAAGCCGGGATATCTGGAGTAAGTCCATAATTTTTCTGGGAGGGAGGTGCGTGTTGGCAACCTTGGTAAACTTACGCCCAGTTTTCTGGGTCCATGTATGATTATGAGGAATTTAGGCCCAGTTAACATTCTTATTAAGGACAACCGCACCGGCAGGCAATACTGGGTTTGGTTAGGCCGCTGCTTAACGCACCGCTACTCCCTTCCACCCCCACACCCCCGGCCCATTGGGTTTTCTCCTTGAGAGGGAGAGTTTGAGCTATGCTACGGTTCGCATTGGTGCCGTGTGTATGTTTCAACCAGACCGTTTCGTTTTGTTGGCCTGGTTGCGTTGTTTGTCTTCTGCTCGTGTTCACTGGCACCACACGGTTTCATAAGTGTTACCTGTCCGCTAGTATCAGCAGCGGTGCTTACCGATATGTAGTTCTGCTGCCCAGTATTTGGGGCGACCTCATCCTTCTTTCGTGTGGTGAGTGTGGAGCTTGGTTGGGGACGCAGGAGCAGCGAGGTCCGCGCAAAGTGTCCACACGCCGGGAATGCTGGCGGCGTGTGTGGACTGCCGGATCGAAGGGCAGTGGTCACGAAGGTGCACGACCTCGTCGAAACCAGATCCTGCATGTTTCAGTTGAGTGCATTGCAATTTGCGTAGAGAAACCTCCACTATTCTGAAATCCCGCGATTCTCCAGTGGCTTTGGTTCGTGTTGATGCGTTTAGTGTCGCTGAGGAGAAAAGCAGAGAGTGGAGTACCTGGGGAAGACGGATCTGATTAACCTTCCTGAGCTTCTAATTAGTATTTACTATTTTCAGCTCCTTACGTTGTCAAGTTTAACCAGCGGTATTTTACTGTCTTGTGGCTGCTAACACCCCAGTTACCTACTCTGGAGTTTAGTGTATGTAATGGCACTGTAGTTTTCCTCACCTTGCCGCTGCTGTCTGGTGAGGCGTGTAAGTTTGACAGCTTGTTGGCTGTAGGTTGGGTGGCGTTCTTCTACCTTAGTGGTAGTCATTCCTCCTTGTTCCAGACCCTCTAAGCACAGTATTCTGCGGACGGAGCCCAGACTGCCGGTTCCGGCTTTGGCATAATTTTAATCTGGCATTTGTTATGTTGGCTATCAGGCAGCCTCAACAAGATTATCATTAATCGCTCGTTACACTGCCACTAGTCAGAGTTACCATCTTGTGATCAGAATGCAACTCTTGGCTGCCTTTCTCTTCGCTGGCGAAAGTGTTTTTGGTGTGACCTACTCAGAGGTCGATTGCTGGAGCACCGTCTGTCTCTAGCCCATGTGTTTTATTTTATTATTGAATTATTAAGTTACCATCATGTGTCTCAACTGTTTGGTGATCTGTTGTTTGTTTTTTAAATTAACTTTTGCTATGTCATTCGCCGTTTGACAGCATATTTGTTAATGTATTTGTAATTGCCATTTTGGCTTTAAAGGCTTTCAGTCGTGATTGTGGTTACTTGCCTTAAAATTGATTGCGACCACATTGGCTTTATTTCCAAAATTATTTGCTGTCTGTATTTTACGTATTTCATAATTTTTTCTTTAGAATTGTCATTTTTCGTGTTAAAGTCCTTTAGCCGCGATAGTGGTTACGTGCCTTCAAAGTATGATTACGACCTCACTGACTTGCTTTCAAAAAATTATTTATTAAAATAAATGAGTGAATTTGCAAAGTAAACCAATAGTAATTGATTCGTGCTCCGTCCAAAATCCTAACCTAATCCTGCCTTCCTTAATTACCATGTTTCCAGGGTGTTCCTGCCAGATATTAGTTGCACTTTATATTGTTACCTTTTTTTCAGAATTTATTCCCTTAGGATTCTGTATAGAGCTCTCACAAAGGCATACCCCGAAATATGAAATTCATATGGGCTTAATTTATAATAACACTGAATACTCTTTAAACCACTGTGGGCTTATGTGATAGTCAAAGTCTAATGGCAGATAGCTACTAGTATCATTCAAATATGGTAAATATTAAATTCATTTGAAATTTTGACGTACTTCTTTCAGGTAATTTTGTAGGTGGTAGAACCATACAATTTATTGTTCTTTTATCAGTTACCAAACACGCACTACCGTTTACTTCAACGCAACATGGATTCTATTAGCGTCACAGCTGTCCTAACATTCAATCATCTGGTTAATCGACATTTCAAATGGCTTTGTTGTTAATTCGCACTTGCATCCGTGCAAATGAGCATGTCTCCAAAAACTAGTATCATATTGTATCTTAAACATTGCTAATTGATATCCCTGGTTCTATGACACCCTAATGTTCTACTGACTTTTCCGGAAATTTTATTGTCGACGTAGTATCTCTTTCGTCCTGAATATTCTGATTATGATCATCGTTGTGCATTAAGTTAGCACTTTATCGGTATCATCATTACTGAATTGTATGTTTCATCCCCTTCTTAATTATGTTCTAATAACTGCTCCTCTTTTTCCTGTATTTTCAAAAATTCTAAAATTGTGTCCGCAGTGCTATCTTCACTCATTTCCGTCAGTTCATTAAATCCGCCCTACTCTTGACCGCCACTTCTCATAAAAAAAGTATTTTCATAACTGAACTTATTTCAGTTACTCATTCAAGATCGGGAATAAATTTGGTCATTTGAATTGGTAGTTAATACAAAAGGAATACAAACGTCTCAAAATGAGATCGACAGGAAGTGCAAAATGGCTAAGCAGGGATGGCTACAGAACAAATTTAAGGATGTAGAGGCTTATCTCACTAGGGGTAAGATAGATACTGCCTACAGGAAATTAAAGAGACCTTTAGAGAAAAGAGAACCACTTCTGTGAACATCAAGAGCTCAGATGGAAACCCAGTTCTAAGCAAAGAAGGGAAAGCAGAAAGGTGGGAGGAGTATATAGAGGGTCTATACAAGGGCGATGTACTTGATGACAATATTATGGAAATGGAAGAGGATGTAGATGGAGATGAAATGGGAGATACGATACTGCGTGAAGAGTTTGACAGAGCACTGAAAGACCTGAGTCGAAAAAGGCCCGCGGAGTAGACAACATTCCATTGGAACTACTGACGGCCTTGAGAGAGCCAGTCCTGACAAAACTCTACCATCTGGTGAGCAAGATGTATGAAACAGGCGAAATACCCCCAGACTTCAAGAAGAATATAAAATGCAGGTGTTGACAGATGTGAGAATTACCGAACAATCAGTTTAATGAGCCACAGCTGCGAAATACTAACACGAATTCTTTACAGACGAATGGAAAAACTAGTAGAAGCCGACCTCGGGGAAAATCAGTTTCGATTCTGTAGAAATACTGGAACACGTGAGGCAATACTGACCTTACGACTTATCTTAGAACAAAGACTAAGGAAAGGCAAACCTACGTTTCTAGCATTTGTAGACTTAGAGAAAGCTTTTGACAATGTTGACTCTCTTTCAAATTCTAAAGGTGGCAGGGGTAAAATACAGGGAGCGAAAGGCTATTTACAATTTTTACAGAAACCAGATGGCAGTTATAAGAGTCGAGGGACATGAAAGGGAAGCAGTGGGTGGGAAGGGAGTAAGACAGGGTTGTAGCCCCTCCCCGATGTTATTCAATCAATATATTGAGCAAGCAGTAAAGGAAGCAAAAGAAAAATTCGGAGTAGGTATTAAAATCCATGGAGAAGAAATAAAAACTTTGAGCTTCGCCGATGACATTGTAATTCTGTCAGAGACAGCAAAGGACTTAGAAGAGCAGTTGAACGGAATGGATGGTGTCTTGAAGGGAGGATATAAGATGAACATCAACAAA
This sequence comes from Schistocerca nitens, assembly GCF_023898315.1. Lineage (NCBI taxonomy): Eukaryota > Metazoa > Arthropoda > Insecta > Orthoptera > Acrididae > Schistocerca > Schistocerca nitens. The sequence goes on from NC_064617.1 coordinate 782,244,366, forward strand.
AGCAAAACGAGGATAATGGAATGTAGTCGAATTAAGTCCTGTGATGTTGAGGGTATTAGATTAGGAAATGAGACACTTAAAGTTGTAAAGGAGTTTTGCTATTTGGGGAGCAAAATAACTGATGATGGTCGAAGTAGAGAGGATATAAAATGTAGGCTGGCAATGGCAAGGAAAGCGTTTCTGAAGAAGAGAAATTTGTTAACATCGAGTATAGATTTAAGTGTCAGGAAGTCATTTCTGAGTGTATTTGTATGGAGTGTAGCCATGTATGGAAGTGAAACATGGACGCTAAATAGTTTGGCAAGAAGAGAATAGAAGCTTTCGAAATGTGGTGCTACAGAAGAATGCTGAAGATTAGATGGATAGATCACATAACTAATGAGGAGGTACTGAATATGATTGGGGAGAAGAGGAGTTTGTGGCACAACTTGACCAGAATAACGGATCGGTTGGTAGGACATGTTCTGAGGCATCAAGGGATCACCAATTTAGTATTGGAGGGCAGCGTGGAGGGTAAAAATCGTTGAGGGAGACCAAGAGATGAATACACTAAGCATATTCAGAAGGATGTAGGTTGCAGTAGGTACTGGGAGATGAAGGAGCTTGCACAGGATAGATTAGCATGGAGAGCTGCATAAAACCAGTCTCAGTACTGAAGACCACAACAACAACAACAAGGCGTGGAGTGAGCGGACGACGAGGACTTGGAAGGAAGTTCAGTGTTTGACGTCCCGTCGACATCGACGTCATTACAAATGGAACAAAAGGTCGGAATGCTTCAAAGAAATGGAAGGAAATCATGTGCTCCTTTTCCAAGGAGCAATCCTGGAATTCACCTAGAGCAATTTAAAGAAATCTTAGAAAAAATCAATATGTATTGTCGGACTGTTATTTCAACGAAGAGTAGCGAAGCGTACAATCCATCTGTCAGCTGCAAGAGTATTACGAGAGGCAAGTCATTCATAAAATGCAGGGCTTAGCTGCACATTGTGGTAGGAAAACGTGCAGTTTTACAGAGGCACAAGTCTGCCACACCGTGTTTGGCCCACGAAGCAACCCATTCCTCACACAACTGAGAGAAGGAGGCTCAAAGCAAAACTGAACCTCCTCATTGATCTGCATTCGAGCTATTCAACTATGAAACTCCGTGAAACAAAGTGCACTGGCCGGCCGTTGTGGCCGTGCGGTTCTAGGCGCTACAGTCTGGTACCGCGTGACCGCTACGGTCGCAGGTTCGAATCCTGCCTCGGGCATGGATGTGTGTGATGTCCTTAGGGTAGTTAGGTTATAGTAATTCTAAGTTCTAGGGGACTGACGACCGCAGCAGGTAAGTCCCATAGTGCTCAGAGCCATTTCAATCATTTTCTTCAAAATGCACTATTGTAGAAAATCTGAACGATCGCTGGAGAGTTAGGCAAGGCAATGTCCATTGTTTAACTGTAGAAGATTCAGACACAGTTTGTTGCGTCCTATGCTCACTCACTTCATGAAAAATTTGGACAAGGAGGCGTATGTTTGCTTTCAGGGGCTATGGTGTACTATGTATGCAGTTGGTAAGATGTGGACTAGGATATCCGAACGATGTTTTTGATTGTTAATTACTGTCTATATTGAAAACAGTGATTAAGACTGCATACATCGAATACTTCCCCTAATTAAGAGTTACTTATATTTGAGTATGTTCTATGCTTCAGTGATGCAACTGGACCCATCAGGGCGAAGAAATATACTAAAAGTCTTAATAATGAATATACCGTCTACTTCGTCTGTTAGCCTTATCACGTCATTGACTTTTCTATTTTAGTCGTCAATCTTGTGACTGGTTTGTTGCAGCGTGTCTCGAACTACGCTCTTGTGCCAAACTCTACATCTTACAATAGCGCTTTCCGTCTTACGTCCTCAGCCCGTTGCTTGACGTAGACCAATCTCTGCCTTCCTATACAGTCTATTTTCTCTACAGCTCCCTCTAGTACCATGGAAGTTATTTTCTGATTTCTTAGAATACCCTTTCATTTTTTTCCCGCTCTACTTGTAATTTTCCATGTGTTTCTTTCTTCGCCGGATCTGTGGGAACCTCGTCATACCTTACGTAATCTAACCAACTTTGCCGCGCGGGATTAGCCGAGCGGTCAGGGGCGCTGCAGTCATGGACTGTGCGACTGGTCCCGGCTGAGGTTCGAGTCCTCCCTCGGGCATGGGTGTGTGTGTTTTTCCTTAGGATTATTTAGGTTAAGTAGTGTGTAAGCTTAGGGACTGATGACCTTTAGCAGTTAAGTCCCATAAGATTTCACACACATTTTTTTTTTCTACCTAACTTTCCACATGTGTCTGTAATACACATCCCAAACACTGGTGAATTCAGATAAATAAGCGTAATTAAAGAAAATAATCTAGTGATCGTCCACTCGGATCATGATGCTGTTTCCACCATAGCTATTCTGATAACATATGTCCATCCGTTTGGATTTGATTACACCTGTTTATTTCCCTTCATTATTTTAATTTATTAATTTACTGTCGATGAGAGTGATGATGGTACACAATGTACAACACACCAGTGCCACATGTCACTCTGCCCCCCCCCCCCCTCAACTGTAGGTAAAACATCTTTCAGTTTTGAAGAACAATACGACAATGTCAGATTTTTGTTATTACTCAACTATAGAGGTAAATTTTGCTTTCATCTGATTTCTCTTAACCAAGTTATTATATTTTAGAGCCTTTGATGCTGGTATTTTCATTTTACAAGTGCTACCAATTTCTTAGAAGTTACCTCAGTATGGGACACTGTTGTTTTGTAGAAAATATCAGCTGATACTTTGAACAGCGGAAGGCGCCCTGGCTCTTTTATTATTCTCCTTTATTAAAACTTATGGAGGGGAGCTGAATTAGTTTAACAGGAGTCAATATTTCTCATTGCTGGAATGAGGTGATTTCACTTCCTCTTCTTAATCTTTTCTAACCTAATGTTGTTATAGCAACATAAGTTTGCTTTATGGGCTACCTCTGCAAGTGAGGAGTCCTGTGGATATGAGACAGGCGACTAGTAGCGAGGCCTGGCGAAATGAGCTACGTGGGATACGAACATGCCATCCTTCGCAGAAACACGAGGGAGAAGAGCTGTAAGTAAGGTGCTTTGCCTTGTCAGGTGGATGGCAGTCACTTTGTCGACCGGAGAGCAGGTGGAGAGGCCATTGTCAATTCATACGACTGTCGGCAGGACGGCCGAGTTATAACGCATTTGTTCTAGAAGACGGAACTGTCTCTGCGGACGGGGGGCGCTAGGTGCTTGTTAAGAGAAACCGTTAGCCAGATAGGCATCTTCTTCCTTTCCTAGAAACGTGACAAAACAGCTCTCACTTTAAAGGTCGGACACTGGAGAAGAGTCAGCAACGAGTCTCATAGACAGCTTTTAACAATTAAAATGACGCTAGCTGGGGGTGGAATGAGCAGAGATAAGTGACTTAGAACTGACGTTAGGAGAGCGTAACACTTACGATGAAGCTTTTACAGAGGAGAAGAAATTTAGTATTGCGTTTGTGGCGTGTCACCATTCATAGGGGCGACATTTTGGTACAGAAAGGCTGTAGTATTTTGAGAGGATTGGTGGACTTTTCTTTGTGGGACGACAGGAGCAATCAGCGTTTTAGGGGCTTAGAAAATTGAGATGTGTACTAGGTGCAGACGTCAACATATGTGGGCAAGGCACGAGAAGGAGACAGTACCACAACTTGTGCTGCTCTCTCATGTCGTGGGTACGTCTGGCCTCCAACGTTTGAATCTTCAGCAGCCAGGTCGTATCGCTGAATTTCAGCTCACGGAGCCGCAGTTCTCCACTCTGCTCACATTACATTACAGATTATGGGAAGCGTCGCCCACACCTCTGGTATATTTACACAAGCGCCAGTGCGGTAGGTCCAGTTCAAGATACGTGTCACTATCTCGTATTCGTCATTACTACCTCAGATCTTTGGGATTCTCAGGTGCTCGTTTCAGCCAAACAGTCACTACGATCGACATTTCACAAAATCAGATTCGAGACTTAACTCCATCTCATGCAGTAACTTCACCCACTCAAGACCTGTGCAATTCTCATAACACAGTACATCATTGCCATGTACATATAATTTTATGGTCACGCCTTATAACTTCAATTTCATTTCATAAAAGTCCATAGTGTACACTCAATAACGAGTTCATTATCAAATCCATTCCACTTATATGATAAATACTGTGTAAATTCTTCCATTTCCACTTTTACTGCAAGTACCTAAGCAAATTAAAGCGTCAATAAATCCATCGAATACATGAAATTCAGAACTGGATCTCAAGGTGTGCCTGAGCCTTGATTAATTAACAGTCAGTTAAATTTGACTTTGGAAAATTGACAGACACTTCCTGGATTGGATTAAAATAGGAGTTATACACTACAGTGAGACAGGAAACATTTTCTTAATCAGTCATTAACGAGAATTATTTAAGTGTGGTAATCTGTAGAATACTTTTGATGTTGAAAATTACTAATCCACATATTTATTTTCAGTTTTCTTTTTTATAGACCTTTGTTCCATGTCTCAGTGGTTACCTAAGTAATAATATCAGTGCCGCTAAGGTTTGGATCCGATATACTATATGTTTAAATATGTACAAGGTATTTGTTGCATAATCTGATAGGTTGAGAAATTAGCTGTAATGAGGTTTATTTCCTTTTGCAAGTTCACTGCAGGGAACAGTAAACAAGTTGAATGAGAATGAGGAATAAGATGGGAATAGAATAGCGAAAAATTGATTAAATGGTTAAAGATACGGTATGTGGTGATTTAGAAGAGGAGTTGGTCTGTCCCACAGAATAGTCAAGTCTGAACGTCAGAGACAACGACGTAATTCATTTAGACAAGTGATTAATAATACATATGGTAAGGACAAAGAGGAGAAAGAAGAGGTCGTTTCATGACATATCGAAGCAATCCTGATTAATCGAAATCACAAGGTAGAAGACGATGACAGGCTGGTAATTACAGTGCGACGAGATCGCTTACTAGCCTCTTCTCTAAATAGACGGACATTTAGTGGCGAAGAATACCTGAATTTTTAAAGAAGATGGATGAGGATGCACAGGAGAGGGGAGATGAGCGATGGAAATGTACTGATGAAATACAGAAATGGACAGATAAAACATAAAAGAACTTTAAAGAAACGCAAAGACGAAAAGATATTTAAAAGAAAGTGCTGAAGGCTCGGAAAGGAGCAAAATGTGACGCAGAAAAGACTACTTCAATGGCACTCCGATCATTGAAAGAAGCAGAAGAAGCCAAGAAAGTACTGCTACTGTCTATGACTAAAACTACAAGAGAAAATAATTACGGTACGAACTGCAAAAATTAACTGGTGGAGCCAGCCGGGGTGGCCGAGCGGTTCTAGGCGCTACAGTCTGGAACCGCGCAACCGCTACGGTCGCAGGTTCGAATCCTGCCTCGGGCATGGCTGTGTGTGAGGTCCTTAGTTTGGATAGGTTTAAGTAGTTTTAAGTTCTAGTGGACTGATGACCTCAACGTTAAGTCCCATAGTGCTCAGAGCCATTTGAACCATTAACTGGTGGAATCGAAAGCCTGTAAGAGGCCATCAAAATGTTTCCGATTTAGGGCTTTACTGCGGAGTATATACAAGGTAGAACGATACTGATACGGGTATGTAAGCACCGACCTGTATTTACGAATTAGTGTGGCATTCTTGCCTTTTCGACGTACATGTGATAAATGTAGAAACGTAAACTATGGCAATGTTACCACCAAATGTATCCAAAAATAACATGCTGTTATTCTTTTCTTTGCTGCCGAAGGACAAAAGCTGCCAGACTTCCGTAGAAGAACGAAGATTGTTTTTATGGGGGGCCTATGGAAATCCACCTTTGTGGAATGTTGCGCCGACTTCCAGCCATCTAATGGATAGGTGATGCTCACTGTCATGGCCCACGGATTATGTGTTTCAAGAAACTGGTTTCTCTGCCATTGGGGACTAGTACTGGGCAACTGTCGAGAAATTAAGGCATGCAATTATGGCAAAAGGCTTGAGAGAACTGTTGCTTCATGACAACACACATTTCCATACCGCAGATGTCGTAATGCAGAAGTTATGCCATATCAAGTGGGAGATAGTCGAGCACCAGACCAATACCCCTTTTGTGACGACTCCCTAACCCAAGGTCCTCAGCGGTACTTTGGGGCAGCCACCACAAATTCTATTAAGCGTGGGTAGTGACCAGGATGTAGCTATTTCTGTTGACAAAGACGTGTGAATATAATGCAACCAAGTCTTGAGATGTGGGACTGCTTCCGTGGCCTGTGTAATTTTTCTGTAGTTCAAGGGAAAACATTCCAGAAATTCAGAGTCTTGCGCATCAATTTGCCATAAAGATGCCGCAGATACATCAAAATCAGAGTCTGGGAAAGGCGAGACAGGCCATCTGCATTGCCACGCTTTTCCGTAAGTCTGTACACAATTTCATACTGATACTACCCAAGGAACAAAGCTCAACGTTGACATTTTTGGGCAGTGCGTGCAAGAACCGTCTTTGGCGAATAAAACAAGGACTGTAGAGGCTTGTGATCTGTCACTAAATACAACTGGCAACCACACAGATAGTGATGGAATTTTGTCACACCATACGCAATAGCGAGGGAACTACAGTGAAGTCTTCCTCTGTGAAACAGCTTTGGAAAAAGACATTTAGTATTTCAGCCTTTAGTCTGTCATCCTCTGTTTCAGTACCATTTTGGTCACAGTGTGTCTGGACATTTTGTTTTGCTCCACCTACCGCTTTGACATAAGACCAAAATTTCTTAGGATTTTCTCCCAAGTCAGTACACTGAACACATCTCGCATAGCCCTCACATTCCATTTCGCTTCTCGTGATTTTTGTTTGTATGCAGCAGTTTTCTAACTCGGTTATTGTATCATGTCGGCAAAGAGGTTGCGAGAAGATCGATAGTAGGTGGAAGCAATGTGGCTATCAGGAGAGAGGCCAAAAGCAGACTCGCCTCCAAAGCGCCGTTAACGCCTCTCGACCGCCAGTATTTAGATCGCCGGCGCGTACTGGAGAGCCCTATCAGTCATCCAGTGAGTCACCAAGTCGAGTCTTCAGTTGCAGCCCGGTGGGAGTCGCAGACTGAGTCTTAGTCTCACGGAGCACATAGCGACCGAAATAGGGAACGTAGCGGAACTTAGTACCTCATCAGCAGTGAGGCTAACGGTGAACCTTTGGAGGGAGCTTATACCACTACACCTGAACTATCTTGAGTTAAGTAACTTTCTGTTGTTATGAATAACAAACCCAGTTAATATATGCGTGCAGTGGTTATAGAAAGAGGATAATGGCCCCCAAACAATATACTCCCCCTTTTTCCCACGGCACAAAACTACAGTGACATCAAGACGACACAAAAATTAGCGACAAGTAGAATACAGTGGCGGTTGCTTCTCTTGCTTAGCTCTCTTGTGTTTGACTGCAGTGCTGATCGTATTCAAGTGCCGCTAATTTTTTTGTTGTGTTGTTGCATGTATTGCAGGTGAGGAGCTGCCGAACTAATCATATTACTCTTTTGAGAGGCTTAGTTTTTTCTTTTGGTATAACATTTTTGTATGAACCAGGGATACACCTTCCTCTCCACCCCCTCTGACCGCTTCTCAGCCGTAGATGGCCAATGTGCTGGATCTAGCACAAGCTTTTCAGTTTCAGAACAAAGCAAATTTCTGCCTTGGAGAATATCTTGGTGATCCTACTTAAACGGTAAATTCAATCAAGACATGGACAGATACCGCCTGTGCCGACACCGCCTAAAAGATGATCAGTGCGGATTTCAAATACTGATTCATTCTTTAGGCAAACGAAAATTGTGGGGCTGTGTAGTTTGGCTGTGAAACGTGCGGTCGCGTTCATGAAACAGAACTTCTTAAAGTGCCTGAACAGAAAGGGTGCAGCGTCGTCATTATCCAACGAGGAGGGATGGTTGAAGATGGGGAATGTCCCAGACAAATGGCTCAAGGTCACTGTACTGCTCTTCACAAAAACGTAACGGTTACCATCTCTGGCATGGTTAGTGATCTGAGAATCAATGGACATATTGTTAATGGGATTACTTTCTCACTTTGATTTATGAATCTTGTCTACATTTTTGATTCGGTTTGGCGATCTTGTGATCTCTGCACTACTCACTAATTTTTGTACAATACCAATAAGGTACTGTCTAATTTTCATGATTGTTTTATTCATGCTCACGTACCCACCAATAAGAGAGTTGTGAAAATAATAATTACCAGAACTAGTTCCTCGTGCATAGAGACCTTAAAGCATTTGTCGCTCTTAGTATTATAACACACAATCCCTTTCTTCAGCTCATAACCTGGTACCAGTTCCCCAGCAATAAGCCTTTGTTTGATCCCCTGAATCCACGACAGAAACCCCCTTAGACTGCAGTATATCCTGACACCTATTGTTCCTTTTCTCGCTACTGGAACATACGGCTAACGGCATCTGCTATCTGGTTATCTCTATCCTTGATGTGCCTGACAGACAAGCGAATGGCGGAACACATCACGATAGCTCTTGTCTTCTTGCGTCTGACGAGCACACAACTCAAAGCCTGACGGCGTTTCGAGGACATAATGCCGGTTCTCCAACTAAAACTTATAGTTTTCCAAGATAAATATGGTGGGGAAGGCCTACCGATCAGGTCTGCTTATAAAATTCAGTTCCACGGATGACATGGCTCCAGAAGCATTAGCTGTAAGACGACAGTCACTATCGTGTTCTTCTAAAAGGACAGCAGGGACTCTATAGTTTGACGAGTTCGTTTGCCCAATATATGGTTACACAAAATTAGTAATAACCAAAACTGGCGGATTAATTGTGTCAAAGTCTGTATTTCCCACCACGGGAACCCACCCCTTTCTTTCTCAATCTATTCAATGGGGCAGCTAGGCAAAAATTTTCCAAAAATTTTTGCCATGATGCTAAAGTGAGCTACACCCTTCTTCCTTTCAGGGAGAGAAAATTTTTGAAGATCCAAAGTCCTTTCCTGATCTATTTTAACGTATTTCACTGAAAGAAAATGTCCTAAGAAGGAAATCTCCCTTGGAGTTGGATTCATCTTAGAAAATTTAATGGTCAAACCCACTCCCGCAGCCGGGCGAGGACCTGCATAAAGTATTGAATATGTTCAGAAACGGGGGCACTACAAAGGAATACATCGTCCAATTTGCTATAGATAGATTTGAACTTCAGGTCACCCAAAACATGCCCTGAAACACGTGACAATGCAGCTGCTCCTTTGGATAAGCCGAAAGGTATATGAATGAATTTGTTGTATACATTTCACTCGATACGAAATACTGTGAAATGTTTGAAGTCCTCATGGAAAAGAATCTAGTGGCAGGCCTGATTCAAATCCAAGTCGGTAAAATAGCGAGTTCCAGCAAACCACATAAAACAGGTATACTAGTCCGGTAGTGGTACAGACCAAGATGACTTTCTCATTAAGAATTCTACAACGCACTACCGGACGATAACTACCCACTTGTCCCTTTAGCACCAGAAACATGGTCGATGGACGTGGAGAGTTATTACGCCATAGCAAAGCACCTCAGCCATCAGCTGTTGGAAGAATTACATTTTGTGTGGTGACAACTGATATGAAGTTTGGCGAATCGGAATATCGTCCATTAACCGGATCGTATACCGAATCCTGTTGGTGATTCCAAGTACTTCAACCGGGTTTTAGCTTCACAATATCTCCAAATAACTGACCTAGTACTATCTTTCACCGCGTCACTATTGATCCCTTGGATAGGCTGGCAAATACAGAGCTTAAAATCCCCGTTTGGACAGAAATTGAAAGAAACCCTCTTATAAACGTAATTAACAATTAATACTGTTCACTGCGTGAAATTACAACCTAACAACCAATTCACTGACAATAATTTGACTACCGACAATTCCCTGGCTACGAAAATTCCTGTACAGTAACGGTTCCCGCCAAACAACCCACTAGATGCAACATCTGCCTGTTTGCAGCTTCTTGCTTGGGGGTGCACTTACAAACAATACTCCTCTCCAATTATCACCCACGATCAATGAGACAGACACTACTCCCAGTCTATTGGAGGATAGGCAGGTTCATGGTTGACATATTCACAAACAAGAGGTAGGTACACACTAGCTACCGCCCTGATGACGTTACACAACTTCAGTCGAAAAGAACCATCAGAGCTCCTAAGTCTCTGGCGTCAGCTGTTCGGACACGGGACTCTGGCGCACCAAATGACTAGTGTCGCCATACCGAAAACAATCTTTTAGCCTGTGATGGAGCCGGCCGACTGACCCTTTCTCACTGAATATTTCCGGTGTGTTCACCTTTCGCTGGTTTTTAAAAACTGCGCCTTGCGTCGGTGAAACATGCGCTCTAGATTTCTAGTTCATCTAACTCGGAATGGTGGTAAGCCATTGCAAAAAATTCTCAATGGCTTCCACCTCACTTACCGGCAATTCCAACGCAGCGACGACAATGCAAATCTCCTTTATACATTGCTGGAGAGTTTCATCATGGACCTGGACGTGAGATAATATTCACTCACCAATTCGCCAGTAACTAGCGGCAATATTCTGTCTCGCACAACCTTTCTCCTAAAGCCTCATAACGTTCACCGAACTTCCAACCACTTGCCTAACAAACCTGTGGTCAGCGTATACATCAACTGAAGGATCCGCTGATGTGGAATGCTAAGGACAACCACGTGTTTCCCAAAACGTATCAAAAATCATGAAACTACCTTTTGCTTGTACTACATCTATGTACAGTCCCGACAAAATCTGAAACAGATGCATAATCACATTTGGCAACCTTACAAAACCTTCAAACGCAATACGAGAAAATGCTTCACTTACAATAAACAACCTGCATCATTAAGGTTACTATGCGTAGGACTGCCCTCTTCTTCACTAGCCTTCTACATCACGCCAACGCAACCTACTAAGTTTTGTTTGCAATTGCGTAGCTTGAGTGAGCAATTGTTCAGACGAGCACTGAAGTAGCCTGAATTCATCCAATGTACTAAACCAAAGACTGACTTGTGCCTGGTCATGGAATTCCTACATACGAATTCGATTACTGTCTTCCAGAAACTCTGATTCTATCGCCCACGGGAGACGGCCGCCTAGAAGAGAGATGAAGCGGGACCTACCTCGGCGGTTTTCAGCTGTCACGCGCAGTAGACACTGAAAGACATCGCGCAAGCGGGCGGCCAGGTCTGCGACATTTCCACCTCCGATTCTCCGCAACTATGGAGTTTGTAGCTAAGCTGTTCGATTTCGCGGCGGACCAAGCCGAGGCAACTTCTCAGCTGTACTACACCGGTGCTGTTACCCTGAAACATGCGACGGGGCGGAAAATAAATGCGGTTGAAGAGTTCACATGAATGTGCATAAACAAATATATGTTAAAAAATTTAGAGCAAATTTTGGCACTCACGTAAATCTCCACACTTGTTGCATTAGTACACTGTTCCACACCAGCGCATTAGTTATAGTTTTGGAATTTTTTACTCAGTCATGAGTACAGTTTATGCTAGGGAACAAAAATTAGGCGATTATTATAGCAAAATCAGTTTTCACGACAAAGTTCAATTAAGTTTTTATCGTAACTGTTTATTGGCGTCGTCCTTTTCTTTCACACAATTAAATTAGCACTGGTGAGACGGTTTACAGTTTTATTTTAATAATAATTTTGACTCCGAGCCCCCAATAGCAGTAATGTAGGCTGCTATAATCGACAGTTAATCAACTCGAACGAACCACAAGTCCCACTGTCCTCTTTGTTCTAGCAGTTTTGGCGTGAAATCACAGATCGACACATGTTCACTTACGCCGATGTATACCTCGTAATTCGTACTCACACAAATAATCGTAGCACTTCCAGTTCACCAAATATATGCTTGCACACTTGCACTATTAAACATTACTCTTTGTCGAAATAAATCGGCGCGAAAAATTCTTTCTCAAACGACCACATGGGCCACCCACAAGTTGGGCCCGCTCTCCACCCACCCGCCAAACGACTGACCAAAGAGTCCCCTTGGCCAAGATGGCCGCGCGCTTATATAGGCTCGGATGTCTACCCCTCCCCCACCCTCTTCCTGGTTATGCAAGTACCAGTCTGACACATACGTCCCTCAACAGAAATAAGTACACCATCGGAACTGCACTATGTTACATTAATTTCTAGAATTATTCTGTCGCCTGTAAATCAAGTTTTAGTTTTTGCAAAATTTCGCCACTTAGCGCAGATTTGTTTGTTTACATCTGTGCCACAAAGTTTAACATAGAACTGCATATAGCACTGGTTTTAGACGTAATATATAGCGATCTACACATTGCACTGGTCAAAATCTTCATATTTATATTAATTAATTAATTATTGGCGATGAATGTTAATAATAATTTGCAAACAATGAAAACTATTGCAAGTTAAGTTTGTAGTATAACTTAACTAGTTTAAAATACGTGTTGTGCCACCCAAGATATTATATAGTGTCGTTCTTTACGTCATGAATTTGCTATTGAATTTTATAAACAATTTCCCATCAAAATTTGTTTATTGCTCTTTACGAGCTTAATTATTTATGAATGTTAACATATGACTACGGCACTCGATCCGCTATGACGAGACGTTTTTAATGAGCTCTCGGTCATCCCTGTAAGTTGTTATTTACTATTCTTATTAATCTTTCAGTGTTCGTGATATTAAGCGATATTCAAGTCTCGTGACTTAAAATGAAGATCGATCTTACAGAAGGTACATATTGCTGACCACAATCCACTGCCACATCACTCTTCACCGTAAGTTACATAGTTTTCGCGTAATTCCGAAAAACCAAACAATGCCCCAAGCTGCGGGTTACGTGGCCGCCCGGCGGCGGAGTCATCCAGCCGACACGTTGCAAATCTCACGTGGGCGCCCCACGCCCTTCCGCGAATGGCACACCGTGTCGCGCGCTCGCTCTCTACAAAGCAATCCTTGGATACTAGAACTATTCATCTAGTAATGGGGTTTGTATCTCCACATCACCCCCACTTGCTAGCGCATGCACGAAGTGAGCTAAAAAAACAAAAAACAAAAAAAAGTAACGCAAAGCGAGTGACTGACCATTCATGTTAAATTAGTCCTAGAATGTTAACAGGTTACTTGGCAATCTAGTGGGCGGTGGTATCACTCTAAACTAAGAAAAATTCCCTATGTATTTTGTGCCCAACAAAAAGACATTTGTAGCATATCTGTAAATAACCCCAATCCAAAAGCATCTATTTTTTTTAACTATGATTCTAAATTCGTGTCTTCTCTGTCTGTGTGTATAGTACAAGAGGCCTGGCCATGCAAAACAAATTTAAGAATATCTTAATAATTTTTATCAATTTCTTTTGACACTTTGTCAGACAAAATATACTTCCTTATTTTTGTGCAGCGTATTAAGCACACCACCGTGTTCCAATCAATCTGTTCACTTTGGAACTTGTCTCATTTATCAATTTGTTTCACAAGCACCATGACTTCTCACTGCCTAAAATGTCTTCCAGTGATGCCCACAGTCTAAATGTAGTGTCACAGTTCCCTAATCTGGCGCTATTTCCTGTCCTCCCACTAGCCAGTTTGTGGAGCACTACAAGGGAAGACACAAATTCCCCATTAAAAATCTCATATACACGAAAGTTTTCCCAGTTTACCAAAGAGTGGTCCAACCTAGACCCATCCTCATGCAATGCAGAGCTGACATAGCTAACAAGGGAACCTCCCCGTCCCACCCCCCTCAGATTTAGTTATAAGTTGGCACAGTGGATAGGCCTTGAAAAACTGAACACAGATCAATCGAGAAAACAGGAAGACGTTGTGTGGAACTATGAAAAAAATTAGTAAAATATACAAACTGAGTAGTCCATGCGATGATAGGCAACATCAAGGACTATGGGAGTCAAGGAGAGCCGTGGTCCCGTGGTTAGCGAGAGCAGCTACCGAACGAAAGGTCCTAGGTTAAAGTCTTCCCTCGAGTGAAAAGTTTAATTTTTTATTTTCAGTTTGTGACAAACTCTTATGTTTTCATCACTTTTTTGGGAGTGATTATCACATCCAAAAGAAAACCTAAATCGGGCAAGGTAGAAGAATCTCTTTACCCATTCGCTAAGTGTACAAGTTAGGTGGGTCGACAACATATTCCTGTCATGTGACGCACATGCCGTCATCAGTGTCGTATAGAATATATCAGATGTCTTTTCCTGTGGAGTAATCGGTTGACCTATGACCTTGCGATCGAATGTTTTCGGTTCCCATTGGAGAGGCACGTCCTTTCGTCTACTAATCCCACGGTTTTGCGGTGCGGTCGCAAAACAGACACTAAACATATCACAGTGAACAGAAACGTCAATGAACGAACGTACAGATCCTAAAAAAATGGCTCAAATGGCTCTGAGCACTATGGGACTCAACTGCTGTGGTCATCAGTCCCCTAGAACTTAGAACTACTTAAACCTAACTAACCTAAGGACATCACACACAGCCATGCCAGAGGCAGGATTCGAACCTGCGACCGTAGCAGTCGCACGGTTCCTGACTGCGCGCCTAGAACCGCGAGACCACCGCGGCCGGCACAGATCCTAACTTTGCGAAATTAAAGAAAGTAAAATTTTTAGTCGAGGGAACACTTGAACCAAGGACCTCTCGTACCGCAGCTACTCAAGTTAACCACGGGACCACGGCGCTCCTCAGTTCGCATTTTCTTTGATGTTGCGTATCTTTCTCATGGACTACTCAGTTTGTATACTTTTACAAATTTTTTTCATAGTTCCACACAACTTCTTCCTGCTTTCTCGATTGATCTGTGTTCAGTTTCTCAAGGCCTACCCACTGTGCCAACATATAACTAAATCTGAGGGGGGTGCGACAGGGAGGTTCCCTTGTAAGAAAGAATGTCAGGGCAAACCATCACTAAGAAACAGGCTACAAGCAATAGCTGGAGAGTTGTGCCCAACAATCTCTTCAATACTAGATTAGAAATGCCCATGTCATTGAGGCAGTACTGCTTGGTGACAAAGCCTCCTTTATCAAAATGACACTGATAATGAGACACGAATCAAACAGACTTTAAAAAATGTCAGACTAGTAGTGGGGCAAGGTTCATACCATTACACTTTCCATTGTTGCCAAATTCAAGATGGCGGCGATGACGTCATCCAAGAAGGCGGCATGTAGAGTTGGCAACAGGACATGATGTCATCCAAGATAGCGGATTTTGGCGGGAGAATAGGCCAATTGTGCTATGTCCACTAACATAACCTCAAGGAAAGATGGCGGGAACTTTGAATTTTGGCGGGAAAATAGCATAATTCTGCTATGTCCACTAATCTACGCCTCCAGAGGAAAAGATGGCGGGAAGTTTGAATTCAAACAGGATAATGCATGCAAAGACCGTACTTGTCTTTTTATTATTATTGATTATCATTCATTAACATTCATTATCATTTATTATTTATTATTTATTATTTATCATTTATTACTATCATTTATTATTATTTATCATTTATTATTATCATTTATTATTATTTATCGTTTATTATTATTATTTATCGTTTATTATTATTATTTATGGTTTATTATTATTATTTATCATTTATTATTATTCATCATTTATTATTATTCATCATTATTGAGCTGCCTCCAGTAGAAAATTTCCTCCAAAATCTAATTCCAACACAATAATGGCTGCAAAACCTTACTTTTGTTTATTATTATTCATTATTATTCATTATCAATTATTAACATTCATTATCGTTCATTGTCATTTATTATCATTCAATATCATTTACTATCATTCATTATCATTTATTATTGTTATTATTTATTATTATAGGCCTACCAACACTAGAAAATTGCGCCAAATTCAAATTCCAACATGATAATGTCTCGAAAACTCTACTTCTATTTATTATCATTTAGTATTTATTCAAGATGTCCGATTTTCTCGGCAAGAAAGCCATTTTCCTTACATCCATAACAAAAATCTATCAAAAGTTAAAATCCCAAAACCATAATTGATCACACGTATTAACTTTCTCCGTCACTTATCTTTCTTCACTGGTAGCCTACTATAATCGCGTCAAATAGAAACAGCTCTTATAATAACGTAAATCACGTCCATTGAGTTTGAAAGGGGGGGGGGGGGAAGGGGCTGAAGACTTTATTTCAAGCAGTGCGGTCATCACTTGTTCTCCAAGACAGTCAGCACACACATCTTTGGTATCACAGTGTAGTCACCACGACGTCCGCGCTCCAACTGAATTAGTTCAAATCCTCACCACCCCCCGGCCAGCACGCGGAGACATTGCCGACGCCTGTCACGTGACGCGGCCGCGCACACTGAACTAGCAGTACGCTGGGGGAGAGCCCAGCGATCGCTCTCACGTCGTAAACATGTTTTCGCTGGACACATTGGAACTTGCCGAGTTCCACGTCACAGAGGTCCTTGTCCGCTCACCACATGTATTCGTCACATCCGCACGTCTCCCGCCAAAATTGTTTGTCTTGGAGCTGAATCACACAACGGTCTGCTGTTCCCTGCTACACATTTGTCGCCAAAGTTGTTTTCCTGGGCACATACAAACCTGTCGATGCCGACCGCTCACCGTCCACATCGTGTCCCTGTGCGAGAGAGAACACAGTGCTACCCTTTTGGCGGCAAAGTTTGCTCGACAGTGGAATCCGCCATGACTATATAACAGCACGTTTGGACCGCACTAGAACGCTTGCTAATTGACTCTCTCTCTCGTGCGCGCATAAATGTACAATCGCTGCGCCGCCAGCCCGCTTCCGTCACACACCATCCATACACGCAACGGACCTAGTCTTCCGTAAATACCTAAGTACTTAATTCCATTTAGTTTTAATCACATTAAATAATTCAATTTACAATTTCATATACGTATGCAGAGGTGTTCAACTACCTAATTTCAACTACTTTTCGAGAATCAGACAGCCACATCTTCCTAGGAACCAGCGCAGAGTTTGAATTCCGGCAGTAAAGAAAGGCCATTTGTACCAACCTCCTAGGAACCAGCGCCAAGTTTGAAATCTGTCAGTAAACAAAGCTCACTTGCGCTCCCGCCAACCATCCTGAGAAAATTATGGCAAACGAAGCTCATCACCACTAAACTAACCCAGCAGCACTCAACCTCTTCCTACACGATTCAGCTAAAAGGACTCACCCTGCACTAGGCCTATGGATGGAGGAAGCAATTTACTTTATTTAGGAATGGAGTGTATGTATCACACCGACATGTTCCACACCATACAGACCTGCAAAACACTCCTACATAATTCATTTATAATGCTCTAGACACACGCTTGCTAATTGTAACCAGTTAAAAATAACTCATAGCACAGCCTACAGACATGCACGCACTCGTAAATAATGCAGATTGTTTATGTCCAAATAGCCATACAACTGCTAATTTTCCGCAATAATTTCAGTGCATAGACCGACGGAAGTAGGAACGAGTGTACTCTATTTATTTGGGACATATGTTTTTGAAACTGCATCCAAAACCATACATGTCTTTTATTATTATTCATTATTATTGATTATAATTTATCATTTATTATTATTTATTATTATTGGCTTACCTCCACAAGAAAATTCACCCAAAATTCAAACTCCAATACGGTAATGGCTTCAAAATCATATTTGTCTTTATTATTATTCGTTATCATTATTTATTATCATTTATTATTTATTATTAGTTATTATTTATTATTAGTTATTATCATCTATTATTATTTATTATGATTGGCCTACCTCCACTATCATATAAAATCGCCAGATGTTTAAATTCACACTCCATAATCTCTGGAAAACCGTACATCTATTTATTATTACTACCATTTACTACTATTTATTAAAATTTATTATGTTTTATTATTGTTTATTCAAGATGGTCGATTTTTGCAGCAAGAAAGTCAATTCCCTTACTTCCATAACAAAAATTCTGTCACAAATTCAAATTCAAACCCGATAATCTGTCACACCTACGAAAAAAAAGAGACCAACTGGGCCTTGTGCACTAACCTAAGTCCACCTCATCCTACGAAGTTTGAATTTTTCGCCCTCATTTATTGTTTCTCTCCTAAGCTATGAAAATCGCGTCAAATAATAATAAAGTGCATGTAAGTCACCTCCTGTGAATTCGTGGGAAAAGGACTGAAGTCTTTATTTCAAACAGTACCATCATCACTTATTCTCCAATAGAGTTAGTAAACATTCAAGAGGTCACTTTCCAACCACCACGGCGCCCCCAGTCCAACTGAATTACTTCATAAGATCGCCGCCGACCCGCGCGCAACCGGCAAGCAAACGGCTGCCTCACGTGACGGCCGCCCGGATGCGTCAGTGCCCCCTGCCGGTCCAGCGGCCGCTCACGTCACAGCCTACTACCGCGGGCTCACTTCGCAGGCCCGCGTTGGTCCAACTATGTAAACATGGTAAACATGTTTTCGTGGACTGTGGAGTCCGCCCCCTCTGACCAGTTGGCGCCAAAGCTGTTTGCCGGACAGGTAGGAACCTGCCGATTTCATAACGGTCGGTCGGTTGATCCAGCACCTGGTTGACAATGACTGCCCTGTCGCACGTTTCGCGCCAAAGTTTGCTCGAGAGTAGAATCCTCCATGACGTCACAACAAGTGGTCCAGCACATGCGCTCGCCACGACGTCCTTCGCTAAGTTAATTGATCAACGCACTCTCATTATTCAATCCATATTCTGCACTTACCTAATCGAAGATCGTCGCGAAAACACGCGCCCGTACACGTGAGCATTCGCGCACGCCGAGCTTAGTACCTCCGCAAGTGAATGTAACAAAGTTCCCATAACTACTTAATTAAATTGATCAATTAATTAACCTCTCTGATGCAAGAAACCGCCATGGCCACCTAGACCGGGAATCAATTTTCCACCAGTACCACGCCCACCAGGACTTGGAATGGAATAGTTAAAGGCCCTACCGACCACCACGGCACTTTACCGAACCATGTTTGTCAGCTAACATGTACTAATGTGTAATGCCGATTACTAACGTGCACCAATCTACATTAACGTATCACATTTTTTCTATACTAATAAGCCAAGTTTTAAATCGGGTGGTCAGTTGGTGTTTCGCTACCAACACAATAAAATTGTTGCAAACGAAGCCACTATCCTAAGACTCCTGTGATGATTCAAAATCGTCCGCTTTGCCTCTCTCACACACCACGAGCCCG
The DNA here is from genome assembly GCF_023898315.1 of Schistocerca nitens. Taxonomy (NCBI): domain Eukaryota; kingdom Metazoa; phylum Arthropoda; class Insecta; order Orthoptera; family Acrididae; genus Schistocerca; species Schistocerca nitens. Next base: position 782,263,712 of record NC_064617.1, read on the forward strand.
AGACCACCCACGTCACGGCCTGTACCTTTATACTCGCGTCGGACATACTCCTCTGTAAATATTCTTGCTAAACTATGGCCCGAATAGTGTTGTTCAATCCACACGGTCTAGGACATGGCCAGAGCACACCCCCAGTACCTAAGCTGAGAACATCGCTCGCCCCACCTGCAGTTAACCGCAGAGAGGCGGAGATATGCGGCAATCGCATCCCTCGCGCTCTCGTAGCTACTTGCCTCAGCAATTCGATCTAACAAAACCTCGAAGTAGAAAAAATAATAACCAACTCTCTCATATTCTATGTCATCCCACAAATACTTAACCTACATTTTATTTAGGCATCGAGTATATCTGTCGCTCTCAAACAAAAAACACTCGCCCTAACGGACCTGGTGTCATATTACACAGTCGGCAGACACGCAAACAACACCTAATTTCAGTGCACAATATCAAACTGCTTCTACATAATGCAGTACACATAACAGTAAACATCATCACTACTCGTAATCTGTCCAAATAATGCATAACAAAATAACTCAACAGACGCGCGCTTTGAACCTGTCCCACACTGTCACACGTCTGACAGCTCTCAGTTCACTCAAAGGCCTCTGTTCGAACTCTCAAACATGACTTGATGACAGCAACATTCACACCTAAAAAGTGAGAAATTCTTATCACCTATACGCCGAACATGACTATGCAAGCCAGGCCGCGCGCGTTGTCTGTCACCGTCCTAAGTGCGGTCCAACACACATGTTAAGGCCGCAATCCATTGCTTGCCGGCCTATTTGCGACACATCTCCACCTTTACGTTTGTTGTCAGAAGAGCAGAGAGCGAGTTCACACACACATCCTAGTGCTGCCCTCCCCTTACAAAATGGTTCAAATGGCTCTGAGCACTATGGGACTCAACTGCTGTGGTCATTAGTCCCCTAGAACTTAGAACTACTTAAACCTAACCTAAGGACATCATACACATCCATGCCCGAGGCAGGATTCGAACCTGCGACCGTAGCAGTCGCACGGTTCCGGACTGCGCGCCTAGAACCGCGAGACCACCGCGGCCGGCTCCTCCCCTTACAATCTAAAACGATTATCATACTATTTAAAACCTCTACAAAATTGTATAGTGTCCCCCCCCCTCCCCCCAAAAATAGTTAACGCTCGCTTTCGTGTTTTCTCAGCTTAATTGTAAATTCAAATTCTTACCCTAACAGAACTTGTTCACCAAAATAATACTGAATGCGCTCCTAAACTCATACCCTTCCAACTCTCAACATACGCAATAGTTCTCAACCCTCCTATATCCCAGAAAAACCGATTAATCATTCTTATTACTTTTTATCGTATTTACGGGTCTAATTTTCTAATGACCCGTTATCGAAGTACCATCCTGCTTTTCTTTCTGACGCTTTCTGTGATTACTTATACAGAGATCGCTTAAATTACCTCCACAGCCCCCTCAGTTTACACTCACACACAACCGGTCATCCTCTCTACTCATCCCAAAACATAAGCAATACTAACTCTACAATCCGTTACATACAAACCCTACTCAATGTAAACCACAGTAATTTTACAATACCGACTAAATGCCCCAATGCTCTCCACTCAGCGGTAATCAGCCCTTCTACATCAACCGACAGAGGTCCCTCTCATAATTGGTCTACAATTTCGGTGATCGCTTCCCCTCAACACAAATGCGTCACTTTCCCTTCTTCCTTGCCTTATCTCCACACTCAGACTACAGGAACACACCAAAATTTCTCGAAGTACAGCTTCCTGTAAACCACTGAGTATCTAGAGTTAAACAGACCAAAGAATGATATTCGCACTCTCGAATACCGAAGTCGTTTATGCCTTTACACTTACAGTTATATGTTACGATCGCGGTATCAATTGACTGGCATTCGACAATGAGCTATGTACGGGAAATACAGTCTCTTGACCCCTTTTACTATGGAAATATCTCTACGTCCTTACGACTTCCTCTCTACTCATCGCATAACATAAACAATATTAACTTTAAGATACCATATATACAGGCGCTACACAATGTATACCACATTAACTTTACAATACAGTAAATACACATTTGACACAAAACAGTGTACTTATCCAGTATATCTCTACAGCGTGCGTAAACAATTTCCTATTCCTACGGTGTCTATATACCCCAATGCGCTCCAGTCTTAGGAAAGCACCGTCAACCTGCTCTTTCTCTCTACAGACCCGACACCCAGATCTAATCTTCCCTTCTTACATCAACAGACCTACGTCACCCTCAGAACTGTTTTTACAAATTCATTATCATCCCCTCCCTCTGCACAAACATCTTACTGTCTCTCCTTCCTTGTCTGTTCGCTTTTCTACAAACAACATCAGACTCATAGACTACAAGAACACATGTACTTTCCCCATAATATTATAAGACTTTAGCTGTACTTCTCAATATCATGCACTAGGCTACACCCTACCGATCACTAGTTCATCATAATTCCCAAGATACAGACTTCAAATTAATTCTCTACAAACGCCGAACTTCATCCATGTGCAGCATGCTGTAAACCAGTGACTAACTAGAAACAAACATACACAAAATGATATTTCCACTCTCGAATACCGGTCTTAGTCATGTAACATATTCGACATCTTGGCTATACACGTCAACTAAGGTCTCTCCCAGGTCCAGAGAACAGACCAGCGTGTATCCAACACACCACAACCGATCTTCACTGAACTAAATAAAGGAAGCAAATGTGCAGAAGTTGTCACCCGAACAGTCTACATCCCATCGAATAACACTCTAACCCAAATCAATCATCTTCTCAAATTCTGACTTGATCACCAAAGCCGCCCAGCACATACTATTACTTCGCTATTCGGTCGTCTCGAGGACATCAAAGTTAACTCTTACAGATCGATACACTCCAACAGGTCTCTGCATTCGGACAGCTGCTCCAGTTACTTATTATCATTTATAATAATTTATTATTATTTATTACAATTTATTATTTATAAATAATTTATTATTTATTATGATATTGAGAAGTACAGCTAAAGTCTTATAATATTATGGGGAAAGTACATGTGTTCTTGCAGTCTATGAGTCTGATGTTGTTTGTAGAAAATAGAAGAGACAAGGAGGGAGAGACAGTAAGGTGTTTGTGCTGAGGGAGGGGATGATAATGAATTTGTAAAAACAGTTCTGAGGGTGACTTAGGTCGGTTGATGTAAGAAGGGAAGATTAGCATTGAGTGTCGGGTCTGTAGAAAGAAAGAGCAGGTTGACGGTGCTTTCCTAAGATTGGAGCGCATTGGGGTATATAGACACTGTAGGAATAGGAAATTGTTTACGCATGCTGTAGAGATATACTGGATAAGTACACTGTTTTGTGTCAAATGTGTATTTACTGTATTGTAAAGTTAATGTGGTATACATTGTGTAGCGCCTGTATATATGGTATTGTAAAGTTAATATTGTTTATGTTATGCGATGAGTAGAGAGAAAGTCGTAAGGACGTAGAGATATTTCCATAGTAAGAGGGGTCAAGAGATTGTATTTCCCATACATAATCATTGTCGAATGCCAGTCAATTGATACCGCGATCGTAACATATAACTGTAAGTGTAATGGCATCAACGACTTCGGTATTCGAGAGTGCGAATATCATTTTTTGGTCTGTTTAACTCTAGATACTCAGTGGTTTACAGGAAGCTGTACTTCGAGAAATTTTGGTGTGTTCCTGTAGTCTGAGTGTGGAGATAAGGCAAGGGGGAAGGGAAAGTGACGCATTTGTGTTGAGGGGAAGCGATCAACGATATTGTGGACCAATTATGAGAGGGACTTCTGTCTGTTGATGTAGAAGGGCTGATTACCGCTGAGTGTCACGTGTGTAGAAAGAAAGAGCAGGTTCACAGCGCTTCCTTAGGAATGGAGAGCATTGGGGCATTTAGTCGGTACTGTAAAGTTACTGTGGTTTACATTGTGTAGGTTTGTATACAATGGATTGTAGAGCTAGTATTGCCTATGTTATGGGATGAGTAGAGAGGATGACCGTGTGTGTGTGTGTGTGTGTGTGTGTGTGTGTGTGTAAATTGAGGGAGCTGTGGAGGTAATTTAGCGATCTCTGTATAAGTAATCACAGAAAGCGTCAGAAATAAAAGCAGGATGGTACTTCGATAACGGGTCCTTAGAAAATTAGACCCGTAAATACGATAAAAAGTAATAAGAATGATTAATCGGTTTTTCTGGGATATAGGAGGGTTGAGAACTATTGCGTATGTTGAGAGTTGGAAGGGTATGAGTTTAGGAGCGCATTCAGTATTATTTTGGTGAACAAGTTCTGTTAGGGTAAGAATTTGAATTTACAATTAAGCTGAGAAAACACGAAAGCGAGCGTTAACTATTTTGGGGGGGGGGGGACACTATACAATTTTGTAGAGGTTTTAAATAGTATGATGATCGTTTTAGATTGTAAGGGGAGGAGCCGGCTGCGGTGGTCTCGCGGTTCTAGGCGCGCAGTCCGGAACCGTGCGACTGCTACGGTCGCAGGTTCGAATCCTGCCTCGGGCATGGATGTGTATGATGTCCTTAGGTTAGGTTTAAGTAGTTCTAAGTTCTAGGGGACTAATGACCACAGCAGTTGAGTCCCATAGTGCTCAGAGCCATTTGAACCATTTTGTAAGGGGAGGGCAGCACTAGGATGTGTGTGTGAACTCGCTCTCTGCTCTTCTGACAACAAACGTAAAGGTGGAGATGTGTCGCAAATAGGCCGGCAAGCAATGGATTGCGGCCTTAACATGTGTGTTGGACCGCACTTAGGACGGTGAGAGACAACGCGCGCGGCCTGGCTTGCATAGTCATGTTCGGCGTATAGGTGATAAGAATTTCTCACTTTTTAGGTGTGAATGTTGCTGTCATCAAGTCATGTTTGAGAGTTCGAACAGAGGCCTTTGAGTGAACTGAGAGCTGTCAGACGTGTGACAGTGTGGGACAGGTTCAATGCGCGCATCTGTTGAGTTATGTTGTTATGCATTATTTGGGCAGATTACGAGTAGTGATGATGTTTACTGTTATGTGTACTGCATTATGTAGAAGCAGTTTGATATTGTGCACTGAAATTAGGTGTTGTTTGCGTGTCTGCCGACTGTGCAACATGACACCAGGTCCGTCAGGGCGAGTGTTTTTTGTTTGAGAGTGATAGATATACTCGATGCCTAAATAAAATGTAGGTTAAGTATTTGTGGGACGATATAGAATATGAGAGAGTTGGTTATTATTTTTTTCTACTTCGAGGTTTTGTTAGATCGAATTGCTGAGGCAAGTAGCTACGAGAGCGCGAGGGATTTGATTGCAGCATATCTCGGCCTCTCAGCGGTTAACTACAGGTGGGGCGAGCGATGTTCTCATCTTAGGTACTGGGGGTGTGCTCTGGCCATGTCCTAGACCGTGTGGATTGAACAACACTATTCGGGCCATAGTTTAGCAAGAATATTTAAAGAGGAGTATGTCCGACGCGAGTATAAAGGTACAGGCTGTGACGTGGGTGGTCTCGGGCTCGTGGTGTGTGAGAGAGTCAAAGCAGATGATTTTGAATCAACACAGGAGACTTAGGTTAGTGGCTTCGTTTGCAACAATTTTATTGTGTTGGTAGCGAAACACCAACTGACCATCCGATTTCAAACTTGGCTTATTTGTATAGAAAAATTGTGATATTCGTTAATGTATTTTGGTGCACGTTAGTAAACGGCAGTACACATTAGTACATGTAAGCTGACGAACATGGTTCGGTAAAGGGTTGTGGTGGTCGGTATGGCCTTTAACTATTTCATTCCTACTCCTGGTGAGCGTGGTACTGGAGGAAAATTGATTCCCGGTATAGGTGGCCGTGAAGGTTTCTCGCATCAGAGAGGTTAATTAATTGATCAATTTAATTAAGTAGTTATGGGAACTTTGTTACATTCACTTGCGGAGTTACTAAGCTCGGCGTGCGCGAATGCTCACGTGTATGGGCGTGTGTTTTTGCGACGAGCTTCGATTAGGTATGTGCAGAAAATGGATTGATTAATGAGAGTGGGTTGATCAATTAACTTAGCGAGGGACGTCGTGGCGAGCGCATGTGCTGGACCACTTGTTGTGACGTCATGGAGGATTCCACTCTCGAGCAAACTTCGGCGCCAAACGTGCGACAGGGCATTCTTTGTCAACCAGGTGCAGGATCAACCGACCGGCAAACAGCTATGGCGCCAACTGGTCGGAGGGGGCGGACTCCACTGTCCACGAAAACATGTTTACCATGTTTACATAGTTGGACCAACGCGGGCCTGCGAAGTGAGCCCGCGGTAGTAGGCTGTGACGTGAGCGGCCGCTGGACCGGCAGGGGTCACTGACGCATCCGGGCGGCCGTCACGTGAGGCAGCCGCTTGCTTGCCGGTAGCGCGCGGGTCGGCGGCGATCTTATGAAGTAATTCAGTTGGACTGGGGGCGTCGTGGTGGTTGGAAAGTGACCTCTTGAATGTTTACTAACTCTATTGGAGAATAAGTGATGATGGTATTGTTTGAAATAAAGACTTCAGTCCTTTTCCCACGAATTCACAGGAGGTGACTTACATGCACTTTAATATTATTTGACGCGATTTTCATAGCTTAGGAGTGAAACAATAAATGAGGGCGAAAAATTCAAACTTCGTAGGATGAGGTGGACTTAGGTTAGTGCACATGGCCCAGTTGGTCTCTTTTTTTTTCGTAGGTGTGACAGATTATCGGGTTTGAATTTGAATTTGTGACAGATTTTTTCTTATGGATGTAAGGGAATTGACTTTCTTGCTGCAAAAATCGACCATGTTCAATAAATAATATTAAATAGTAATAATAATAAATAGATGTACGGTTTTCCAGAGATTATGGAGTGTGAATTCAAAAATCAGGCGATTTTATATGATAGGGGAGGTGGGCCAATCATAATAAATAATAATAAGTGATAATAACTAATAATAAATAATAACTAATAATAATAAATAAATGATAATAAATACTGATAACGAAAAATAATAGAGACAAGTATGATTTTGAAGCCATTTGTATTGGAGTTTTTCTACATCTACATCTACATCTACATTTATACTCCGCAAGCCACCCAACGGTGTGTGGCGGAGGGCACTTTACGTGCCACTGTCATTACCTCCCTTTCCTGTTCCAGTCGCGTATTGTTCGCGGGAAGAACGACTGTCTGAAAGCCTCCGTGCGCGCTCTAATCTCTGTAATTTTACATTCGTGATCTCCTCGGGAGGTATAAGTAGGGGGAAGCAATATATTCGATACCTCATCCAGAAACGCACCCTCTCGAAACCTGGCGAGCAAGCTACACCGCGATGCAGAGCGCCTCTCTTGCAGAGGCTGCAGACTTGAGTGTATTAAACATCTCCCTAACGCTATCACGGTTACCAAATAACCCTGTGACGAAACGCGCCGCTCTTCTTTGGAGCTTCTCTATCTCACCCGTCAACCCGATCTGGTACGGATCCCACACTGATGAGCAATACTCAAGTATAGGTCGAACGAGTGTTTTGTAAGCCACCTGCTTTGTTGATGGACTACATTTTCTAAGCACTCTCCCAATGAATCTCAACCTGGTACCCGCCTTACCAACAATTAATTTTATATGATCATTCCACTTCAAATCGTTCCGCACGCATACTCCCAGATATTTTACAGAAGTAACTGCTACCATTGTTTCTTCCGCTATCATATAATCATACAATAAAGGATCCTTCTTTCTATGTATTCGCAATACATTACATTTGTCTATGTTAAGGGACAGTTGCCACTCCCTGCACCAAGTGCCTATCCGCTGGAGATCTTCCTGCATTTCGCTACAATTTTCTAACGCTGCAACTTCTCTGTATACTACAGCATCATCCGCGAAAAGCCGCATGGAACTTCCGACACTATCTACTTGGTCACTTATATATATTGTGAAAAGCAATGGTCCCATAACACTCCCCTGTGGCACGCCAGAGGTTACTTTAACGTCTGTAGACGTCTCTCCATTGATAACAACATGCTGTGTTCTGTTTGCTAAAAACTCTTCAATACAGCCACACAGCTGGTCTGATATTCCGTAGGCTCTTACTTTGTTTATCAGGCGACAGTGCGGAACTGTATCGAACGCCTTCCGGAAGTCAAGGAAAATAGCATCTACCTGGGAGCCGGTATCTAATATTTTCTGGGTCTCGTGAAAAAATAAAGCGAGTAGGGTCTCACACGATCGCTGTTTACGGAATCCATGTTGATTCCTACAGATTCTGGGTTTCCAAAAACGACATGATACTCGAGCAAAAAACATGTTCTTAAATTCTACAACAGATCGACGTCAGAGATATAGGTCTATAGTTTTGCGCATCTGCTCGACGACCCTTCTTGAAGACTGGGACTACCTGTGCTCTTTTCCAATCATTTGGAAACCTCCGTTCCTCTAGAGACTTGCGGTATACGGCTGTTAGAAGGGGGGCAAGTTCTTTCGCGTACTCTGTGTAGAGTCGAATTGGTATCCCGTCAGGTCCAGTGGACTTTCCTCTGTTGAGTGATTCCAGTTGCTTTTCTATTCCTTGGACACTTATTTCAATGTCAGCCATTTTTTCGTTTGTGCGAGGATTTAGAGAAGGAACTGCAGTGCGGTCTTCCTCTGTGAAACAGCTTTGGAAAAAGGTGTTTAGTATTTCAGCTTTACGCGTGTCATCCTCTGCTTCAATGCCATCATCATCCCGGAGTGTCTGGATATGCTGTTTCGAGCCACTTACTGATTTAACGTAAGACCAGAACTTCCTAGGATTTTCTGTCAAGTCGGTAGATAGAATTTTACTTTCGAATTCACTGAACGCTTCACGCATAGCCCTCCTTACGCTAACTTTGACATCGTTTGGCTTCTGTTTGTCTGAGAGGTTTTGGCTGCGTTTAAACTTGGAGTGAAGCTCTCTTTGCTTTCGCAGTAGTTTCCTAACTTTGTTGTTGTACCACGGTGGGTTTTTCCCGTCCCTCACAGTTTTACTCGGCACGTACCTGCCTAAAACGCATTTTACGATTGCCTTGAACTTTTTCGATAAACACTCAACATTGTCAGTGTCGGAACAGAAATTTTCGTTTTGATCTGTTAGGTAGTCTGAAATCTGCCTTCTATTACTCTTGCTAAACAAATAAACCTTCCTCCCTTTTTTATATTCCTATTAACTTCCATATTCAGGGATGCTGAAACGGCCTTATGATCACAGATTCGCTGTTCTGCTTTTACAGAGTCGAAAAGTTCGGGTCTGTTTGTTATCAGTAGGTCCAAGATGTTATCTCCACGAGTCGGTTCTCTATTTAATTGCTCGAGGTAATTTTCGGATAGTGCACTCAGTATAGTGTCACTCGATGCTCTGTCCCTACCACCTGTCCTAAACATTTGAGTGTCCCAGTCTATATCTGGTAAATTGAAATCTCCACCTAAGACTATAACATGCTGAGAAAATTTATGTGAAATGTATTCCAAATTTTCTCTCAGTTGTTCTGCCACTAATGCTGCTGAGTCGGGAGGTCGGTAAAAGGAGCCAATTATGAACCCAGCTCGGTTGTTGAGTGCAACCTCCACCCACAATAATTCACAGGAACTATCCACTTCTACTTCACTACAGGATAAACGACTACTAACAGCGACGAACACCCCACCACCGGTTGCATGCAATCTATCCTTTCTAAACACCGGTTGTACCTTTGTAAAAATTTCGGTAGAATTTATCTCAGGCTTCAGCCAGCTTTCTGTACCTATAACGATTTCAGCTTCGGTGCTTTCTATCAGCGCTTGAAGTTCCGGTACTTTACCAACGCAGCTTCGACAGTTGACAATTACAATACCGATTGCTGCTTGGTCCCCGCATGTCCTGACTTTGCCCCGCACCCGTTGAGGCTGTTGCCCTGTCTGTACTTGCCTAAGGCCATCTAACCTAAAAAACCGCCCAGCCCACGCTACACAACCCCTGCTACCCGTGTAGCCGCTTGTTGCGTGTAGTGGACTCCTGACCTATCCAGCGGAACGCGAAACCCCACCACCCTATGGCGCAAGTCGAGGAATCTGCAGCCCACACGGTCGCAGAACCGTCTCAGCCTCTGATTGAGACCCTCCACTCGGCTCTGTACCAAAGGTCCGCACTCAGTCCTGTCGATGATGCTGCAGATGGTGAGCTCTACTTTCATCCCGCTAGTGAGACTGGCAGTCTTCACCAAATCAGATAGCCGCCGGAAGCCAGAGAGGATTTCCTCCGATCCATAGCGACACACATCTTGGTGCCGACATGAGCGACCACCTGCAGATGGGTGCACCCTGCACCCTTCATGGCATCTGGAAGGACCCTTTCCACATCTGGAATGACTCCCCTCGGTATGCACACGGAGTGCACATTGGTTTTCTTCCCCTCTCTTGCTGCCATTTCCCTAAGGGGCCCCATTACGCACCTGACGTTGGAGCTCCCAACTACCAGTAAGCCCACCCTCTGCGACCGCCCGGATCTTGCAGACTGAGGGGCAACCTCTGGAACAGGACAAGCAGCCATGTCAGGCCGAAGATCAGTATCAGCCTGAGACAGAGCCTGAAACCGGTTCGTCAGACAAAAGGGAGAGGCCTTCCGTTCAGCCCTCCGGAATGTCTTTCGCCCCCTGCCACACCTTGAGACGACCTCCCACTCTACCACAGAGATCAGCCTCAATGCGGGCAGTATCCCGGGCAACCACAGTCGTAGTCCGATCGGGGGATGCGTGGGATGAGTTGGCCGTCCCCGACAAACCCCCATCCGGACCCCCATAGTGATGCCCATTGGCGACAGCCTCAAGCTGTGTGACCGAAGCCAACACTGCCTGAAGCTGGGAGCGAAGGGATGCTAACTCAGCCTGCATCCGAACACAGCAGTTGCAGTCCCTATCCATGCTAAAAACTGTTGTGCAAAGAACTTCTGAACTAATCTACAGAGAGCGCAAATAAATCGACAAAACTTAAACGGTTATTAAAATACAAGATTGCCTAGTAAATGCAGTAATGCAGCTACTTGCGCGCTGCTGACACACTGCTCGGCGGCGGAAGGAGACTACGCGATTTTACACTATTCAGGTACTAAAACGCGATGCTACAACTCTCAAATACTATAATACGCCAGAAATTTATGAATTAAACAATGCAAGTACCAAAAACACGCAAAGAACTTAAGAACTAAACTATGTAACAAATGAGTGAGCTAGGAGTATACGACTTGCTGTTGCAGCTGCTTATCCAACGGCGGCAGGGAGAAATTACTTGTTGAGGTAGGCAAATAATAATAAATAATAATAAATGATAATAAATGATAGTCAATAATAATGAATAATAATAAAAGACATGTATGGTTTTGGGTTCATTATCCTTTTGGAATTCAAATTTCCCGCCTATTTTTTCTGGCGGCTTAGGTTAGTGGATGTAGCCCAATTGTTCTATTTTGACTCCAGAATTCAAAATTCCCGCCATTTTTCTGCAGGTTAGGGTGTGTTGCACTACTGGAGTTCAGAAACAGCCTTATGTCAGGCTTACATATAGAAACCTATGAGATGCAAAAGTTTCAAAATAATATGTCCCAAATAAATAAAGTACACTCGTTCCTGCTTCCATCAGTCTACGCACTGAAATAATTGCGGAAAATTAGCAGTTGTTTGGCTATTTGGACATAAACATTCTGCATTATTTACGAGTGCGTCGCATGTCTGTAGGCTGTGCTATGAGTTATTTTTAACTGTTTACAATTAGTAAGCGTTTGTCTAGCCCATTACAAATGAATTATGTAGGAGTGCTTTGCAGGTCTGTATGGTGTGGAACATGCCGGTGTGATACATACACTCTATTCCTAAATAAAGTAAATTGCTTCCTCCATCCATGGGCCTAGTGCAGGGTGAGTCCTTTCAGCTGAAACGTGTAGGAAGAGGTTGAGTGCTGCTGGGTTAGTTTAGTGGTGATGAGCTTCGTTCGCAACAATTTTCTTAGGTAGGTTGGCGGGACCGCAAGTGAGCTTTGTTTACTGACAGATTTCAAACTTGGCGCTGGTTCCTAGGAGGTTGGTACAAATGGCCTTTCTTTACTGCCAGAATTCAAACTCTGCGCTGGTTCCTAGGAAGATGTGGCTGTCTGATCCTCGAAAAGTAGTTGAAATTAGGTAGTTGAACACCTTTGCATACGTATATGAAATTGTGAATTGAATTATTTAATATGATTAAAACTAATTGGAATTAAGTACTTAGGTATTTACAGAAGACTAGGTCCGTTGCGTGTATGAATGGTGTGTGACGTAAGCGGTCTGGCGGCGCAGCGATTGTACATTTATTGCGCGCGCGCGAGAGTGAGAGAGAGAGTCATTTAGCAAGCGTTGTAGTGTGGTCCAAACGTGCTGTTATATAGTCATGGCGGATTACACTGTCTACCAAACTTTGCCGCCAAAAGTGTAGCACTGTGTTCTCGCTCGCACAGGGACACGATGTGGACGGTGAGCGGTCGGCATCGACAGGTTTGAATGTGCCCAGGAAAACAACTTTGGGGACAAATGTGTAGCAGGGAACAGCCGACCGTTGTGTGATTCAGCTCCAAGGCAAACAATTTTGGCGGGAAACGTGCGGAGGTGACGAATACACATGGTGAACGGACAAGGAACCGCTGTGACGTCAAACTCGGCAAGTTCCAGCGTTTCCAGCGAAAACATGTTTACGAAGTGGGAGCGATCGCTGGGCTCGCCCCCAGCGTACCGCCAGTCCAGCGCGGGCGGCCGCGTCACGTGACAGGCGTCGGCAATGTCTCCGCATGCTGGCCACGGGGTGGCGAGGATTTGAACTAATTCAGTTGGAGCGCGGACGTCGTGGTGACTACACTGTGATACCAAAGATGTGTGTGCTGACTGACTTGGAGAACAAGTGATGACCGCACTGCTTGAAATAAAGTCTTCAGTCCCTTCCCCCCTGCAAAATCAATGGACGTGAGTTATGTTATTATAAGAGTAGTTTATTATTTGACGCGATTATGATAGGGTACCAGTGAAGAAAGATAAGTGACGGAGAAAGTTCGTACGTGTGATCAGTTATGGTTTTGGGATTTTAACTTTTGATAGATTTTTGTTATGGATGTAAGGAAAATGGCTTTCTTGCCGAGAAAATCGGACATCTTGAATAAATAATAAATGATAATAAAAAATAGAAGTACAGTTTTCGAGACATTATTGTGCTGGAATTTGAATTTGGCGCAATTTTCTAGCGGAGGTAGGCCTATAATGATAAATAATAGTAATACATGATAATGAATGATAATAAATGATAAAGAATGATAATAAATGACAATGAATGATAATGAACGTAATAAATTATAATGAATAATAATAAACAAAAGTATGGTTTTACGGCCATTTTCGTTTTGGAATTTGATTTTGGAGGGAATTTTCTATTGGAGGCAGCTCAATAATGATAAATAATAGTAAATAATAATAAAAATTATAAATTATAATAAATAATAATAAATGATAATGAATGATAATCAATAATCAAGTAATGTCTTAGCACGCATTATCCTGTTGGAATTCAAACTTCCCGCCATTTTTTCTTCTGGAGACTTAGGTTAGTGGACATAGCACAATTGAGCTACTTTCCCGCCAAAATTCAAAACTCCCGCCATTTTTTCTTGAGGTTAGGTTAATGGACATAGCACAGTTGGCTTATTCTCCCGTTACAATCCGCCATTTTGATGTCGTCATGCGCTGTTGCCAAGTCTACATGCCGCCACCTTGGATGACGTGATCGCCGCCATTTTGAATAAATTTGGCAACAATGAATAGTGGGGTGGTACGAACCTTGCCCCACTACTCAGACTGTTGTCACGGCTTGACAGCAGAAACTCAAAAGAACGTTACTTCATTATTACAGACCATGAATTAAATTCCAGGGTTTGGCAATGGTTCCTCAAAAAATTGACTTAATATACTTTTAAAAATCTCTATTAACATTCACGTATACACTTTGATAAGATTATCATCTATTCATATCATCTTGCCCAGACTGAGATTAAATGCAGAAAAATGAACTAACTCTAATTTTACAATCCCCATGCCGTGCTGCTTACCCTAATATTTAGTCCACCAGCTTGATCCCCATGCATCAAAGGAAGTTTTGTGTGTCTACATACAGAACCCAGTGCAAAATAAGTCCACGTTAACAATTATGTACCAAAATGTCTCAAACAACATAAACCTTGTGCTGGACACCTCATGCGCCAAAAATTAAGCAGATTATATATATCAGCCCAACAGTTATTCAGATACCACAGCACATAATGTTTACTTCTCCAAAAATTCTTATTGCTAACGTCTAGAACTAGTCATACTGACTTGTCCCTCTTTGTGACCACCAATATTAGGTTACAGTACTCTCTCCTGCATTTTTCAATCCCCCACCCCCCACAAACTACAATGCATTTTATTTCTGACCTATCAGCATCTTTTTGTGTTCTGGCAATACGATATCGACCAACCTTAATAGGCTCATGAGGCTACACCCTGAGTATATATTCCAATTTACCACTCTCCCAGGTCTCTCTGAGAACACATCCGTATTCTCTACCAGTAAATTATACATTCTTCCCTCTCAATGTCACCAGTACCCTCTCTCATAGACTTTCCTTTATATCTCCTCCTCAATCCCTACTTCATCCAATATGCACTGGGCCATGTGCAAGCTTGCCACTAAATCATCATCAGTTGCATTTACAAATTTTATCTCCTTTATACATCCCCCAACATTCAGTTCCAATACCTCCCTCCCACAGTTTATATTTGCCCCATATTTATTTAAAAATCTGTACCCAGAACCATATTTATACTTAAATTTTTAATCACCAGGAATTTGTGATTATATAACTCTCCACCAATGTTTACATCTAACACAGCCTCCTTTCTCAATGACTTGCTGTAATTACCTGCAGCCTTTTTTTATTCTAACCCCTGTGACCGCGTATTCAACCATTTTGTCTTTCCTGATGTAATTGTTGAAATCCTCTGCTATCCCACTGACTGTACTACCTGTATCCACCAAGGCTTCTTCACTGACTTTACATATCTGAACTTTAATTATTGGTTGCACCTGCCTAAAATTTTTCTGCTTGAGATCTACTAAAGATCCCCCTGTACTTCATTAGCACAGTACTTTCCCATAGTATATACCTGCACCCCACTGAATGATTCTATTTCATTATCTCCCTCAAATATTACTTCGAAAGCTTCTTTGTGTTCTTTATTTTCTAAGCCCAACCTTCCTAATTTCCTGGCAAAACTAAACTTCTCCTTCTCCCATACCTTTGGTCCCAACTTATGTACAATCACTTGCATCCAAATCACATTCACTCTTCCCCATTCAACCAGTATTCCATGCAGCCTCTTCCATACCCCAATACTGCTCATCTTCATACACTACATAGTTATTGACATTCTCAATTTCATCTCCCTCGTCACACACAAATTTTCCACAATCTGTAACCATCCAGTTACTCACCACAGCACATCCTACCATTTCATTCATAAAATCCCCTATTAAACCATCAAACACCCTATCCCCATCAAATATTTTATTGAGTACATCATAATATGTCTCATCCTCAACATTTAACTGCTTTAAACTATTAGCATAATCATATTTCCCTACTCTCCATTTTTCTGGACTGTATTTTTGCATCCATTTTGCTCTCGCTACCCAATCATTTAAGTTAAGTTCAGTTCGGATTCCCCCTTAGTTCTCCACTGTTCATCGTCTTAGTTTGCTGTTTAACCTCATGCATGTAAACGCTAGTAAACTTTGTTTCATCATGTTTCATGGATTCTGATAAAGCGTTCCCCACCAAAACATCACTTGCATTACCATCCTGTACATTACAAACACTTTCACCAGACATCTCAGAACCAGCCCCTTCTGGCTGCTCACACATAACCTCATAAATTTCACTAGATACACTCTCTGTTACATATTCATTTATCACTACATCAACAACTGGCACTATGGCCCCAAAATCATTACCATCATCAACAAAATCATTAGTTTCAGGCACCTTGGCCCTCTTAGAATTAACATCATCATCCATTGTATCTGCTTCCATTACACACAACTCCTACTATTAATTTCACACACACTTTGGTCGTCACAACATCACTCTATATCTTCAGACAGTGCCTTAGTCCCTGACCTGTTAAAAATCCTCACCAAACCAATATTATCTTTCTCAAAATTCACATCCAAAAAATTCATTACAAAAACATTCTCAGCATTGATTTCATCCATTTGGGCCTTTAAACCCCTCATTGTTCCTCTTAAAAGCTCTCCTTTTGCCATGCTCCACACACCAGCTTCCTAATACATTTTCATCATTTAAAATGGCCTCCATACCACATTCTTTCCTGTCTCCTGCTTCTATCACTATTACCATACCTATTTTTAGAATAACCACCCCTAGTCCGATTATAATTATTATTGTTCCATCTCTTGGCCCCAATGTTTGCAACTTGTCTTGTCCCAAAAGTGGACCCCTTTTGAGCAGCTCCTAGTTTAAGGGATGTTATCCCTGTTGTGTGCAGTTGTTCTGTTCCCCTCTTCCAGGTCGATTTCCCAGCATTGGCCTTGGTTCATTTCTTACATCACTGCCCCTAAAATCCCTTTGACTGTGGCTATCTCCATTATATCTTCCCCCATTTCCTCTCCAATGTTCAACTATATTTCTGTCCCCATGATGGCTCTGATGATTATTTCCCCAATTCCTATTTCTGCGACCCTTTTGATTATTGTTGCCCCAATTCATATTTCTTCTCTACCTCAGACCCCTATGGTTATTCTCTAGATTGTTTCCCTTTGACTCAGGAATATAGTACATAGCCTGCTCCATCCTCTCAACAAAGTCTAAAAACGTCTCCACAGAATCAGTGGGGCAATGTATGAGTTCCCATTGTAACTCTTCAGGTAGTCTCCTCCTTAAAGTAGATATTTCTTTTAACACACCTAAAGGCTGATCCAGATGTACTAATTTATTCAACTTTTCCTGGCAAAATTCCTTCATAGTTTGTCTGCCTCCCCTGTACACAGGTCCATTCAAAATTTCATTTTGCAACCTACACTGTTTATTTTTACTCCAGTATTTGTCTAGAAACCTTCGTTCGAATATTTCAAATGAAATGAACTGATCCTTAAATTTGTCAGCCCACGTCTGAGCTGAACCTCCCAGCATTCTCTTTACAAATTTTACTTTTCCCTCGTCTGACATCCCAGGCAGAAAATAGTCCGTGCAGTGGGCCAAAAAATCAACGGCGTGATATCCCGTACCGCCTGAAAATGTCTTTCCATTAGCTGCCTGCATTACTGGACTCCCAGCATGACCCTAAACATTATACAATTCTATCTAGGTAATTTTATGATTTACTTTTGAGGTGACAGTTGCCATTTCCTTTCTGAGACCATCAGCTGTGCTGTCTAATTTAATTATCAGCACAGCTTTTGTCCCATCATTGCTAGCCACTATTTTCGCATTCCCTTCACCGAAAGATTGCCTTGTCGCCTCTTCCCTATCGTCACACATCTGCCTTTCCGAATCAGTTTCACCCTTCAGCTCAGCCTCAACCGCTCCAACCTTGGAATACCAGCTCTCTTCCATTTTTTCTAATCTATTATCTAATTCAGTCACAATTTCTTGTTTCATGGGCTACAATTGAGTATTTATTTCTTCCACATTAGTTTTTAATACAGCGATTTCATTTCCAAAGTTAGCCTTCAGAGAACTTAAATCGGAGTTTACTGACCTCAATTTAGTTCCAAAATTAGTGTCTAAAGCACTTAATTTATTACCCATATCAGTTTTAAATGAAACTATTTGGCTACTCATATTTTGTAGAAGACCAATTAATGCTTTAGACATTACAGGCATACCGATTTCCTCCTGTCTCTGAGGACTTTGTGTTTCACTGCCACTCCCTGAAGACCCACAGACACTAAGCGATTTTTTAATTTCGTGCTCCATTGCCTTGGTTAGCACAAGAACTGAAACAAGGGGAAAAAAATTGTACCTTCTGTGATGACTTATCATTGTGGAGGAGCTGCGTTAGTTTCGGCGCAGCTGAAGAGACTGCATTGCGGAGTGTAGTCATGGCCACTTGTAACTCCGCTGGTCGCTGGACACCCGGTGGCTGGCAGCCCGTCGCCTGGTTGAGAATCGGCCGCGCCCGCACTCTGCTGGCGCTGGCTGAAGGTCGGCTGGTTGCTGGCACTCCGCTCGATTCTTGCTGCTTGGCGTCGTAGAGCGGCGATAGTAACCGATCACACTATAAACCAAGACACACGTTTACAGGAATGTCCATGTTTCGCCTAGTTCCACTAGCCATTGGGCCTAGTTGCCTAACACACTAGTATCCAGGACGAGCTCCCAATTGTGACATGGAGGAAAATAAGTTCAGTTGTAGAGTTTACGCGAATTTGCATATACAAATGTTCATTAAAAAATTTTACTGCAAATTTTGGCTCTACGTAAGTCTCAGGAGATGATTTTCACAGTTGGTGCATTAGTACACTGTTCCACACACGCGCATTAGTTATAGTTTTTGACATTTTTACTCACACATGAGTACAGTTTATGCTAGGAAACAAAAATTACGCGATTATTATAGCAAAATCATTTTTCACGACATAGTTCAATTAAGTTTCTATTGTAACTGTTTATTGGCGTCTTCATTTTCTTTCACTGGTGAGACGGTTTACAGTTTTACTATAATAATAATTTTGACTCCGAGCCCCCAATAGCAGCAATGAAAGCTGCTATAATCGACAGTTACTCAATCAGCTCGAACAAAACCACAAGTCCCACTCTCCTCTTTGTTCTAGAAGTTTTGGCGCGAAATCACAGATCGCCACATGTTCACTTACGATGATGTATACCTCGTAATTCGTACTCACACAAATAATCGTAGCACTTCCAGTTCACCATATATTTGCTTGCACACTTGCACTGTTTAACATTACTCTTTGTCGAAAGAAATCGGCGCGAAAAATTCCTACTCAAACGTCCACATGGGCCACCCACAAGTGGGGCTCGCTCTCCACCCACCCGCCAAACGACTGACCAAAGACTCCCCTTGGCCAATTTTGTTTTTCTTTTTCTTTATTGTATTTCATTTCCCCATCGGGGCGGGCTGGCAGCAGCATATGCGCTGCTCTTCAGCCGAAAGACATAGAACAAAACAATAGAAGGCATTTAAAAACAGCAAAGGAGAGAATGTGAACATAGATATAAAAAAGGGGGAACATCATGGAAGGCAATAGACAAAAAACGGGGTGACTGTAAAATGGAGATAAAAAACTGTTTAAAAGTAGCACAGACAAAAAGCCACACACTGCGACGATTAAAAGAACACAAGGCACAGTATGACTGGAGCATAAAGGTATCGACGGAAGACATAGCACATAACGTAACACTGACGGCGAACCTCAAGGCAGTACACAATTAAAATCACACCTCTTGACGCACAGGAGAAACAGCACTAAACACAACACTGATGTGGCACACTGATGATGATCAATACAGAGGATCTGCCAGGCGCTAGGAGATGAGGGAGACCTGAAGAAGGGAGGGAGGGGAAGAGATGGGGGAGATGAGCGGGGGGCGCGCTGAAGAGGGCCAGGTAGGGAGGGATGTGGGAAGGAAAGAGGCAAGTATGGGGTGCAGGGTCTCAGGGGAGGGGGGATGGAGGAAAAATCCGCTCTGGGAGGAGGAGGGAAGAGGAAAGAGGGGGCCCTGGGGAGGGGGGGGGGAAAGGCCAGGTTACAGTTGGAAGGAAGGGTAGATGTCACGGCAAAGTTCGTCACCTGGGAGGGGGAGGCGTTGGAAATTGCCCTGATGAAGGAGATGGAGGGTGTGGAGGTGTAGAGAGGGAGGGATACAGCGATAGAGGCGTGGCAACGGGCGGGGGGTGGAGAGGAAGGAGGAAACCAGAGGGTGGGGGGGATCAAGCCTGCGAACAATGTAAAGGATGCAGTGATGTTGGAGGAACAGGAGGAGGCGGGGGAAGGGGATCAGTTCAGACCGGAGCCGTGTGGGGGAAGGAAGGCGGATACAGAAGGCAAGGTGGAGCCTACGGCATTCAAGGATTTGGAGGGCCTTGTAAAAGCGGGTGGGGGCGGAGATCCAGGCAACGCTGGCATAACAGAGGATAGGACGGATGAGGGATTTGTAGGTGTGGAGGATGGTAGAAGGATGCAATCCCCATGTCCGGCCAGACAGGAGTTTCAGAAGGTGGAGTGGGGAATGGGCTTTCTGCTGGATGGTCTGGAGATGAGGGGTCCAGGTGAGGTGTCGGTCGAGGGTGAGGCCAAGGTATTTCAGGGTGGTCCCCTTGGCCAAGATGGCCTCTCGCTTATATAGGCTCGGATGTCTAACCCCCTCCCCCCCCCTCCTGGTTACGCAAGTACCAATCTCACCAGTTTAGGTTACAAATTTTGACACATACATCCCTCAATAGAAATAAGTACACCGTTAGGAATTGCGCTAAAAAGTACATCTTATTCACTATGTTACATTAATTTCTAGGATTATTCTGTCACCCGTAAATCAAGTTTCAATCTTTGCAAAATTTCGCCACTTAGCGCAAGTTAGTTTATTACATCTGTGGTACAAAGTTTAACATAGACCTGCATATAGCACTATGCATCGGCCTTGCCACAGTGGTTACACCGGTTCCCATGAGATCACCGAACTTAAGCGCTGTCGGGCGTGGTCGGCACTTGGATGGGTGACAATCCAGCCGCCATGCGCTGTTGCCGTTTTTTGGGGTGCACTCAGCCTCGTGATGCCAATTGAGGAGCTGCTCGACCGAATAGTAGCGGCTCCGGTCAAAGAAAGCCATCATAACGACCGGGAGAGCGCTGTGCTGACCACACGCCCCTCCTATCCGCATCCTCAGCTAAGGATGATACGGCGGTCGGATGGTCCTGAGGGGCCACTTGTGGCCTGAAGATGGAGTGCTGCTGCTGCTGCTGCTGCTGCTGCTGCTGCATATAGCACTGATTTTAGACGTAATCTATAGCAATCTACACATTGCATAGATCAAAATTTTCATATCTATAATAATTAACTATTTATGGGCGATAAATGTTAATAATAATTTGCAAGAAAAGAAAACTATTGCAAGTTAAGTGTGTAGTATAACTTAACTAGTTTAAAATACGTGTTATACCACCGAAAATATTATATAATGTCGTTCTTTACGTCATGAATTTGCTATTGAATTTTATAAACAATTTCCCATCAAAATTTGTTTATTGCTCTTTACGAGCTTAATTATTTATGAATGTTAACATATGAATACGGCACTCGATCCGCTATGACGAGACGTTTTTAATGAGCTCTCGGTCATCCCTGTAAGTTGTTAATTACTATTTTTATTAATATTTCAGTGTTCGTGATATTAAGTGATTTTCAAGTTACTATAACTTTTGCGTCTCGTGACAAAATAAAGATCGTTTTTTCAAGAGGTGCATATTGCTGAGCACAATCCACTGATGCATCGCTCTTCACCGTAAGTTACATTGTTTTCGCGTAATGCCGAAAACCATACAATGCCAGAACCTGCGGGCCACGTGGCCGCCCGGCGGCGGAGTCATCCCGCCCACACGTTGCAAATCTCGCGCGGGCGCGCCACGCCCTTCCGCGAATGGCACACCGTGTCGCGCGCTCGCTCTCCACAAAGCAATCCTTGAATACTAGGGCTATTCATCTATTACGGGATTTGTGCCGTCACAAACAAATTACCGTAAGTTTTTCCATCCCGACAAACGCACTTACAGAAACAACATCTAATTACAAATTCAGCTGTAAATGCTGCTGCAGAATGTAAGTACTGGCCACAGCTTCCATACAAATCACGCTCTTTGCTAACATTGCTATTGTAGTGCACACGCTTTTAACAGCCTTATACGCTGTTGAATGGTAGCACTGTGTTAGAGAATAAGGAACAGTATTCACAGTTGACAACACCAATAATACTTTAAGTGGAACATTAACACAGATTCTTTAGTCCCTTCATCCCCTTTTCTGCAAACAATTAACAAGGAAAATTGCTTGTCAAAACCTGCCTTTTAGCTATAAGGCTTTACCGATGATACTAAATTCTTTTTTCTTTTCTTTTATAGGCTTCAGTTGTGTTTGGATATAAAATTTAAGCAATGCCATTAAAACTCACCACAAACTGATAGTAATTACTGAACAAAGCGTTACACCCGTGACGTAAGTTCAGAATAAAGCGAAGTTATTTCAGTACAATATCAAACCCATTATACGCGGCTATGATCCAACGGACGGAATGGCATAGTAGACTTGCCACCCACGGATGTACTTGTGGTTGGTCGTGTCCCATACAAGGTTAAGTACAACACATTAAAAACTAGTAACAGTTCTCTATTTTTACAACAATTGAAGTACACATTCTTGTACATAACAAACTGCACAACTCCGATATAAATTGGTAAAAACATATGCCCAATTACTACATTTGATATTAGGTAAACTATTTGTGCATGCAACTCAGAACTAGAATGGGCTCTATAATTCTTAACTGGATAATACCAGAATTACGGTAGCAGGCGATCAGACAAGGCCTTAATATCCCAAAATTATTCTACCAAATCAGTTCCTGTACTAACTGCACAAAATAATAGCTCTCAATAAAATAAATTTCGTGGTTTTTAAATAGCTCACAAGACAAAATGTCGACCCAGAAAATTGTTTTACAAATAGCTGCACACAGTAATTGCAGTGAAAGGGCAGCACTTATTAAAGTAATCTTCGCCACTGAAATGAGCTACACTTCCTTCAGAAAGAACCACACACACGACAAATACAGCAATGTGATTGAGCAGAAACTGGTCGGACGTTAACGCGGCAAACACACTGTTTACAGAAACAAACTCACCAATGGCGTTCAGGGTCTCCAGAAGTTCGGCTCAGGCAAATTTCCAGAGTATACCATCACCCCACATTTGACGGTAGTACGTCCTCGCGCCCACAGGTGCAATTTTCGCCTTCGCTAACAGTCTCCAACTGCGCTACCCACATACCAGTCGAAGAGCCCGGCGCACGGCTATCGCAATTTAGAGATCGATCTGAGCTGGTACGGTTTTATGGCTATTATGATCAAACTAACCATACTTTTCGAATACGCCACGTATTGGAATTCACCTTCAGGCGCATGGACAGAACGGACGAATCGAAAAAAATTCTACGCAATTGTATACAATCCATCTTCATCACATTTGCTTGAAAAGGTATGTAACTCAGAAACTCCACGAAATTTCTAAGTGAAATAGCCTCCTCACGGCAGGTGCGAGAGACAATTACTGTCTAGTTAGTACACGGAAACCTGTGTTTGTCGGTGGCAGCACGTTTTGAACATTTTACGAGGGCTCTCCGGAATGTAACATCCGATGGGTAGCGGAATGAAAACCACAGTCAAAATAAAAAAAAAAAAATTATTCGCAACTGTTAGCTACACCTTCCAGCTACCTCTGTAAATAGTCTTGGCGTTATACAAACTTTCCAGTACCGTCGTCGAAGAAAGCAGCCGCCTGTGCTGTCCGCCAGTTCTCTACACTGGTCTACCTTTCGTTGTTTGTGCCAAAATGTTGTCATCGTGGCCCGTGGTTCATGTGAGCAGAGATGGACAACGGAGGGAGCCAATCATGGACTGTACTGTGAGTGATCATACACTTTCCTTCGAAAACGCTGCAGGAGTGTCTTCATCGCCCTGCAGAAGGCGGCTGGAAATTGTCTTAAGAAAAAATCGGATGACATATATGTTATGTGGGTTGCACGACTTCAGGCAAAATATATCACCAGATCCACATAGTTGGCAGGAGACACTGTTGTTTTACGCTTTTGTACGTGATCACTTTGTGCTCTGAACTGAAAAGAGCGGCGTGAAGGGATCGACAGCCACACTAAAGACACTGCCCTACACATCTGTGCAAAGTTCCGTCGGATTTTCACAGTATTTTGCATTTCCCGCGTAATCGGCCCTTATTTCCGAATACGCCTCATACCTTAGCGTAACAGGTGCGAAGGAAGCTGAAACAATGGTAGACAGTAAGTGACTTGATGAGAGTGATATTCAAATAAATTTAACTGCACTCACTTTTTCAGCAGACCCTACACATGTTGGAACAATGATATCCCAAGTCCTGATCCACTTATTCTCTGTTGCAAAGATAGCGCACCTGTTGTTACCACAGACTGGACTGATGTAGATGAAATGAATGATAGATATATCGTTACAATGTAAATGAATCAGTGTACCAACTTCATTTGCTTCATAGCTGATGATACAAGGTTTTAACAGTTTTAGAACTACTGATGGCTTAAATGCCGCCCGGAGTGGCCGAGCGGTTCTATGCGCTACAGTCTGGAACCGCGCGACCGCTACGGTCGCAGGTTCGAATCCTGCCTCGGGCATGGATGTTTGTGATGTCCTTAGGTTAGTTAGGTTTAAGTAGTTCTAAGTTATAAGGGACTGATGACCATAGCAGTTAAGTCCCATAGTGCTCAGAGCCATTTGAACCATTTGATCGCTTAAATATTATCAAATACATATTCTCAGAAATTCTACCAATCCATGTGTGGCATACAGCAAACCAGTGCTTAACAGTATTGGTTAAAAACAGTCTTGGTTTCAATTTTAGTCTTTTTTTTATTTTTCGACGACGTGTTTCGCCTTATTTTAGGCATCTTCAGGTTATCTACATAGAACACAGAGAGCAAATACATCTATTTAAGAATCGCGATCGCGTTGTGCAGACTTGGATAACATATAAACAGGTCACCTATTGAAAGTATAAACAGATCACCTATTGGAAGAGCAAATACCTTAATTTGGTATTTCTTAGAAGAATCCTTTAGTTAGTGTAGCCAAAGGGCCTCGTCGAATATATCAGGCCAACATCGCCTTCGTTAAACTCAGTAAAAACTAGAAATATAAAATAGTAAAATCATTACCTTTTCTAGATGGACGCGAGAGGCACCAAGATTTGTATAACGCGTTCTCGTTCACAGGAGCGAGTAACAGTAAGATCGGGGCTCAGGTAGTAAAATGTAGCTATAATAAGGGGGGGGGGGGGGGAGAGCTTACCCGCATAAAGTTCGTCTTCCACGTTGGTGTCTATTCTCTATTTTTTTAGCCTAATAATTTTACTTGTATATAATTAAAAAAAAATGTTTTCTTGCTAGACGTTCTAGCTCCGAATGACGCAGTATTAAGTGTTACATGGGGGCCTCTTTATCTGAAATTACGGTCCTGTGTTTTTAATGTTCTCGTTCGAGTAGTATATGATACGAAAAATCTGTTTATGTACTGCAGCTGTGTGTTGTATTATACACCTTCTTTTCTCATTTGAAATATACCGCCTTCATTTATATTTTACTTCTTCAAAAATTTTAGGATAAGTTAAGCACAGGTGTTGCCCCTAGTAATTCCATCTTATTAATGTTTTATGTGCATTACATTTATAAAGTTTTAGTGGGTATGTATATCCAGTTTACGATGTCTCATTTTTAATCACTACTGCGTCGCAGCGCCACATCTTGAGGTGATTCTGTATTTGGCTTCAGTACTGGCACACGACGCTGTGGCGCATTACGCTTACTACCTGAGCCCATGTCTTACTGTTACTCGCTCTTGTGAACGGGAACGCGTTATGCAGATCTTGGTGCCTCTCGAGTCCATCTAGAAAAGGTAATGATTTTACTATTTTATATTTCTAGATTTTACTGAGTTTAACGAAGGCTATGTTGGCCTGATATGTTCGACGGTGCCCTTTGGGCTACACTGACTAAAGGATTCTTTTAACAAATGCCAAATTAATGTATTTGGTCTTTCAATAGGTGATCTATTTATACTTTCAATAGGTGATCTGTTTATACATACTTATAGGTTATCCAAGTCTGCACAAGGCGATCGCGATTCTTCAATAGGTGTATTTGTTCTCTGTTTTCTATGTAGATAACCGGAAAATGCCTAAATAAGGCGAAAAGCGTCGTTGTAAAATAAAAAAAGACTAAAATTGCAACCAAGACTGTTTTTAACCAATACATATTCTAAGAATCAAGTAGTTTTATTGTAACATCGGTTTTGTGGAAAAACTAAATAGAACGAACATAAGAAATTATAATTTATTCAATCATTGTTGTATGAATGTGCATACTTCTACGACTATGTGCTGAGAAGTAATGCTCCCGTATTTTTATGTGAAAAATCTTTAAGCTTCTTAAATAAAACAAGTGTTATCAATGTTCTACATCATTATTCTTTATGTCCACATATTTATTTATCAACATAGCCATCCTGGCGACGAACAAATTTCTCGTGACGAGAGATCAGTTCCTAGATTCGGTCACTATAAAATGTTTGACTTGATGGACGGTGCCACACCCTCACGTCTTCTTGCACTGCTTCAGCAGTCAGTACTGTCTATCTGAAATCCTCGAAATTTTTCTTTATGTTTTGGAAACAGATGAAAATAGGATGGGGCCCAGTCCGGACTGTGTGGAGGCTGCTATATGACAGTAATGCCAAGGTGTCGGATTGTTGCAGTTGTCGTATTGCTTGTGTGTGATCTGGTATTGTCATGCTGACGGGAAGGGAGCTCCATGTACGGACGAACTCTTCGAATTTGAAACTCGATTGAAAAAATGTTCAAATGTGTGTGATGTCTTATGGGACTTAACTGCTAAGGTTATCAGTCCCTAAGCTCACACACTACGTAACCTAAATTATCCGAAGGGCAAACACTCACACCCATGCCCGAGGGAGGACTCGAACCTCCACCGGGACCAGCCGCAAAGTCCATGACTGCAGCGCCTAAGACCGCTCGGCTGATCCCGCGCAATCTCGATTACAGTACGCTGTTTCTGACGCACCGACATAGGTACCTTACAATATGCTGTTCGGAGCCCTCCAGTGGCAGAGTACTGCAAATATGGAGACACGAAGAAAAAACCAGTAAAATGTTACTCTGCATGTACTTCAATTAAAAGGCGTAATACGCAATCGGCTCTGGCCTCTATTCAATGAAAACTGTTTAACACGGCACTGCCGCTAGCAGCTTGAGTTCGTAATCATGTATTTCACATTATCACGCCCATCATTTCAAATGTCATTAATGCATTAATGCATTAAATTTTTAAATTAATATTTGATTACCTACAAGGCTAATCGAACGATAAATTTGTTCGACGCCTGCTACGCGTTTCTATTAGAAACCTGAACGAACCATGTTGTCATAATTGAATTGACATTAATTTTCAGGTCATAATGCCATTCGATTACGGACACTGAAACCGTAACATTCAGTTACACTTGTGATCAGTTAATATTATCCCTAATTTCGGCAAAATTGTATGTTTGTACCGCGTTGGTTGTTTAAAATAATTGCAACTGAAAAATGAAATGAACATGTCGCGTTCTAGAGTAATAATATTTTTTTCAGGGTGTCGTTCTGATTACTGTAACACATCAATTTTTCCGAACATCTGAATGCCACATAAAATGAAAGATGTATTTCAGCCAGATCTTATGACATAAAAAATCAGAGTAGGGCAAGAGACGCAGGTACTAAACGGCTACTGGTCCCTAAATTACCACTTCGCGGTAGCCTGCCAGAACAGATGTATGCGCAAATAAATTCGTCTAGGGGACTACGCACATCACCGGAGTTATTTGTTCCGTAAGTAGCAGCGACCTGCTGAAAAGTCGACACTCGAATTGACCTAAGCTTACAACTTTTTACTCCGCTAAAGATGAAACAGCCCGATCATTCGAATTCTGGCAGCATCGACTTGATAAAAGCAGGAGCGTGATAAATCACCGATGATCAGTTCCACTGATTACTTAAGTTCTCATTGAACTCCATGTAAAAGATTAGCACACTTAATTTATATAAATTATGAGAAAAATTCCATAGTTACGTCATCAAAGAAACTACTATGACGGAGACCAGGAAGAAATCATGCGACTTAAGAGAGTATTGGTAGACGTGTTCGTACGTCTGAGAAATAACGTCGATTCAGATTTAGCAGCAGTGGCATATAAGTGGCGGTACTCGAGCCGCTGAGTATGTAAATCAGGTTTGCGTTACAGACAAGCTGTAACGGTCGTGAGGGTTAGGTACCTTTGAGACTGGATGTGGAGAGTTGATATCAGTCAAGAATGCCTTCGTGACAAAGACACGGTTATCAACACCTCACTGAGTTTGAAATAGTTCGTGTAATAGGGCCATGAGCAGCTGGATATTCCTTCTGTTGTACTGCAGAAAGACTTGCAGGGACGCAGGCACTCGACATGATTGCTGGCAGCGTTGTTCACGAGAATGTCCGGTCTCAAGAATATCAGTCTCCTAGCGGCCACGTGGCACCACCAAGAGGGAAGACCATCGAGTTCGGTGTATGACTATGGCACGTCGCAGTGCATACTGAGCAGCAGTTTAACAAGTAGTTGGCATGACAGTGACGCAACGAACTGTTACAAATTGGCTATTTCCAAGCACAGCTCCGAGGCAGACGCCCTGCAGCGTCCATTCCACTGTCCCCAGACACCCGTCACTTGCAACTTCAGCGGCGTGAAACGAGAGATCAATGGAGGGCAGCACGGAGGTTTGCTTTGTTTATAATGAAGGCTCGTTCTGCCTAGGTGCCAGTGATGGCCGTATGTTGGTTAGATGGAGACCAGCTGATGGCTCCTACCAACAAGTCATTTAACCTATCAAATGTTTTACGTAGTCAAATGTATTCCCGAAATTTCATTACTCTACAGTAATTATTTTTTGGTGTTGCGTTTTCTTTCGTCAGCGCATACTGTTCATAGGTGCTGTTGAGTTCTTTGCTTAACTCGCAGTTTGTGCTACGGCTCTATCGGGAAAGAGGACTTTACTGTGCCAACCAAACTAGCGACTGCGACTGAGTCGCCGCCAGAGGATATCGTACTACAAGTTGTTCGTAATTTGCAAATTGATCGTACAAAAATTACGTACATATCTCATTTGGTCTGACTATATGTATCTATGTTGCGGGAAATACGAGGGCTGTTCGGAAAGTGAGGAACGGTCGGTCGCCTAATGGAAACCCCTGTGAAAATCAGAAGATGCTTTTCACAGACGTTTTGGGCAGTGTCTCTAGAATGCCCTTCGATCGCATCAAGACGCTCTTTTCAGTTGTGAGCGCACTGTGAGAGAGTAAAGATGCCTAGAACAACAATGTCTCCGGCCAAGTTGGAGGGCCTGCTCAGAGGCTTCGCCTTAATGAATGCAGACCACCTAACACAACTGCCACGCACTGCTTTCTTCATGGAAATTCTCAGCCGCACTCTGCAGGGGCAGTGAAGACGCTCCTGCAACCTTTTCGATAGGAAGTGTTCGATGACCTGTAACCTCCAGCTCACTTATCGACCTTAATGACAGTGAAAAATTAAACCGCGTGTACCTAATGGAAATTTGGGAAAAGCAATTGTCACCAAAGTTAATTTGTTGGTAAAGAGGGAAGAAAGGGTTACATCTAAATGAAAGTAAAAATGCAAATGAAATTGGTGGAATTAATTTTGACAAAAGGGTAAAATATATAAAGAAAGTAAATGTGCGGTCGTTACGTTAACAATTAATTGGCGTTAATTAGATATTGGAGATTTGGGGAAAATTACGGTCGCCAGTCCTATGGACAACTACTATAATAACTGAAAATGAAAGATTAATGCACATATAATTAGCACTAAAAGCGTGGCAACTTAAGGTTGACACGTGTTGTGTGAAAACTGAATGTTTGCCAGAAGTAATAAATTTCGCTACACTCTGACTTAATTTAGCAAAAGAATTAATAAAACCGGAAAATTGAAAGTTAATTTAGTGACTGAAATTGATAGTGAACTTTGTTTCTGAAGCACTACGAAATTCAAAAAATTAGGTTAGTCTTGTGCTACCTCAACAATCATTTCAAAAGCTACTTGAATCTACGAAATTTAGAAATAAGAGATTTAACTTTGAACTTGAATTAAATGATTCTGAACAATTAACAATAGTAAAATTTAGTACGTACCAGGCTGAGCTGCAGTCACAGGTAAGCTACAGTATTGTAACAAAACTCGCACTGTTAATTTCTGCTCGTGTAATCTAAATATTGTAGCCAGCTATAAATACATTAACTGAACTTTAAAATTAAAGCAGTGAAATGGAATGATATTACTTTAATGCTGGCGTTTGAATTTCAACGACACTCGGGTTCATTCCGGAAAGGCAAGGGACCTTGCTTGGTAATGCAATTGGGACAATGAGCAACAAAGGTTCATGCTACATTGCTGTAATTTATTGAGAAAAACTTAACAGTTTGAAAAACTGAGGTCTGCCATACAGTTCTAAAACTTTACTTGCTTTTAGTATTCTTTGTTGGTTGGTTGAAGGTTTGCAGTCGTCGATTGGGGAGGTGGCGATAGTCACTCATTGTCGGCCGTCGCTGTTGCAGAAGCTGGATGTTGGCGCGCCTTCTTCTCGACACAGTCTCCAGCCGAAACGGGCTCTTAATGTGTGCCAGCTAACGCTTCACGTCCGCGACACCATGTCAGAAACTAACATAGCAAGTCGAGCGCAATTACATGCTGCCAAACCCCGAAAGCGCGACAACTCGCGGGAGCGTCACGCAACACACCTGCTCCACTGTCCTACTCCCGCCAGACTCCGCTCTGCCCGCACTCTACGGGGCAGAGTTAACACTACCAAAGATCCTAAACACTTTCTGTGGTGTCACCGCTAGACACCACACTTGCTAGGTGGTAACTTAAATCGGCCGCGGTCCTGTAGTACATGTCGGACCCGCGTGTCGCCACTGTGTAATCGCAATCCTAGCGCCACCACATGGCAGGTCACAATACACGGACTAGACCTCGCCCAGTTGTACGGACGACATAGCTTGCGACCAGACCTACCAAGTCTTCCTCTCATTTGCCGAGAGACTGATAGAATAGCCTTCAGCTTATTCCATAGCTACTACCTAGCAAGGCGCCATGTGTATCAGTGCTTATAGCTTACTACTATTCAAGAGATGTATTCCAACAAGAGAATAAAGTTAAGTATATTATTCCAGCTACGTACTGTTCTTCTTATTCATTAATAAGTCTCATGTTCCAGTACTTCACGCCCGTCTGCGTTAGTTTAGCGTGCACTTTCAGCCACTTCATTCTACAAGGTGTTGGCCCAGCTACCGACACATCACATGGCGACGAGGATGGGATTCGAACCCACGCGTGCAAAGCACATTGGATTTTGCTGGTCCGTTCTGGAATGCTCGATGGTTGGTTGTGGTCGATGCTTTCAGTAATTTTCCTTTTGTTGTCCGGATGTCTTCCACGACGTCTTCTGCCACAATCCAAGCCTTGTCTGCTATCTTTTGCATTGAAGGTCTTCCGCAGACTATTGTTTCCGACAATGGCCCACAATTCATGTCCGCAGACTTTCAGTCATTCTGCAAGGCCAATGGTATTCAACATCTGACATCCGCGCCGTTTTCGCCTCAGTCCAACGGTGCCGCGGAACGATTGGTCCGGACTTTCAAGTCACAGATGTTGAAATTGACAGCATCGCATTCTCGGGAGGACGCTTTGTTACTCTTTTTGTCATCGTATCGCTCTCAGCCCCGCGATGGTCGCTCGCCGGCTGAATTGCTCCATGGTCGATCTCATCGCACCCTGATGTCTTTGCTACATCCGCCGCATCAGGTTCCTGTGCAGCGGCAGGCTCCTGCTTTTGCTCTTGGCGACGTTGTCTATTATCGCAATTATCGCGGTTCACGGCGTTGGCTCGCAGGGCGCATTCTTCGCTGCCTCGGCCGCGCGATGTATTTGGTTTTGGGGGCCTCTGGTGAGGTGCGTCGGCATCTCAATCAGCTGCGCCTCTGTCGTCGCCTGGGTTCTGCCGCTCCCCGTCTGCTTTCAGCGACGGAGCCGTCAGGTCGGCGCCTTGGGGACCCATCTACTGGCTCGCCTCATCCCCGGGTGTTGCCGACGCTGCCTTCCATTTTGCCCCATGGCGTCGCGCCGCCGCGGCAGCCGCCGCCGGCGCCGCCCGCAGTGGACGCGTCGCTGCAACCGCCTGGCGCCTCCCTGGGTCACGCGCCGCCGCTCGCTTCCCGTGACCAGCCGTCCTCCGCCATGGACCTCTTGCCCGCTCCGGACCAGATGTCGTCTTCGCCCGTCGGGTGCTCCGACCACATGGAGGTCGACCCTTCTGTCTCATTACGTGCGCATACACCTCATGTTGACGTGCACCCTGGACTAGGTTTGCAGGCGTTTCCTAGCTCCCCTCGGACCGAATGGCCGGGTGCGGGTGGCACAGCCTCGCCTGTTGTTAGGCTCCCCACCTCATCGCATACGTCAACATGGGGTCCTCCCCACGGCGGGCGGAAGCCTTATCTCACGACCGTTCGCCGATTTGCGGGGGAGGAATGTGGTGTCACCGCTAGACACCACACTTGCTAGGTGGTAACTTAAATCGGCCGCGGTCCTGTAGTACATGTCGGACCCGCGTGTCGCCACTGTGTAATCGCAATCCTAGCGCCACCACATGGCAGGTCACAATACACGGACTAGACCTCGCCCAGTTGTACGGACGACATAGCTTGCGACCAGACCTACCAAGTCTTCCTCTCATTTGCCGAGAGACTGATAGAATAGCCTTCAGCTTATTCCATAGCTACTACCTAGCAAGGCGCCATGTGTATCAGTGCTTATAGCTTACTACTATTCAAGAGATGTATTCCAACAAGAGAATAAAGTTAAGTATATTATTCCAGCTACGTACTGTTCTTCTTATTCATTAATAAGTCTCATGTTCCAGTACTTCACGCCCGTCTGCGTTAGTTTAGCGTGCACTTTCAGCCACTTCATTCTACAAGGTGTTGGCCCAGCTACCGACACATCACTTTCGTTCTCCACACGACCTATCGATGTAATCATTCGATAGCATACTTTTCCCTAGGCCAGACTCAACGTAAAAATACAAATAATATTTACAAAACATACCAATTATACATCAGAAATGTCATATCTTCAGGTAACAAAATAAGAAAAAAAATTATAGTACAATAGATGGAAATAGGAGGATATGCATTTCCGCCGTTACACACCCACAACACAGCCATAGTTGACTCAGCCTGAGTATCATCTCTGTTCACGTGAAACGCTGGATATGAACACAACACTTGGGCGCAGGCTACGCGCTATAGACCAGCGTAGAGAATTATCGGAAAGCACAGGCGGCTGCTTTCTATGTCAATGCTGTTGGAAATTTGGTATAACGCTCCGACGAATATCTAAGTCGGAGTGGCGACTATGTAGAGAAGTACCTGGAAGGTGTCGCTAAATGTGCAAAGAAAACAGTTTTGATTTTCACTGTGGCTTCCAATTCGCGACCGATCATTCCTTATTTTCCGAACAACCTTCGTTGTTCGTCTTTCTACTAGAGCTATCATATTCGTTACATGGTTCTCATTATCTTGTAATTTACAAAACTAACGTTAATGTTATTATTGACCTCTTTTTCTATTTACATTACCATAAATGTGTGTTACGAAGTTATGCAGTTGACAGTTGGTGCTGAACATGATGCCTTCTGAACGGCAAAATCTATTTATGTTTACGTTTGTACAAAATACGTTGATATTTGACATGCCGATGTGTTCTGATCTTCATGGTAGTGTGAAGTGCATACGCAATGTGAGGCGACTTGCAACACTGATGGGCAATATCTTGTAAAAGTTTTAAAGCATACGATCCGGCCATGACCGCATAGCTCTGTTGAAATCGATCATCCTATAGAATTCTACTTTTAATGATCTTGGCTTTTGAAGTTTTCTTCAGTTATCATGAATTATGATGCTGTAGATCTTCTAGCTTGACGCAAAGTCGAGTATCGTTATGTTTCTCAGTGCTACTTTTTTACAGACTGTTCATGTAATATGGATACTTCGAGTATTTGTGATAATCTGGTCTATCATACTGCAATTCCGAGTAAACGAATTGATATCCTTTACCAGCAAGTATCCAAAGATACGCTGGTTAATAAAACATGATGAATTTATTTGTGTTATTTATTTTTCAAATGCAATGCATATTTCTGTATTTCATCAATATTATCTTTTAATACAACAACCGTATCAAGGGCTCATTAACAACAGTAACTCTGCTTTTGAGTTCTCTGTAAGTCAATATACTTACTTACTAGCATATCGGTAACCTGTTTAACAACCTCCTTTAATGTTATTCACCGTATTCCGCCATAATGCCACTGGATAGGACGGAAGTCGGTATCCACATTCAGACTCACGGAGCCTAAAATCTTTTCCAGTGTGTCACTGTCATTGTCTTGCTACGTAAATGCGGTTAACAGACATCACCGTATGCGCTCGAAATGTGTCCTTAGCGAACATTTCTAGTTTGTAAACACACACCAGCATAGCACGCATTCGGCCTAAATGAGGCCCGGTGCAGGTCGTACCTACGACTCACAAGCAGTTCGCAACTACACTAAGCACATTTAAGCAGCACTTCCGTTTGAGGTTTCGAACAAATAGTGAGAATGACTTAATTGGGAAGAACAATTACTATGCCCATTAAAATTAAAAGAAACGTCACAGGGGAGACACAATGGCTGTATTGTTAACATACGATATATCTGCCTATAGTACTAACATCAAAATTCATTCGCGAGTATAAAACTTTTGAGTCTATCTAAAAAGAGATGCAGATGACATTATTGTCAGGGATGTGAGCATTCAAATAGTAATTATACATTACTCTGTACAACTTAAGGACAATAGAGTTAAATTACCGTAGCATATAAATTATGACTGCATATAAGTAGAGGCCTTCCAGTCCTGCACAGGAAGTTGGACGTCGCAAGGAGCGAGGTACGTGTGACAATAGCACCAAATGGTGCTTTTTCCAGACCACTAGGCAAGTGACAGAATGGAAAAGGCAGTGTGTGTCAATCAGCTAGCAGTTATAGTGCACTTTGGTGGTATTCTGCAGTAGGATGGGGCTCGGAGATAACGTTTTCTTGATTTCATGCAGGGAAGACTCATTGGTAGACTGGAAGAAAGACGAAGTGTGAGCGAGTATAGACCTGGTGTTTGTCATTGCTCACCCCATTGTTTCACATGCACGGATACCGTTCCGAGCCACAGCCATGATTGCGTAAAGAAGAGGAGATGGTCAACCACCGTCAACTAGTGCATGAGACGGCCGCTACATTATGCTACAGGCAAGAAAGAACCAACGCCAAACAGCCTATACAACTGCAAGCACGGTAAACAGCACTAAAAAGCATGCAGTCTCGCTCTCCACAGTGGCACGCCGACTGAGGGAGGTGCTCTCTTTGCTCGACTACCTTGTGTTCCTTTGGTATCCGCACACTGGCTGCACCTTTTACAGCGGTGCCAAAAGCACGGTGAGTGGACGGGCAATGTGTGGGATCGCGTTCTCTATTCGGATGAGAGCTGATTAAAGTTGATGTGGTGATTTTGGACGTACCGTCATGTAGCGCGTGCAGGTAAAACGTAATGCTCCCAGCAACATTCTAGAGCATTATTGTTTTGGTGGCCCAGGTGTTACTGTGTGGGGACGCACAAAGTTGAATGGGCACACTGACTTCCAAATATCTGAACAAGGTACACTCAACGGTGAGAGCTATTCTGAGGCTCCACTCCTTCCCCACGTATGTCTATTCAGGGGTGCATTCGGCCCTGACTTAATTTTTATGGATAAAAATAAGCAACTCTATGTATCAGCAGAGACGGAGCAGCTCTTGGAATGAGAGGATATTCATCGAATGGACAGGCCTGCTCTTGCCCGAATTAAATCTAAACGAGCGATAGTGAGATGCGCGTCATTTTCGCCTCCACCGATGACCAACCAGCAGTGGTCAGTGGTGTTAGTTGAGGAATGAAACGGCCAACCACAAGAACGCTTCAACAACCTTGTGAACAGCGTGAGAGCGCGGCTCACTGCCAGCCTTGGTGATGTCTGTGACGAATCACGTCCTGCCTTTCGTGACGCCCAGGGCGCCATCACGAATCGTAGTGACTTCAGTGTAACCATTGCCCTTGAACATAAGTGCCACTTCTGTTCGTCTCGTTGCTTATTTCCTTCTGTTACCTTCTGCACTACAGTACAACAGTTCTCCCTACGTATGATCCACGTTTCAGCAAACTATGTTACTTGGCAGTCACTCGTTATGCGAAAGTTACTTTCATGCTTACATTTTGCACATCGGAGTAGTACTAACTCACAGGAGGTATCGCAAATTGATTTATCCATGTCAGGCGCACGTCATAAACGTCGTGTCCCTTGTCACAGCAGGTAGGGCTTCTGCTATGTATACTAATCAGCAGACGTGCATCCTTGCCTAACGCGCCCGCATACTCTATGACCGCCAGACTGTGTTCGCTCAGTTCTCCTTCGGCTTAGCAACCGGGTTCCGTTGTCCTCTCGTTCAGCTGAACCGATCACTGACAGAGATGGTTATGTTCGGCTACTTGGAGACCATTTATAGCCATTCATGGATTTGACGTTCCCAAAGAATGATAGAGTTTTTATGGATGACAACGGGCTCTGTCACCAAGCCACAATTATTTGCGATTGATTTGATGAACATTCTGGAAAATGTGAGGGAATTATTTTGGCAACCAGATCGCCTGAGATGTATCCCATTGAACACTTACATGACATAACTGAGAGGTCATTTCGTGAACAAAATCCTGAACCGGCAACACGTTCACAATTATGCGCCGTTATAAAGCCAGCATGGCTCAGATATTTCTGTAGGGGACTTCCAACGACTTTAGACCATGACTTGAGGCCATACCACGTCGATTTGCTGCACTACGCCGGGAAAGAGGAGACCCGACACGATGTTATAAGGGGTCCCATTACCTTTGCCTCATCTGAGTAAACCTTCCTTACATGCATACAATGCAGTCAGTAAACAGTATTTTAAGTTTTCAATAATGATGCTGAGCCATGGTAAAAAAAATTGCTGTTTTGAAGGGCGCGTCGCAGCGCGTTGTGAGAAGCAGTCGCACTCCGTTTCTGGCGTGCCGCCGCTGTGGTAATCGCAGCTTTGGTGTCTCCCTCTGGTGGGAAAGCGGAAAGGTTGCCTGTTCACGTGTATTTAAGAGGAGCTATCAGCTCGGCAGTTGCATTCGAGGGTTGGAATTCCTCACTTCCTGATAGAGGACTCACGCTGCCTAGGCTACACTCAGGGTATATCTTCGACGTGTTGTTGCCCGTCTGCCCGCCGTCACTGCTGTCCGCCGTCCGGTCGTCGCCCCCATCGCCGCCGCCTCCTACCGGTCCTCGCCGCCTGCCGGTGCTTGCCGCCTCCGCCGCCACTGCCGCCGCCGCCTACCAGTCCTCGCCGCCTGCCGGTGCTCGCCGCCGCCGCCGCCACTGCCGCCGCCACCTACCAGTCCTCGCCGCCCGCCGGTGCTCGCCGCCTGCCGCCGCCGCCTCGCGGTGCTCGCCGCCGCCGCCGCCGCCGCCGCCGCCGCCGCCGCCGCCTGGTCGCCGTCTCTCGGCGCTCGCTGCTCGCTGCAGCTGCTATTGCTGCTGCCGCCGCCGCCGCCGCCGCCGCCCTGTGCTCGCCGCCGCCCAGTGCTTGTCGCCGCCCCCCCCCCCCCCCCCTGTTTTAGTTCCTTTTCTACCTTGCACTGCCTGCAATCATGGACACCCCAACTACCACCATTATCCACGCCTCCCCTTCACCTGCCCCCACTGTAACGTCATGGATGCTTCCTCTGGGATTAACCTTTCTCATCCACCTCCTCTACTCATGGTCTCCTCCTCATCACTGTATCCCCACCTGTATGTCACTCCTTCCCCTGCCCCTGCTGCAGCTCCTGCTGCTGCTCCTGCCCCTGCCCCTAACCCTCCCCCTTCCGCTCCAGTCGCCCGCCGAGATGACTTTCCCCCCATCCCCCCTTGGAACTACCACAGCTTCCCCTGCCCGAGTCACCACCCGCCACGCCACAGTCGCCGCAAGAGAGGGCCCTACCCTCTCACCCGGTGCTACTGCCTCGCAGGAGGGTCCTGCCCCCCACCATCTTCCCCTCCATCCAGTCCCTCATCCCTCCTCCCAGGCAACACCCACCAAAAAATCTTCCAAACGGCCCAGTGGCGACCTCTCCTCTACTCCCTCATCCTAAAAGCCACTGCCTGCCCCACCTCCCAGTGGCCCAGCCATGGATACCACCACACCTCCCTCCTCTCCAGCCCCCTCCCTGTATACCTTCGTCCTAGCCAACCCTGATCCGAAATTCTTGGATACCCGCACCCTCGCCTTTGAATTCCGGAAGTACATCCCCAATGCACCCATCACCCAACTTATCCCTTGCAGAGACTCTGTTCTCATCAGTTCTCCCTCTCCCTCTTTCCATACTGATCTCTAGACCACGGATTTTTAGGTCGTAAAAAAGTGTGTTTTAGGCACATAAAATAGGCTCCTTCAGTAGTTAATTTAGACTATATAAAATTTAAAATAGGCTCTAATAAAAACGATGCAGAGAAAATAAAAACAAATTAAAATACACAGTGTTGACAGTATGAACATCTTATTAGTCATTAAAACAATGAGAATGCTCAGGGAGACTTACTGACGACAATATTTCTTTGCTTGAAGAAGTCAAAATGAAAATTAATGAAGCGCCAGGTGAAGTAGGGGATAAAGTACGGGCAAAAATGCAAACGGTTTTGCAGAAGAACACTGGCCTCAAGGAATTGTGTGCAGCTGCCGAAATACACAGTTACAGAGCACAGCAATCTACAACATTAATGTTGAACATAACTCCAAATATTTTAGAGTTCCTGCAAGATAAAGATCTCCGTAAAAAGCTGTGGCAATGGTTTAATTAATACATTCGTAGTTTCACATATTCTGACCATAGTTGGCTTCACAACAAATAACAAAAATCTTTTCAAGGTTTTCTAGTGAAAAACTGTGGCTACGTTGAAAAAGATAGTTCTACATCAACAGATGTGACAGGGGCGTACTTCATTTTCGACACATTTTGGACAGGAATGCTGCAGTCAGAAGTGCTGGATTTTCCACTAAGTATTTCGGCAGCTGCACACAACTCCTTGAGGCCAGTGTTCTTCTGCAAAACCGTTTGCATTTTTGCCCGTACTTTTTCCCCTAATTCACCTCTCGCTTCATTAATTTTCATTTTGACTTCTTCAAGCTAAGAAATATTGTCGTCGATAAGTCTCCCTGAGCCTTCTAATTGTGAAATTATTCTTGCCATAAATGTGTAGTGGGCCCTAATAAGTCCCGTTTAAAAGAAGAATCTTTGAGTAACTCCATTGCTGCAGTTACGGATGCAGCATCCTCCGGTATATTTTCAACCACCTCCTGGACAGCTGAGAGATGCGTACTATAGTATTCTGCTGCTATCAGCCACGTGCCCCAGCGGGTGACAACAGGCTCTGGCGGCAATGGGACATCTGAAAGCTGTTCTTTGAATGCCTGTATTCTTGATGGTGTCTTAACAAAAATTTTCTTCACCATACTTATTACTTTATTTACTTTAGGAAATGGTAGCCTTACTTGCTCTGCTATGCGATTGATCCCATGCACTACACAAGTTACGTGCAGCTTCAGTGGGTAGAATACTTTTAATAGTTGAAACGCTGCTATCATATATGCAGCAGCATCAGTGACGGCCAGAAGCTCCTTACTCTCATCCACTCCGTTTGGGTGTAGCACCTTAAGCCCATTGTTCACAAACTGTGCTATTGTTTGCTGGTTAGTTTTGCAAGCTGTTTTGAGTAAATCAAATGAGCCCTGGATGGAGCATCTGGATCTGGATTGTCAATAATCAGGTTTGCAAATGTTTCAAATGGCTCTGAGCACAATGGGACTCAACTTCTGATGTCATTAGTCCCCTAAACTTAGAACTAGTAAAACCTAACTAACCTAAGGACATCACACAGATCCATGACCGAGGCAGGATTCGAACCTGCGACCGTACCGGTCTCGCGGTTCCAGACTGCAGCGCTTAGAACCGCACGGCCACTTCGGCCGGCCAATCAGGTTTGCAATGTAACGGCCAAGACGGTCAGTAGTCTCATCTGCAGAAAATCCATATACAAGATTCTCCAACATCATCTCGGATTCTGTGCAATGCAGCATTATAAGCTGAATCCACATAATTCTTACGTAAAGATGACTCTACAGGAATAGACTGATGGCAGTACTTCTCAATAAAACCTCTGAAAATATGGTTTTCTAGTTTGCGAAAGGGGATGTTTGCTGCCACAGTGCATGACACAAATCACTGCAGAACTTGCTTTTTTCGGAGGATTCACCAGATTTATTGGTTAAAAGAGCTTGTTTCAATTTTGACTTTCGTTCAACATTAGCTTTATTGCGATTCCATCTGCATGCTGAGTTAAGTGAGATTTCTTAACACTCGAAACCTAATACGAGAGAAAAGTGAAATGCAGTTTAGAATCTCATATAAAGAGTATTTCGTATTACTGAAGGATAGCGATAAAAAAGAATCCTAAGTGACAGGAAAATAAGAAGTCTTAAGAAAAACACCAACTGACCTCCTTGTTGCATGCTTGGCAGAAAATAATTTTCCCATCTGTTGTATAATGCCGAAAATCTTGCAGCCACTGCTTTATATGAGTAGACATTGAAATAGCTGTTTTCGGCATGGCGTAGTATTCTCACACAGAAACTAGAATTTATTTTGCACTTAGAACGTCAGCAACACTTAACACGTCGGTCGCTACACAATGTACTGATTTCTTTTCGCTGGAAATTAGTGAAAGATGACCTGTTTTTTTTTTTTTTTTCCTTTTACTGCGGTGCATGGGAGCGGTAGAGGAAGTACCGTACTCGTTGTTGGACAAATGGCACCTGACAGATGGCTGCCCCTTCTGAACAAGCGAATGGAATCTACCGGGGCTTCAGATGAAAACATCTCACTACTGGCAAATTATTTTTCGAAGCGGAAAATTCACATATAATACCTTTCACGAAACAGAGTAGTTTGATAGGACTGCCTGTAGACAGCAGCGATAAAATGCGCGAAGGGCAGTAATTTAGGAATAGAGGGCGTCTACGATTAACATTGTGATTTTTTAATCCGTGCTCAGCTTAAGGCCAATGAAACCGTTTCTTTGCGAAAATACACAGCTGGCCAGAATCCAACGAAAGAAATATTTTCAAATATAACATTTAGTACTCCCACGTTCGATTCAAATGTGTAACTGAAATCTTTGACCGGTTCCCATTCGCTCACCGAAGTTAAGCACTGTCGCGCTCGGCGCGTACTTGGATGGATGACCATTCAACCGTGCCGAGTGCTGTTGGTGGTAAGGCAAGCAAAGGAATTGTAAAGTCTCTAACGACCTTCGCCTTCGACGAGACGTAAAGCCCTAAGTTTACTTCCTTTTGCTAATCTTTGAAAACACAAAAACTCTGTCAGAGTAACGAAATAGATACTTTTCAGGATTTTGATGCCGAAATAGGCAAAATTAGGCGTAAACGTCTAAATACGCCATTTTAGGTCCTATAGAACTAAAGGTATTCACTTTAGTTAGTCATGAAACGCATAAGTACCAACTTATATGCAAATTGGAGCTTAGGAAAAAAAAATTGGTTTTAACCTAAAGATCCGTGATCTATTTTTTTCATATGAATAATAAAACACCTATAAGAATATTTGATATCAACAGGGATAGCGATATGAAAAAAATAAAAAAAGACCGAAGCGTTAGGCAAATACGAAGCATGAGCGCATATCAGCTAGCCACCTTGCTGCACACTGAGCAGAAAATATTTTTTTCATCTGTCGTATAGTGTGGAAAAACTTGGAACCACTGTCTTACATGATGAAATAGGCACTTTTTAGGATATTAAAGCAGAAATAGCCAAAAATAGGCATTAACGTCGAAATAGGTATTTTAGGTCCTATACAATTAACGCTAGTAAGTGTAAATAGTCATGAAACGCATAAGTACAAATTTTTATGCAAATAGGAACTCAGGAACAAAATAGGTTTTTACCTAAAATCCGTGGGCTACTGATCTCCTCCGATGTCTTCCCCACATCACCTTTGGGCTCAATGCATCTCTCATCCCATTCCTTATATACTCCTCTCCTCGTCAGCCCCAATCACCTTGTCGTCCGCCGTCATCATAAAACTAAGCCTTGTGGTCACGGAGTCTCAGGTGTTGGCAGAACTGAACGCCCACCCCTCCATGGAAGTCCGCTTGGCGTGCCGTATTTATAGCTCCTCTGGCCCTACTTTCCTCATGCGTATATTTACAGAGTCCGCCTCCTCAATCAACCACCTCCTCACGCAGGGAGCCCTGATTTTCAACTGCCACCACCCTGTTGACCCGTCCCATTCCCCTCCTCAATCCTACTGCTGCCAGCGCTGTCTCCTGTACAACGACCACCTCACCCAAAACTGCAAGAACCTCCCACCTGCCCCAATTGTAAAGCCTCACACTTTCTTAAATAGTGTCCCAACCTCGCCTCCCCCCCCCCTTCCTGCAACACCTGCAATAAACCTCACCCCACCTATTCCTCCAAATGCAAAGCCAAACCCCCTCCCACCAACCCTGAACTCACTGTCCCCATTCGCCCCATCGACCCACACATGCAAACTAACAATTCCCTCTGCCCTCCCACTACAGCAGAAGACATCATCTGTCCTGAAGAACATCCACCCCTTCCAGCACCCAAACACACTCCAGCAGATTTCCTTTGCCACCTGATCTGTTTTCCACAAACAGGCCCACTTTACCTTCACCCACCTCAACACCCTTATTTAAGCCCCTCTCTCCCCTTCCCACACCTTTCCCAACTCCAACCTCCTGGTGTGTCAACAGTATCATCTCCTCTACCTCAACATTCGCTCCCTCCTTGAAAACAAATACCTCATCATGCATACCCTCTCCCAGGTTGACTCCTTGATCCTTAATGAAACCTTCCTCCAACCCCACCATGTTGTCCACACCTCCCCCTATCCCCTTCACCGCAATGACAATCCTCTTCCCCTAGCCCGAGGTGGGGTCGCTATAGGCAACCTCAAGCATCTTCCTGTGTGGCTACAACACCTCCTCAATGACCCGGCCGAACACCTTCTCCTCAGCCTATTTTTTCCATCCCTCACCATCACCTGTGCCACTATCTATATCTGCCCCAGAGCTCCTCTCCCCTTCGACTTCATTTCCCATGTTGACCGTACCTTCTCCACCTATGTGATCGCCGCTGACCTCAAAATCCACAGCCTTGACCCTGCCACCCTTCGGTGGTGGCATCAGTTCCTTGCCACCCTCCTGGTGACCTTGTTCCTCTCCCATAGCACACCCATCCTGAAAGTAACTCCATCCCCAAAGTTATCCTCTCTTCCCCCAACCTCCTTGGTCACATCGCCGTCGATGTCCTCGATCCCATTGGTAGTGACCATCTCCCTGTTTTTCTCACCACCTCCTCTACTCGGCCCACCCCTGCAGCCAGCCCCCCAGCTGCCCCTCCAAATTCTGTCCATGATGACTGCCGTGCCAATTGGGATCCCTACTGTGAATCCATTGCCTTACAGGTCGAAAGCCACCTGCTCATCCTTCACAACCCTGCTGACATCACCCATGCCTCTTCCTTACTTCAGAAGCCCATCACTGACGCTGTGGAGGCTCATATCCCTACCAAACTCTTCCACCCTCACCACCCTCCAGTTTCCTCCACAGGCCATCCTTCTTCTGCTTGA
Source organism: Schistocerca nitens (assembly GCF_023898315.1). Classification (NCBI taxonomy): domain Eukaryota; kingdom Metazoa; phylum Arthropoda; class Insecta; order Orthoptera; family Acrididae; genus Schistocerca; species Schistocerca nitens. The sequence goes on from NC_064617.1 coordinate 782,307,612, forward strand.
ATCCCGCAGGCTCTACCGCTCCTTCCTCCGTACTCATGACCGGGATACTCTCACCTGCCACCAGCAATTACAGTGACACTTTCGGAACAGCGAAGAAACGCCAACACTGGCGCTAGATATGCACACGCCTGAACTCCACCCTCCCTGTCAACTCCTCCAAGTACTGGTCAGCCTTCCACCGCCTTACTGGTAGCCATCCCACCCCACATTACCCCATCCTCCATGACGATTGACCCTTTACCAGACAATCTCAGTAAGGCTAACCATTTTGCTTCCCACTTATCTGAGGTCTTCTCCTTTGCTGACGATCCCCATTTTGATTACTCCCTCTTCCCCACCATCCTTCACCACACTGAAACCTCTGTCACCCTGCTTTCCCCTAGCTTCCAGTACTTGGATCGGTTACCCCCCTCAGTCATCAACACTCCCATCAACGCACAAGACATCACACTTGTCCTCCACTCCAAACACTACACCGCCCCTGGTCATGATGGCATCACCTACCACCACCTCAAGGAATCTCCACCATCCTTCCTGTCTGTCCTTGCTACCCTGTACAACGTCCTCCTCTCCACTGGATTTTACCCCGACCTGTGGAAGAACTCCCGTGTCCTGCTGTTTCCTAAACCTAACAAACCCCCCTCTGATTCCTCTTCCTATCATCCCATCTGCCTCACCTCCGTGTTCAGTAAGGTCTTCAAGGCCGTACTCTCTCACGGTATTCACCGCCACCTTAACCAGCACTACCTTCTTCCCCTTGCCCAATGTGGCTTCCAGCCTTCCTTCTCCCCCGACGACCAGCTCCTTAACCTTACCAATCTTCTTTCCCTCCAACTTAACTCCCTTCGCTCCGCTATCTTTGTTTCCCTTGATCTCCAGAACGCCTATGACTGTGTCTGGCATCCCAGGCTCCTCTTCAAACTCCAGGCCTATGCTCTTCCCATCAACTTCGTCCATCTCATTGCTTCCTTCCTCTCCCATCGTCCCTCCTATGTGACTACCCACAATTCCAACTGCTGTACTTTCTATCCCTCTGCCGGCGTGCCCCAAGGTGCTCTCCTTTCCCCTCTCCTCTATCTCCTGTACACTGCTGATATGCCCAAACCTCCCAAACTGTTTCATCTTCTCCAGTTTGCTGATGATACCGCCTTCCTAGCCCTTTATCCTACCCTTCAACGGTCCAACCGTACCCTCTAAACCCACCTTCAGTATTTCACCGCTTGGTGCAACCAGTGATTCCTCTGTATCAATCCCTCCAAGACCAAGGCGATCATCATAGGTCACACCACCGACCCCTTCCGCCTCCATGGTTCCTACCTCGCCATTTATGGCTGTCCTATCCACCTCAGTCCCCTCAAATACCTTGGCCTCACACTCGACCGTCACCACACCTAGACTCCCCATCTCCTTACTATCCAACACAAAGCTCACAACTGCCTCCGCCTCCTGAAACCCCTGTCTGGCTGGATGTGGGGTTTGCATCCTTCCACCATCCTGTTATGCCAGCCCTCCAAATCCTTGAACACCATGTGCTCCGCCTCACCTTCTGCATCCACCTTCCATTCCCCACGCACATCCTCTATGAACTCATCCCCTTCCCCCACCTTCTCCTTCTCCTTGAACACATCTATTCACTATATATTGTCCGCCACCTTGATCCCCCTCACCCCTGGTGTCTCCCTTCCTCTCCATGCCCAACCAGTTGCTGCACCTTTACCGTTGTGTCCCACCCTCTCTCCATCCCCACACCCTCCATCTCCTTTCTCCACGCAAATTCCACCATCTACCCCTCCCGGATGATGAGCTTCGCCCTGACATCTACCCTTCCTACCAACTCTAACCCCATCTTCCAGCCTCCTCCTCAGGGCTGCATCTCCTCCACCTCCCTACTCCTGAGCGGCTTCCCCCTCCTATTCCCCTCCCTCTCTTGTGGCCCCTTTCAGTGTCTCCGCACTTCCTCAAGCCTTGTCTTCCCTCTTCCTCTCCTGCCCCTCGTGCCTCCTGCCTCTTAGTGTATCCACTATCGCCCCTCCTCTCTTCATCCCGCTGCTTCCCCTGCTGCCCCTTGCTCTCCCCTCCTTTTCCATCCTCTCTGACCTTTCCCTCGGCAGGTCCCACCAGCAGTTTTATTCTTCGTCATGTGTGTTCCAAGTGGAAGTGTGTTGTGCCGGAGTGTTTTTAAGCCTGTGGCCGACTTTTAACCTGTGCATGCGCTTTCAGTGTCTTCTCTGTGCTTTAAGATTCGCCAACTGTGTTTTTTAACTTTCTGGTGTCTTTTTATAACTGTCCCCCATGATCGTCTCCATGGTAGTGTATTTTTACATCCATTTTATCCCCTTACTCTGTTTTATGTTCCCCTTTTTTATCGCCTTATGTATGTATCATTTTATTCTTGTTTTAGTTGTCATGTCACTCGGCTGAAGAGCTGCGGATTGTGTCGCTGACTGCCCTCCCCAGCCCATATGGGGCAGGGAAATGAAATCACAATAAAGAAAAAAAAATCTCGGCAGTTGCTCAGTCGGGGTGAGGCTAGGTCAGTCTCGCATCACCAGTTGCTGGTCTGTCTCTCATTCGTATCTGTGCGGCAGTTAGTGTCTGTCTGACGTTGGAGTGAGAGTAAGGGTGTCGTTTGGATCAAATTTTAAGCTGGAAAATGAGAGTCTTGCCACTCCGCCAGTAAAAAGACTCAGCTAGTGGTCGCCCGATCGGGGCTGAGTTCCTACGTCTGAGTCTGCACGTTGCGCCGCCAGTCTGCTCGAGTGCTCGGGCAACGGTCATTGGCAGTAGGATCGGTCGGTTGGTCGGTCACACACTGAGACACGAAATGACTTGTCCGCCTTGGGTGTCGGCGTATGTCAGGTCCCCAAGTGAGTCGGCCGCGCCATATAGAAAGGGGTAGTGGCTTCGCGGTTGACATGACAGCAACAGAAGTGAAACCACGACATCGGGCTGGTTGGGGCGAACTGCGACGCCGTGTGACGGGAGATCGGCGCGCCTTCCTGCTTCCATTGAAGCGGCTGGCAGCAGACGGTTCGGGAGAGCGTTGGGGGTGCTGCGCCAGGTCTTCGCCAGATATCGCAGTTTATTAGAAGTTAAGTGATTGGAGATATGTTGTTTCATGTACTTGTTAAATTCTACTTGTTTTCTTGGTGGGTTATTTGTGCATTGGGTGGTCCGTTTTTCCCTTGTGGAGTTGGGGAGGCTTAGAGCAATCCGCAGTTCGGGTTGTTCAGTAATCCCCCTATCAATCTGCCATACGTTAATAGCTGCCGCTGTCATGTTTGTCGGATTCGATGTTAACGAATTTATAGAATTAAGGTGTAAACGACGAATTCCTGAAATGTTTTTATCTTGCCTATCATCTTGCGAGGCGGTATATGTGTAATGTAGAACATATTGAACATTTTATGTAAGTCTGAATTTCATGGGTTTTATTTAAATAGTCATTTTTATAAGGTTGCGACCCTTCCAACATAAGAGTGCTTTTAAAGACAAATTGCACTTTCGGTGCCAAATAATTTCTTAGTATGAGTGTTTGTACCATTTCCATCCCTCCTACAGGGTGCATAGTTAATGTGTTTGTGTGAGTTGTTAAAATTTTTAGTTTAAAGTAATCTGCTGTGTTGCAGATTTGCACCTGTGTAGTCTTTCAGAGGTTGTTGTGAGCTGTAGTGACTACGGCCGTGTTGAAAGGGAGTGGCAAGCTTCTCAGCCTGAAGGCTCATACTGTCAATATTGTTCTTTCTGCCTCTAAATAAAATTGTAACTTGATTTTTCGGAGGGGCTTTTCTGCTTATAAATTTTAAATCCGTTTTTCAATAGGCTTTTATGAATAAAATTCCCATTTGTTAAAGGTAATTCATTTTCATCAGTTACTCCCTGGCAACTAGTTCCACGCTCACCTAGTGTGATTAAATGTGTTAATGTTCTTGATGAATCGGTAGTAAATAAGGTAAATTCTTTAAGAAAAGATTTTGAAAGGAAATTCACGGTTCAAATGCCTCTAGGGTTTAAATAGATCCAATTTACCATAATTTCTGCGTCCGTTCACAGAGTATGGAGAAATGAGTGTGACGTTATAACATCGATGAGGTAGTAAATGGACGGGAATCTACCTTGGGATTTTGTTTAAATTAGTATTTAAAACTTTTAGTAACGATTGTAAATTCACACATTTCATAAATGGAACGCTATACCTTGCTTAGTCCTGCATCTGGACTTTTATTACGTTATACGCGGTAGGGATAAGACAGATACTGCCTACAGGAAAATTAAAGAGTCCTTTGGAGAAAAGAGAACCACTTGTATGAATATCAAGAGCTCAGATAGAAACCCAGTTCTAAGCAAAGAAGGGAAATCAGAATGGAGAAGGAGTATATAGAGGGTCTGTACAAGGGCGATGTACTTGAGGAAAATATTATTGAAATGGAAGAGGATATAGATGATGATGAAATGGGAGATATGATACTTAGTGAAGAGTTTGACAGAGCACTGAAATGCCTAAGTCCAAACAATTCCACAGGAGTAGACAACATTCCATTAGAACTACTGACAGCACCGGGAGAGCAAGTCCTGACAAAACTCTACCATGTTGTGAGAAAGATGTATGAGACAGGCGAAATACCCACAGACTTCAAGAAGAATATAATAATTCCAATCCCAAAGGAAGCAGGTGTTGACAGACGTGAGAATTACGGAACTAGCAGTTTAATAAATCACGGCTGAGAATTACTAACGCGAATTCTTTACAGACGAATGGAAAAAAAACTGGTAGAAGCCGACCTCGGGGAAGATCACGTTGGATTCCGTAGAAATGTAGGAGCACGTGAGGCAATACTTACCCTACGATTTATCTTAGAAAACAGATTAAGGAAAGGCAAACCTTCCTTTCTAGCAATTGTAGAATTAGAGAAAGCTTTTGACAATGTTGATTGCAATACTCTCTTTCAAATTATGAAGTTGTCAGTGGTAAAAACAGGGAGCGAAAGGCTATTTACAATTTGTACAGAAACCAGATGGCAGTTATAAGTGTCGAGGGACATGAAAGGGAAGCAGTGGTTGGGAATGGAGTGAGACAGGGTTATGGCCTCTCCCCGGTGTTATTCAATCTGTATATTGAGCAAGCAGTCAAGGAAACAATAGAAAAATTCGCAATAGATATTAAAATCCATGGAGAAGAAATAAAAACTTTAAGATTCACCGATGACATTGTAATTCTGTCAGAGACAGCAAAGGACTTGCAATAGCAGTTGAAAGGAGGATATAAGATGAACATCAACAAAAGCAAAACAAAGATGGTGGAATGTAGTCGAATTAAGGAAATGAGACACTTAAAGTAGTAAAGGAGTTTTGCTATTTGGGGAGTAAAATAACTGATGATGGTCGAAGTAGAGCGGATATAAAATGTAGACTGGTAATGGCAAGGAAAGCGTTTCTGAAGAAGAGAAATTTGTTGACATCCAGTACAGATCTAAGTATCAGGAAGTTGTTTCTCAAAGTATTTATATGGAGTGTAGCCATGTATGGAAGTGAAACATGGACGATAAATAGTTTGGACAAGAAGACAATAGAAGTTTTGAAATGTGGTGCTGCAGATGAATGCTGAAGACAAGATGGGTAGATCACATAACTAATGAGGAGATACTGAATAGAATTGGGGAGAATAGGATTTTGTTGCACAACTTGACTAGGAGAAGGGATCGGTTGCTAGGTCATGTTCTGAGGCATCAAGGGATCACCAATTTGGTATTGGAGAGTAGCGTGGAGGGTAAAAATCGTAGAGGTAGACCAAGAGATGAATACACTAAGCAGATTCCGATGGATGTAGGCTGCAATACGTACTGGGAGATGAAGCAGCTTGTACAGGATAGAGTAGCATGGAGAGCTGCATCAAACCAGTCTCAGGACTGAAGACCATAACAACAACGACAACATCCGCGGTTGTTCCTAACTTACGGGTACTACATACGTTGGTGGCCATATTGTGTGCTGGTCTTTTCCGAAAATGTCTGAGTCATTCTGTAAATACTCCTTCAGACTATTTCCTCTCACACTACCGAGCGACGTGGCGCAGTTGTTAGCACTTAGTACACTGGACTCGCATTCGGGAGGTCGACGGGCCAATCCCATGTTCGGCCATCCTGATTTAGGTTTCCTGTGATTTTCCTAAATATCTTCTGGCAAATGCTAGGATGGTCCCTTTGAATGGGCACGGCCGACTTCCTTCTCCATCCTTCCCTCACCCCATGGGACCGATGACCTCGCTGTTTTGTCCCCTTCCCCAAAACCAACCAACCAACATCTCAAACATTTTTCTTAAACAAATCGCTAGATTTATTCGGATTTTGGACGTATATTTATCCATATGTGGAAAATGAAATCTAAAGCCTCAAGCGAGCTATTAACAAAAATTCTCAGCGTATTATTTGCCTCAACGAAGCAGTTGACAGATGGTATAAAAGTAAATAAACAGTTTATTATTCCAAAAGTAATCGCCATATCTGTTTAGAAATGTTACCCTACTCTGAGACAAGGAGAATGATTTCATGGAAAAATGTTTTTGATTGCCCGCGGAACCATGAATGCACCCAGGTGTGCACCTCTCCGTTCGAAGCTAATCGACGGCCATGTATTTCCTCCTTTAGGTCTGCAAAAATATGGGAATCGCTTGGGGAGAGATCAGGACTATATGGAAGACGTATAAGGGCTTGCCAGCGAGACTTCTCTAGCGTAATCGAAACAATCTTGGCCAACAAACGGGCCCACCCGTGAGGTGTCACCATACTTTCAACTTGTTCATTAATACGGAGCCACGTTGTCTGTCTCATAATTGTTAAGTAAATCTAGTCTTGTCATCAATTAACTGTATTTCTACTTCAGACCAGAGATTGTGTTATCAGAGTCTAGGCTCCAAAGTATGTACAGGTGAAAATTACCTGCAGCTGCTCGTGAGATGAGAGACGACCTTCCCAGAGTTTTAGCTCCAAAGCATGTCCAGATGTTAATGAATCAATATCTCAATTCAAATGATTGTGTACTTTTAATTTGAAATTCACGGAGCCTCTTCATTACCCCTCGGTCGGCTGTGACAGCAGCACTTGCTGCCTACGTCCTCATTTATTTGCTGGATGTATTCTAATCTCTGTCTTCCTCTACATTTTTTGCCCTCTACAGCTCCCTCTAGTATCATGGAAGTCATTCCATGTCTTAACAAAGGTCCTGCATTCTGTCCCGTCTCCTTGTAAGTGATTTCCATAAATTCCTTTCCTCCCCGATTCTGCGCAGAACGTCCTCATTCCTTACCATATCAGTCCACTTGGTTTTCAACATTCGTGTGTAGCATCTCAAATGCTTCGATTCTCTTCTGCTCTGGTTTCCGCACAGTCCATGCTTTACAGGCATGCAATTCTGTACTCAAGACGTACATTCTCAAAAATTTCTCCCTAAAATTAAGGCCGATATTTGATATTAGTAGACTTCTTTTGGCCAGGAATGCCCTTTGAGCCATTGCTATTCTTTTGATGTCCACCTTGCTCCGTCCGTCATTGGCTATTTTACTGCCGACGTAACAGTATTCCTTAATTTCATCTGCTTCATGACCATCAATTCTGATGTTAAGTTTCTCGCTGTTCTCATTTCTTCTACTCCTCATTACCGTCGTCTTTCTTCGATTTACTCTCAATCCATATTCTGTACTCATTAGACTTTCATTCCATTCAGTAGATCATGGAATTCCTCTTCATTGTCACTCAGGATAGGAATGACATCAGCGAATCGTAGCATTGATATCTTTTCACCTTGAATTTTAATTCCACATCTGAACCATTCTTTTATTTCCATCATCGCTTCGTCGATGTAGACACAGAACAGTAGGGGCGAAAGGCTACATCCTTGTTTTATACCCTTTTTAATATGATCACTTCGATCTTGGTCGTCCAATCTTATTATTCCTTATTGGCTGTTGTACATATTGTATATGACCCGTCGCTCCCTATAGCGTACCCCTACTTTTTTCAGAATTTCGAACATCTTGCCCTATTTTACATTGTCGAGCACATTTTCCAGGTCGACAAAATCTTTTAACGTGTCTTGATTTTTCTATAGTTTTGCTTCAGTTACGAACCGCAATATCAGAATTGCCTCTCAGGTGTCTTTACCTTTCCTAAAGCCAAGCAGATGGTCATCTAGCGCATCCCCAGCTTTCTTTTCCATTCTTCCGTATATTGGTCTCGTAAGCAAATCGGATGTATGAGCTGTGAAGCTGATTATGCGATAAATCTCGCTCTTGTAAGCTCTTTCCGTTTTCGGAATTGTGTGGCTGATGCTTCTCCGATCTCAGATGGTAAGTCGCCAGACTCATACATTCTACGCACCAACGTGAATAGTTGTTTTGTTGCCACATCCCACAATGATATTAGAAATTCTGAAGGAATATTATCTATCTTGTTGTCTTGTTTATCTTAAGTCCTCGAAAGCTCTTTTAAATTCTGATTCTAATACTGGATCCCCTATCTCTTCTAAATCGACTCCTGTTTCTTCTTCTATCACACCAGACAAATCTTACCCCCCACCGAGGCTTTCAAGGTATTCTTTCCTCCTATCCGCTCTCTCTTTTGCATCTTACTTTTAATGTTACCAAACGTTGTTTTGACTTTTCTCTATGCTGAATCTGCCCTTTCTCGATGTTTTCACATGTTTCCTGCAGCCATTTCGTCTTAGCTTCCCGGCACATTATTTCATTCCTCAGCGATATGTGTTTCTGTTTTCCTGTGTTTCCTGGAAAATTTTTGTACAGCAATTCATCCTTTCATCAATCAGTTGAAGTATTGCTTCTGTTCCCTCGGTTTCCTCGTAGTTACCTTTTTGTACCTATGTATTTCTTCCCAACTTCTGTGATGGTCCTTTTTACAAATGTCCATTCTTCTTCAACTGTACTGCCTACTGAGCTACTCGTTATTTCAGTATCTATAGCATTAGAGAATTTTAAACCGTACCACGTCATTCCTTTGTACTTCCGTATCCCACTTCTTTGTATATTGATTGTTCTGCAATAGTGTCTTAATCTTCAGCCTACTCTTCATCTCTACTACACTGCGATCTGAGTCTACATCTGTGCCTGGATACACCTTGCAATCCAATATCTCATTCCGGAATCTCTGTCTGACACTGATTCAATATGACTGATATCTTGCCATATCACCCGGCCTTTTCTAGGTACGCCCCATGATTCCTGAATATTCGCTATTACTAGCTGAGACTTGTTACAGAAGTCAATCAGTTTTTCTTTGTCCTAAGCCCATACTCTCCTGTAACCTTTCCTTCTACTCCTTCCCCTACAACTACATTCCAGTCTCCCAAGACTACTACATTTTCATATCCCTCTACGTACCGTATTACCCTTTCAATATCCTCATACACTTTCTCCATCTCTTTATCTCACAGCTTCCGACGTCGGCAAGTACACCTGAACTATCGTTGTCGGTGTTGGTTTGCTGTCGATACTGATAAGAACAGCCCTATCACTAAACTGTCCACAGCAACACGCTCTGTGCCCTACCTTCCTATTCATAACGAATCCTACTCCCGTTATACCATTTACAGCTGCTGTGTATATTACCCTATACTCATCTGTCTTCTTTCCACTTCACTTCGCTACCCCTTCTACATCTAGACAGAGCCTTTGCTTTTCCATTTACAGATTTTCTAGTTTCCCAGCCACGTTCAAGCTCCTGATATTCAACGCCCCAAGTCGTAGAACGTTATCCTTTCGTTGATTATTCAGTCTCTTTCTCATGGTAACATCCTACTTCACAGTCCTCTCCCAGAGACCCGAATGGGGACTATTCCGGAATCTTTTGCCAATGGAGAGATCATCATGACACTTCTGCAGCTAATGCAGTGGTATCCATTGCCTTGTGGATCCTCACACCGTTGATCAAGGGGGCAGTTTCCCACCCCAAGGCAGAGTGTGCCCTGAACCTCTGTCCCCTACTCCTCTTGACAAGGCCGTTGGCAGAATGAGGGGTGACTTCTTAAGCCGGAAGTCTTTGGACGACAGTGCTTATTATTAATCAAAATTTAAGCAACTAGGGGCTGAAGAGTTTTTGATTATGTATCAAAGACGCTACTCCTAGACCACGGGTGCATATGAACGTTATTAGTGAGGTGGTTTAGGGGTTTGTGTCTCAGCTAGACCTGGTGCTTGCTGACCTTGGTCTTCGCGAGACGAAGCAACGTCCGTCTCCTACTCCACTTCCAATGCGAGCACACCTTGTGTGAATGCAGCGCAACGGTCGGGTAACCCCCAGTGTTGCCAATGGTCAACAAATGACGTCACCGAGATTGACCTAGGTCGCTGTAGCCATCTACCCTTGAAGTTGGGGACATAGGAGCAACAAGTGCTGCGCCGACACAGAGAACCTCTGCAGCTGCCAGTCACACGTGCAGCTGACGAGGCGTGGCACGGTTCCGGTCTTGATTTGGTGGTCTGGCCCAACTCGTCCCCGTCAGTGTAACAGGACGAAGGCGTTGCAGTGGCCGCAGTTGCCGCTGCAGGTCCAGAGACAGGCAGTCAGCCTTTTAACAACCGACAAAACGAGATTTTCTCCATAGCTGCTGCGCTGTTGGAACGCGGCACAAACTGCGCAGGAGGTGTTGAGCTGTGGCGCCATTGAGATAGTAGACTGTACTGTCTGGCGCCATTTGCTCAGGTGTAGTATCGACTATCCCTCTTGAGGGGCCATTGCCAGTATCTATGAGGAGGAGTTGGTATCTGTGGGTTGTGCCCTTAGAGGGTCCTCGCTTGCCGATATACATACGGGGTTCGCTGGCACGAGAGTGAAGCACGTAGTTTGGGGACTGGCGGTAGCGTCGTGACAAGAGGTGGTCATGAGGTCCGAGAGGCCGAAGCCACGAGCTGGGTAAGGATGGCTGGCGCAGAGCGAAGATACCGGAGTAGTTCATTGGGATCAATGTCGAATACAAGCAGCAGGCCGACATCCCGTCGGTTGGTTGGCAACATTCGTGTCGGACGACCGCACGTGGCCTCGTTGACATTTTCTACCTGGCTTTCATAGGCACTACTCAGTAACCACTTCCTTATAAAGGGGTCTAACGTTCTGTAATCGGCGTGGTAATCTGAGTCATTGGCTGCCTGCCATACTTATTATTTTCTGGTTTGTACCCGGCCCTCAGAGTTTTACTCGGACGGCACTTTGGTTGTAAATACAGGCCGCAGTAATGACCAGCTATTATATTACCTTTCCTTTCTTGTTTGTACCCGATCATTAATGTTCTAATGAATCAGCTCCGGGTCCTAAATACAGCCTGAACAATTGTACTAAGGCACAGGTTGCCGTTAGGCAAAGATGTACTCAGTGGTTAGAGTTGGACGTTAACTGGTGCAACTCTTTGATTGTAAATGCATTACTCAGTCATTAGTTATAATAGGAACAACCCGTTGTACTTAGGCGTTCGTTGTTGTGTTTGGAAGACTAGGTCATTATTGGTTCATTTTAGCTTGATCTTTTGGTTCCGACGAGTGAGTTCTCTTGTAATAAGTGTTGACAAGTAATGTTTCAAGACGTTGCTTCAGAGCGGTCGTAAGTATAACTTTGAAAATATTAACTGCCACCTGTCACCATGGCCTTAGCCAAAATAAAATTATCGGAATTCATGGGTTGCCGATTGAAATTAAGAATTTGTTTCTTTGATTTAAGCTTATCATTGTTATTTTGTTTCCTGATCTATTTAACCTTTAAGCACAGGTGCGCATCTTAAAAACGAACCTTTCGACGTACAGCTATCTGATTAATAGTTACGTCATCTGTTTTGAGTAATTGAATTACACTTGTCTTCAATGCTGCTTATATTGATTTTATGTGTTGCAGAAGGGCATTTAATACGACATAATGTGTCCAGCACAGCAGTAAACACAGCTGTTTCACCAAATAACGTGCGGGATGCAGGTCCGGCCGTCTTGTAATCACTGTCGTATTATTTGCTGTTTTGCAGTACAGCACTTCAGATTTCTTTTGCATAAGCTTATTCAACTCAAGGTTTAAGGTCGAAAGAATTTTGCAAATATGTTCATTTTGTTAAAGAAAAATTTTATAGTTATACAGAACGGTCCATTGATCGTGACCCGCCGGACGGAGTGGCCGTGCGGTTCTAGGCGCTACAGTCTGGAACTGAGCGACCGCTACGGTCGCAGGTTCGAATCCTGCCTCGGGCATGGATGTGTGTGATGTCCTTAGGTTAGTTAGGTTTAATTAGTTCTAAGTTCTTGGCGACTGATGACTTCAGAAGTTAAGTCGCATAGTGCTCAGAGCCATTTGATCGTGACCGGGCCAAATATCTCACGAAATAAACGTCAAACGAAAAAACTACAAAGAGCGAAACATGTCTAGCTTGAAGGGGAAAACCAGATGGCGCTATGGCTGGCCCGCTAGACGGCGCTGCCCTAGGTCAAATGGATATCAACTGCGTTTTTTTAAATAGGAACCCCTATTTTTAAATACTTATTCGTGTAGTACGTAAAGAAATATGAATGTTTTAGGTGGACCACTTTTTTCGCTTTGTGACAGATGGCGCTGTAGTCACAAATATATGGCTCAATATTTTACACGAACATTTGGTAACAGGTAGGTTTTTTCAATTGAAATACAGAACATAGGTACGTTTCAACATTTTATTTCGGTTGCTGCAATCTGATACATGTACCTATCTGGACGTATCATTTCTAAGAACACATGCTATTATAGCGCGATTATCTGTAAATACCACGTTCATGCAGTAAATACTCAAAATGATGTCCGTCAACATCAATGCATTTGGCAATACGTGTAACGACATTCCTCTCAACAGCGAGTAGTTCGTCTTCCGTAATGTTCGCACATGCATCGGCAATGCGCTGACGCGTGTTGTCAGGCGTTGTCGGTAGATCACGATAGCAAATATCCTTCAACTTTCCCCACAGAAAGAAATCCGGGGACGTCAGATCCGGTGAACGTGCGGGCCATGGTATGATGCTTCGACGACCAATCCACCTATCATGAAATATACTATTCAATACCGCTTCAACCGCACGCGAGCTATGTGCCGGACATCCACCATGTTGGAAGTACATCGCCATTCTGTCAAGCAGTGAAACTTGTTGTAGTAACATCGGTAGAACATTACGTAGGAAATCAGCATACACTGCACCATTTAGATTGACATCGATAAAATTGGGGCCAATTATCCTTCCTCCCATAATGCCGCACCATTCATTAACCCGCCAAGGTCGTTGATGTTCCACTCGTCGCAGCCATCGTGAATTTTCTGTTGCCCAATAGTGCATATTATGCCGGTTTACGTTACCGTTGTTGGTGAATGACGCTTCGTGTCTAAATAGAACGAGTGCAAAAAATCTGTCATCGTCCCGTAATTTCTCTTGTGCCCAGTGGCAGAACTGTACACGACGTTCAAAGTCGTCGTCATGCAACTCCTGGTGCATAGAAATATGGTACGGGTGCAATCGATGTACCGCGCGACTACTACGGTCGCAGGTTCGAATCCTGCCTCGGGCATGGATGTGTGTGATGTCCTTAGGTTAGTTAGGTTTAAGTAGTTCTAAGTTCTAGGGGACTGATGACCACAGATGTTGAGTCCCATAGTGCTCAGAGCCATTTGAACCATTTTTTTGCAATCGATGTTGATGTAGCATTCCCAAAACCGTCGTTTTTGAGATTCCCGATTCTCGCGCAATTTGTCTGCTACTGATGTGCAGCTTAAATACCTAGTTGGGCATCAACATTTGTTGCAGATCGTGGTTGACTTTTCAAATGTGGCTGAACACTTCCTGTTTCCTTAAATAACTTAACTATCCGGCGAACAGTCGGGTCACTTGGATGATGTCGTCCAGGATACTGAGCAGCATACATAGCACACGCCCGTTGGGCATTTTCATCACAATAGCCATACATCAACACGATATCGATCTTTCTTGCAATTGGTAAACGGTCCATTTTAACACGGGTAATGTATCACGAAGCAAATACCGTCCGCACTGGAGGAATGTTACCTGACTCCACGTATTTATACGTTTGTGACTACTGCAGCGCCATCTATCACGAAGCGAAAAAAGTGGTCCAACTAAAACGTTCATAATTCTTTACGTACTACACGATTATGTAATAAAAAATGGGGTTCCAATTTAAAAAACGCAGTTGATATCCGTTTGACCCATGGCAGTGCCTTCTAGCGTTCCAATCATAGCGCCATCTGGTTTCCTCCTTCGAGCTAGACAAGTTTTGTTGTTTGTAGTCTTTTCGTTTGACGCTTATTTCGTGAGATATCTGGGCCGGTCTACTATCAATCGACCACCCTGTATATTGTTAAATAAACAGGTTGTGTGAAAATAAAGTTATAATGGTGGGTACTCCCTTCCACGTTTTCCTTAATTCCAGTAAGTACGAAGTATCAGGAGTAGTTGGTGTCTCTTCTTGGACGACAGGACATCGGTCCCATAGGAAATACAGGCAGGCCCTTCCAGATTACAAGTGCATCGTTAACTACGTGCCTGGTGATCCGCAGTGCTGTGTAGGTTGATATAAGTTAGTCTACAATGAAGGCTCGAAGCTATACGTTGAGTATAATGAATTTTTAATCAAATCACACAGGGAAGGTCAATGTTGGCAAACAGGAAATGAAATGGAAGGACTAGACTTTTGGAGTTCATATCATTTACCAATAATTATTAAAATATAATTAAGAAAAATAACAAAAATCATGTAGAATAACAGGATTACAAACAACACTCCAAGCTTCTCTAATTTATGAAATTACACACCTTAGTTCCGTGACAATTTAAATAAGGCAAGTTTTAAAGACAAAAGCTGTGTCTGTCAGCAGTTCTTAGAATTTAGATTCCACATTTTCACCTTTAAGAACGACAACTCAGAAAATGCGTCAACAAATGAACAAATAATTAATAATTCGATGCAGATGGCCCTTTGAGACAACATCTGCCTCGAGATAACTAGGAATAGAATATTTTAAAAATACAATTCAAAGAGCATCCACATAATTTAATAAGGAAAGTAAGTATAGAAATTTATAGAGCTGCTTTCAGGCAGACAGAGCAAATGGTTCAAATGGCTCTGAGCACTATGGGACTCAACTGCTGTGGTCATAAGTCCCCTAGAACTTAGAACTACTTAAACCTAACTAACCTAAGGACAGCACACATCACCCAGCCATCACGAGGCAGAGAAAATCCCTGACCCCGCCGGGAATCGAACCCGGGAACCCGGGCGTGGGAAGCGAGAACGCTACCGCACGACCACGAGATGCGGGCGCAGACAGAGCAAGTTCTACATCTACATCTACATCCATACTCCGCAAGCCACCTGACGGTGTGTGGCGGAGGGTACCTTGAGTACCTCTATCGGTTCTCCCTTCTATTCCAGTCTCGTATTGTTCGCGGAAAGAAGGATACTCGGTATGCCTCTGTGTGGGCTCTAATTTCTCAGATTTTATCCTCATGGTTTCTTCGCGAGATACACGTAGGAGGGAGCAATATACTGCTTGACTCCTCGATGAAGGTATGTTCTCTAAACTTCAACAAAAGCCCGTACCGAGCTACTGAGCGTCTCCCCTGCAGAGTCTTCCACTGGAGTTAATCTATCATCTCCGTAACGCTTTCGCGATTACTAAATGATCCTGTAACGAAGCGCGCTGCTCTCCGTTGAATCTTCTCTATCTCTTCTATCAACCCTATCTGGTACGGATCCCACACTGCTGAGCATCATTCAAGCAGTGGGCGAACAAGCGTACTGTAACCTACTTCATTTGTTTTCGGATTGCATTTCCTTAGGATTCTTCCAATGAATCTCAGTCCGGCATCTGTTTTACTGACGATCAACTTTATATGATCATTCCATTTTAAATCACTCCTAATGCGTACTCCCAGATAATTTATGGAATTAACTGCTTCCAGTTGCTGACCTGCTATATTGTAGCTAAATGATAAGGGATCTTTCTTTCTATGTATTCGCAGCACATTAAACTTGTCTACATTGAGATTCCCTTAAATCTCGTCCCAACAAGCAGTTAAGTAATTAATGAGAGAACCAGTGTTCTTGGATTGATATAACTGCCTTGAGACAGACGGTGAAAATTCTCTTAAGGTATACCCCAGGAAACACTTCAGTGGTTCCGTAAGAGAACGTGCATGCACATTGGGTCGATATCGCCATTCAAAAACCAGGAGAACCTATAATTAGTTTTCATAATCAACTTGCAGCAGAAGGTACATATACAGATATGAAAATAAATAAAAGGTGAGAAAAGGTTATCCCGTGATAACATTTACATAGCAATTAGTTGAACAATTACAACTAGTAAGCTGTAACTAGCCCTGAGACATGGAATAAATTTCTTTTACTCTTCAGTTCACAATTGGCTAGCGAACGAACAGATAAGAACCCTTCATAGCAGATTTCGAAACCTTACACCCTCTCCCGCCGGAGGTTCGAGTCCTCCCTCGGGCATGGGTGTGTGTGTGTGTATGTGTGTGTGTGTGTGTGTGTGTGTGTGTGTGTGTGTTGTTCTTAGCATAAGTTAGTTTAAGCTAGGTTAAGTACTGTCTAAGTCTAGGGACCGTTGACCTCAGCAGTTTGGTCCCGTAGAAACTCACACACATTTGAACACATTTTCTTACACGCGCCTTACGTGTAAAATCTGAGGAGTCTTTAACCTTATGCAAATAACGAATTGATGGCGCTATGTGAGAAAGAAGGGATCACTTCCCGTGAAGTCAGAAAATATCTTCAGCATCTCAAGCTGAAATAAGAGCTAGAATAACTGTCCTGTGATCTTACATGGCGTTCGGTTCTTTAACTAAAATAAAAATTACTGGTGTAACAAGTGTTACTGGTGACAGAGTTACTACATGCTGCGCCTTAAGCCTGTGTCATGGGGTCAACATAACCCATAGTCACTAACGAAGGGACATCAGGTTTAATATCAATTTTGAACCACGATGGAATCACGTGTTCTTCATTTGGTCTAATCAGTGGTAAATAGGACGCGCTAGTGCCTATTAAAAATCTTCGCCTGAAGACCACAGAACTGCACCTTCGGCTGATGATGATTTTGTCGTAGCACAGGTCCATCAGACTAGATGAGAATTCCAGCTTCCTGACTTCGTGGAGTGAATTAGGTGATTTTGTAAGCACTGAAATAAAATCTCATTGCGGCCATCTGCACACACTGCCAACACAGTAGGATGCGGAAGTTTCCGCATGAAGTATTGCTGAAATACAACTGGCCTGTCGGTTGTCAATATCAATATTTTGAAAGCTCAGAAATAATTTTCTTCACTTAGTAGCTCGCCAGTAACAGCAAAACGTTGGGAAATAGTTTCCACGAGTAACTCTTGGCTGTCTGTCCTGATCAGAGCAAGTTCTGCTCCATCGACCTATGGCGGCCTCACACTACCCGGCGTCAGCCCACGCGATAGCGACAGATCGCGCCTTGCGGCTATGATCTATAATGGACGTTTTTATACTCATATTGGCAAACATAAAATTCCATACTTCTGTCGTTTGGTCTTCAGCGTGAAATGTTTTCTTTAAACCTAGTGCACTGTGTTGGCGTACGCTTTCGCCACCATACAGGTTGACTCTAGGAAACAATGTATAGCAGGCGCTGAACTACGTGCGCCTATGAGAATTATCGAAGAGTAATAGTTAGAATCGACTACTAAGTAAAGTTTAAATGGGGAAGTAATTAGCTATATTTCTTGCGAAGGAGCAATGATTACATGTCATTAAACAAGGAGAAATTTTATTAAATATCTAGAGTGGTGTTTATTCACAGCGACCTACAGTAACATCTGATGATAGGATGCGGCGGCATAGATGGGCCGACGGTGCTGGAATATAAACCTCTCATTATTTAATCACCTCCATACGCCCTATGCTTACACCGTTCTGTATACGATTTAATTTCTTCACAGGAGAAACACACTTGTTTTTGAGCTGATACGCAGGAGTTACGGGCTCTCACAATATCAATCACTTTATACAGGGTGAGTCACCTAACGTTACCGCTGGATATATTTCGTAAACCACATCAAATACTGGCGAACCGATTCCACAGACCGAACGTGAGGGGTGGGGCTAGCGTAATTGTTTAATACAAACCATACAAAAATGCACGGAAGTATGTTTTTAACACAAACCTAGGTTTTTTTAAATGGAACCACATTAGTTTTGTTAGCACATCTGAACATATAAACGAATACGTAATCAGTGCCGTTTGTTGCATTGTAAAATGTTAATTACATCCGGAGATATTGTAACCTAAAGTTGACGCTTGAAACCTCCAACGTTCAGTTGCGTGTTGTAACAAACACGGGCCACGGTCGGCGAGCAGCATCTGCAGGGACATGTTTACGATGACGACCGTGTTTACGAGTGTGGCTGTAGTGCACTGTTGTGGTTTGGTTTAGCTGTCGCAGCGTTCGCATGTAGCGCTTGCTGCTATTCTTATTCTGCATTCGTCTCCGCGCGCAGACCAACTGTAGTACACCGTGTTACCAGACGTCTGTGATAGTGTAGTGTTGTAGGAGCTGTGACCATGGTGTACTCGAATTCTGAAAAGGCGGAGATGATACTCATCTATGGCGAGTGTCGACGAAATGCAGCTGAAGCCTGCAGGGTGTATGCAGAACGGTACCCGGACAGAGAGCATCCAACGTGCCGCACATTGCAAAACATCTACCGCCAACTTTATGCAACAGGTATGGTCGTAGCACGCAAACGGGTCCGTAACAGGCCCGTCACAGGAGAAGCGGGTGCAGTTGGTGTGTTAGCTGCTGTTGCCATGAACCCACACATGAGTGCACGGGACATTGCAAGAGCCGGTGGACTGGGTCAAAGTAGTGTCATGCGCATACTGAATCGTCACCGCTTTCACCCGTTTCATGTGTCGCTACATCAGCAATTACATGGTGATGACTTCAATCATCGAGTGCAATTCTGTCAATGGGCATTAACAGAGAATGCGTTGCAGTTCTACCTGTTTACCGATGAAGCGGGTTTTACAAACCAGGGGGCAGTGAATCTATGGAACATGCATTACTGGTCCGTGGACAATCCTCGCTGGCTCAGACAGGTAGAGCGACAGCGACTGTGGACTGTAAATGTATGGTGCGGAATCATTGGCGACCACCTCATTGGTCCTCACTTCATTGCAGGGGCCCAAACAGCTGCAACATACATCGCGTTTCTACAGAATGATCTGCCAACGTTGCTCGAAAATGCCCCACTGTAAACGCGTCGACGTATGTGGTATCAGCATGATGGTGCACCTGCAAATTCCGCAATTAACACTAGGCTGACCCTTGACAGGATGTTCGACGGGCGTTTCATAGGACGTGGAGGACGCATAAATTGGCCAGCCCGTTCTCCTGATCTTACACCTCTGGACTTCTTTCTGTGGGGTACGTTAAAGGAGAATGTGTACCGTGATGTGCCTACAACCCCAGAGGATATGAAACAACTTATTGTGGCAGCCAGCGGCGACGTTACACCAGATGTACTGCAGCGTGTACGACATTCATTACGCCAGAGATTGCAACTGTGTGCAGCAAATGATGGCCAGCACATTGAACATCTATCGGCCTGACATGTCGGGACACACTATATTCCACTCCGTAATTGAAACCACGTGTGTACGTGTACCTCACCCCTCATGGTAATGTACATGTGCATCATTGAAAAAGACCAATAAAAAGGTGTTAGCATGTGGACATAGTGTGCTGTCCCAGTCTCTTCTGTACCTAAGGTCCATCACCGTTCCCTTTGGATCCCTACGTAATTCGGTGCTCTCCGATACACATGATCGAACAGCGGAGGAGTGGTACTCAAGCGTCAACTTTAGGTTACAATATCTCCGGATGTAATTAACATTCTACAATGCAACAAACGGCACTAATTACGTATTTGTTTATATGTTCAGATGTGCTAACAAAACTAACGGGTTTCCATTTACAAAACGTAGGTTTGTGTTAAAAACATACTTCCGTGCATTTTTGTATGGTTTGTATTAACCAATTACACTAGCCCCTCTCCTCACGTTCGGTCTATGGAATCGATTCGTCAGTATTTGATGTGGTTTACGAAATACGAGGTGTGTCTAGAAAAAAAACCGGACTAGTACTGGTGAAACAATAAAACGAATGCAATAAGGCTGAAAGTCGTGTGGCCTGTCACGTGACTCTCGCTCCGCCTACTGCTCGAGTTTCATCTGCCTCCTGCACTCAGTCTGCCCGTGGCGTCTGTTTTAAGTAGTTGACGTTTTGTCTGTGCGTCGGAAAATGTTGAGTGTACAGAAAGAACAGCGTGTTAACATCAAATTTTGTTTCAAACTAGGAAAATCTGCAAGTGAAACGTTTGTAATGTTACAACAAGTGTACGGCGATGATTGTTTATCGCGAACACAAGTGTTTGAGTGGTTTAAACGATTTAAAGATGGCCGCGAAGACACCAGTGATGACACTCGCACTGGCAGACCATTGTCAGCAAAAACTGATGCAAACATTGAAAAAATCGGTAAACTTGTTCGACAAGATCGCCGTTTAACAATCAGAGCAGTGTCTGAGTTAACAGGAGTTGACAAGGAAAGTGTTAGGCAGATTCTTCATGAAAGTTTCAACATGAACAAAGTGTGTTCAAAAATGGTTCCAAAGTGTCTCACAATTGAACAGAAGGAACGCCGAGGAATGATTTGTTCTGACATCCTGGAAAACATTGAAAGTGATCCCACCTTCTTACAAAATGTTATTACTTGCGATGAATCGTGGTTTTTTACTTACGATCCCGAAACTAAACGCCAATCGATGCATTGGAAAACTCCTGGTTCTCCACGACAAAAAAAAGCACGAATGTCAAAATCGAAATTCAAGGCAATGATGATTGTATTTTTTGACATCAAAGGGATTGTGCACATTGATTGGGTACCAGAGGGACAAACAGTGAATCAGCATTACTACATTAGCGTCCTGGCTACCCTACGTGAGCGAGTACGGAGAAAACGGAACGATTTGTGGAGAAAAAAGTCATGGATCCTTCACCAAGACAATGCCCCAGCTCACAGTGCGTTGTCAGTGAAGACGTTTTTGGCAAAACACAACATTCCCATCTTAGATCATCCACCCTACTCACCTGATTTGGCCCCCTGTGACGTTTTTCTTTTCCCTAAAGTCAAGTCAGCTTTGAAAGGAACTAGATTTGAGACTGTTGAAGCAGTAAAAGAAAAAGCGACGGAAGTAATGTATTGACTTACCGAAAATGATCTGCAGCATTGCTATGAACAGTGGAAAATTCGTATGGAGCGGTGTAGAGACCGAGGAGGAGAGTACATTGAAGGAGATAACATGAAATTGTAAATAATTGTAAATAAATGTTTTTTCCACCATCAGTCCGGTTTTTTTCTAGCCGCACCTCGTATATCCAGCGGTAATGTTAGGTGACTCACCCTGTATATCTCCACTACTCCGGTCACCCCGAACTCAATTGCGGATTTTTCATAACTTATGATCCCACACGGAAACATAACAATGTTTTGTTTTCTTATCCTACCCGAAATAAATTCGGAAATTCGCTAAGGATCTCATATTTCTCTTTTAAGAAACTTGTATACTACTGAATATAATTACCAATTAGATAAAAGGAATCGGAGCACATACTACCTGAACAGTGACTCTTATTTCAGTTGGCAGCAGAAATCTTCGTTTTGTTGTTTGAGCCACTTCCTAATAATCATTGTTCCATGCGTTGTTTTTTGGTCTCTGGTTCAAAATGATGAACCGAGGTTCCATCACATGCTAAAATCTTGTTTGGATAAGGGCTGTGTTGCCTTTCATAGCGTCCTTTTAAATCTGTACACTTCCAGTCCTGATTCCTTGTTTTTGTGCATTAACTGTATCAGGACCCGCCCTGCATTTCTTTTTCTGTATTCTAGCTTGTTACTAATGACGTTATGAACAATGGTAACACACATTTGAACTGTTTCTCCTATCTGTACAACCACAACATTTCGGTCTGCACGAATAATATGATCAATGCGAGTATCAGGCGAAGGAATTGACACTTTTGCCCACCGGCCAGGACGTTGCTCGTCAGTCACTGAGGTTCGATCGTTAATCTGCCGACTTAGAATAAATTCCGCGGTTCGTATATACCGGGTGATCAAAAAGTCAGTATAAATTTGAAAACTGAATAAATCACGGAATAATGTAGATAGAGAGGTACAAATTGACACACATGCTTCGAATGACATGGGGTTTTATTAGAACCAAAAAAAATACAAAAGTTCCAAAAATGTCCGACAGATGGCGCTTCATCTGTTCAGAATAGCAATAATTAGCATAACGAAGTAAGGCAAAGCAAAGATGATGTTGTTTACAGGAAATGCTCAATATATCCACGATCATTCCTCAACAATAGCTGTAGTCGAGGAATAATGTTGTGAACAGCACTGTAAAGCATGTCCGGAGTTATCGTGAGGCATTGGCGTAGGATGTTGTCTTTCAGCATCCCCAGAGATGTCGGTCGATCACGATACACTTGCGACTTCACGTAACCGCAAAGCCAATAATCGCACGGACTGAGGTCTAGCAATATTTAGCTTTTTTTGTTCTAATAAACCCCATGTCATTCCAAGCATGTGTGTAAATTTTTACCTCTCTATCTACATTATTCCGTGGTTTATTAAGTTTTCAAATTTATACTGACTTTTTGATCACCCGGTATTTAACCACAATATAAAAGCATTCGAGAACAGATTCTAAGCGGTTTTTTCTCAGAAAGAGAAAAATCGAATCACTGAAAGTTGTTCATCTAATGTGGGAAGTTTAAAGGCAAGAAATATTGTTAAATGCAGTGTTCACGTTATAAGCGAAACAATTTTTATCCATCAGCCGTTTTCAGTTGGTCCCAGTGATGAAAATCGAAAGGCATGAATGTTAAAAAAATCTCCCCTCCATACTTTTTCGTTTCTACATTAGTTTTTATCTTTAATTACTGAGTGTCCCTAGTATGTATTATTAGTCATCTTCCCTTTTCGACTACTGCAGACATGGAAACAAAAGCTATATATGAAGTTCTTTTAAATGTTTCTGTGATGATGGGCTGCCTGCGAAACGCGTAGGCAAGCAGATTTTTAACAGTAAGTATACCATTATCATTATTTACCGAATAAACCAGTGAAAAAGAAACGTGCTTAGTATTAAATGTTATGAAATTGGACTGTTGTGTGACGATGCCGTTCACACATTACTGAGGACTTTCGAGTAATAATCTAGTTGACAGCGAACACTGTTAATTAATCCTGTTATCTTAACATCATACCACGACAGCTTCTAGATAGTCTGACACCGCCTTTCATCTATGCCCTCGCCTCTTAACCGCAGAGATTGCTACGGTTCGCTGTGTGTAAACGCCACTGTAGGCTGCTGATTCAATTTCTTTGATTTAAGGACTTGCTGTCACTTGAGTCCTTCATTATAAACAGCACTATTTTCTTTCCTATTTAAATATGACTTAGCAGTCTATTCTAACAATTACTCCTCCATAATTGTGAAACGAAAATTCTGATAATCTACGGAATAAAAGAGAAACGAAACAATGGAAGCTATAAAGAGGAAGGCTATCCAGTTCATTTCCCCTTCTCTTATTGCATGTTAATATTGATGAATTACACACCTTTGATTACATCTTTTTACTAGTATTTGCCAGTTTGCATGCTTCCGCTGCGTCTTTGAATCGCAAGGTTCACTCCTGGATTGCTAGCCTGCTGAAGAAAGTCATCGGCTGTAGAATGTATTCCTTCCTACTGCGAGGATGATTGGGACTGACAACATTGTAGATATAGTCTGGCAACTCTGTGATAGTGGAAATACCTCCTGGAGGGACACGGGATTAGGATGCTAAATTAACTTAATATTCTCTTCTTATATTAGTTAAATATTGTGAACGATTTTCGCCTATGGTGTGTCATAAACTATCAGATATATGTCTTTAGTCCAGGAAGGTCAATCCATACAGGAACTACATCTACTTTAGTCTTCATTGCCAATTTTCTCTCTTAGGTACCACTAGCTCTATGAGGAGGCAATGAGTGTTGCTTAGGTTGGTAGTTCAGTGAAATCGATGTTTCGCTGCGAAGTCCAAGATGCGTTAGTCCTAATTTCACAGATATTGTAACTCTTTACGTGGCAGAGCTACAGCGATTCTGCTTGCTGAAAGTAGCAAATAATCCACGTCAAAATCATCCTGGATGGCACGAGACAGATATTATCCGAATTCATTTTCTCTATAGCGCTCACCCCTTACTGGGCACAGGTCTACGAGTTTCCTGCCTTCCCTCTTCTATTAAAACCTAACTAAACTATCAAATCTATGCACCAACATACGTTTCCTCGCCACATGTTGCACACAATGGCAGATCGCATACTTTGTGTTCCTCATGTCATATGCTACTACATTGTTACTGCTTGGCGTACACACTGTTTGTAGAAAACAACTCGCGCTGGAGGTCAAACGACAATATAATTTTATGTTTGCCAATACGAGTGAACAAAAGTCCGCTGTAGATCTTATGCGCAAGGTGCGATCGCCTGGGCTGACGCCAGTTAGCGTCAATTAGCTGTGGGCCGGTGGAACGGAACTTGATCTGATGAGGAAAGACGGCCAAGAGTTTTTCAGTGAAACATTTTACCAAGGATTTGCTATTACCGGCGGGATGTAAAATGAAGTAAATTATTCCTGAGCTTCTAAGACATTGACACTGTAAAGAGACCGAGAGCTGTAGTTTACTAAGTTACGAAAGAATGTCGTCATTGTATTAATCGTTTTCAAGTATTCCCAGAGGTGGATCAATGCTGAAACCTTTGTATTAAAGAAATAATAGTAAATTTATCATTTGCTATGGAAGAACCCCACTTCATGAGTAATATAGTGCTTGTAGTACAGCAAAGTATAACGTAGTATCCGGTGGATCATTGTTGATACTAGTTTTACACCACAATACAATAAACTGCTTTGACTTCAGGTTGTGAGTATAAAACTAGTAGTTGCAAGAAATAAAGTGCTTATTACACGGAAGTTTCATGCATAATGCGATAGCGTTCTGCCATTTTCCCAAGCACAGCAACATTAACTCATTAATACAAGTAAGTACTACAAGACCATGATCGTTGACTCCAGCTTCTAACAAATGGCTTACAGTAGATAACAAACGCTGATCACACAATCGTATCACATACAGAGTTCAAAATGATGCATCGCGCTCTTCATGTAGGACGTCATTCGTTATTACTCTAAATGATCCACTCAATGCGAATTTCATGACCTGAGCTGCAGTGGATATAGACGTAATAACCACTTGTATGAAAATTTGTGCCATATGGGGAGTTAAACCCGGATTTCTCGATTTATAGTTTATAGCGAGTGTAAGCCTTAACATTTGTTTTCGGGGGGAGGGGGGGACAGGAAACTACAAAAAAATATGTACTTGGCACAGCCACTTGTGTCCTAAGAAAAAAATAACTGCAACTTTTCAGGCGGTGTCGCCTGTCTTCGCCTATCCCGAAACAACTGAGATAACAGTAAAGGGCGGCAGGAAAACCAAAATTCCGGGAGTCGCTCGCTCCTTCGGTTGGTGGAACATACAAACGTGTCTCCGCGAAATTTTTATGGAGATCCCGTTTGTAATTAGTCCACAGCATCATGTAGTCAAAGGAAGCACAACAGCTCATGGCTTGGACGTTCCAGCTGGAAGGCGGTTCATGAAAGGTGCTCCACAGAAAATTTCAGAAGAACTACTTCTATCTGAGATTACGAACAACTGCTCGGATTTCATCATTAAGGCGCGTTTAATAAAAGTGGACTGTATGGCTATGTATCGAAAATGGTTCAAATGGCTCTGAGCACTATGCGACTTCTGAGGTCATCAGTCCCCTAGAACTTAGAACTAATTAAACCTAACTAACCTAAGGACATCACACACATCCATGCCCGAGGCAGGATTCGAACCAACGACCGTAGCGGACGCTCGGTTCCAGACTGTATCGCCTAGAACCGCACGACCACTCCGGCCGGCGGCTATGTATCGAATTCAAAGCGTTAGTCTTCGTTGCAGGGTAATGAATCACGTCTGGGAATAAAAGCGTCTGGAAAGCGTTATGAGTAGATATCTGCTGGCTAAGGAAAGCCAAAGTTTCCAGACGTTAGACAGACCACATGAGAATCGTTAGGCATCTGTGTCGTCCACACTACAGAGAAGACATAGCGTTGTGTCAGTGATACAGAAGCGGTGCAAACGAAATTATTTGATCTGTTTGTCATTGACGCTGATACACAAGGCTGATTAGACGCTGGTGACGGGAAAGCCCACATGCACCACTTTCCATACACGATTTCATATGATCTTGCGAAACTTCCGTTCCGTGGGATTGGGGAGCCGATGCATTTGTAACGCATAGTTTACAGTCTTTGTCCGAGTATTCGTGGAAGTGTAACTTAATTCCATAAATAAATGCCGAAAGTGAAAGGGGGTGGGAGTGGAATGTCTGATAACTTGACCTGGGGACCGGGTAGGGTATTCATGAAAAAGCAGTCCGATGAGACTCATTGGGCAACGGAGCGAGATTTTCACTTGGGACCTATCAAAAAATGCCGTAACTCTGTCGAGCACATGGAATAAGGCAGCCTCGCTATGCTCCCATGCGAGGGCAAGGGAGGTATATTATATTGAACTTTGAGTAACATACCAGTACAGACAAGGAATCCCATAAACATCAACATATGAGCAGCGAAGGTAACTGGGACTGGAAACACTTGTGTCACGTGGTAGACACTCCCGTATCTCGCACGTTGTACAGCGTGGAGGGATCTAAGCCGGTGATTAAAGAAGCCAGCCCTGATCTTTTGGAGGAGATTTCTTCTGTTTGTGGCAGCCGGAAGACGAAGATCGTTCGTAAAATCGATGCACCTGTGGTCTAGGAGT
The DNA here is from genome assembly GCF_023898315.1 of Schistocerca nitens. NCBI lineage: Eukaryota > Metazoa > Arthropoda > Insecta > Orthoptera > Acrididae > Schistocerca > Schistocerca nitens. Next base: position 782,334,669 of record NC_064617.1, read on the forward strand.
ATCATCTTTGATTCATAATCAAAAAGTCTTCAGTCCCGAATTCGAATACCGCCGCTGCTTGAATTTTGATTAATAATTAGCACTGGCGTCCAGAGACATCCGGAATAAGAAGTTACCCCTCATTCTGCCAACGGCCTTGTCAAAGAGCGTGGAGGAGCGCACACAGGTTCAAGCCACACCCTTGTCCTTGGGGTGGGAAACTGCGCCTAAAGAGGGAAGAATCAGCAACGGCAAGAGGGTGCAGAAAGTAATGGAAACCACTGCATTAAAGACTCGTAACGTGTATCCACAGGACATGTGGCCTGTAATTTAAGATTTGGCATGACGATCTCTCCATTTTCAAAAGATTCCGAAATAGTCCCCCATTGGGATCTCCGGGAGGGGACTGCCAAACGTGAGGATACCATGAGAACAAGACTGAATAATCAACGAAAGGATGTTCTACGAGTCGGGGCGTGGAATGTCAGAAGCTTGAACGTGGTAGGGAAACTAGAAAATCTGAATAGGGAAATGCAAAGGCTTAATCTAGATGAAGCCAAGACGACAAGCATTTCTGGTCAGGTGAGTGTAGGGTATCATCAACATCAGCATAAAATGGTATAACGGGAGTAGGATTAGTTATGAATTGGAAGGTAGTGCACACAGCGTGTTACTGTGAACAGTTTAGTGATAGGGTGGTTCTTACCAGAATCGACAGCAAACCAACAACAATAACGAAAGTTCAGGTGTACCTGTCGACGTCGCAAGCTCAAGATGAAGAGATAGAGAAAGTATATGAGGATATTGAAAGGGTAATATAGTGTGTAAAGGGATATGTCATGGGAGACTGGAGTGCAATTGTTGAGGAAGGAATAGAAGAAAAGGTTACAGGAGAATATGGGCTTGGGACAAGGAATGTGTGAGGAGAAAGACTAACTAATATCAGTAACACGTTTCTACTAGTAATAGCGAATACTCTGTTCAGGAATGACAGGGAGGTGGTATACTTGGAAAAGGCCGGGTGATACGGGAAGACTTCAGTTAGATTACATTATGGTCAGACAGACATTACGAAATCAGATATTGCATTGTATGGCGAACACAGGAACAGATATAGACTAAGATCACAATATAGTAGTGATGAACAGTAGAATGAAGTTTAAGACATTAGTCAGGAAGAATCAATACGCAAATAAGTGGGATACGGTAGTACTAAGAAATGAAGGGATACGGTTGAATTTCTCTAAGGCTATACATACAGTAATGAGAAATAGCTCAGTTGGCAGTACAGCTGAAGAGGAATGAACATCTCCAAAAACGGAAATCACAGAAGTTGTGATGGAAACATATGTACAGAGTAGGTAACTATGAGGAAACCATGGGAACTGAAGAAATACTTTAACTGATCGATGAAAGGCGGAAGTATAAAAGTGTTCCGGGAAACTCAGGAATATAGAAATACAAATCGCTGAGGAATGAAAGAAATAGGAAGAGCAGGGAAACTAAGACGAAATGACTGCAGGAAACATGTTAAGACATTGAAAAAGAAATGATTGTTGGAAGGACAGTCTCAGCTTACAGAAAAGTCAAAACAACCTTTGGTGATGTTAAAAGCAAGGGTGATAACATGAAGAGTGCCACGGGATCTCCAATGTTACACGCAAAGGAGAGAGCGGATAGGTGGAAAGAATACACTGAAGGCGTCTATGACGGAGAAGATTTGTATGATGTGATAGAAGAATTAACAGGAGTTGATTTAGAAGAGAAAGGGGATCTAGTGTTAGAGTATTAGAATTTAAAAGAGCTTTGGGCTACTGAAGAACAAATACAGGCAGAAGGGATAGAAAACATTCCATTAGAATTTCTAAAATCATTGAGGAAAGCGGCAAAAAAAAAAAAGCAAAGAAACGACCATTCACGTTGGTGTGTAGTATGTATGAGTCTGGCGACTTACCGTCTGACTTTCGGAAAAGCATCACCCTCACAATTCCGAAATCGGCAAGAGCTGACAAGAGCGAGATTTATCGCACAATCAGCTTAACAGCTCATGCATTTGATTTGCTTACGAGAATAGTATACGGAAGAATGGAAAAGAAAACTGGGGATGCGCTAGATGACGATCAGTTTGGCTTTATGAAAGGTGAAGACACCAGAGAGGAAATTCTGATATTGTGGTTAATAACTGAAGCAAGACTAAAGAAAAGTCAAGGCCCGATCATAGGATTTGTCGACCTGGAAAAAGTGCTCGACAATGTAAAATTGGGCAAAGTCTCCGAAATTCTGAAAAATGTAGGGGTAAGTTAGAGGGAGGGATGGGTGACATACAATAGGTACCACAGCGAAGAGGGAATAATAAGATTGAACGACCAAGAACGAAGTGCTCGTATTAAAAAGGGTGTAAAACAAGGATGTAGCCTTTCGTCTCTACTGTTCAATCTGTACTTTGAGGAAGCAATAGCCGGCCAGAGTGGCCGAGCGGCTCTAGGCGCTACAGTCTGGAACCGCACGACCGCTACGGTCGCAGATTCGAATCCTGCCTCGGGCATGGATGTGTGTGATGTCCTTAGGTTAGTTAGGTTTAAGTAGTTCTAAGTTCTAGGGGACTGATGTCCTCAGAAGTTAAGTCCCACAGTGCTCAGAGCAATTTGAACCATTTTGAGGAAGCAATAATGAAAATAAAAGTGCAGAACTGGAATTAAAATTCATTGTGATAGGATATTAATGATGCGATTCGCTGATGGCATTGCAATCCTGAGTGAAAATGAAGAAGAATTACGTGAACTGTTGAATGGAATGATGGTCACGAAGTAAGTGAAGTTACGGAATTCTGCTACCGAGGCAGTAAATTAACCAATGACGGTCGGAGCAAGGAGGACTTCAAAATCATTCTAGCAATAGAAAAAAGGGCATTTCTGGCCAAGAGAAGTCTACTAATATCAAATATCGGCCTTCATTTGAGGAAGACATTTCTGAGAACGTCCGTCTGGAGTACAGCATTGTATGGCTATGAAGCGTGGACTGTAGTGAAACCGGTACCGAAGACAATCGAAGCATTTGCGAGAGGAAAGGAGTATGTGGAAACACTGATAAGGAGAAGGGACAGGATGATAGGACATATTTTAAGACATGAGGGAAAGACTTCCATGGTAATAGAGGGAGCTGTAGAGGGCAAAAACTGTAGAAGAAGACAGAGATTGGAATACATCCAGCAAATAATTCAGGATGTGCTACTCTGTGATAAAGAGGTTAGCATAGGAGAGGAATTCGTGGCGGGCTGCATCACACCAGTCAGAAGACTGACGAAAAAAAAAAAGAAAGAAAAATGCAGCTGACAGTGGTGACCACACTTAGAGGAGTGTCACTTCTCTCATTTAGGCTAAATCTAGTGAGCAAAACCTGTAAGTTGGAAATGTTAACAGAGCACCATATGTGACTACCCATGTAAGAGCAGAGCGAACGTCTTCACTGCGTAGATAGATGTCGGGATGATCCGTATAAGTCGTACAACAGAAGTGGTGTCCATGCAGTAACAGGCACACAGGGAATTGGCAAGTGTATTGCGCTCTACACGACTAGAAAGTCGTGGACTATTCAGATAAATTCCGATTTCAGTTGATAAGACCTGCTGTTAGCGTTCGATTGTGGCGTAAGCCCCACGAGGCCCTGAACCGAAGTGATGAACACAACAATGTGCATCCTTGCGGTAGCTCCGTAATGGTGTCGGCTGTGTTTTTATGGAATGGACAGGGCACTCTGGTCAGACTGAACCAATCAATGATTGGATACATGTTAGGCTACTTGAATACCATTCGCAGCCATTCATGGACTTCATGTTTCCACACTAGGATGTTATGTAACGAGTCCACAATTGTCTGCGATTGGTTTGAAGAACCTTCTTTGATAATTCGAGCGAATGATTTAGCCACCCAGACTTCCAACATAAATCTTGTGGGACATTTATGAGATGTAGTTCAGAGATCAGTTCGTGCTGATCTTCCTACACTGACAACAATTTCCCAAATACGGACTGCTATAGACGCATCATGGCTCAATATTGCTTCGGGTTACTTTTAATGACTTATTGAGTCCATGCCACTTTGAGCTGCTGCACTACGCAAGACAAAAGGAGATCCGACATGATATTAGGAGGCATCCCATGACTTATGTCACCACAGAGAAAAACGACCATCTTGACGATTCTATACTTTTTCATTAATCCAGCATCGAAATATTTCGTAAATGTGCCATAATTATGCCCACCAGGCCATATCTTACAAATTTTGTATTACATTCTTAAGACTGACATGTTATACATGTGTTTCACATATACCGTATAAAACATACATTTATAAATTATTGCAGTGCAGCAATAAAGGTTAAAGCTCTTTACATCATTTCTTAAGAAGTGCAACAAAAATACGTTACAGGGAGATAGATTTAAGGTCCGTGTGATAGCAGCAATAGACATGACTGGAAATTCTAAAGAAAGAGGAACAAGATAAAACGTATTTAATGAAGATAGCAAGTGACGCGAGTAACTGGAAAAGGAAAAGTAAACGACCGTAATTGGGAGAAACTGGTATCAGAGGGAAGGCTGTCCATGTAAGTTATTTTTAGAGGGAACTTTGTAAAAGTAACAGAAGTGTGTGCTGAGGCTCTTCTGGAAGGCAACAGGGCAGTTATTCTGGGCACAGTGCAGGGTAGCTTTTTCCAGAGGCGGATTCTAGCTACAGCATACTAGTTTGCCAAAGCTTTTGTTTTATGGATGGGCCGAGACACGATACAAGTGATCAGTGTTCAAGGTATTTGTGAATCACGTGCTTCCGATATCGACTATAGCTTCTCTGTGGGAACATCTTTTCCCGGTTGCTGAGTAACCAGTAGATACGCCTCCGCAAGCGGCTAGCAGCGTAGCGCGAAGCGGAGATGTAAAGGCGTGTAGGGCATACATGAGGAAAATAGGATTATTGGAGGCACAGTGGGGTGTTCGTGTTTTACTGTTGCAGTGTACGTGTTTACCTCCCTGGCGGACTGATTATTGGAGCAGAAGCGGCGGCCTGGCCAGAGCAAAGTTCTTTCTGAAATCCATATCTGAATTCGAGCTACTAGCCACTCGATAATTTGACAGACGGGGAACTTGCCCTGAATTTTTTCTCATCTGTAAACTGTTGAAATCTTTATGGGGAGCATCTAGATCCATCATTGCGTAGTTCGCAGGAGAGCTTCTGTAAAGTTTGGAAGTAGGAGACGAGATACTGGCAGAAGTAAAGCTGTGAGGACCGAGAGTGAGTCGTGCTTCGGTAGCTCAGATGGTAGAGCACTTGCCCGCGAAAGGCAAAGGTCCCGAGTTCGAGTCTCGTTCGGGCACACAGTTTTAATCTGCCAGGAAGTTTCATATAATTGGTTGTTATACGTAAATATAGTATGTAATCATTATTCATCATTTATGAGAGTATCCAAATTATTTTTTTAAATTTTGGAATTCTATTTTCTTTAAACATTTCCGTGAGGCGTTCAAGTTGTTATTAAGCTTTAACTTGTAGTGTTGCTCAAACAACAGCAAGTCTTTCTACATTCCTTTCTAGGCGGAGAATTGTAACACCCATTTATTCTACTTTGCAAGGCGCTTTCTCCTGAATCACCAGGGCTTCATAATTAAGAAATTACTACTTGATTTTTTCTTGAATCTTGACGTTAATGATTTATTTTTAAAATTTGATTTCGTTGGCCCATCACCTCATCACTCAACCTACCAGCTCCCGAACGCTTCAATATGACAAGGAGGGCCTTGTGCTGATGAGATGAAAAGTTATTAACGTCTGATCCAAAGTATTTTTCGACATATGCACTGAGGAGACTTCTTTAAAGAATGTCTGGTAAGAGTTCGAAAAATCCCTGACCATCGTCCTTCTTTTCGCAATAATTTTTCAACAAATCGATTCTCTAGGCGTACTATTAAATTTGATTCGTGATCTTGTCCAGTGACCTTTCTGTAACCAGTAGCTTATAGCCCTACCATACAATTACACGGATCAGCCAGAACATTATGACCACCGACCTAAGTATCGATATAAACCCGTCCAGGCGATTGCAGCGTCACCTGGCGAGGAATGTCTGCAAGTCAGAAACACGCACGCTGAATATGGTATAAATGAGCGTGCTGTCAGTTTGCAGAACGGGGAAGGTGCCCGATCTATGTGATTTTTGCTGAGGACAGATTACGAAGGCCCGGAGGCTCGGCACGAGCTTTTCGGAAACCGCTCGACTTGTTGGGTGTTCAGGAGGTGCTGTGACAAGCATCTTCAACACTTGGTGGAACAAAAGTGTAACCACGTCCAGACGTAGGACGTCGTCGGCTGGACAGACGGATAAAACAGGACAGGGTGCGAACTGTGGTGGAACTCAGACTTTAATCCTGGGCAGAGTACATGTGTTTCTACACAAACAGTGCACCGAAACTCCTAAATGTTGGCCTCCGCAGCCGTCGTCCCAAGCATGTGCCAATGTTAACACGAAGACATCGGCAACTACAATTGAAACGGGCACGTAATCATAGGAACTGGCAGAACCTTGGGTCGTCTAATGCCGATGGGAGGGTGCGAATCCGCCGTCTCCCAGAGGAAAAATTCCCTGATACCTGTACTGTGGGACGGAGACAAACGGGCGGTGGCTCCAGTATGCTCTGGGGAACATTCACTTGGGATCCAAGGGTCCATTGGAGCTCGTCCAAGGCTCCATGACGGCGAAGGAGTATCACACCCTGGTTGGAGATCAAGTACACCTTTACATGACGATCAAGTCTCCCGACGACAGTGTATGTCATAAGGCATGGAGTGTGACCGAGTGGTTCGAGAAACACAGTGGCGAATTCCAGGTGATGTACTGACCCTCAACTCGACAGCTCATATCTAGGATGTGATTGAACGTGGCGTCACAGCTCATCGTCCCCATCCTCGGAATTTACAATGTGACTAGTGTGTGCAGATGTGGCGTCAACTGCCTCCAGCAGTCTAAGAAGACCTCATTGCTTCCATTCCACGAAGCGTTTCCGTTGTTATCCGTGCCAAAGATGGACATACCGTGTATTAGGTAGGTGGCCATAATATTGTGGCTGATCGATGTTAATTGGTAAGACATATTTCTTGAAACAGCAGCATTTTTAGTAATTCAAAAAGACGTGGTTAATACCAGAGGCATATTTCGCTTAAATGGACAGCCTGTTAAGGTCTAACTTGTACCGTACATTACAAATCATTGTTACGTGGTGTGATATGACGTTTCGTCTTGTGTGAACCAACCCCACTTCACTGTATTGACGTTCTGCTCGTGTCAAGAGTGAAACAATTCTAAAACGAAGGTGTATGCGGTGTGTGCCGGTGTGCGAACATGTGGCTTCATCTGTTCACTGTTCCCAGCAAACCAACTGAACGTGTAGTTCTTGCATATTCCTCTATTGCTCTCCATCTAGAAATCAGGCAACACACTCCTCTCGATTATGACGCAGAGGCAAGGTAGTCACAGTTGTGGGAGTGGATTCTACGAGTACACTAAATCAGACATTGCCGAGTGCTTTTGTAATCGACAACATTCATGGGATTCAGAAAGCAGAAACATGCAACTTCAGGGAAATACTGTAATAGTTTACTGTCTGTTTGCCCTTGCAGCAGCGCGGTGGGTTCGGCCACAAAACGTGGACAGTTTTTAGTAACCAGATTCTTTAGCAGCATCGTTTGTAATTCATTCACCATGTTTCAAATGAGCTGCACATCACTTCAAATGGCTTCGTAGTAACACTAATTGGGAATTACTTTTCCCATTTTACCGCTTCCTTGGAACAAAATTGTAGCTTTATACGTGCTACGGACTTCTGTCAAGAGATATTTGCCGTTAATTAATTATGATCAAAGCAGTTACCACAGTCTCTTTCGTATAAAGAACACTTCATCCTATACGATCGTACGATTCTTCCTTCAGTCTTCAGTGCTTACAAAATGCATAAATATCATAATAAAATAGTGGAGGGAACAGTAAAATTCTGTCTAAAACGGGATACAAGTAATTTAGAAAAAATTCCACTTCATCTATTACCTTTGTGTTCTCCGTCTCTGAATTATGCGTGAACTATTTACGGCGCTGTTCTAGGATATGAATAGTATTCATTAAGGCACGTATTTCAGACATGGTAGTGATGTGTAATCTCACTGATAAGGCTGTTTCCGAGATCATAAGTCCTTGTTTCATTTAAGATCGATTGGCGAAAACTGCATCTTGATCAGAGCTATGGATCTGGAAATATTTTGAACCCTAAAAGTGCTGGAAAGGAAAGCTAGTCCAACTAAATATAACATTAGTGACAGTTAGCATGAAGGAATAAGTATTTCAAATTATGTTTCAGAAGAATCTCCACTGGATGAACCGTTGTAGAACATTCCTTATTAAAAGGGAAATTATTAGTGAAATGCTTTGTGTAACGCCATAGTAGCCGAGAAAGTTATAAATAGAAGTGGCAGCCCATTGTGTAATAATACACAATTTGTCGGGTGCTGGCTGAGGAACGAACTCTGTCACGCTCCACCTCAGTTGTGTAGTAAGATTTGTAATTAAAGTATGAATACGTATAATCGCATGGGCTGTGCTTTTAATTGGTGTTGTTAAGTTACATTTTGGTAGTCACAATATTTATACCCTTGGAAAAACGTAGCGTTACGAACAAACTTTGTGTCGTATAATACACCATCACTCAGCCCACTGTCGGTAAGCTGGACAATGTAGGTTATCTAGTTTTATACTGCCTAGGGTTGTTAATAGATTGTTATGTCAGCACATCAAAAACTATTCTGGCATTTCGTTTGTAAGACAAGCGTCGCAGAGCTGCTGTGTTGAAATAATTTTATATTCGAATAGCTATTTCAGTAAAGGAAGAAGTGTCTTGGCGGTCCGAACTACAGTCCCGTCCATAATTAAAGCAACAAACCGCTGTTTTGCGTCTCATTCACTATAGTATCGTACAAACTGTCAACAGATGTCCGTACGACCCTGTTCTGCACGGGAGGTGGCAGTCCGATCAACAGACAACCATGCAACCGATGACGTCAGGGCACCTACTAAATGAGGTAGTACTTGCCGGGTAGCCTCACTTTCACAATCGCTGTGTACACAGTCACTGACGGAGCAGTACGGCACAGAGAAGATACCTACCAGACTCTCTGCGGTGGAGGGCCATAGAAAGAAAGAAAGCAGGACAATCGCAAAATGATTTGGCAAGATGACTTAATATAAATATTTCTGTTGTTTCTCGGATGTGACGACAGTTTATAGAGACCGAAATTTTATCCCGAAGAGCGGGGCAGGATACACAAAGTGCGACTTCAGACCAGCGGAACATCATTTCACTGTAAAGGCACGACAGTACCGCCTTAGTACTATACGTAAAGTCGCAAGTGAGCTCGCAGCATCCACTGGACGTGTTGCAACTAGGCAAACGGTGTGCAGAAGGTTTCGGTAGAGTGGCCTTTATTGCCGGAGACCCACTGTATGTCTACCTCTGACGGGTCTCCACAGAAGGGAACTTCTACAGTGGAGTCATCAACATGCCACCTGGACGGTCGAATAGTGGGTCAATGCTGTTTTCACAGATGAGTCCCGATTTAGTCTGGAGAGTGATTCTTGATGGATGCGAATCTGGACGGAACGTGGAATACGATTTCGGGACCCAAACGTTGTGGAAAGAGAACGATATCGAGGAGGATCCATAACAGCGTGGTCAGGGATTATGTTTATCACCCGAACCCCTATTCATGAAATTGTACGGCAACGTTTAACTGCTGTCAGGTATCGTCACGAGATCTTGTGACCTCATTTGCGATTGTTGGGAGGTGCTGTGGGCCCAGAAGTGGTATTGATGGACGATAATTCTCGACCTCATAGAGCACGAGTGGTAGATGTTTTCTTGAAAACAGAAGACATTGTACTCATGGCGTGGACTGCTCGCTCTCCCGATTTGAATTCCATAGAACATTTCTGGGATTCATTAGGGAGACGGCTTGCATCACGTCAGCATCCACCACCCACTCTCCAAGACTGCGAGCAGCTCTGCTGGAAGAATAGCGTTATTGCCTCAAGATGAGACTGATGTTATCAATCACAGAATGCCCCGCCATTGTCATGCCTATACTGCTGCCAGAAGCGGTCACACCCCGTACTTAGCACATTAATCAGCTATCTGAAATTGTGTGCAAACTCGTTAATTGGAGAACACAAAAAACATTACTGTTTACAGTTATGCATGTTGCAGATGTGTACGTTCTTTATTCTTTACACTGTTTCTACTTTACTATCACCTGTTTGTACTGTTTTGTGGAAAAAATAAAAGCAACCTTGCAAAACTGACGTTTGTTGCTTTAATTTTGGAACCTGTATAGTTTTCGGTCGCAGATTCGCGAATTCTGATGAATGAATTGTGATGAATTCCACTTTAATCTTTGCATAACTGTTGTAATTAGTGTACATCAATCAAACTGGAGGACGCAGGGCCTCATAAATAAAATACAATTTTAGTAGATTAGCTTCTTATTTATTTTCTGCCGTATCAACCGTTTCCGTAGTTATGTTAGGTTTCACTTTGTAGCACAGTGTACGAGCAGCTGTTTAACAGATGAGGACAGCTCAGGTTAACAGGTCGAGTACGTGCGGCTCCACTTACTGTACCAGAGAGTTTGCTACGTATAGCGTTGCAGTAGTAAGCCTTACGTTTTGTTTTCACTCCATGTAAATGGGTATATGAGTAGCACAGGAAAAATTAATCTGCTAAGCGTGAATTACGTCAAGTCTTATTCTAATTGCTGTCGAAAACGCTAAACAAAACTATATTCATAACAGGGATGACACAAATAGTTCAGTGTTAGTGTTGCCCAGAGTGAGATGAAATTATGGTGTTCAGTAAAACTTTATTTGATCTCGCAATTTCATAACAATTATAGGTCACTGGGTTTCATGATTTTTAACATTTTTATGCAGAGACAGCAACTGATATTGTTTATATAAGAATATACACTTTAAGCCCGTTGCATGGGCCTCGTGAATTTGCTACAGGTTGTTTAAGGGGCTCCGGAACGCCCTATACTTGCAATGTTAAAATAACGCTTATAAATTACATCTTTCCTCACAAAGTATTTGAGGTAGGAAGTTGAACTTTTTACAGATTATTTATTGGAATATGGGCTGCAACTTAACACAGGGATTTTACAAAATTTTAGTTTAGTTATTAAAGATGATTTTTTTTCAATTGTAATGAAAATTCACAACATTTTTTTGCAGTTTTTTATTTATATATTCAAAAATATACAGTTTTTTTGGAAAAAGGCTGTGTTAAATTATACAGAAGGTACTGTGTAACATTTACTGAAAGTTTGAAACAAATATGTTTGGAAGATCCTTAGAAAACATGTAATTAGTATGAGAAAATAAAAGTTTTGGGAATCGAGCGACAAAGATTTGATTAACTTTTTAGTGCATTCCAGGTCCATAGGATGGATTATCTTCATCCTCTGCAAACTCCTCCTCCAGCTTTCTCTTGTTCCTCCTCCTGTTTACTCTTGCTTGTATTTCTAGACTCTTTACAGCCCTGTCTGCAGCCCGAAGGCGTTCCTTGTCTAAAGCAAGCATCGCTCGTACCATGTTAGAACCTATCTTCATTCCCATATTTCTAAATACCTTGCACCTTACAATGTCGCCATCATTGAAAGTCGCAACAGCATCATACACACCAAAGTGAAGTGTTTCTATTCCAACAAATACAGTCTTGGGGATTCTCGACCATGTAACACTATTTACACTTTCATTGGGGTTTTGAGTTTTTCCGTGAATACACCTTTTCAACAGTTCAGGTGCTGCTAAGTCTCTGAAAATAGGTTTTATCACCTCCATTATTGCATGAGGCAGACTATACTTATGAGTGTACACTTCACCAGTTAGCAATCCTTTGTTATATTTACACCAACTGTCTTCTTCTTTGGGACACAAGCTATGTTGGGGATTTTCATCGTCTTTATTGTTTACGGTAATAACACATACCTTTGGCTTTCCAAAATTTCTCCTTTTCTTAAAAGCCTTCAGAGGATTTCTAATAACTTTACTTTTACTCATTATTATACTTCAACAAAACAGAGACTCAAGAAACAGAATTAATTACGAATATTTTCGAGATAACGACAGAGTAAATAAACATGAAACAATCGACAATCACACCAGCGATATATATTGAACCATCACAGGTTATCCACAACACATACTTTATCTCACATCACTAAAATGTACCTGATGAACACGGACGTTAATAATAACACCATTTGACTGCAGTTTAACAGCGCCACAGTGGGTCACGCCCATGTAGAACACATTTTAAAAAATTTAAAAATATTTGTAGTCTTCGGAATTGAATAAATTATATATCTATTAAAAGGTAATAGCCTGCAGATTCAGAAAACGCAAAAAAGTAAAAATTGAACTTTTCATGATTTTGAGCCTTTCCGGAGCCCCTTAATAGAAGTGACAAAACCTTATGGTTATGCATCATGTTTTATAAAGCTGACTGAGGACATGGCTTGTTTTAGGCAAACATTTAAATAATATTTTATGTTCTGAAGAAGATGTTATTACTAACGTTGAAACCTAGGTAAACGATAAAGTGAACCTGCAACTGTTGGTTGTATATTCTAATATCACTGGGTTTCATTATATGCGAGCATCTTCTGGTATGCAGTCATAACGAAGTGATCCTTTACGGTGGACCTGTATTGTACTGTTTTACAATACAGTGACTGTAGATCTAAAAATAATATTATAAACTGAAACTAGTTAACTGGTATAGTAAATGAATTGTTAGGAAATAAAGAGACTCTCAAAATTACTCTGTATATTTTCATAGTTCGTTAAGTACCAAAGAGAATTTGCAGTTTCTGTTTTCCATTATGTTCACTTTCTCATGTCTTTCTGCTCTTCACATACTACCGAGAAGGGAAGATAATTTGAAATATAAATTAATTTAATCGGCACACGTCCACAGACTCAGAACAAAATTACTGTTTCATTTTCTATTATCTAGCCGTAACGAATGTTGGCAAAGGAATTTCCGAGATTAAATTTCCTTTCTCTAGAAATATTCACGTTGGTCTTGTCTCCGGATTTTGTGAACGGATGTTGAACATCGCGGAAAGCAAACACAGCGAAATTTTTCAGTCTTTGTGTGACTTCGCCCGAGTAACGGTTTGTTTGAGTTCTGTTTCGGTCGGAGAACGGATAGCGCTCTTCAAGGAGATAGTAACCACTTAACGCAAATAATTGTTGACTTAAATTTTCCTGTGTTTCTCATGACATTGGTAATAAAACGTGACATACGTACAGCAAGTATTGGAAGCACTGAATTTCATACTATAAACACTTCTGCATGGTAACTTGAAGCAAATATCGCACAAAATTGTTTTAGTACTTCATTCTAATATGCTGATTTAAATTTCATTCCTATATTACCGATCTCCCTGTTTTGGCGCTTGTCAGAGAAACATTCTGCCTATTATGCAATTTTGGATCAGTACACATACCTCCCATTTGCTAGGTTTCTAACAAATGCACAACCGAATCCTTATCCAGCAAATATTACAGTGATTAATTTTTATCAAGTCTTGGTTTTGTTTTGATGCTTAATGTGGCCTCATTATTCTCAAGCGAAAGACTTGCGTGTCAACAATTTCATGTTTATAAGAGTAATCCTTTCACACAAGTTTTGAGTCGCACATGTAACCTTATGTCAGTGGTTAGCAGCACGCGTCACACATCGCTTCAGGAAACCTTATTTCGCGCTTCCACAGCGGAACTGCAGCGTTCATGCCTGGACAGTATTGCTTCATAAATCAACTTCACCGATCTGCTAGTTCTTGCAGGACATTGTAGGGTAATATTACGCTTACGGAAGACGTATTCCTTTGCAAATGCTTCATCTGTATAGAAAATATAGTTTCATGTTATGCCTAGTAAAATGCTCAAATGTGTGTGAATTTTTAATGGACCTAATTGCCGAGGTCATCGGTCCCTAGACTTATACACCACTTAAGCTCACTTAAACTAACTTATGCTACGAACAACACACACACACACACACATGCCCGAGGTATGGCTCTGCCTAATAAAGTTCCCGACTTTGTTCACGACTTTCTGCAAAGTTATTTTTTATATTCTTATTTCCTCTAATGTGTCAGTGTTGTAGAAGCAAATGATTCCACGTTTCGGGAAAGTACTGGCAAGGGGTATTGGCCATGACAAATAGACCGAATAACTAACGAAGGGTCTTAATTTGGAATGTCAGACGTTCGAGCGAAGTAAGGAAGGCAGAAAATCTGAACAGCGGAATACGAAGGCTCAGTCAAATTGTAGAGGTCAGTGAAGAGAAACGGAAAGACAATAATTTCTGGTCAGAAGAATATGGGTAATGTGAACAGCAGCTAAATTTGTACAACGAGAATAGGATTCATTATGAAAAGGAAAACAGGCAGGCAATAAGCTACTGTAAACAATTCATTGACAGGGTTGTTCTCGTAAGCTTGGACGGCAAATTGAGGCTGTCAATGATAATTTATGCATGCATGCTGACATCCAAAACAGCAAACGAAGAGTACTTGGGGACATCGACAGGTAGTTCTTACGTAAAGGGAGATGAAAATGTAATAATCATGGGAGATTGGAACGGGGTTGTGTGGGAATGAAGAGAAGAAGTAGCTACGGGAGAATGAGAGCGGAGAACTGCTAACAGTGCTCTGCAACAAAATTCAGACTGTAATAGCGAATCATCTGTTTAAGAATCACAGCAGGAGATGATTTACTTGGAAAAGACCCGGAGGCACAGGAAAATTCCAGCTGGTTTACAACGTTGTCCTGACAGAGACTCCAGAATCAAATATTGCATTATATGGTTTCCCAGGAGTAGAAATAGACTGAAATTACGATTTACTAGTGATAAAGATTAGAGGTAAGTTTAAGAGGTTTGTCGGGAAGAAACAGTATAGTTGGAATAGGGGCCTGAAGTACTGAAGAATGATGAGACAGTCCGCAGCTCGTGGTCGTGCGGTAGCGTTCTCGCTTCCCACGCTCGGGTTCCCGGGTTCGATTCCCGGCGGTGTCAGGGATTTTCTCTGCCTCGTAATGACTGGGTGTTGTGTGATGTCCTTAGGTTAGTTAGGTTTAAGTAGTACTAAGTTCTAGGGGACTGATGACCATAGATGTTAAGTCCCATAGTGCTCAGAGCCATTTGAACCAATGATGAGACACGTTTGAGGTCAACTGTGAATGTGGATACAGCGGTAAGGAGTATCGCAGTAGACATTTCGGTTGAAGAGGAATAAGGCAATAAGAAATGTTGGATGGACAACCTTGGGTAACAGGACACGTACCTCATTTGATCGACTAAAGAAGGGAGTAGATAACTGTTCAGGGAAAGACAGACATACTGGAATATGAAGACCCTTAGGAATAAAATGAACAGGAAGTGCACGGCAGCCGATGTGAAATCGCAACACGAAAAGTGTGCAGAAATCAAGAAGAAACGGTATTTCGTAGACTGGTTCCAGTTACTGCAAAGTCTAAACAACTTTCATTGAAATTAAAATTAAGGGTATAACGTTATGAGCACAATAGGAACCTAATTGTTAAACACCGAGGAAAGAGAGTATAGGTGGATGGGGGACGTTAAAGGCCTCTTACTGGACTCTGCAAATTTAATGTTGTATACTCGTCATCTACTGTACATTTCTCCGTTGTCTTCTCGTTTCAATGGAACCATGAGTACGAAATGCTATGCTGACTCCTTTAGGAAAATATTTTGCTATTTCCTTGTGATACGTTTCCTCTAAACGTCAGCGTATTATTGTTGTGTATCGTTTTCTTTTTCGAAGGCTGATGTATTTTATTTTCAATTTTTTCATGTATTATGGTTACGTCACTCTTTTTAAAGCCATTTGCCTCTTCCACTTGCTCGAAGGAGTCTAATTACCGCTGCATTTTGAGTTCAAACAATGGCAGTTTTAAAAATCTCATAATAATACAGCTAATATGAGATCAATTATGCAATATTGAGGGGTCAGAAATTCTCACATATAAGTTTTCCGGAAAGGTTGGTTTTCTGTATATTTTGAACATCCGTCCCTCATTACTATTAGAGACGTAAGAAGAAGTGAAACCGCGCTATATCACTTGGAAAAAAAAAACACAATCTTCCTCTCTGTCCTGACTGTGCCTAGAGTATTAGTTTCATTTCCTACTTCAAGTGTAATTCGAGAGTTTCTGCACGATCACAGGCAGTAAATTTGAAGTGATGGTCTATTAAGCACAGAACTGGGTACAACATCTTTATTGAAATAGTAGACGACTACAGGCTATTTTAAACAGATATTATTTGATAATAAGGAGGAACTACAATTGGGTCAGTAATGGAAAACATACTAGATAAAAAGGCACTGAAATCAGTGGCAAAGGTGCTCTGAACCTAGAGCTTGCATGGCCGAGAAACAATGCTCGGTGCGGAGAGGAAAATTGTGCACACAAATTATTGAAGGGCACTTAGCAATGCTGAGAATCAGAACACGTAACTGAGGAGGAGCAAGAAAGGTGATGGCACACGACAGTAGAACGAAGTAGTTTATCTTATCGGCTGCGAAGAGGCATCGGTGATCCGACGGCGATTGCAACACGAGAGACCATGTGGTGAGATTGTCGTAACTAGCGTGCGACATTCCTATGGATCTGTTCCCCGATTAACCAGTAGCATGTGGCAGGGCGCCTGTGTTGGGGCTACTTAACACTTCTCAAAAGTTGTACTTCTTATAGCCATCTTAACAGTGCTCATCTGCACAGTTTTGTAGACACTGAAAACATACGTTAGCCAGCACTTCCTTCCACTAAAGGTCGAGGATGCTTCTCTGGAGCCCTTAGGATACCTCTGCACTAAAGGGCCATTCAGACTTGGTGCAGTGGGGTCACCGGCGACGCAGAACGCCGTGTCAGCAAAAATGATCAACTCTTGAATTTATAACGAACAACAAGTGGCAAAATTTAAGGACAGTAAGCAAATACGGTGGCATTATATCTGTTTCTTTAGTATGTCTCGGCCGACCTAGCAACACACATAAAATCACAAATGGCTCACAGCAGATATTAAATTCAAAGGCTGGTTATGCTGTCATCAGCCTAATCAAGTTGTGACATCCCTGAGGCTTGTAGGGTGAAAGATGATCAGGTCTAAAGTGATTCTACCTTGATTTTCGCTAGTTACCCGCATATTTCACACAGAATCAGAGAAAAGAAGCTTAGAGTTAAACGTCCATTCAACAGCGATGTTACTGGAGACAAAGCACAAGCTCGGGTTGCAAAAGAATTGGCAAAGACATTTACCGAGCCGTTGTCAAAGGAATCATCCCGGCATTCGCCTGGAGCGGTTTAGTGAAATCTCGAAAGAACTAAATCTGGCTTTTGAAATACTCGCAAAAGGAGCAAGACATGAAAGACTGAAGGAAATATGTTCGACGTGTGAACTGCAGTTTTCTCGTCGATTGCATGATTAGCTTTAAATATTAATCACAGTTATACCTTTACAACTGATTTCCTTCAGCGCAATGGCTTTATCGTCTTAATATACACTTCTAAATTTGACAAACTGCCTATTGGCTTCTGTCTCGGGTTCTTCGGCCGACGTTCATCTAATGATTTTTCTGACGTTTCGCCAGCACGAGTGGCTGGCGTTGTCAAAGCTTCACCCTCCCACCGGCAATGGAGGGTGAAGCTTTGACAACGCCAGCCACTCGTGCTGGCGAAACGTCAGAAAAATCATTAGATGAACGTCGGCCGAAGAACCCGAGACAGAAGCCAATAGGCAGTTTGTCAACAAGTGGCCACGAAAGCCTCAACAATTTTGTACTTCTAAATTTGCTTCACCTGCCTCCTTCATAATCCCTGATGTTAATACCTATCGTTGTTTCACACAGGACAATACAGCAGCACAAAATACCAATGCGTCTACCATATGATTACGGCTCGATTTTTCGATGCGAACTGTCCTCTGCGAACTGGTCTGTGAACAGATGAAAGTCACTCACTACTCTAAAATGCCAAATCGAGCCGACGGTCTTTTCGGACTACTTACCGAGGGGGATGCCTCTTCGTAAAGATCTACTACCCATTCTCCGAGGAACGGATTGCAGCTTACGCCGCGGTCGGAGGCTGCAGCCCTCGTATTCTTTCCGGTGCTGGACGGATCAAATAGCCGGCAGTTTTGTGGGAAACAACATGTACACCAGGCATACAAAAAAGATGAAATTATTTTATCAAACAAGCTACTTCACTCAAGTTAGCGCGAAAACTGAAAGTTGCATGGCATGTTCTATAATTTCTCCTTCTACTTGCAATTTTCAGCTGGATATACACACCACTTACTTGTGAACAAGCTTAGCACGCGCTGCTTCGTTTGCTTTTGCGTAGGGTGTACATCAGGCCTATGCACCCGTGATCTGGGGGTAGCGTATTTGGTAAATAATGAAAACTTTCTGGGTCTTTTAAATACCAAACATCAGCAATAGCTGCCGAAGACATCCGGCATAAGAAGTCACCCTCACTCAGCCAACGGCCTTTTCCAAAGGGCAGAGGAGCGGATGGATGTTCAGTTCGCTCTCATGCCCTTGAGGTAGGAAACTGCCCATAAAGGTGGAATAATCAGGAATGATCAACGGCACAAGGACACAGAAGGGAATGAAAACCACTGCTGAAGAAAGATAATGTGTTTACATAGGACAAGTGGCATGTAATTGAGAAAGTGTCATGAAAAGTGTCATGACGATCTCTCAATTGGAAAAAGAAACCAGACTAGCCCTCCATCCGGTCCTCCGGCAGGCAACTGCAAAGCGGGAAGTCGTAGGCAAAATACAAACTCTGAAAAGGGGACTACTAAGGGTCAACCTAAATATAGTGGGAATCAATGAAGTGGCAGGAAGACGAGGATTTCTAGGCAGATGAGTATAGGGTAATAACAACAGCTACAAAAATGATATAACTGGAGTAGGATTCGTTATGGGTAGGTGGATAGGGCAGAGAGTGAGTTAATGTGAACAGTTGAGTCACAGGGTGGTTCTTAACAGAATCGAAAGCAGTCCAATATCGACAACATTATTTCAGGTGTAAACACCGACATCGCAAGGAGAGGAAGAAGAGACTGAGAGTGGATAATTCAGTACGTTAATGGAGAAGAAAATCTAATACTCATAGGGGATTGGAATGCGGCTGTAGAGGAGGAACCAGAGGATAGGGTAAAGGGAGAATATGGACATGCTACTAGGAATGAGAGAGGAGAAAGAGTTCTGCGATAGAGTTAGTAATAGCGAATATTCTGTTCGAGAATCACAAGAGGAGGAGGTATACTTCGAAACAACTAGGAGGTATGGGAAGATTACAGTTAGATAACATCATTGTCAGGCAGAGATTCTGAAACCAGATAATCGACTCTAAGGCATACCCAGGAGCATATATAGACTCAGATTACAAGTTAGTAATTATGAAGAGCAGGCTGAAGTTTAAGAGAGTAGGCAGAAAAATCAGTCGGCAAAATGTTACGGCGTAAAGTCAAGCGCCAGCCCGCCAGGCGGGAACGGTAGGGAAGAGAAGGCTGTAAGAAGAAGTCAGACAACTGCACGCTGACCGACCCCTCTCCAGGACGACAACGCGATGGCGGCGGCCCCAGTGTGAAAAGGACACCGACAGAATGGTGATAGCCCAGTTGAATAGCAGCTTCAAGATTAGGCACTTGTATAGCAGCGTCAACGATTGATCACTTCGCCTGTACTCTCTATGTGGCACAGACTTTGGATTGTTTGTACTGGTGAAGATTATTTTAGTTGTCGCCCTTTGCTTACAATACATCTGTGTAGTTGCAAAGTTAAGTATTGTAACTTTCTTTTTATAATAAAACTCATTAATATGACTAGTTTCATTGTTTGCCTAGCGATCGGAGTATGCAGGCTCTGTATAGTGTCTACTACACAAAAATGTGGGGTACGAAAATATTATGGATTGAAGAGATACGTTCGAAGTTCTCTGAGGCTATAAAAGTTTCTATAATGAAATGCTCAGTAGGCAGTAGAGTTGAAGAGGAATGGGGATATCTAAAGACAGAAGTTGAAAGGAGGACTATAGGCACAAGGAAGGTATTACGAAGTGCTTCAGCTGATCGACGAAAGAAGGTAGTACAAAAATATTCAGGGGAATTCACGAATACAGAACAATCAGTCACTGAGGAATGAAATAAATAGGAAGTTCAGGGGAGCTAAGACGAAATGGCTGCATCAAAAATGTGACGAAATCGAAAATGAAATGATTGTCGGAAGGACTGAACTGTCATATAGGAACGTCAAAACAACCTTCGGTGAAATTTAAAACGGGGATGGTAACATTAAGAGGACTACGGGAATTCCACTGTTGAATGTATAGGAAAGAGCGGATAGGTACAAAGAGTACACTGAAGTTCTCCATGATGGGGAAGATTTGTCTGATGCGATAGAAGAAGAACGGGAGTCGATTTAGAAGAGATAGGGGATGCAGCAATATAATTTAAAGGAGCTTTTGCGGACTTCAGATAAAAAAAGGCAGAAAGATAGATAACATTCCATCAGAACTTCTAAAATTATTGGGTGAGGTAGCAACGAAACGACTACTCGTGTTGGTGTCAAGGATGTATAGGGACTGGCGAAATACCTTCAGACTTTCGGAATAACATCAACCACACGATTACGAGGATAGAAAGAACCGACAGGTGCTAGAATTACAGCACAATCAGCTTAACACCTCATGCATCCATGCTGCTGACAAGAATAATATACAGAAGAAAGGAGAAGCATATAGACGATCTGTTAGATGACTAACATTTTGGTTTTAGAATTGTTATAGACACCACAGAGACAGTTCTGAAGTTCGCTTCATAATGGAAGCAAGACAGAAGAAAAATCTAGACCTATTCACAGGATCTGTCAACCTGGAAAAAGTGTTCGACTATGTCAAATGGTGCAAGATATTCGAAATTCTGAGGGACTTTGGGAAACTACAGCGTTAGGACGGTAACAGAGAATATGTACATGAGAGAAGAGGGAACAATGTGTCTGTACGACCAAGAACGAATTGCCCGGATTAAAAATGATGTAAGAGGGGGATGCAGTCTTTCACCCCTACTGTTCAATCCATACATCGAAGAAGGAATAATGGAAACAAATGGAAGGTTGATGAGCGGGATTAAAATTCAGGCTGAAAGGATATCAGCGATAATATTTGCTGACGACGTTGCTGTCCTCATTGAAAGTGAAGAAGAATTGCGGGTTGTGTTGAATGGGATGACCACTCTTCCGCGTAGAGAATATGGATGGAAATAATTGAAGAGAAACGAAAGTAATGAGAAGTAGCAATATGAAAACAGCGAAAAACTTAACACTACAATTGCGGATCACGACGCAGACGAAGTTACGGAATTCTGCTATCTAGCAGCAAATAACCCATGATGGACGGATCAAGAAGGACATAAAAAGCAGAGTAGCACTGGCGAAAAATGTATTCCTGGCCAAGGGAAGTCTGCTAGTATCAAACATAGGTCTTAACTTGAGGACAAAATTGCTGAGATCGTACGTTTAGAGCCAAGCATGGTATGGTAGTCGGACATACACTGTGAGAAAACCAGAACGGAAGAGAATCGAAGCCTTTGAGATGTGGTGATACAGAAGGATTTTGAAAATTAGGTAGACTGGAGGTAAAGATCGCGGAGGTTATCAGCAGAATCGGTGAGGGAAAGAACATATGAAAAAACTGACAAGAAGAAGTGACAGGATGATGGGACATTTCCTATAGCATAAGGGGTAACTTTCATGGTACTAAAAGGAGCTGGTTCAAATGGCTCTGAGCACTATGGGACTTAACATCTGAGGTCATCAGCCCCCTAGAACTTAGAACTACTTAAACCTAACTAACCTAAGGACATCACACACATCCATGCCCCAGGCAGGATTCGAACCTGCGACCGTAGCGGTCACACGGTTCCAGACTGAAGCGCCTATAACCGCATGGCCACACCGGCCGGCTAAAAGGAGCTGTAGAGGGTATGAACTGTAGAGGAAGTCCGAGACTGGAATATGTC
This sequence comes from Schistocerca nitens, assembly GCF_023898315.1. NCBI lineage: Eukaryota > Metazoa > Arthropoda > Insecta > Orthoptera > Acrididae > Schistocerca > Schistocerca nitens. The sequence goes on from NC_064617.1 coordinate 782,356,852, forward strand.
CAGAAAACAACTGAAGTCTTAGGGTGCAGTTGCTACTCTGATATGAAAAGTTTGTAACAGGAGAGCAAAACATGGCGGGTGGCATCAATGAAACCAGTCAGAAAACAGATGACTCAAATTTAAACCAGTCAGAAGACTGATGATTGATGAAAAAAGGAAAAACAAAATACTGGCTTACCAAAACTTAATCTATTAAAGAGCCATTTCTTTTTCTGTCTATTATGCAGGTCTTACGCAGCCAACATATAGTGCAGACTTAAGTATCGCACTTAGATTTACTTCACTTACTGCTACGTCTTATGAGCTTTTCACGCTGACTCACACACCTTTCTTTCTAACCGAGAAGTTAAAACCCAATTTTCTGAGATTTTCATATAAAACGCTTGAATAAAACGAAATATTTTCGCAAAAATTATCATTTCCCATTTCACCGCCTTAGTGGTTGAATTTCAAGAAAAACTGAAAAACTGATTTTCTTTATTTCCAACCAAGAAGCCAAAAACAAATTTCCATTGATTTATCTTCGAAAATTCTTTCAGAATGGAATATTTCCATGAAAATTTTCATCCCTTATTTCATCCAATTACGAGTTGAATTTATAAAAACACTGGAACACGCGTTCTTTTATTTATAACCTGGAAGCTAAATACAAATTTCCATACATAGAGTTTTAAAAATGCCTTCATGATAATATGTTTTCATAAAGCTTTTCGTATTCTGCTTTACCATAATAAGCACGAATTTCCGCAAACTGCAAACCTCGTATTAGTTATTTCTGATTGAGAAGACCAATACCAATAATAACGGTTTATTTTCAAAAAGCTGTTTGTCCCCTATTTCACGCCTTTGGAGTCGGAATTTCGAAAACGATGTCGTGAGTATAAAATCAAAACCCCTTCCTAATTTAAGGTTTATATCCCCAGCTCGCTGGGCTGGGCGACAATGGGTCAGGAGATTTAGTTTTATATGTAGAGATTATTGCTGTTCGTGTTTCTCTGTTCTTATGTTCAGTACTTAGTTTAGCTCGTATAACATTTCGCCTACAGAGCTGAATTACGGCGTTTCTTCAGAGTCTGAGCGTATACATCTAACGGTATTAATATCTGAAGTTTTCACGGTTTGACAGATTTATGGCCTTCATTTTATTACTATCTGTCTATTCGTAGTATCCTTCAGGTATTGAAACCGGTGAAGGGATTAGGGTTAACGGCCTGTCTGGAGACTTAAATGCGCATCAAAGGGAGTTTCGGACGGTGAACTCCACCATAAAGTTGGTAAATATTCGCCCATCAAGGAGAGTTCCAGATGCCGAGCCCTAGGGAAAATTGCAGCTCGGAAGATCAATAATACGTGCAGTATATCAATGGATAGTACGAGCGCACATAAAGCTACTGCTCGAAGATGTGGAAGAAGATAGTTTGGTCTGTCGTCAGAATAATGTGGGCATAAAGAATCCCTCATGTAGCTAGAAGAAACAGGGTCAACTCTTCATGCCTTTCTTGGCGTGCTGAGGTCAAGATGACTGTCTCCTCTCCTTTCCCGAAATAATGAGAAGTGTTACTGTTCCAGGAGTACGTAACAACGGGGAAGAATAGTTTTAAAAATTCCATCTTCTGTAGGTAATGGCGGCACTACTCCTGCGATAATCTACATTCTATACTGAAATCGAAACCATGTTTGTGATATATCAACAAAATACTTGCCTACTAAGTACACGAATTCCCTCTAATATATGCCTGTGATCTATGAAATATCGAAAAGCCTTTTTTTAGATGCGGCACCGACACTCTTTTGGCGGTGAAAGGAAGTGTATTGCTTTCTTATTCTTATAATATAAGAGAAATCAGTCTCTTACGACACCTCCCAAGACTTCGGTCGCCTTCGGTACACGATTAATGACATAGATCTTTTTATAATTTGGTTAGTCTTCAATAATTAGTCGGTAATTAACAACCTATTGTGCGGGTACTGTTGCTACCCATCTCCGTAGTCCGGTAGCCCACACCAGTGGTAAGGTAATCTACACGGTAATACTCCCTTCTATTCCAGCTTGTTGAAGGTATTTCATTATAAGCCCCAAAATATGGAGGGGTGAAGATCTTGATTATTTAATTATGTCCCAATGCACCGGATTACATTGAATAACTCTCTGTTGTGTCTGATGGAATGAGAACCCACGACATAACTGATACATATTTTTCCGGTAGATGAGGATGCTTAAGCCGCGCGGGATTATCCGAGCGGTCTGGGGCGCTGCAGTCGTGGACTGTGCGGCTAGTCCCGGCGGAGGTGCCAGTCCTCCCTCAGGCATGGGTGTGTGTGGTTTATCCTTAGGATAATTTAGGTTAAGTAGCGTGTAAGCTCAGGGGCTGATGACCTTAGTAGTTAAGTCCCATAAGATTTCACACACATTTGAATTTTTTTCTTTTTTCTTTTTTCTTTTTTGGAACATGAGGATGCTTAACTCGAAATTTATAGCAGAGAGAAACATGAAGGTTACTCGGAACAGATTAAATCCCCTGGATTCTTTCACTTGCATCAGCACCATATTAGTGAGTACTTGAAACATGCCATTACTGTGTTTATCTCCGAAATATAAACATCAATATCAAACTAAAACTTAGCCAGCCCGCGGAGGCATCATTCTAACACCATGTAACAGCCCTTATGGTGTTTATAATTCCCTCAAATCACCCAGCGAGTCAACAAGGTTTTTCAGGATTGCTTATCTACCTGCATTTCCTCGTTGACCTTTAGGTTCCGTCGAACTAAACTACCATATAGCAGGAATGTGAATTGCTAGGACTCATTCAATGTTTCACATAGTCCCAGACATTAAATAGGGGATTAAATTTGTGTGATAAGACAGTATGGCATTGTTTGTCACCGACAACATATGGAGGCGTGCGGCCGCTCGGAGCAAGTCTTTCTATTTGACGCTACTTCAGCGACTTGAACGTCGGTGAAGATAACACAGTTTAAGAAAGAAGGAACTCTTTAATGTGCCTGGGGAATGATCCCAAAGCTCAGCAATTTAGAGACAGCGACGCTAATCATTAGACCACAAGCTACGGCTGGCTAAGGTAGAGCGACAATCGAGATACGATAGTGTGCCAGAGTGATCGCGAAACCGCGAATGTGTGCGTGCAGCGCAGTAAAACCAACTGTTATCATCTCGGAAGAGGTACATAATACGAGGGTCGGTCAAAAAGTAATGCCTCCCATTTTTTTTCTACTTAAAGAAATTAAGTTAAGTGAAAAATTTGAATTTGGCGCCATTCCTCAAACCTTCTACTGCAATCCACTGCAGTAGTAACTTTCTGTGTCAACAGGTGGCAGCACAGCAGAAGTTTGTAAGATGGCCGACATCGATGTTCGTTTGAGACAGCGTTGTGTGATTGAATTCTTGAATGCAGAAGGTGAAACGCCCACACGCATTCATGAAAGACTGAAGAAGGTGTATGGTGTTGTGACAGTGGATGTCAGCACTGTTAGACGATGGGTTCGTCGTTGTAAGGAAGCTGAAGGGCAAACACCGTTGACTGACGAAAAGCGGAGCGGCAGGCCGGTGAGTGCAGTGACTCCACACAACATTCAGCAAGTTGATGACATCATTCGTGGTGACCGTCGGGTGACTGCAGATGAAGTGTGTCGCATTATTTCTCTTAGTAAAGGCAGTGTGATCACGATTATTAAACAATTGGTGTACTCAAAAGTTTGTGCACGATGGTTTCCAAGAATGTTAACCGATCAGAATAAAGAGGCAAGGAAAACAATAGCCTCCCAACACTTGCAGCGCTTCCGTTTGGAGGGAGATGAGTTTCTGAAAAAAATTGTGACCGGGGACGAAACATGGGTGCATTTTTTTGAACCCGAATCAAAGAGGCAGTCAATGGAGTGGCGTCACACAAGCTCGCCGAGGAAGAAAAAATTCAAAACTGTGCGATCGGCAGGGAAAGTTATGGCAACAGTTTTCTGGGATACAGAGGGTGTGATTCTGGTTGATTTTTTGGAGCAGGGATGCACAATAAATTCTGTTCAATACGTCACAACCCTCAAAAAACTTAAAGCACGTCTTCAGCGAGTTCGCCCAACAAAATCAATGGCAGATGTTCTTCTTTTGCATGACAATGCAAGACCACACACCAGTCGTCACACCTCTGACGAGATTGTCAAAATTGGATGGGAAGTTTTGCCTCATCCCCCATACAGCCCTGACCTGGCACCATCAGACTTCCATCTGTTCGGGCCACTAAAAGAAGCTCATCGTGGGATTCATTTTGAAGATGAGGAGGCCGTCAAAACATCCGTGCGTCAATGGCTTAGGAAGCAGAGCTGTGATTTTTACCGTGCTGGGATACATGCCCTTGTTCAAAGATGGACCAAAACTGTAGAGATGGGCGGAGATTACATTGAAAAATGACAAAATGATCCTCAATGTTGTGGTTTTCAACCTATGTAATTGCATTTAAATTTCCTGACAATTAAACGTAGAAAAAAAATAGGAGGCATTACTTTTTGACTGACCCTCGTATAAGAACCAGCAACACTTGGTCAACCTTGAAAGTTGAATCCTGGTTCGTATTCATGGTAACCTGGAAGAGTGGGACGAAGTCATATTACGAAAAATTCCTCAAAACATAGGGGAAGCACACCTACCGTGACACATTCCACACACAGCGGGTTTAACGCCTCAGTGTACTCCATGTCTTGTATAATTTCAAAACACGCAAAACGGCGACTCGTCAACCCACACTACGTGCCTCTCGCCAGTTAATATCCATTTAATGTACTATTTGGCCCACTGAAGACATACAGTCCCATATGCTGCTGTGCGGAACAGATTACACGCAATTGCCTCTGCAATATGACGGAAACTGAGTGAGATGGACCTACAATTGTGAACGGCACTATTCCTGTCATTTTTGAAGTGACTATCCATGACTAAACATTACACTTGTCTCCAGTCCACGTTACGATCTTTTACAACCACTCTTCTCACGCTGTGTTACATTTCTGCGAATGGTGTACTGTGCCATCCAGATAGTTTGGACAATCCGTGTTGAGACATCAACATATTGGCCAAGATATCTTTCTCAGTGTATATATACACTGTTAAAGAAAGTCTCACTTTCTCGAAACCCTGTAATTATCTCCCATTGCGACAATATGTTTGGAATTTGGTGAAAGTTGGTTAAAACCTTCCTCTGAAATGGTGCAAATACGTGACGCCTTACAACGACACCCTCGGGATCTGCGACGCTTCAAACAGCAAAGTGTCGACACATGCAAAACTAAGTCCACAGATCACAATTTCATGTGAGGTGTGAGGCAGGTTGTTGTCGCAACATTGGCACCAGATTTCATTAAAATTCTACTCAGTGCCACCGTAGACGCATCATATGACGAGAAGGTCGTCCCACACCCTCTTTCCGATATTTCACCCGTTTTGACGACTCTGCTATGGAGGTCAGACCCGCGACACCCAGCACTGAAATGACGCAGTTTTCTTATGGGTGACGAGGAAAACATTGCAGTCACCGTAATGAGTAAGACCCATATTGATGACTCTGGTATGGAGGTCCGACCCACGTCACCCAGCAGTTACCTCTTCAGCTGTATGCTTTATCATAATGTCTGACCCAAGTAGTTTTGTGGGCGTTAGAGCTCAGTCTTCATGAATTAATGCTTATCACTTATTCCAAACGATAAGCAGTAGATGACTGTACATTCTTTATCCTATTGTTCAATTTAAAACAGAGTAGACTGTAGGGAACACCATCCAGATACAGGATATAACCCCAACGACCGCCTTAAAGTCATTTAAGGCAGAACATCATAATATGAAGTAGGGAAAAGTTATCTTGGCAAATACGACATCTTTGCCGTTAAGCTAACACCAAGAAGATTTGATAACAACATTATACATCACTGAGAGTTTTTGTTACGAAAAGAGGAGGAAGAAACCTCAGCTTTAATTAATGGACAAATATCCAAGAGATAATTGCAATTAATAACTTGAAAGCTAAGTCCAAGCTGATGTTAGTCAGAGATAACTTTTATATGGAAGAGAGTTGTAAGCGCAATGAAGAAATTCAATACGCCTACAATACTCATTCACAGAAGAAGTCGCTTGCTGGCTCTCGTCCTGTAAAGACTTGCGGGAACAACTCTTGTCTTAGTTATTGAGTGTGCGGAACGTGACGAGATTGTTTTGCGTTCAGAAGTGTTTCTTGTGTGACGTGATTCACGAACTTCGGAAACTGATTTTCTAAGCAGAGACAGGAACTGACAGACGCGTTTAAACCGTGCATAAAGGGTTAATTGAACTTTATTTACGAAAATAGTGAATATTGGACTTGACTTTCAAATAGTTGGAACTAAAAGAAGAGTGGATAGTATATCAAAGGATTACACTCAATTAGTCTCGAGTAGGACACAATTACACGACTTCACGAAGATAATACAATTACGTTGAAGAGTCAAGTTGTCGTAATTGTCAAGAAACTTAATTTTAATAGAACTGACTTTACCAACCAACTGCGTGTGCTTGTGGTGCGAAAGTTATCAAGTATTTAGTGGCCAAGGAACAATAAACTGTTCGTTCCAAGTGAAATATAAAGCGTGGACTACATTATTTAGTGATTTAATCAATGATAGTTAACCAACGACTGTTCAGCAGGGACAATTTAATCTGAATATCAAAATACCTACTTATTAATTGAAAAGGGAACGTTTGAACTTTTTTTCAACATTACGGCGTAGGTTCCCTCAGACGTGATCAAAGAGTATCTGTGGATCTTGCTTCATACAGGTTCAACAACTCCATAGTAACGAGCCAACAACGTACGAGAAAACTGATAATTACAATGTTTCCTCGCAGTTGGTGGTGTTTACGACGCGGATGAGATAAGATTTAACAACTACTGCATATCCGGGCAATGAATCATTCAATCTTAAATCAGAAGAAGCATCCATCGTATGAGTTCGCATTTCTGTCTCCCGTTCACCAACGGGGACCTACGTCATCGCGCATCGTGTCTCAACTCCACTGCGAGAGCTGTGGCAGTAGCAGCTCTACGGCGTCTACAATATCAGTACGCGGTTAGAGGCGGGGATGCCACAAAGAACACCGAGGCTTAAAATCGTCATGACAACATGATATCCGCAGTGACTGTCTGTAAGAACCAATTTCAGACACACTGCCGCTCAGAACAGACAAGAAACGCCCTAAGGAGGCGGCATAAAGGGAGTCAATGAAACCACGCTCTTCCTTGTGGCGTTGATTGCCACACATTTCGTGAACGAAACCGGCAGTTCGCAGTGCGATGAGCTACGTGAGGACATTCTCGACGACGTTCGACACTAGCGACACAGATGGAATCCTAGGGACAATTCACAACCATTCGACGAATTGCGAATAAGATCCGATGCTCTTTCATCCGTCATGTGGCCTAATCACGGATGGGATCACCCTTTAGTTGAATGGGTGTGGAAGTCTCCGTCAGGTTCATTTTAAAACCAGCTCGACGAAGGTACGAGTGTGTCACCGAGGGTGTTACCGAACTGAAGCTCCTACAGGTCCCTTTCAGTCTTATTCAAGTGAATGTCAATGCGGCACCCTTCCGTCATAGTGCCGCAGGAGGACGAAAAGTAGGAGGGCTGACGGACTGTAAGTACCATTCGCTGCTTCATATTGCGTACAAATGTCGTTGATTGGTTGTGAACCGCCCATATCGATTCTAACCTATATCCCTGAGTAAAAGTTTACGGTCGCACTATGCTCCAAAACTGTCACATCGTGTTCAGTGGGGTTTGCAGAAACACGATGTCTGAGAGTAGATCTGAATCGTCCGAGGGTGTCAGTATTGTGTAACGTTGTCGAGAACGTCGTCCTGTTACTCATCGCATTGTGAACAGCAATTTCGACCGCGAAATAAGTGGGAATCAACGCCACAAGGGAAGGGAACTGGAGGACTGTCTAATATATGTGTCTCAAGGTAAGGGTGGTTTCACAAAGGCCAGTTACGACACCTCCTGAAGGATTTCCATGTAAATTCTGAGCGGCGTTGTATGAAATGTTTTCTTCGGCCATCCATCAAAACAGATTTCAATGCTGGGTATCACAGTTCTGACCTCTTTCGGAGAGGCGTCAAACGAAGGGATGAAAAGAGAGTATGAGTGAATGTGAGCACCCCCCTTGTGTGTATGTTCATAATGGCATGGACAGGACAGCGGTGAAACTTGCTACCAATGTGACATCATTAACCCACTTTAACATGTCTCAAGAAATTTCGAGCTGTGGCCATTTTTTTGAATGTATCGACAGTTTGCGTTCGAACTGAGGGAACCATACTGTTGCAAAATTATAAAAGACTTTATTCACCTTTGAGCCAAAATACAAACTTATGCGTGATAATGCGACTCAATTACGTGGTGTCGTAAAAGTGGTATCTTTGGCGCACTCTATAGACACTGGAGCGCGAAACATACGAGTAAGGGCGAAAGTGATGTGCGCACCATTTATGGCAGCAAAAAAACGTCGATCGATGGAAGTAGAGCCATTTATAGAAGGAACTGCTACAGTGTTGTATAGGAACGAAATACACTGTGTCCCTGGATGTATTAGATACGCTCATCTCTCACCATATTCCCCACGAACGTACCTGAACATGATCGTTTTGGTGGTCAAGGCTTTACCGTTTGGCGAGGCACAATTTTGAATGTAAGTTCTGAGCTAAGTATCCTCGAACGCGTGAAATCACCAGTCAACGCTACTCTGACACTGTACTCCTTTCCAATGCGCGTGTTTTCATGGGGAAATTCGGCCCTGACTTTATTTTCATAGATAAAAAATTGTGATCGCATCGAATTGCTCAGATACAGTCGCTCTTGGAACGAGCAGACATTCGTGGAATGGGATGGCCTGCCCGTTCCCAACGACTTACATCCCACCTAGCATGTGTGAGATGCATTTGGCTAGTTGGTTGCTGCACGTCCTTCTGCACCAGCGACAATCCAGCAGTTATCAACAGCACCGATGGACGCTCTCTTCCTCCCACATTTGTCCTCCTCCTCCTCCTCCTCCTCCTCCCCCCATCAGCACTACAAAGGGCTCTGGGCACTATGGGACTCAACATCTGGATTCATCAGTCCCCTAGAACTGAGAACCACTTAAACGTAAATAACCTTAGGATATCACACACATCCATGCCGAAGGCAGGATTTGAACCTGCATCCGTAGCGGACGCGCGGTTCCAGACTGAAGCGCCTAGAACCACTCGGCCACAACGGCCACCCCCGCCCCCTCCTCGCCACCGTCTGCTCAGTCATGCATGTGTAGCCCTCATGTGCATTCCGGCACTAACTGCACAACGGACATATATATGCAGGGCAGCCTAGATATCAGGAATTACCAAATTTTCTCACTTTACCCCACTGCCAATACACATATCTCTTTGTTTGTGTGTGATCCAGACTTTTCCCTGTGACTTTCCATCTACATCTACCTCTACATCCATACTCCGCAAGCCACCTGACGGTGTGTGGCGGAGGGTACCTTGAGTACATCTATCGGTTCTACCTTCTATTCCAGTCTCGTATTTTTCGCGGAAAGAAGGATTCTCGGTATGCCTCTGTGTGGGCTCTTATCTCTCTGATTTTATCCTCATGGTCTCTTCGCGAGATATACGTAGAAGGGAGCAATATGCTGCTTGACTCCTCGGTGAAGGTATGTTCTCGAAACTTCAACAAAAGCCCGTACCGAGTTATTGAGCGTCTCTCCTGCAGAGGCTTCCACTGGAGTTTATCTATCATCTCCGTAACGCTTTCACGATTACTAAATGATCCTGTAACGAAGCGCGCTGCTCTCCGTTGGATCTTCTGTATCTCTTCTATCAACCCTATCGAGTTCGGATCCCACACTGTTGAGCAGTATTCAAGCAGTGGGCGAACAAGCGTACTGTAAACTACTTCCTTTGTTTTCGGATTGCATTCCCTTAGGATTATTCCAATGAATCTCAGTCCTGCATCTGCTTTACCGACGATCAACTTTATATGATCATTCCATTTTAAATCACACATAATGCGTACTCCCATATAATTTATGGAATTAACTGCTTCCAGAGGCTGACCTGTTATATTGTAGCTAAATGATATGGGATCTTTCTTTCTGTGTATTCGCAGCACATTACACTTGTCTACATTGAGATTCAATTGCCATTCCCTGCACCATGCGTCAATTCGTTGCAGATCCTCCTGCATTTCAGTACAATTTTCCATTGTTAAAACCTCTCGATATACCACAGCATCATCCGCAAAAAGCCTCAGTGAACTTTCGATGTCATCCACATGGTCATTTATGTATATTGTGAATAACAACGGTCCTACGACACACCTGAAATCACTCTTACTACGGAAGACTTCTCTCCATTGAGAATGACATGCTGCGTTCTGTTATCTAGGAACTCTTCAATCCAATCACACAATTGATCTGATAGTCCATATGCTCGTACTTTGTTTATTAAACGACTGTGGGGAACTGTATCGAACGCCTTGCGGAAGTCAAGAAACACGGCATCTACCTGGGAACCCGTGTCTATGGCCCTCTGAGTCTAGTGGACGAATAGCGCAAGCTGGGTTTCACACTATCGTCTTTTTCGAAACCCATGCTGATTCCTACAGAGTAGATTTCTAGTTTTCAGAAAAGTCATTATACTCGAACATAAGACGTGTTCCAAAATTCTCCAACTTATCGACGTTAGAGATATAGGTCTATAGTTCTGCACATCTGTTCGACGTCCCTTCTTGAAAACGGGGATGAACTGTGCCCTTTTCCAATCCTTTGGAACGCTACTCTCTTCTAGAGACCTAGGGTACACCGCCGCAAAAAGGGGGTCAAGCTCCTTCGCGTAATCTGTGTAAAATCGAACTGGTATCCCATCATGCCCAGCGGCCTTTCCTCTTTTGAGCGATTTTAATTGTTTCTCTATCCCTCTGTCGTCTATTTCTATGTCTACCATTTTGTCATCTGTGCGACAATCTAGAGAAGGAACTACAGTCCAGTCTTCCTCTGTGCAACAGCTTTGGAAAAAGACATTTAGTATTTCGGCCTTTAGTCTGTCATCCTCTGTTTCAGTACCATTTTGGTCATAGAGTGTCTGGACATTTTGTTTTGATCCACCTACCGCTTTGACATAAGACCAAAATTTCTTAGGATTTTCTGCCAAGTCAGTACATAGAACTTTACTTTCGAATTCATTGAACGCCTCTCGCATGGCCCTCCTCACATTACATTTCGCTTCGCGTAATTTTTGTTTGTCTGCAAGGTGTTGGCTATATTTATGTTTGCTGTGAAGTTCCCTTTGCTCCCGCAGCAGTTTTCTAACGCGGTTGTTGTACCACGGTGGCTCTTTTCCATCTATTACGATCTTGCTTGGCACATACTCATCTAACGCATATCGTACGATGGTTTTGAACTTTGTCCACTGATCCTCAACGCTATCTGTATTTAAAACAAAACTTTTGTGTTGAGCCGTCAGGTACTCTGTAATCTGCTTTTTGTCACTTTTGCTAAACAGAAAAATCTTTCTACCTTTTTTAACATTTCTATTTACGACTGAAATCATCGATGTAGTAACCGCTTTATGATCACTGATTCCCTGTTCTGCGTTAAATGTTTCAAATAGTTCATGTCTGTTTGTCACCAGAAGGACTGATATGGTATCGCCACGAGTCGGTTCTCTGTTTAACTGCTCAAGGTAGTTTTCAGATAAAGCACTTAAAAAAATTTCACTTGACTCTTTGTCCCTGCCACCCGTTATGAAAGTTTCAGTCTCCCAGTCTATATCCGGCAACTTAAAATCTCCACTGAGAACTATAACATGATGGGGAAATCTACTCGAAATATTTTCCAAATGATCCTTCAGGTGCTCAGCCACAACAGCTGCTGAGCCAGGGGGCCTAAAGAGACACCCAATTACCATGTCTGAGCCTGTTTTAACCATGACCTTCACCCAAATTATTTCACATTTCGGATCTCCGCCAATTTCCTTCCATACTATTGCACTTCTTATCGCTATGAACACGCCTCCCCCTTGACTGTACCGCCTGTCTCTGCGGTATACATTCCAATCTGAGTTTAGAATTTCATTACTGTTACATCTGGTTTCAGCCATAGAACTTTACTTTCGAATTCATTGAACGCCTCTCGCATGGCCCTCCTCACATTACATTTCGCTTCGCGTAATTTTTGTTTGTCTCCACATCTCGGATGAGACCCCCCGGCAAGCAGACAGAGTGAACACTGGCCTTCTTCCCCGACCTTTCCGCTATTTCCCTAAGGGGCTCCATCACCCGCCTAACGTTCGAGCTCCCAATAACTAATAAACCCCTCTCACCGTGTGCCTGCTCGGACCTTGCTGAAGGAACGGCCACATGTCCACTCACAGGCAGAGCGGGCGATGCCACACGGCCAACCTCCACATTGACCCTCCGCCTCGTGCGCCGCGAACGCCGCTGAACCCGCCACTCCCCTTGGGGAGAGGGTGCCCCAACCGCACCCGGTACCCGCGAAGATGTCTCGACAGCAGGGACAGTGGGTGAAGCATGTAACACCTGGGGTGTACCATGCGTCGCACCAGACTCCCCACTGCCGCTACACTCCGAGGCAGCAGCCTGAAGACGGCTGACCGCGGCCGTCAACACGTTCAGCTGTTGGCCAACAGTGGCCAGCTCCTCCTGCGTCGGTACACAGCAGTGACACATCCTATCCATTCTAAGAAATCAATTTACTGTAGAGATCAATCAACTTTTAACTAGACTGCTAATTCACTAAAGGCGGCTGATAGTTGACTAAACTGTGGTTACTAGACACTTCTTGTAGAAGACAATGAAAATAGCACTACCTGTCTCTGGACTGTATTGAAAAGCACCTCAAGCACTACTGGCACTATGGTTGACTAAAGGGACTCTCTCTGACTTATTCAAAACAAACACGAAATCAATGGAACACTATTACTAGCACTCGACAATTAAAGCTTCCGAAAAGCAAAAACACACGGAAGAAGAAATGACAAGTAAGAAAATACAGTTAACACTTAAATTAACGTAGCTCGCTGCACAGCAGACGTGAAGCAGACAGCAGTTACATACGTTTGATAGATGTATTGCACAGACCTCCTAATCTCTCTCCACCCCTCTCTGTTAATCTATTCGTGCTGCTTCTATGCTTCTATCTGTCCACGTCATCTTCACTCCTTTATCTGTCCATGTCCTCTATCCCACTCTCTTTCTCTCACTACACCTTTTCTATAACAGAAACAATCCCCTCCACCCTCTCACTATAACCATATTTTCCTACCCCTCCCTCTCCCCTAGTCCTGCTCACATCTCACTATACATCCAGCCCCACTTTTTCTTCAGCAGTTGCCCACTACCCTTCCACAATCTGGATCCAGCAACTCCCTGCCCTCCTCCCTCTCCCTGTCCATCTCTTCGTTATCTTCTTCACTCAAGCCATCTCCTAATCCCACTCTCACCATACATATCCTGTACGTCCTTTCTCTGTCTGTCCCCTCCCGATCCCTATCCATTTCCTCCTTCACACTCTCTGTCTCACCCATTCTCCCCTCCTCTACCTATTTCCTCCTTACCTCTCTTTCTGTCATACTCACCTCCACCTCTTTTTCTGTCCATATCCCTCCTTTCCTATACCGATACTACCAAGTCAAATTGCATCTTGTTCACTCTGTCCATATCCTCTTCCTTTTACTCTTTGTTCAAATCATCCCCCTACTCCTTTCTCTGATCATTACCCCGTGCCTATCTCTATCCATCAACCACTACCCCTCTCTGTCCATTTCGTCCTTCTACCTTTCTCAGAACACCTCATTCTCCCCCTCCATCCATGTCCTCTCCTACTAATTCTAATTGCTCAGGTGTACCCATAAACACATGTAGCTCTGTAAGGCATCCTGATATTACATCCACAACACACTTAAGCTGAGCAGCCTGTATGTCAAGGGCACAAACCAAAGGGCACAAACCACATTTTTGCTCTTATCTCCGTTTCCCAGAGTGCTGATTGTCATGTAGCAAGCAATATGGGCTCCAAATCGATCCATTCGCTTAGGAGAGATGGACGACCTACAAGCACATACGTATCTACATATCCACATATTCATGAAAACACCTTTGAAATTGTGAAGCATTCTTAGAAAGAAACGTAGATAATGTACAAATGTAAAAGTACAGCTGCTCCACATATCTACAACGCGATTTTGTATACGTCTCGATGGCAAAGTCTCTTCATAGCTCTGTAACGGCCCTTGTATTTGCAGTTCAAAGCTGTTAAAGCGCTGCCAGATGTCTGATATTTCCTTAAGTTGACACTACTGAAGGAGTGTCTTCGTAATGAAGAATAAATGAAATAAAGCTTCATGCGTGATGCAGTATTTTTTCACGCGTTTCAGTGTTTATGACATCTCCTGATGTATGTGTCCTACAGTGATACAATTCTGCAAAATCTGTTGCGAAAAGAGTTACTATCAAACAAGTAACAAATTTGAACTTTATGTATGATGCGGTAGTTTTCATGCATCTCTTTGTTTCTGATGCCGGATCTCCTGAACTATGATAGTTAGATGGTTCTCACAGGGAAACGTTACATGTTACTACAGAAACATTGTGCATCATGATGTCCTTTACTGTTCAAGTTCTTAGATGAGTCGACCAATATAAAGTTTTTCCTTATATGTATCCATCTAAAACGCCATGAAGATGAAACTGCAATCATCCGAGCTTACACGGATACTCAACAATAATCAAACTTTTCACACACGATTTGCGAGTGGTACAGGAAAGTGGAGTAGTCTTGGTGGAAAACACGTTATACGATGTCTTGGGGAGTGTATATGTGATGTTGATGTCGAATACGGTCTTCCTTCTATCTTCTGAACATTAAATTCCAACAAAGTAAACAAAGAAAGCAGTTATGTGCTTATTGCGCTGCAACACCTAGACTAGTTAGTAGATGAATGGCGGTTTCTAAGGATTTTGTTATGATGTTCTCAAAGAAACCAGTCTGGCAGTGGTATATTGCCTGTTGGAACCTTTCTCTGGCCACCTGTTCCTGTAACAGGATGTCAAATTAAACACCTTTCAGCCCTCTAGTTTCCAAACTCATTTTATTTAGCTACGCGTTTCAACGTTTCACTACGCCATCTTCAGGCCCCTGACCAACGTGTAGGAAGATTCTGCCTTATTTCTGTCCGTCCCTGGTAGCTGAGTGGTCAGCGTGATGGAATGTCGTACCTAACGGCCCGGTTGGATTCCCGGCTGGGTCGGAGGTTTTCTCCGCTCACGGACTGGGTGTTGTGTTGTCCTTATCACCATCATCGACACCCAAGTCGCCGAAGAGGCGTCAACTCGAAAGAGTTGCACCAGGTGAACCGTCCACCCGACGGGAGGCCATAGCCACACGACATTTATATTACTTCGGTTCTGATCAAAACAAGGGCTACAATACTGGTATTAGTAGATTTTTGCTATAGCGATCACTTCAATCTTCATCTGCCGAAGATGGCGTAGTAAAACGCTGAAACTGGTAGCCAAATTAAATGTGTTTGGAAAATAGACGGGAGAAAGGTGTTTAAATTGACATCCCATATCGAACAGCCCCCCCCCCCCCCCCCAATGAACCATGGACCTGGCTGTTGGTGAGGAGGCTTGCGTGCCTCAGCGATACAGATAGCCGTACCGTAGGTGCAACCACAATGGAGGGGTATCTGTTGAGAGGCCAGACAAACGTGTGGTTCCTGAAGAGGGGCAGCAGCCTTTTCAGTAGTTGCAAGGGCAACAGTCTGGGTGATTGACTGATCTGGCCTTGTAACAATAACCAAAACGGCCTTGCTGTGCTGGTACTGCGAACGGCTGAAAGCAAGGGGAAACTACAGCCGTAATTTTTCCCCAGGACATGTAGCTTTATTGTATGATTAAATGATGATGGCGTCCTCTTGGGTAAAATATTCCGGAGGTAAAATAGTCACCCATTCGGATCTCCGGGCGGGGACTACTCAAGAGGATGTCGTTATCAGGAGAAAGAAAACTGGCGTTCTACGGGTCGGAGCGTGGAATGTCAGATCACTTAATCGGGCAGGTAGGTTAGAAAATTTAAAAAGGGAAATGGATAGGTTAAAGTTAGATATAGTGGGAATTAGTGAAGTTCGGTGGCAGGAGGAACAAGACTTCTGGTCAGGTGACTACAGGGTTATAAACACAAAATAAAATAGGGGTAATGCAGGAGTAGGTTTAATAATGAATAGGAAAATAGGAATGCGGGTAAGCTACTACAAACAGCATAGTGAACGCATTATTGTGGCCAAGATAGATACGAAGCCCACACCTACTACAGTAGTACAAGTTTATATGCCAACTAGCTCTGCAGATGACGAAGAAATTGAAGAAATGTCTGATGAAATAAAAGAAATTATTCAGATAGTGAAGGGAGACGAAAATTTAATAGTCATGGGTGACTGGAATTCGAGTGTAGGAAAAGGGAGAGAAGGAAACATAGTAGGTGAATATGGATTGGGGCTAAGAAATGAAAGAGGAAGCTGCCTGGTAGAATTTTGAACAGAGCATAACTTAATCATAGCTAACACTTGGTTTAAGAATCATGAAATAAGGTTGTAAACATGGAAGAAGCCTGGAGATACTGAAAGGTTTCAGATAGATTATATAATGGTAAGACAGAGATTTAGGAACCAGGTTTTAAATTGTAAGACGTTTCCAGGTTCAGATGTGGACTCTGACCACAATCTATTGGTTATGACCTGTAGATTAAAACTGAAGAAACTGCAAAAAGGTGGGAATTTAATGAGATGGGACCTGGATAAACTGAAAGAACCAGAGGTTGTACAGAGTTTCAGGGAGAGCATAAGGGAACAATTGACAGGAATGGGGGAAAGAAATACACTAGAAGAAGAATGGGTAGCTTTTTAGGGATGAAGTAGTGAAGGCAGCAGAGGATCAAGTAGGTAAAAAGACGAGGTCTAGTAGAAATCCTTGGGTAACAGAAGAAATATTGAATTTAATTGATGAAAGGAGAAAATATAAAAATGCAGTAAATGAAGCAGGCAAAAAGGAATACAAATGTCTCAAAAATGAGATCGACAGGAAGTGCAAAATGGCTAAGCAGGGATGGCTAGAGGACAAATGTAAGGATGTAGAGGCTTATCTCACTAGGGGTAAGATAGATACTGCCTACGGGAAAATTAAAGAGACCTTTGGAGATAAGAGAATGACTTGTATGAATATCAAGAGCTCAGATGGAAACCCAGTTCTAAGCAAGGAAGGGAAAGCAGAAAGGTGGAAGGAGTATATAGAGGGTCTATAAAATGGCGATGTACTTGAGGACAATATTATGGAAGTGGAGGAGGATGTAGATGAAGATGAAATGGGAGATACGATACTGCGTGAAGAGTTTGACAGAGCACTGAAAGACCTGAGTCGAAAAAAGGCCCCCGGAGTAGACAACATTCCATTTGAACTACTGACGGCCTTGGGAGAGCCAGTCCTGACAAACCTCTGCCATCTGGTGAGCAAGATGTATGAAACAGGCGAAATACCCTCGGACTTCAAGAAGAATATAATAATTCCAATCCCAAAGAAAGCAGGTGTTGACAGATGTGAAAATTACCGAACCATCAGTTTAATAAGTCACAGCTGCAAAATACTAACACGAATTCTTTACAGACGAATGGAAAAACTAATAGAAGCCAACCTTGGTTAAGATCAGTTTGGATTCCGTAGAAATACTGGAACACGTGAGGCAATACTGACCTTACGACTTATCTTAGAAGAAAGATTATGGAAAGGCAAACCTACGTTTCTAGCATTTGTAGACTTAGAGAAAGCTTTTGACAATGTTGACTGGAATACTGTCTTTCAAATTCTAAAGGTGGCAGGGGTAAAATACAGGGAGCGAAAGGCTATTTACAATTTGTACAGAAACCAGATGGCAGTTATAAGAGTCGAGGGGCATGAAGGGGAAGCAGCGGTTGGGAAGGGAGTGAGACAGGGTTGTAGCCTCTCCCCGATGTTTTTCAATCTGTATATTGAGCAAGCAGTAAAGGAAACAAATGAAAAATTCGGAGTAGGTATTAAAATCCATGGAGAAGAAATAAAAACTTTGAGGTTCGCCGATGACATTTTAATTCTGTCAGATACAGCAAAGGACTTGGAAGAGCAGTTGAATGGAATGGACAGTGTCTTGAAAGGAGGATATAAGATGAACATCAACAAAAGCAAAACGAGGATAATGGAATGTAGTCGAATTAAGCCGGGTGATTCTGAGGGAATTAGGTTAGGAAATGAGACACTTAAAGTAGTAAAGGAGTTTTGCTATTTGGGGAGCAAAATAACTGATGATGATCGAAGTAGAGAGGATATAAAATGTAGACTGGCAATGGCAAGGAAAGCGTTTCTGAAGAAGAGAAATTTATTAATATCGAGTATAGATTTAAGTGTCAGGAAGTCATTTCTGAAAGTATTTGTATGGAGTGTAGCCATGTATGGAAGTGAAACATGGACGATAAATAGTTTGGACAAGAAGAGAATAGAAGCTTTCGAAATGTGGTGCTACAGAAGAATGCTGAAGATTAGATGGGTAGATCACATAACTAATGAGGAAGTACTGAATAGGATTGGGGAGAAGAGAGGTTTGTGGCACAACTTGACCAGAAGACGGGATCGGTTGGTAGGACATGTTCTGAGGCATCAAGGGATCACCAATTTAGTATTGGAGGGCAGCGTGGAGGGTTAAAATCGTAGAGGGAGACCAAGAGATGAATACACTCAGCAGATTCAGAAGGATGTAGGTTGCAGTAGGTACTGGGAGATGAAGAAGCTTGCACAGGATAGAGTAGCATGGAGAGCTGCATCAAACCAGTCTCAGGACTGAAGACCACAACAACAACATCGAACAGTCGAGTCCCGCAACCATCTCAAAAAGATCGACATGCAAAGACTCTTATTGTAACCCCCCTCTGTCCATCTGTTCTCCTCTCTGTCCATCAGCTACTCTCTCTTCTCTTAGCCCATGTCCACTTTCCTTTTTACCCCTCTCCTTTTAATCAGTCCGTGCATTCCTCTTCCGTTTGAATGGCAATTTAGTTCTGGAACATTGCTACGAAAATCTTTTTTTACATTATATACTAAGAAAGATTTTAAATTTTTTTTTTGTTAAATGCGACAAGAAGTTTTCTCGAAAACGTTTTATGCGTTTTATTGCGATTATAATAACTGTAATTTTTTTGTGCATTTCTCTAAACATATCTATCAAATGTTAATACCTACACAAAATGCTCGGAAAGATTATACGAATCCCCCTTAGTTGTAAGAATTGTATTGTACAGTTGGTAAGCTGCTACGAACAGCATAGTTGGTTGGTTGGTTGCTTGGGGAAGGAGACCAGACAGCGTGGTCATCGGTCTCGTCGGATTAGGGAAGGAAGTCGGCCGTGCCCTTTCAGAGGAACCATCCCGGCATTTGCCTGGAGTGATTTAGGGAAATCACGGAAAACCTAAATCAGGATGGCCGGACGCGGGATTGAACCGTCGTCCTCCCGAATGCGAGTCCAGTGTCTAACCACTGCGCCACCTCGCTCGGTGAACAGCATAGTGAACACATTATTGTAGCCAATATAGACATGAAGCCCACTCCTATCACAGTAGTACAAATTAATATGACAACTAGCTCCGCAGATGACGAAGAGATTGAAGAGACGTATGATGAGATAAAAGAAAATATTAGATAATTTAGGGAGACAAAAATTTAATAGTCATTGGGGAATGGAATCCAATGCTAGGAAAAGTAAGAGAAGGAAAAGTAGTAGGTGAATATGGACTGCGGGTAAGGAATGAAAGAGGAAGCCGCCTGGTAGACTATTGCACAGAGTATAACATAATCATAGCTATCACTTGGTTTACGAATCATTAATGAAGGTTGTATACATGGATGAGACCGGGAGACACTGGAAGGTTTCAGATAGATTGTATAATGATTAGACAGAGATTTAGGAACCAGGTTTTAAATTGTAAGATATTTACAGTGACAGATGTAGACTCTGACTACAATCTATTGGTTACGAACTGTAGATTAAAACTGAATAAACTGCAAGCAGGTTGGAATTTAAGGAGATGGGACCTGTATAAACTGAAAGAACTAGAGGTTGTACAAAGTTTCACAGAGAGCATTAGGGAACGATTGACAGGAACGGGGCAAAGAAATACACTAGAAGAAGAACGGGTAGCTTTGAGAGATGAAATACTGAAGACAGCAGAGGATCAAGTAGGTTAAACAACAAGGGCTGGTAGAAATCATTGGGTAACAGAAGCGATATTGAATTTAATTGATGAAAGGAGGAAATATAAAAATGCAGTAAATGAAGCAAGCGAAAAGGAATACAAACGTATTAACAATGAGATCGAAAGGAAGTACAAAATTGCTAAGGAGGGATGGCTGGAGGACAAATATAAGTATGTAGAGACTTATCTCATGAGGGGTAAGACAGATACTGCCTACAGGAAAATTAAAGAGACCTTTGGAGAAAAGAGAAGCACTTGTATCAGTAACGAGCTCAGATGGAAAACCAGTTCTAAGCGAAGAAGGGACAGTAGAAAGGTGAAAGGGGTATATAGAGGCTCTATACAAGGGCAATGTTCTGGAGGACAATATTATGAAAATTGAAGAGGACGTAGATAAAAACGAAATGAGAGATGTGATACTGCGTGAAGAGTTTGACAGAGCACTGAAAGACTTAAGTCGAAACAAGGCCCCGGGGGTAGGCAACATTAAGTAAGTACTACTGATAGCCTTGGGAGAGCCAGCCCTGACAAAACTCTAGCATCTGGTGAGCAAGATGCTTGAGACAGATGAAAGACCCTCAGACTTGAAGAAGAATATAATAATTCCAATTCCAAAGGAAGCAGGTGTTAAGCGATGTAAAATTAGAGAAATATTAGTTTAATAAGTCACGGCTGCAAAATACTAACACGAATTATTTACAGACGAATGGAAAAACTGGTAAAAGCAAACATCAGGAAAGACCAGTTTGGATTCAGTAGAAATGTCACAACACGTGAGTCAATGCTGACCCTACGAGTTATCTTAGAAGATAGATTAAGAAAAGGGTAATCTATGTTTCTAGTATTTGTAGTCTTACAGAAACGTTGACAATGTTGAATTGAACACTCTCTTTCGAATTCTCAAAGTGGCAGGGCTCAAATACATGGAGCGAAAGGCTATTTGTAATTTGTACAGAAACCAGATGGCAGTTATAAGAGTCGCGGCGAACGAAATCGAAATAGTGATTGAGAAGGAGGGCAGAATTGTAGCCTGTCCCTGATGTTGTTCAATCTGTATACTGAGCAAGCAGTAAGGGAAATAAAAGAAAATTTTCTAGTATGAATTAAAATCCATGGAGCAGGAATAAAAATTTTGAGGTTTGCCGACGGCACTGTAACTCTGCAGAGACAGCAAAGGACCTGCAAGAGCAGCTGAACGTAATGGACTGTGTCTTGAAAGAACGACACAAGATGAACATCAAGAAAAACAAAACGAAGATAGTGGAATATAGTGGAATTAAATCAGGTGGTGCTGAGGGAATTAGATTAGGAAATGAGACACTTGAATTAATAGATGAGTTTTGTTATTTGGGGAGCAAAATAACGCATGATTTTTGATGTAGAGAGGATATAAAATGTAGACTGGCAACGGCAAGGAAAGCGTTTCTGAGGAAGAGAAATTTGTTAACATCGAGTATAGATTTAAGTGCCAGGAAGTCATTTCTGAAAGTATTTGTATGGAGTGTAGCCTTGTATGGAAGTGAAACATTGTCGATAAATAGTTTAAACAAGAAGAGAATAGAAGTTCCGAAATGTGGTGCTACAGAAGAATGCTGAAGATTAGATGTGTACATCACGTAACTACTGAGGAGGTACTGAAAAGAATTGGGGAGAAGAGGAATTTGTGGCACAAATTGAC
Organism: Schistocerca nitens; assembly: GCF_023898315.1. Lineage (NCBI taxonomy): Eukaryota > Metazoa > Arthropoda > Insecta > Orthoptera > Acrididae > Schistocerca > Schistocerca nitens. The sequence continues at coordinate 782,378,896 of NC_064617.1, forward strand.
TAGAAGAAGGGATCGGTTGGTAGGACACGTTCTGAGTCATCTAGGGATCATCAGTTTAGCACTTGAGGTAAGTGCGGTGGTTAAAAATCGTAGAGGGAGACCAAGACATGAATACACTGAACTGATTCAGAAAGATGTAGATTGTAGTAGTTACTCGGTGATGAAGAAGCTTGCACACCATAGAGTAGCATTCAGAACCGCATCAAACCAGTCTCTGGAATGAAGATCACCACCACCACAACAACAACAACAGTTGTTATGGGGGTAGAAATGACGAGGAGCGAGTGAAAAATAGTGCATATTGCCGTAGCAGCAAGGAAGGCTAATAATACTGCTAATATTGCGTGGTTGCGTTGGTATCATTTTACTGTAGCCAAGAGTTTAAATAAAATTATTAAGTCTCATTAGTGTTAGTATTCAGAAGCTATACACGAAATGCTTTCTCGAGCAGTATTTTTTTTTCTCTACAAAATTAGAGTTATTAAATTAATATTAAAAGGCGACTATTTTCTTTACTAGAGAGATTTACATTGCTAGTAGCACATTGAGCTATTTACGTAATTGCTCTCTACAGATTATTAAGTAAACATTTACAGTAGAGTAAATATTCATAAGTTTGATTTGCAGCATCTTGTACTGGCCGTGTTTGCAGTTAAAATTGTTGGATGTGAGGTCCACCAGTTATGCAAACCCTGTTTTTTCTCAGCACCCAAACATGTTTCGGCACCACTGTGCCATCATCAGTGGGTTTTCTTTTTTATTTATTCTTCAATGTAAACACTTTTGTTAAATGATTGTACAATTATGTGCATCTTTAGTTCAATCAACAGATCGTTCCTTTTTGTAAATACCTTTACATATGCCCTGCATGGATTTTCTCGATCACTTGTGTGTTAATTACTACAGGTAGCTTGTCATCTGCAACAAAACGATGTCGATAAGAATGTTTTTTGGTGGGAGTTAACCTATCTTCAAGAATGTAATTTAGTTTGTCGCTACAATGTGGCCAGCAAATGTGGTATGGGAGTTTCTCAGAGGTTTATGGTTCAAATGGCTGTGAGCACTATGGGACTTAACATCTGAGGTCATCAGTCACCTAGAACTTAGAACTACTGAAACCTAACCAACCTAAGGACATCACACACATCCATGCCCGTGGGAGGATTCGAACCTCCGACCGTAGCGGTCGAGCGGCTCCAGGCTGAAGCGCCTACAACCGCTCGGCCACACCGGCTGGCCTCAGAGCTTTAAAAAGCAACAGCTCCCACAGGACATTTGCTGACCACCTTGCAGCCAACGATCACCACTCAACCACAATAGAAACAGACATAAGAATACTAAAACCCAGCCACAGCCTATACAGCAAACTTACCATTCAGGGAAACTTCCATATACAGAAGGCAATAGCAGAAGGAAAACAGGTCTTCAACGAATACACTACATTCTGCAAGGACACACTATTCAACACATTAAAGGAACTTTACAAGTAAAAACAGCACAAACAGATAAAGCCTACACACACACACGCGTACAAACGCGCACACACACACACACACACACACAAATAAATATACATGAAGAAAGGTACACTAAAATCTGCACAGACGCGCCATTTACACACAAAAGGATTACCATATAAAAGACAACACACACAGCTAACAGGCGCACAGAAAACACACATACGCACGCACGCACACACACACGCACACACACACAAAGATAAAATGCAAACAAATTCAAATGCGGCGCCGACCTCTCTGGTGAACAAATGAAAACTAACTGGACTGGGACACACAACAAATCAAAATCACACTGTGTTTTGGTTAGGTCAAAAGATTTGTGGAAAATACTTTTTATAGTTACATGTGCATCACACACCTCAGCATGATGCGGATAATGGAAGTGCTAGCCACACGATAACGTAAGCAAAAACGAATATAAGTGCGAAAACATCGTGACAAACTACATTACATTCTAGAATATAGGTTAACTCCCAGCAAAAACATTCTCATCAACATCGTTCGGTTGCAGATGACACGCTACCTGTAGTAATTAACACACAAGTGATCGAGAAAATTCATGCAGGGCATATGTAAAGGTATTTACAAAAAGGAACGATGTGTTGTTTGAACTAAAGATGCACATAACTGTATAATTATTTAACAAAAATCTTAACATTGCAGAATAAATAAAAACGGAACTCCACTGATGATGGCACTATGGTGCCGAAACATGTTTGGGTACTGAGAGAAAACGGTGTTTTGCATAACTGGCGGACCTCACATCCAACAAGCAGAGTCAGTAGTTAGTAGCATAGTACAGTATACACAGGAAAAGGTAGGGGCCATTGCACTCCTTCCCCTCTCCTTGTTCAATCCCCCCTCCTCTCTGTCACTCCACAAACAGCTCTTTCCTTTCCCTGCCCACCTTCTCCTCCCCGCTCTCTCTGATCACCGCTACTTTCTGTGTGTGCTCCTCCCTCTCCACTCACTGACCATCTCCTCGTCGCCCCATCTTCATCCATCTACTCCTAACTTCTTTCTCGTTCCATGTTATCATCCCCAACCCAATAGAACATTTCTGGCTCTTACCTTATAGTCTTCCTTCCGAGAGAGTAAGTAATACGTGTACCAATTTTGGTTTGAAAGGATTCGGTGGTGTAGGAGAAGCTTTTTACTCGTAGCTTTCTTCGTGTACGCACATGTCACATACATACGTCAAAAAAATGTATTCACACTTTGAAGCGTCATAGAAAATTTATTTTCCATTCTACAATGTTAAATTTCTGGAAATGGAAAGCTTAGAGTCCAGTTGTAAAAATAAATGTACTTTGCAGATGTGATTAATGTTCAAACTGGTGGCCTTCAGCATCAATACATTTCTGAGTACGAGTCACCACTGATTCTGCACATCGTACCAAACTGTCCAATGCGATTTCTGTTCACACCGCCTGAATCTCATTCCAAAGTGTGTCCAGGTTACGTGGTTTACGTTTCTACACCTCATCTTTTACTGTGCTCCATAAGAAGAAATCCAGAGGTCTGGAGAGCGTGCAGGAAACTCGATTGGTCCACTGCGTCCTATCCACTGGCCTGGCACATGGTGATCCAGGTAAGCTCGTACGTCCCTATGATAGTGCTGCTGGGCGCCATCTTGTAGGAAATAAAACTCATCATTACCGTATAATGCACGAATGGCAGGGAATATGGAGTCAGCAAGCATTGTTAGGTATGTTTCACCAGTAACAGTTCCTTCAAAGCGAAAAGCCCAATGAGTCCCCTTACAGACAAACCACACCACGCATTTACACCAGGCAAATTCACAGCCTTTTCAACTGAAATGTGAGGATTATATTAAGCCCAATACAAACAATTGTGCCTATTGACAGTTACATTGAGTTTGAATTGGAATTCATCCGACCAAATTATGCTACCCATAAATCCCGGTTCATGTCTCACCATCTCCTGAACCCATTCACAAAATTCTAACCTTCGATCTGGATCGTCGTCACTTAGCTGTTGCGCCAGTGTTGGAATGTACACACGAAACTTGCCTTTCTTCAGAATGCGGAGCACACTACTAGCACTTACATTACTCTCACGTGCCGCTTGCCTTGAAGATTTTTGAGGCGCACGCTGAAACAGTTCCAAGACCACAATTGTGGAATATTCAATTGTAGCTGTACGAGGTCACCCTGATCGACCTTTATGTACATCACACACTGTTCCATGAATTTCGAGTTTGTCTCGTAGACATGTAATTGTTAACCTTGAAGGTGGTTCTGTACCATACTCACTTCTCCACTGTCTTCGAACCGCAGCTACATTCTCAAACTTCCAGTACCACTTAATTATCTGCTTCCGCGCTCAAAGCTCACACGCACGTCCGCCATGTTGCAGTTACTTCCTTGTCACTGCTGCCACCTTTTGAAGAAACATAACATTACTTTCTCACAGATATTTAACCTTGTAGAACGGGAAATAAATTGTCTATGACAGTTCAAGGTGTGTATATATTTTTGACGCACCCTGTATATTTCACATATAATTAACACGTATCACACAGATTTCTCCACATATTTCACCTGTATCTCTGGCGAACTTCGCCCTGCAGTGTCGTTTTCAGGCAGCTCAATGCTCATGACGTCTTAACTCCTGCAGTGAATGTCGTACAATGCCATAATTTTGCAGGTACATCCAGTGGTGAATGGCTGCAAAGCGTGTTGAAAGTAGACACAACAGTAAAGGGTTAATAAATTAAATATCCTGACAGATGCGGTAGTTGTACAGCATGAACACTGAAAATGTAGCAACGGAAAATTGCTGTCCTTTCATAATTTTGTAGGCGTTTTCAGCAAAACAAAGCCCCATAACAGTTTGAAGTTACGTGTAAACTTACTTGCAAGTCACGGAGTGCTCCCATCCTCAAATACTGGATGAACATGATATGGCGATTTGTGAATCCTGAACTGCGCTCTTTTCTCAACCCCATCTCACCCATTTCAGGGACAGGTGGTTCTTACTTCCACAGTGGTTCTTTCTAGACAGTAAGTGACATGTGTATCAAGTTTGGCTGAAACCGACAAAGTAGTTTAGGAGGATATGTGGAATATACAAACAAACATGCACACACGTTTATATTATGTATGGATTTAAGCAAGTTCGGATAGAAATAAATCACATTGCTAATATATGCAGGCTATCTCATTGGTCAGATGTGAGTACGTGCATATTTTGGAAAATCCATTCATAGCACAAAATGCCGCTTATACATAAATAAAGACGGAAGTGATGCAGAGTACTGTATTGGGGATTAACGGCTTGGTTAATATAAAATAGGAAACGCCAGTGTAGTGGAAGAACCGACAGAGTCCCCATGTCTAGGAAGCAAATTCACACAGACTAGCCAAAACAAGGGAGATATCAGAAGTAGGTTAGCACAGACGAGGAGGAAATCCACTGGTATAAAATACTGAAATGAAATGAGGCAGGAAATTCTTGAAAATGTATGTTTGATGACCAACAATGTATCAGTTGGAAATGTGGACCATCCGAAGGCTGGAGAAGAAAGTGAAAACATTTGAAACGTCGTGTTAACAATAAATATTAAAATATAATTGGACAGACAGGGAAAGACATAAAGTACTGAAACGAACCCGAGAGCGTAGAAGTGTAACCTTTACCAGAGAAAGGGCAGGTTTGAGGGACATCTGTTGCTGTTTCATAATTTTACAGTGGAACCAATACAGGGGGAAAATGTTAGGGACAGATAAAGGGTAGAGCTTTGAAGCAAATTACAGAAAATGCTACGTTTACTAGCTACATAGAGCTGAAAATAGCACGAGATTAAGGGAAGCAACAGACTAATTTGATGACTTAAACGAATAGTTTTTCAGCTGGACTGCACGTCGTTAACAAACGATACAACAACCAACGAAGAAATTTTCTACTTTATGAGGTTCTCATACGTTGGTTAATTCCTACTGTCGTCGCACATCAAGTCACTCAAAGCGCGTATTAGTTTACAATTGTTTGAAAACACTTCACAGATTTCATTTAACCTGATATGAACAAAGATGAAGTTAACCACATTGTGTCCAAAAGCTGATCCTTAATAAATTTATATGTGCAAGGAATAAATTTAAAATATGTCTTTAAAATTACTGATACAACTATGGCTATCGAAATCTGTTTTTTCATTTAACATAGATTCAATTCTGTACTACTACGAAAGTGTTTTCTATCGTGCTGATCAAATGTTTCTAGTACATGCTGTGCCAAAATCAATTTTTTAAAGTGGTTGATTCTAAAAGCATTTTTATATTCTTGGACACAGGGTTTGGTATTTCTGCATGTTTTCCCTACACAATAGGCAGGACAAATAGAGAGTAATACTTTGTACATTCACTATTGTTGAACTTTTGGTTACCTTTTTCGTGCCGGGGTCTAGTAAGTGTTCTAACTAATTATTGGTGGAGAATGCTATTTTTAATCTTTTTTTGAAAGGTTAGCAATTTTTGTGATATGGGACCTACATATTTTTTCTTCTTTCTTAGTGGGCTCTTCATTGCCTTATTTTGTGTATTTGTGTGTCGCAATTATCAGTTGTTTTCCCTATGTAGCCATTGCCTTTGGCATTACTCTTATTTGTGCCCAATTGAGGCCTAAGGCTGATTTCGTCTAAGCCAAGTAAGTGTCTTAGGTGTAGAATGAATCAACGGGCCCTATCTTCCTGTGCACTAAGACGGTAAGATAAGTTGTCAGTTGTAGTACCTGCGTATGTCTGCTTTCTGTCAATGTTTAACTTACGTTTTTGTTGGAAACTGGTGATTCTAAGATCCAGGATATTAATGCTTTTGTTATCCTCATTCTCTACTATGAATGTTATAATTTTGTGGAGAGAACTGAATATTGTGATCGCCAATTTGGTAGTACTACACAACGAAGCCAATGTCAAGACATATATATATATATATATATATATATATATATATATATATATATATGTGTGTGTGTGTGTGTGTGTGTGTGTGTGTGTGTGTGTGTGTGTGTGTGTGTGTGAGAGAGAGAGAGAGAGAGAGAGAGAACAATTGGAAATAGGCCCCCACAACATCAAAAAACCTGAATCAACTGATCAAACCAATTTTACTAGCCACCGTTATTTTAATATGTTTAAAGACTTTATTTTAAATTTATTCCTAGCATATATCATTTTCTTAAAGTCAGATCTCTGACACAATGTGACTAATTTCATCTCTGATCACATTAGGTTTCACTACATCTATGAAGTGTTTTCAGTCCGTTGTAAACAAATGTCGCCTTCAGCGACGTAATGTGCTGCGACAGTATGAATAAATCAATGTATACTCACCTCAAAAGATTAAAATGTCCTTCATTGTTTCTTCGGTAAGTTTTTCATTGTTTTTACTACTCTTTCTGACATATTTCAGCACTCCCTCACGAAATACGAAACCTAATATTTAACTTACTCGTAACACGAAATTATATTTCACCTCACTGAAGAGCAACTGTAGATTATGTAACAGACTATTTGCAACTGAAGATGGGCCTGCTGGAACAGAAATGTATCCCAAATTTAACAAAACACGAAAAAAATTGTGATTTAAGGCGTTTTTATTCAAACTTCGTACTGTAGTCCGTACATGTTCGTTACATTTCATTTGGTTTTCCAACGTTATGGCAAGGTTTTTAACAGACATGACTGCAAATTTTGCACGTTATTAATGGTGAAACGCAAAATTACTGGTTTGTTTTTGCTAGTCACGTGCGTAGATTTACACATTGCTACACTTAGAACTAGTGGCCTTTTATCATACCAACTGGAAATTTTGTATAAGTCATCTTGTATACTCCTGAAGTCACTCAAAGACTACACCTTCCCGTATCCCATAGCATCATCAGTAAACAGCCGCAGATTGCTGTTAGCCCTGTTTTTCAGATCATTTACGTGCATGGAAAACAACAGCAGTTCTATCACACTTCCCTGGAGCACGCCAGACGATACCCATGTTTCTGATGAAGAGTACCCATCGAGGACAACGTACTGGATTCTGATATTTAAGTAGTCTTCGAGCCACTTAAATATTTAGGAAAGTATTCCGTATGCTCTGACCGTCGTTAATAGTCTCCAGCGCTTTTCGGAAATGAAGAAATATGGAAACTTCCTGTTGCCGTTTATACATAGTTTGCTGGATATCACGTGAGAAAACGGAAGGCTTTCTAAAATCTTGCTGATTCGAAGCCAGAAGCTTTTTCCACGTCAAGGAAATTCATTGCGTATATTCGAAATAAGAATATGTTCAAGACCTCTGCAACAAACAGATGTTAATGATAGTGGTCTGTGACATTTCGTGTCTGTCGCCTGTTCTTTTGCCCTTCTAATTTACTGGAGTCACCTACGCTTTTCCCATTCGCTTTTGTCTCCGCGCCGGGCGAAAGATCATAGATTACACTTTGTACAAACGAATTTCGGATTTCATCCAGACATGGCGACTTTTTTTTTAACTCTTTGAGTTCTTTGTCCAGGACACAGGTGCCTACTACTATGTCCTCTATACGGAAGTCTGCGTGATGGTCAAACAGCGGGCGATATGTTCGTACGATCCTCTGTCTGCATGCTTTCTTAAACGCGAAAATTAAAACTTCGGCTTTCCTTTTCCTATCTTCTACTGCCTTACGATGTCGGTCGTCGAGTGACTGGATAGATCCGCTTAGCGATTTTAGAATTATCTCTGGATTTCGTCAAAATCTTTTGCTACGGTATGACGGAGCTAGTTGTATGCTTCGGGCATCGATTTCTCTTCAAACACACGATTCTCTACTAAACTTCACCTGTTCTCTTTCGAACTGAGAAGCCTTTTCTTCCTTAGCTTCTTCCGAATTTTCCACAGATCGCGTTCTCGCTTCCCGAGCGCGGGGTCTGAGGTTCGAATCCCGGCGGGGTCATGGATTTTCACCTGCCTCGATATGACTGGATGTTTGTGTTGCCCTCCTTATTTCATCATCATTCATGAAAGTGGCGAGATTGGATTGAGTGAAGGTTGGAAATTTGTACGGGCGCTGATAACCGCGTAGTCGAGCGCCCCACACACCAAACATCATCATCATCTTCCGAATTACGTAATTAAACAACGGTGTGTCTTTTCCGTCCTTAATCCATTTACTCGGCACATACTACTCCAGAGCAAGATTTACAATTCGTTTTAACTTAGCCCACAAATGCTGTACATCCATCATACTGGATATAAATGGTGTACATTCATTGTCTGGCCGGCCGCGGTGGTCGTACGGTTCTAGGCGCTGCAGTCCGGAACCGCGGCACTGCTGCGGTCGCAGGTTCGAATCCTGCCTCGGGCATGGATGTGTGTGATGTCCTTAGGTTAGTTAGGTTTAAGTAGTTCTAAGTTCTAGGGGACTGATGACCTAAGATGTTAAGTCCCATAGTGCTCAGAGCCATTTGAACCAAGCCATTCATTGTCTAAGTGGGATGCTAACAACTACTTATCTGCTCTTTCTAGCAGAAATTCTGTCCCAGCCTTCATGGTTGATATATTAAGCTTAGTACCCACAATAAATGTCGTGGCATCGTGACCAACAGCTCCTGTCTCTATGCTGATGCCGTAGATAAGGTTAGACTTGTTTGTAGCTACAAGGTCTAAAATTATTCCATTTCGTTTGGGCTATTGAACAAGGTGCTCAAGTTAATTTTAGGAAAACACGTTCAAAATATTTCGCACTACTGTCTGTCTGAAATCCCTGCAACGGTGACGTATAGTCCCGCTCTATACTCTGTAGGTGAAAGCCGCCTCCAACTAATAATATACGATCTTGATGTTCCCACGCTACTGACCGTAGAATTTCTTAGAATGATTCTGAAACTGTCACAGAGGAATCTGGTGGCCAGTAAAAACATCCGGCAATTAACTTGATTTCACTTGTACCTGTTATACGCGACTGGATAACTTCACGGTCACAGTCAATTCGTCCTCAAAAGTGTCAATATTTT